>NC_134687.1:157506626-158177126 GCF_050947455.1 Rhinoderma darwinii | reverse complement strand
AAAGGTAACAGTGCAGAATGCTACAGGTCACCAAATCCCACCCCCCCCCCCACACTCATACCTTTTTCTACCTCCTGCAATAGAGTAATAACATCGAGAATAGTTAAAGCATGTCAGCTGCATCTTTCCCTAATACACAACACATTGGGGGCGAGGGGTAAAGATTCCTGTAATGGTACAGAGCAGGAACACGGAAGCAGTTGTCAAAGCAAAGGCTGGTTTGTTTATTGCAACGGCCTAGAGAATACAGGGGTTGCATAAGTAGGTATACAGGGGGAGGTTTTCACACAGTCGAACTACAATTTTGATGAAACAAGGAGATTGCATTAGAAAAATAACTTTGGCAGATGAAGCCAACTTCAAACTTTCCTGTGCGGTTTATGGGCGCAACCGTGTTTATTACTCAACAGGATAACTCCATGCAACAATTGAATTAACCTGGAGTTAGTCTGGCGGTGCCTCCATTTAAAGGGGTAATTGGACCCATCTCCTTCAATACAAAAGGTTACCTTAGACCTTAACAAGACTTCTATTTTCAGCAAGATGGAGCCCTCCACACTAAGCTCTAGTGGTGCGTAATCTTGACGAAAAATTACCGAATCGGTGGATAGGTAGACGAGGCCTGGTTGAACGGCAACCACGATCACCAGACTTTACCCCAATGGACTTTCTTTTGGGGAGTTATGAAAGATAAGGTATATTCAAGAAAACCCACGCACGGTTGATAACGTGATTCAGTTCATAGAAGAATCATACCAAGAAATTAATGCTAATAAATAACTTTGTGCCAAAGTGTAAAACCTAGATTACAGCAATGTGTAAATAGCGAGGGCCGCCAATTTGAGTATATAAAAGATAGAATTTTATAAAACAGAACAATTTACATTTAAGCTGTATACCCATTACGAACCCACCTGTTGAATGATAAAACACACTTTACATGTCAAAATGGTGTAGCCCTGCATGTTACAGGGATACAAACTGCAGTACTGAAGTGTCCCTCTAGTTTGAAGACACTTGGGTTTACATACTAGGGTATCGCTTCTTGGGATTTTAATGGTTATAGCATACGGATCAAAATGTAGATTGGGGAAAGTTACCTACAACCTTATAGACCAAACACGCAAATATACCAAAAAAAAAATAAACCCACAGTAGCCATGCCGAAGGCCTCCTGCACAAGGCTGCAACCCATTCTGACGGACACACGCTGCGAAAACTCAGAACAAGTAATTTTATGGTCAGGATTTACCAACACTGGTGAATCGCTGTGGATCTGTGAATCCAGATGCACAAGGGGTTTTTTTGTAGCCCGATGGAACCAATTCAGTCGTGTACATGAGGCCTAAGCCTCTGTTCACATCTGCATTGGGGTCCCGTTGTGACGTTCCGTCTGAGGTTTCCGTCAGAACGGGACCCTGAGCAGACGGAAACCAGGGGTTTCCGTTTCCATCACCATTGATTTCAATGGTGACGGAGTCAGTGCCCATGGTTTCCGTTTGTCTCTTGTGCACCGGACCAGTCGTTTTTGCTGGAAGCCATAGCATAGTCGACAGAGCCTAAGGGATGCAAAAGTATAGATGAGTTACATATGATGGATCACTCACTTTGAATTCTTGTATTTCTCACGGACAGCCTGTTGTTGGTGGGTTGCTGCAGAGAGGTAGGTTTGATAGAGATCCAATATACAAGGTTTAAGACTTTCCAAGGAGTATCCTGTGAATTTGGCCAATGAGTCTGGCTGTAAACATAAGTTTAGGACAAGGTTTTAATTACTACACCATTCTATGCGCTTTAGCTACAAATTCAATACGAGAGACTGGAATCCTTGTTTTTTTGCGTTTAACTTCCACAGGAAAATACATACAGCACTAAAAAAAAAACACAAAAAAAACAAAACACAACATACCCAGGGCTCTTCATTAACAGTGTAGTTTGCAATGATAAAGGCTGTTGCAGCAATGATCGAGGGCAGGTATCGGAGGAAAGGGTCTGAATCAATCAAGCTGAGCTCTCCCAAGTACTGTAAAGACAAAGTTAACATCCATTTTGTTAACGGTTGAAGTTCAGATGCCTTCATGGCTAGTTTCGCATTTGATCAATGAAATGACTACTATACGTCCACTGCAGCAAAACTTAAACCAGTTGCACACGACCGAGTACCACTCGGGCCATTTCTCACGACAGCTGATCGTTTTCATGGACCCATTCACTTTAGCGGGTGAATAGGGTCCATGAAAACCAACTAGACTGAACCCATGGAAAGATAGGACATGTCCTGTTTCCACGGACGGGACTCAGTCATGTGCACTAGGCCTTATGGGACTACCCACAACTGCTTCTCATACATTTCACATGGTTTCGTAAATAAAGCTAGTCACATATTAAAGAGGCTCTGTCACCACATTATAAAGTGCCCTATCTGTAATGTAGGTGACAGTAATGCTTTTTATTTAGAAAGACGACCTATTTTAAACCACTTTATGAGCGATTTTTAGCTTTATGCTAATGAGTATCTTAATGCCCAAGTGGGCGTGTTTTACTTTAGACCAAGTGGGCGTTGTACAGAGAAGTGTATGACGCTGACCAATCAGCGTCATGCACTTCTCTCCATTCATTTCCACTGCACTAGCAATATAGTTATATCGCTATGTGCAGCCACATACACAAACATTACTGCAGTGTTTTAATAATGAATATCCATTACCTCCAGCCAGGACGTGATGTGTATTCAGAATCCTGACATGTCTGTAGTGTCTCTGTGAGATTCCAGCAAGGCAAACGTAATCTCATTGGGAATGACAGATTACATCGTAATCTCACGAGATTACGTTTGCCTTGCTGTAAATTTTAGACGCTACAGACGTGTCAGGATTCTGAATACACATCACGTCCTGGCTGGAGGTAATGGATATTCATTATCAGGACACTGCAGTAATGTTAGTGTAAGTGGATGCACATAGCTATATCGCTAGTGCAGTGTAAATGAATGGAGAGTGCATGATGCTGATTGGTCAGCGTCATACACTCCTCTGTACAACGCCCACTTGGTCTAAAATAAAAAACACACCCACTTGGGCATTAAGAAACTCATTAGCATAAAGCTAAAAATCACTCATAAAGTGGTTTAAAATAGATAGTCTTTCTAAATAAAGAGAATCTGTCACCTACATTATAGCACCGATCTCCTTATATAGGAGATAGGGCACTTATGTGGTGACAGAGCCTCTTTAAGGTTATCACAGTCCACCACTGACCCACCCCCTAGTCAGGGGAAAGCATCCCATGCGTTGAACTTGAATGTGCCAAACCAGTTTCATTACTTTGGTAATTGTCTGTCAGGGGCCATGATCACACTACAGGAGTTAGCTGCTAAGAGGGCTGGACCCCTAATGAATATTCAACAGCAGACATTTTAAGATACATAGATAATATTCAGGACTGCGTAACAACCACTACTGGGCCAGCAGTATGAGGGGGGGGGGGGCTTGTGACGCCTGCCATCACGGCCCCCCAACCATGCCCAGTGGCACCGCTAGCAGCTGCGGTAGAGACACCACAGGACGCAGATACTATTGAACACCATGGCAGAGCAGGGAGATTATCTCCCTACTCTGCCATTTACTAGGCTACAGGCCACATCCATCCTGCAGCATATCATGCGCATGGGCGGGATCCCTGCGCAGGCTGGCGTGATGTCACTGGATTATGCAAGGATCCCATTGGCGCTTATTCGCTCAGCTTGTTTCGGGAACGGGGCCTAGGAGAGTATGAAGCTTGTTTTGTTTGGGGGGGGGGTCGCTATATGGTGGTATCTATAGGGGGCACTAGCTTCTATATGGGGCACAAAGTCACGTTTTCTGCCGCTATGAGTCGTCGTCCCCAAAAAGAGACCCACTAAGTCTGTTGCCTAAGGGCCCACATAAACCTGGAGCCAGCGCTGACATAAGGTCTATCACTACCCGTGGTATGCAGAAAATACCCCTTTATGGGAATTGTATGCAAGCCACCCAGTTTGTCCGACAATCGGTTATCAACAATTCTTATTCCAAACAACTGGTGGTGTTAAGTTCAGTCTTTACACATTAGGATGACGTCTAGTCCTACTGAAGGCGGCAGGTTAGGAAAATTTGGACTTAAAGCATTTTTATTCTGGTGACAGAGCCTCTTTATCTCCTACATCAGTTTATCGGCGCTGGAATGTAGTTACTAGCAAGGTGTTTTTATTTTAAAAACGATGTTTTTTTAACAAAGTTATGGCGTTTAGAACATTTATGCAAATTAGGTCCTTAATGCCCAACTGGGCGTTTAATTTTCAACCAAGTGGGCATATGACAAAGGTGTATGACGCTGGCCAATCCGCATCATACACCTCTCTGTCTTACACCCAAGCTAGATTCACTGAGCAGCGTGATCTCGCGAGACCACGCTGTGACGTCACTTCCGCCCACAGGTCCTTCATCCCTGCGTCTGAAGACAACATCTTTCGTCTACCTCCAGGCTGCTGCTACTACTACTACTACTACTACTACTACCGATCCGACGACTGGGACTTCTCATCGGCCTGGAGGGAGACGAAAGATGTCTTCAGACACAGGGATGAAGGACCTGTGGGCGGAAGTGACGTGTCAGCGCAGTCTCGTGAGATCACGCTGCTCAGTGAATCTAGCTTGGGTGTAAGACAGAGAGGTGTATGATGCGGATTGGCCAGCATCATACACCTCTTTGTCATACGCCCACTTGGTTGAAAATTAAACACCCAGTTGGGCATTAAGGACCTAATTGGCATAAATGTTCTAAACGCCATAACTTTATTAAAAAAACATCATTTTTAAAATAAAAACACATTGCTAGTAACTACATTCCAGCGCCGATAAACTGATGTAGGAGATAGAGCATTTTTATTCTGGTGACAGAGCCTCTTTAAATCTGGTCATGCACTAAATCAATTTATTGTGCACTTTAGAAACCTTATGCAAGCGTAAAAATCACATTAACACCTACCAAGCACAAGCTTTCCACCTTTTTGGTCACTGGTTGATGCCGGAAGTACTGATTGAGGTATTGGAGAATGGTTGGAGCAGCGAGGTCAAATGAAAGTACTTTGAGCACCAAATGTTCCATTTTAAGGACTTGCTTCTTGTTGTAAGTGTCATCAGTAATGTAAACAAATTCTGCCACTTCTGGTGGGTAGATCTCTTCAAACTTACTGCATTAAAAAAATATTTGTTAGAGCAGTTCTTATTGGAGTTTATTAGAAGTTAAAAGCTTTGAAGAACTTACGAGGCCAAGAGCATAGCAGCAGTGCCAACCAATTGAAGCTTTCCCCTTAGTACAGACATTGAGGACAAGAATCGGTCAATGTAGTTTACAGCCAGATACAGGGTTTCAGTTTGCAGTTTGTACTCTTCACCAACTTCAACCAGCCAGTCAACAAGGATCGCACGCATGTTATTCGTGATGTCAGGTTGTTTCAGCATATACCCAGCTTTCGGTTTACATTTTATCTGAAGGAAGACGGGAAAAAGCAAAAGACAAAAAACAGCATTGATAAAAAAAGTGTAAGCTGTTAGATCATGCGGATACTGCAATCTCAAGCAATTAAAGAGATCACCCAGGAAATCACATCTGGCAAATCAACCTGTATGATCACCAAGCCCTGGCAGCCCCTTGGGTACACAGCCATTTAATAAGATCAAATAAATCAGTTGATGTTGGGATACATACTTGGTAAACAGCTTAGCTCCTATAATACAAGCTGTTCTTTTTAGAGCAGGTTAGTCTACAGTGCCTGGTATAAAACTCAGCCTAGTTTCAGACAGCCGCTAAACCCAAACCTCAGTTGTACTAAAAGAACAGATTACCATAGCGTTCTGCTGAACAAACCTCAAGTCACCAGAGTACTGTAGGGGGGAGGTTTGGGTCCTGCAGCTATCTGAAAGTGCACAGAATCGGTCATGCTGCAGATTTTCACACCTGCGGCATGTCTTTTGACGTCAAGCGGTGCAGGTCCCCAGTCTACAGTGACATCTTTTGGCATCGCTGTAGGAGAGGCTGATGAGCGCTCATCCTCTAAGCAGGAGCTGTAACGAAAAACATTCCAAACCCAGCTGTTTAACCCTTTGATTGCCCCTGTCCGTGACATGACCAAAGGGAGATCCCCTCTTTGATCGCATCCCTGGGAACCTACTAAGGGGACCCCAGGGCTATTTGTTCTGTTTGCCTGCTGTTTGGGCACAGTATGCGCTGCCCTAACAGCAGCTTGTGTCATAGTGACACATTGTAATGTATTAGAATACAGGAGTATGCCAATACATTACAAGTAAAAAATAGTTAAAAAGTTATCCTTAATGGGATTTAAAAAAATAAAAATTATTATTTTGCATAAAATATATATTTTATTGCCCCCCCCCCCAGATTACATAGGTATCTACACCACCGTAATAACCTAATTAGTTTAACAGGTTACGTGAACTGGATTTAAAAAAAACAAAAAACAGAAAAATCTCTTGCCTATATTCACGGCGTAAAAGACGAAAAAAAATAAAAATTCTTTACCGCCAAACTGCGTGAAAAAAAAAAAAGTACTATTTCTCTCGCAAAAAACAAGGCCTCATACTGCCAAGTCAATGAAAACATAAAAAGTTATGGCTGCTGAAAGGCAAAGACAGAAAAATGTAGCTGTCATTAAGGTCTTTTCAGGCCCGGTCATTAAGGGGTTACTGTATGGGGTGAAATCTGCAACAAAAATCAATGCTTCCACTACGTTTGGATGTACCCCTGGAAAGCCTCTAGCTGCTAGATCTGGAAACCTCAGTGAACCTCACCAGCACCTAGAGGATTTGGGGGCCTTATTAGATTATATTTTCAGAACCATGTCAGGTTTGAAGAGGTCTTGTGGTACCAAAACAAAAAGGAAACAGCCCCAGAAAGACACCATTTTGGAAACTACATCCCACTAGGACTTCATCTAGGGGGTGTAGTGTGCATTTTGACACCAGAGGCGTTTTAGATTTTATTAGAATTGGGCTGTGAAGATGATGCAATTTTTTTCCAATAAAACAGAGTTGTCATTTCCACAAGGACTAAAGGAGAAAGAGCGCCCACCATTCGTAAAGCAATACCCCACATGGTCATAAATAGCGGTTTGGACACATGGCAGGGCTCAGAAGGGAAGGAGAGACATTTTACTTTTGCAGCTCAAATTCTGCAGGTATGGTTTGTGGAGGCCATGTCGCATTTGCAAAGCCCCTGAGGGGCCAAAACAGTGGAAAGCCCTCACAAGTGACACCCTCAATGAAGTCTAGTGAGCATTTTGACCACACAGGTTTTTGCAGAAATTATTGGGAGTAGGCAAAGAAAATAAAAATACATTTTTCCAATAAAACATAGAATTTTATCACTATCACAAGGTAGGAGAAAAACAAAAAAAAACCACCACTACATTTGTAAAACAATTTCTCCCGAGTACGGCAATACCCCATACGCTGCGGTTTGGACACATGGTAGCGCTCAGAAGGGAAGGCGTGCCATTTGGAATGGTTTCTGGGCACCATGTCGCAATTGATGAGCCCCTGTAGTACTAGTACAGTGGAAACACCCCAAAAGTGACACCATTTGGAGAAGTACACTACTTGAGTCGTCCAGGGGTATAGTGAGCATTTTTGCCCCAAACTTTTTTTTTGCTGAATTAGAATAAAGCCGTAACAATTAAAAAAACAAAAAAATTTCAATTTCCCCAATAAGATGTACTTTTAGATTAACATTTTCATAAGGACTAAAGAAAAAGCACCTCAACATTTGCAAAGCAATGTCTCCAGAGTATAGTAACACCCCATATGTGTTTATGAACTGCTGTTTGGACATATGGGAGGGTTCAGAAGAAGAGGCAAAACCCCTGAGGGACCAAAAGAAAAAAAAAAAAAAACATTTTAGAATCCACACCCCTAAAGGCATTTATCAAGGGGTGTAGTGAGAATTTAGCCCCCACAGGTGTTTCTTTTAGAAATTAATACACAGTGGATAATGCAAAGGGAAAAACTTTAATTTTTCCACTTATATGCCATTTCACCGCTAAATATGTTGTGCCCAGCTTGCGCCACTGGAGACTTACTCCATAAAATGTTAAGCGGGTTCTCCCGGGTATGGCAATGCCTTATATGTGGATGTAAACTGCTGTTTGGGCACAATGAAGGGAAGGAGCGCCATTTGGAGCGTGGACATTGCTTGGTAGTAGTTTTGTTTGAGCATTACTGGTATTTCAGTTTATAATGTAAGGGCATATGTAATCTGTGCGGAGTACATCAGGGCATAATAATGGGTTAAATAAAACAATTACCCATAGGTGTGTTAGGGCTGATTCAGACGAACGTGACGTTTTTGTGCACGCAAAAACCGCGGTGTTTTGTGTGCGCAAAAGGCACTTGACAGCTCCGTGTGCCCCGTTCATATGGATGCGTGCATTTCGCGCAGCCGCCATCTTTATGACACTCAGTTTGGATGTTTGCAAACAGAAAAGTACGTGGTGCTTTTCTGTTTACATTAATTCTTTTACTGTTATTGCGCGAATAACGCTTGTCCCACGGAAGTGCTTCCGTGGGGCATGCGTGATTTTCACACACCCATTGACTTCAATGGGTGCGTGATGCACGAAAAACGCTGACACATAGAACATGTCGCGAGTTTTACGCAGCGGACTAACGCTGCGCAAAACTCACGGACTGTCTGCACTGCCCCATAGACTTCTCTAGGTCCGCGCGATAACCACGCGGCCGGCACGGACGCAAAACTGGTTCGTCTGAATCCGCCCTTACGCTGTGAAGCGATACTTTATGTGCAGGCCAGTGTCACACTGATAAACGGTGTCCCTTCTTATCTCCCTGCCTTTGCAGTTTGGGGAATTTCGCTGGGAAAGTGTTGCCCTGGTAGATGTGCCGTGTCCCTTCCCTAAATACTAAGGCCTAGATAACCACGTCCTGAAACTGAAGGCATGTTCCCCTCCGGCCTACACAACAGGAGGATTTTTCATAGCCACATTACTAGAGCCATAACATTTTTGGGTTGATGGAGTGGTGGGAGGGCTTGTTTTTTTGCAAGACAAGCTGTAGATTTTAATTGGTACCATTTTGGGACAGACTTTATTCCATTTTTTTGGGGGCAAAGATGTGACCTGAGAACAGAAACTCATTTTTTTTTTTCTTTTAGTTTAGGTCATTACCAATTGATAGTTTTGGTTTTTTTTTCCCAATAAGACTTACTATGGGGGGGGGGGGGGGGAAAGGCAATTTGGGTTTGTTTTTTTTAACTTGAAACATTTCTTACAACATTTTTATTAACTTTTTTTGCCCCATTAGGCGACTTGAAGATCTGCACCGCTGATCACTATTCTAATACACTGCACTACATATGGTGTGACTGACCGATCTAATACTCTGCACTAAGAGCAAGCATGTGAGGACCCGCCGGACACCCCAGCTGACACCTGGCGGTGAGGCTGTCAGCTCAGCTTCTGAGCCCACACTGTCGCTGTACTTCACGGGAACTCCTTCCGGACAGCAATAAAATGAATGAATGAATGTATGTATGTATGTATGTCACAGCGGATGTGAGGAAGGTGTTAAAGAGAATGTGTCGCTAGTATTTTTTTTTCAGTTAAACAATTAGTATTTAAGCGATTACAAATTGTTAATTTTTTCCCCAAGTCAGGAAATATTATAAATTAGATTCTAATTTATAACATTTCCATGTGCTGGTCACTAGAGCGAGCAGTTCCCAAAATTGCAGCATGGTCACTGTGGTAAAGTAACCTCATTGCTTTATGCTGCAAATTTGGGCTGGACACACTAGTATTCTCACACAATCCCCCCCTCCCTTCTTCTGGCTAGGGCCAGGAGAAGGAAGGGTTTCAATGTCTTCAAACCTCCTACACTGTGTGCCGCCATTTTCTGAGCGACTACACAGTGCTAGGATTAGATACAGGCCTCAGCAGAGAGTATCACATTATCAAATTACCTGCTCCTGCCACCTCGGCCGGAAGTAGTCATCTTACTGTCCAGCAGCAGCTTCTGGTGCACATTAAAATGGCGCCGGATTTCGCTCTACGAACTTGCGCCGTTCCCACACAGATGGCGCACGCAACTGAGAATGGAACAGCTCCCGTTCGCATTCTCTATGGGGTTGTATGTGCCATATAGCATCTCTGTATGTGTCGTTAATCGACACAAACAGATGAAAAAAAATAAATAAGTGGCAACCCCCATAGAGAAGTAAAAGTAAAAACGAGAACACAAATAATTTTTGAAAATATTATATTAAAAGCAATATGATGAAAATAAAAATCATGACACCTTCCCTTTAAGTGTTTAAACATTTATGTACACCATACCTCTATATTTTGCTAAAAGCTGAATTGGATCCCAAGATAGGGAAGAAAAAGGTTTTCAAGAGATCTGCACCTTCTTGGGCAAAATATACATGGAGACCTTTAAAGGGAAGGTGTTATGAATTTCTTTTTTTATAATATTGCTTTTAGTGTGATAAAATAAATTTTATTTATTTGTGTTTTACTTTCTTACTTTTACTTCTCTATTGAGGCTGCCATTTTTTTTCCCCCCCATCTCTGTATGTATCGATTAACGACACAGAGATGGAACACGGCACATACAACCCCATAGAGAATTCGAACGGGAGCCGTTCCATTCTCTGCAGCGTACGCCGTCTGTGGGAACGGTGCATGCGACGCTGCTACACAGACCAAAACGAAGCTCGTTCGCAGAGCGAAATCCGGCGCCATATTCTGGTTGACCGTAAGCCGCTGCCGGACAGTAAGAGGACGACTTCTGGCCATATGTTCAAGGAAGCGAAGGCAGGAGCAGGTAATTTATGTTCGTGTATGTATTATGTTTGTGTTATACTGTCTGCTGAGCACTGTATCTAATCCTCCTACACGGTGCAGTCGCTCAGAAAATGGCAGCACACAGTGTAGGAGGTTTGAAGAGTCAACCCCCTCCTTCTCATGGCACTAGCCAGGATAAGGGAGGGGGGGGGGAATTGTGTGAGGACACTAGAGTGCGTCTACTCCAAATTTGCAGCATAAAGCAATGAGGTTGCTTTACCACATTGCAATGCTGCAATTTTGGGAACTGCTCCCTCTAGTGCCCAGCACATGGAAATGTTATAAATTAGAATCGAATTTATAATATTTCCAGACTTGTGAAAAAAATTAAAAAAATGTGTAATCACGCAAATAATTGTTTAACTAAATAACAAATTTCTAGCGATACATTCCCTTTAAGGACAACCTCAAACAAGCCCTTGGTCTGCAGTATTAGCCATAGAACTGACGATTACCTCCATTTCTCGGATATAGGTATGAATCTCTTCCGCATAGTCTTGAACTTCCTTACTACTGACTGTCTTTTCCTCTTCAGCCACAATGGACATATCCATCGGGGAATCTTAAACAGAAGTTAGCACGAACAGTTAGAGAAAGGATAAAGCTTTACAGAATATGCAGTCTCAAGTTACCTTTGCAGCAGAGAATGCCCTATAAACCCGGAGTTCTATAGATTACTTTCAGAGTTGATGTAAAGCCTTGGATCAGCATTGCAGTCCTAAAGCGATGTTTGTATAGTGGGCACAATTGCCCATATTTATCACAAATGTCTGATCTAATAACATCCTGTAAGGTTACAACGGACTAACTCCAAGCCTTAGCATGTCTCCTCCTGTGGAGGCCTACAACTGCCCCAACCCTACTAGTATAAGGGAGTACTGTTGCCGTCTTCTGAGTAAGGCCTGGATCACATGAACGTGTTAATGTCCGTGGGGCAGCCGTTGAAACAGCGGCCGTCCCACGTACCTATGTAATTCAATGTGGCCGTTCACACAGCCGTTGTTTCAACAGACCGTGTGAAGGGTCCGTGCGAAAATAGGACATGTCCGTTCGTTTCACGCATCCCTCCATAGACTCAGCTATGGAAGGGGGGGGGGGGGATGCGTGACATCGCGCCCTGCAGGACCTGCAGTTTCACGTCCGAGATTTGCAGCGCTCGTGTGAATCAGGCCTAACACCTAACCAGATTTCACAGAACTTGGCAGAAAAGCCTTCAACTAAAGACATCCAAATTAGGGTATTTTCACACGGCTTATTTTCAGCCGTAAACACCACGAAAAACAGAAGCTGAATGCCTCCAAACATCTGCCTATGGTTTTCAATAGGAAAAACTGCGTTCATTCCCACGGGGCGTTTTTTACACGACCGTTTTTAAAAATGGTGTAAAAAACGCCCCGTAAAAAAGTGCATGTCACTCGAGCCTTCTTGGAGCGGTTTTTCATTGTCTCAATAGAAAGACCAACTCCAAAAACCAGCGGGGAAAAAAAAAAAGCGCTTGAGGCTTTGATTTTTCAGCAGTTTTTAGAGGCTGAAAACCGTTCCGTGTTTTACAGCAAATTTTTGTTTACTGTCTGAACATACCCATTTCCTACTCTAGCCCCAGTAGATGTAGTGGAAGATCCAGTGCCATCATCTCTGGCAGCTAGACCTGCAGCTAAGCAGCCCAAAAATCTATAGGGATGTAGATCTAAGCATTCGGCAGATTAGGGATTCTGAAAGTCTATTATATGACCAGGAAGCCAGGTCGCTGCATGTTTTTCACAGAATTTATTAGTTGCTTTACATCAAAAAGAACCTGTCACCTCTGACATGTCTGTTTTAGTAAATAATTGCATTCCCAATAACACAAATCTAGAGCATCTTTTCTTCCATCTCTACGTTGGGCTCTTCCTCTGTTATTCCTCCTAGAAATGTATGAATAAATTGACAAATGGTTGTTTCTAGTTTGGGGGGGGGGGGGTCCCTACACGGACTGACGATGTCCAATCAGGGCAGACAGACACTAAGAACACACCCATTTGACAAGGCCAATGATAACACCGTACTCATACATTTCTAGGAGGAATAGCAGAGGAATGGCAAAATGCAAAGTTCTAAGAAAATACATTATGTGGAATTGTTTAGTGGGAAATTCAAGTATTTGCTAAAACAGACGTCATGAGAGGTAACAGGTCCTTTTTAGCGGGACAGAATTTACCTAATAGCATACAAAAAAAACAACTGTTAACTTACCAACGGTCACATTCATTGGCAGTTCTATAGATGCCAGGGGTTTCCTCGGTCCAAGAGAAATGACTACTGAATTCAGCTGTTTGAGGTGCTCATCATGCACAGTCTTCTTCACGACAGCCTGCTTCTTATAGCTTGCACAGTCCGGTTCATCAACATGAATGGTGAAGGTGGATGGTTTCACAACAGCCTTCTCAGCCGGGATTCTATCGCAGTTCTCATCATTGATGCCAAAGGGATTATGTCCAGCAAGAATCTGAAAAACAGGACATGATTTCCACAATGCGATCTCAGAAGGACTGTACATCCTGTGCACGTCTAGAGTGCCAGAGATGCAGTAAAGACTGACACTTAGGCTATTACCCAATGTTAAACTAGGAGCCTTTCACTTTAAATGACATCTATAAAATAGGATGTTGAAAAGTAGACCATTGCTCGATCAGCCATCAGGGATCTGCATCCTCAGGCGCTTGAGGAACAGCAACTCCCAATGCACTGAGCCCATGTGGCTGTCATGGTATGCTGGGAGTTGTAGTGTCAGCTGCTGGTGGATCACAGCTTGCTGACCCCAGCACTAGCCTGGACACATGCTCCATAGATCTGCAGCTCCCTAGGGACACCAGAGGCAGACGCCGACCCCCTAATCTGCATTTTCTATAATGAAATGGCGGACTACAAACTATGAATTAATAAAACACCCTCCGAGGGGCAGGGGGTGATGGGATAGACGGGCAACGATCAGCCACAGTGCCATGTAAGAAGGTGCTGCCCCCTTCCTGAAGTGTCGAGCAGCAGCGACCAGTGGCGGAGGAAGAAGAGTATTGATCACTATTGGCGGGATCAGGTCATGGATTTGCTAGGGCGCAGATCAAACTATGGAATTTAACCCCTTCTGGCCTGCAGCAGTGCAACTCTAGAATAGAGGGTAAAAGCAGCAGTAGCTCAGCAGATGGCATAGGCTTAATATATGAGTGACCCCCGCAATCAGAACACACAGGGGAGCTCCACATACCGGTGCCTGCTGTTTGCCTCCTCTGCTGGGAGCTCGAAGCCCCCGATTCCCCTGCAGAACCCCCAGCGCGGTGCGGCCTCCTGGCGGGGCATGCTGGCTGGCTAGATGCTTCCTGGGCCGTATGTTCTCCTGGTTCTCATCCCGCAACACGTAGTTAGACATCGCGATCGGTGTTCCGGTAACGAAATGAAAAGCGGGGAAGGACTCTGGTTAGGGGAGTGTGCACCAATGCACGACCCCCGTCCTCCTGCTCGGAAATAAAAAAAAAAATGATCCGGTGTGTGCAGTACACGGGGCTGAACAAGGTGCACCGCCCTACAACCGGAGGTTAATCCTGCCCGGTACTGCCGCACCGCTGTGTTCGCCCCGGCCTACACCCGCCACTAGTACTAGATGCTACAAGTCCTGCGCGCTGCAGCAGATACAGCTCTCTCAATTCAAGTAGCCCGCGACTATTGAAATCTACCAATCAGAGCCCAGCGCGGGCATACGTCACTGGAGCTACGGCGGCGTAGAGGGACAAAAAGATTTGAGGGGAAGAGAATGCGATCAGCTGTCCGAGACGTCACGGGCGCTCTTTCAGCTGCTGTCTGAGATGCGCGTGCACTGTGTGAGTAGTAGCTCCCCATTGTAAGGGTATGTGCACACACACTAATTACGTCCGTAATTGACGGACGTATTTCAGCCGCAAGTACCGGACCGAACACAGTGCAGGGAGCCGGGCTCCTAGCATCATACTTATGTACGATGCTAGGAGTCCCTGCCTCTCCGTGGAACTACTGTCCCGTACTGAAAACATGATTACAGTACGGGACAGTTGTCCTGCAGCGAGGCAGGGACTCCTAGCATCGTACATAAGTATGATGCTAGGAGCCCGGCTCCCTGCACGGTGTTCGGTCCGGGACTTGCGGCTGAAATACGTCCGTCAATTACGGACGTAATTAGTGTGTGTGCACATACCCTAAGAGCTAGCCTAGTCTTTGTTCATGGGAACGCTCCTGAGCTTGGTAGCTATCCATACTCCTACATTTTGTGGCCTAACATTCTCTAATGAAAACAGTACATAAAAAAAACATGGATTGTGGTATTTATTTATACATATTTCAGACACATAAAAGGGTTGTGCCACTTGTCACTGCAATCATTTTTGCTTGATTTATTTTCATGTTTGGCCTGTTTTTCTGCATTGTTCACACAGCACTAAAAAAAAAAAGACGAGTAAACGCATCAAGAACGCTAGCGTTTTTGCAAAGCGCTCCGTAAAGTACAGGCGTTTTTGACGCGTTTTTTTACGTGTTTTCGGCATGTCGTTTGGAGCGCGTAATTAGGACTTCCATTGACTATGGGAATTAGGTGTGTTTTACATGAGAGTGTAAGGGTATGTTCACACTACAGCGTCCGTAACGGCCGAAATTACGGGTCTGTTTTCAGGAAAAAACAGCCCCGTCATTTCAGCCGTAACGGCATGTGCAGGCGCTTGAATGCCGCGTCCAATACGGACATAACTGGAGCTGGTTTTCCATGGAGTCCATGGAAAATGGCTCCATTTACGTCTGAGGAAGTGACATGACACTTCTTTGACGCGGGCGTCTTTTTTACGCCCCGCCTTTTGACAGCGGGGCATAAAAAAAATGACCGTCTGAACAGAACATCGTAAGACCCATTCAAATGAATGGGCAGATGTTTGCTGACGCTATTGAGGCGCATTTTCGGACGTAATTCGGGGCTAAAACGCCCGAATTATGTCCGTAAATAGTGTGTGTGAACATACCCTAAAAAAAATGCGTCGTATGGACTACAATGCGTTTTCCCATTGATGTCAATGGGAGGTTTAAAGCATGGGTTTTTGACGCGAAAAATGCGACAAAAAACGCCTGTATGAACTAAACACTGCTTTTCCCATTAACTACAATGGGAAGGTGTTTGTCGGCATTCAGTAGCATTTTTCAAGGCGTATTTCGAGGCGTTCACGGCCCAAAATACACCTCAAAACGCTGTCTGTGAATCATGCACGCGCTGTCCCACAATCCTCCTGTGGTGTGCGACTTGCCCTGAGAAAAGGAGCGCCAAACACCTGACGTCACCTCGTTTTTCCTCTGCGCATCTCTTTCCATCAGGGACATTTTAGCTCAGAGCAGGGAACTGCCATTCAACTGCGCAAGCGTGACCGGCTTAGAGCACCGCTAATCCAGACAGAACCATTGGCAAAGGGCTATATAAACAACGGAACCACAGGGAAAATAGTAAGTGAATATAGACAAAAACAATAGAATGCATTGGAAAACCATTAGGCCGGGTTCCCACGGGACGGATACGCTGCGTAAAAATCACGCAGCGTGTCCGACCTGGAACCCGCAGGACATTCCGTCCGAAAAATCGCACCACATTGCGATTTTTCGGCCAGAAATTCCGCTGCTGGGCAAAGCCGTTCATACTTACCCCCGCCCTCCTCCGGCCTCCATGGAAGACGTTTCAGGCCACGTGATGCTGCAGCCTGTGATGATTGGCTGAAGCGGTCACATGGGATGCAACGTCATCCCAGGAGGCCAGACTGCAGGAAGAAGGAGGGCATTTTGGGTAAGTATGATTTATTTTTTCCGGCGTAGTGATTTTTGCGGCGTAAACGATCAGCGTCATTCACTCCTCTCCATTCATTTACTCAGCGCATAGGGATCCTGTTAGATCCTTATGTGCTGTCTTATACTAACACGTTAACGATACTGAAGTGTTTAGACCGTGAATAGACATTCCACGGGATGTCTATTCACAATCTCTGCACTTCGTTACTCTGTCTGTGGTAGTTACAGCAGAGGACGCGTAATCTCGCGAGATCTCGCTGTAAATGACAGGTTACAGAGCTTTGCTCTGCTATAACTACCACAAAAACAGTAACGAAGTGCACAGATTGTGAATAGACAACCCGTGGAATGTCTATTCACTGTCTAAACACTTCAGTATCGTTAATGTGTTAGTATAAGACAGCACATACTGATCTAGCAGGATCCCTATGCGCTGTGTAAATGAATGGAGAGGAGTGCATGACGCTGATTGGTCATGTCCATGTCATGTTTCTATTGGGGAATTGATACGGTCCTCTCAGTATCTGTAATGACAGGGATAGGGAAACAGACAAGTGAGCCCCAATCTACCCGCCACTCAGTCCCTGCCTACTTGCAACGACCTGCCCTAGGCGACGGGGTACAACTGGGCGACGGTCCCTACACTCAGTAAGTGCACGACAGACAACCAGACAAGGAAACACAGAACAAAGGGAAACGGGGCAGTTGCCCACGGCAACACCGTGAGCAACAAGAGTAGTAAACGAGCCGAGTCAAACCAGGAGTGTACGAGGTACCAAACGCAGAGCAGAAGAGTAGTCAGTAAGCCAGGGTCAATACGAAGCAAGGACAAGTAGTTCAAGAAGCTGCAGCAGGGCCAGGAAACCAACAGAGAAGAATCACAAGCAAGGAGGAACAGGAAAGGCAGGTATAAATAGACAGAGGGCGGGAGCTAGCTCCGTCTGGCCAGGCTGTGATAGGCTCTCCCACTCCTAAGCCTGCCATCCTGAGTGGTGGAAGATGGAGTCAGTCTCACAGACATAGAAGCAGGTGCAGACTGATTACCTATGGGCGTGGATACAGAAGCTGTGCCTGGCAGATCCTTAATAGTATCATTATAACCCGTTCTTCGGGTTTTAACTTTGTGAACTCTCCTAATTAATCTGATGCTTCTTTACTCACCTTAGCTCATTCAGTGTTGTCCAGCGATGTTTACATAGCTGCCTGAAGCTCCCATTGATGCTGTATGCATCATTTCCATTGGTCGCGCCGTTACTATGGGGCCATCCCTGTCTGTGGGCGTCAGTAACTGACGTCTCAGTCACCGATTGGTTCAGGTCCAACCAACGCGATCAATGTAGGTGGGGCTATAGCCGTATAAGGCTCTATGGTTTTTCTGGCGGGCGCTTAGACCAGTCATCAGTGTCTAGTGCACGCCGTTGAATCGAAACACTTCAGCATAATATGTGCCGAGCGGCAGCACGTTAGAATTTACGCCGGAAACTCAATCTCGCAGCATAATATGTGCTGACCGGCAGTTAGACAGATCAAGGCAATTTATACCCCTGAGGACGCTCCTATATGTTTATAGAGGCGCAGAAACGCGTTGGGAATCTTGCTTGTTTGTGGCAACGAGACAAACTAGTATTTATTCATTAAGTTTATGGAGTGTTGTAGCGATGGGCTAATCATGGTTAAACTGTCTTAGACACTTTAAACTTAGTGTTTCAGTCTTTGGCTCTCGTCTACACTCCATAAGGGTATGTTCACACGATGAGTGGCTTTTACGTCTGAAAAGACAGACTGTTTTCAGGAGAAAACAGCTGCCTCGTTTCAGACGTAAAAGCTCCTCCTCGTAATATGCGAGGCGTCTTTGACATTTGTAAATCTTGAGCTGCCCTTCATTGAGTTCAATGAAGAACGGCTCAAATTACGTTGCAAAGAAGTGCCCTGCACTTCTTTGCCGAGGCAGTCAATTTACGCGTCGTCGTTTGACAGCTGTCAAACGACGACGCGTAAATTACAGGTCGTCTGCACAGTACGTCGGCAAACCCATTCAAATGAATGGGCAGATGTTTGCCGACGTATTGTAGCCCTATTTTCAGACGTAAAACAAGGCATAATACGCCTCGTTTACGCCTGAAAATAGGTCGTGTGAACCCAGCCTTAAGCATCTATGATCTGCGTTGCCAACGCCTGTATTCAGATCCTTGGCAACCAGTGCCCTATTTTTTACATTAATTCTCTAATAAATTGTATTTTTAAACGTTTAGACAGGCAGTGTATTTTAACGTTTTTGGATACATGCGACTCTTTGATCACTTTTTATTCCAATTTTTGCTAGGCAAGGTGAGCAATTCTGTAATTTTAAGTTATTTTTACAGCATTCACTGCGCAGGTTACATAACATAATATTTTTATAGTTCAGATGCGGCAATACCAAATATGTATGGTTTATTAAATTTTTTCAATAATAAAGGACTTGAGAAGGGAAAAAGGGCGATTTGTTTTATTGCTTAAAACTTATTTTTTTCACTTTTTTTTTAGTCCCACTAGGGGACTTGAAGGTCCAACTGTTTGATTGCTGTTCTAATACATTGCACTGCCTGTGTAGAGCAATGCATTAGAACTGTCAGTCGTTCACTGACAACAAGCAGATTAGGCTCCGCCTCCAGACGGGGCCTAATAGTCTACCATAATTGGTAGACCAGGAGGCCATTGTTAGGCCTCCTGTTGCCATAGCAGCCGTCGGCACCCCCACAACCGCGTCGCAGGGGTGCCAATTTGCTGCAAACTGCTTAAATGCAGCGGTCGCTTTGACCGCTACATTTAAGGGGTTAATGGCGGGGATTGGAGCTAATTTCGGTCCCCACCATTATAGCAGGTTGTCAACTGTAACATACAGCTGACACCCACGGCTGATGGCACGGGCTCAGCTTCTGAGCCTGTGCCATCCATTTGTCGTAAGTATACGACAAATTGCGGGGACCACTAAGTTTCCATGACGTATACTTACAACAAATGTCGGAAAGGGGTTAATGCGCCATTAATTATAGGACACTGTACATATGAAAAAGGGTTCACATGGCATGAGATAATAAAAAAATTAATAAACATGAGCCTAATGAATGACAGACTGGTACAGAAGGAAAGAGAACTCTGCCTGTAAGGGTTTACAATCAATAAGGAAAGGGGGAAGGAGGCAGGAGGTTAGAGTGGAAGCAGTTCATCCGGTAGAGTAGTGGCAGCAGGCTTATGGCAGGTTGTACGTTTTTCTGAAGAGGTGCGTTTACTGGAGACCACTTGAAGATGATGATGTGCGGAGTAGATAACAGGAGAGCAAAGCAGAAGGTCTTGTGAGGACCAGAGATTACGTGTGTGGAGGTATCGGGAGATTAGGGCAGAGATGTATAAAGGGGACAGGTTGTGGACAGCCTTATATGTCATTGTTAATATTTTGAGCTTATTTCGCTGGACAATGGGTAGCCAGTGACGGGATTGGTAGAGGGGAGAGGCAGAGGTGTAACCAGGTGAGAGGTAGATTAACCTGAAGGGTGGATTAAAGGGGTGCAAGAGTGTTAGAAGGAGAGGCCACGGAGATGGCTGCTGCAGTAGTCTAGGCGGGAGATGATGAAGACATGTACTAGCATTTTTGTTGTCTCGAGGTTGATGAAAGTGCGGAGTTGAGAAATGTTTTTGAGGCAGGGGCGGCAAAATATGGTAAGGTCTTGGATGTGCAGTTTGAAGAACAGGGCGGAATTAAAGGTTTTCCTAATGTACCCGACTTGTGAGACTGGGGTAAGTGTGGAGCCATTAATTTTGTTTTTTCCCTTTTGAGTTTAATGAAGCGGGAGGAAAACAAGCAGGATATAGGTGTTAGACACACTGTGATGCCAAAGGATGAAATAATTGGAACAGGAGGGAGTGGTTGACTGTGTCAAAGGCAGAGGTTACCCAGGTAATTATTTAACTGCCTTGAAGTAATATCTGGTGTCAAGGATTTCACTATTTACATGCTTCTTTTATCATCAAGTCCAGGTTTTTCATTTGCCACAAGCTGCACATAAGGAACTCACAACAGCAGCTGCTACTGACACCTAGGCAATGAAGCCAAATGGATCAACGCAAAAGACAAACTCACAAAGGAATTCTCAACTGTAACAATAAAGGTTAGTGAGTCCTATATTTTATCAGGTAGGTGCAAGCAGTAGTTCTTACCTTACGCAAGTGTTAAACCAAAGGTTTTAATTGGTTACTCGGCCTATCTATGGAGAGATGACCAGATGGGATATGGAGTGACCCAGACATCTATAAAGGGCTATCTATGATTTCTACACCACGACAGATGTAAGTGCATCATCATTCCAACCGATTTCTCTACGTTATGTTCAAAATGTTTACATTAATTTCCCAGGGAAGTCCACCACAGCCATGACTTATTAACCACCACTAAGCGTGGTACAGGCATCTGGTGCAGCCCATATAGCATGTTTCTCTACATCAGACCACACTTTTTATTTTTTATATAGATTCTGTATTTCAAGTTTTTCTAGAGGTGGGAAGAACCATGCAGAAAGGCAGGGATAGGGAACGGCAGTAGCATTTTTCAGTAAATATCTCTGTGAATAGAAGTTATCTTGGTTTTTTTGTGGTTCAAGTATTTTATGGTGAATTTTTCATAGAGGAAAAGAAAATTAAAGATCATCAACATATCAAGGGCTCATTACAATGTACAAATGGGTATCCCCAAAAGCAAGATATACATGTAACTTCTACAATTGCATAGTCTTATCCACCTGTTACATTACAAAATGAATGTTACCAGCATTACAAACTCAAACTCTGTGTAAGTTATGCATCTCGGCTATAAAGTAATATCCAACTGCCTATATAGAAAGAAAATTAAAAAAGACCAAATAAACATAGGACCTAAAAGAAAGTTGGATTCAGGAACAAGGGAGTGTAACCAACTGGTGCCAGATCAATCCATATATGGAGAGTGACGTCAGGGGCTCCTCTGTGGCATTATCTACAGAGGGCATTGCATACATGGGGCACGAACTGGGGGCCTAAAAAAAATTGACAAATTAAATTTATCCATTTTTAAAATTGAAGCAAAACCGGTCACAACCGTCCGTTAAAAAACGGAGACACGGCCCAGAACGGATGCAAAACGGTCGAGAAAACGGTTAGGCTCTATTCACAAGACAGGGCCCAGGAGTTGGCCGATAAAAACGGCCGTTTTGGTTCGTTATTCTCGACGGCTTTGTATCCGTTTTTCACTGTCTGTTTAAAAATCTGATGAATTTAATTTGTACATTTTTTTTGCTCCCAATCCACTAAAAACACCCACCGGAAGGTCACATGATCACCCAGTCACCATTTTCTCTTGTTTTCAGAGTATAGAGAGCTTTGTCTGATCCCTCAACTTCTTTGCATTGGTTTCTCGCTTTTTCTCTGCTATGTTTAACTTGGTACCATGTCCTCACCATTAAACCGTGTACTGCAGCTTTGGCTGATTTCTCTGCAATTCGGACAGCAACCGCAGATGTTGAACGAAGATCTGAGCAGGGTTCAGAAGGTAACGGGGCTCTGCGAGAGAGCAGTGATAGGATAAATAGAAGGAGAAAGGCCACTGTTTTAGGTGAGGGGGGACAGAAGTCAGATGAAGGGGCTCTTTATGGGGTCAGAATGTGCCCGGAGCTCTATGAGGGTGACCGACAGGGATTACAAAAGATGGCAAGGGGGCACAGAAAGTGGCAGGGGGTGTAGGGAAAATTGAAGAGGATTTTTAACTTTATTTGTGGTGGGGTCACAGATGGTGGGAGAGGCTCTGTGTCATGGCCGCGGGCCGTCAGGCTCACTCACATCCTGACGGCTGCAGCCACGGATCTGTGAGCGCTGGCCCCCATTTCCTCCTCAGGAGACGCCTGCGCTCACTTCTGCTTCTCGGCCGGGTCCCGTAGGGTCGTGCCCGCTCTTAAAGGGCCAGCGCACGCACTTGAGTTTAAGTACCAAATTAGCCCATGAGCACCCTGGACTATAAGAAGGGCTCTGCCCCTTTCTGCATTGCCTGAGCTTTGTTGTCGTTACCCTAGTCTGTCTTTACAAATGGTCTCCTAAGTGTTTTCCAGTTCCCAGTGTTTGTATTGAGTTGGAGTCGTGCTGAGCTGAGTACCACGCCTGTCCTGCTGCACCACGCCTGGTGCCGGCCTGCTACCTAGTCCCAGCCGAGCCTGTCTTGTTACTGTCTGAGCTACCACAGGTACACCTATACGAACTATAGACTGTGACCTGTGTCCTGTTGTCTAGCTGCCATACTGTTAAGGCGGTACGGGCTAGTGGGTCCACGTACCCGACGTGACAGTAAGCTCAGGTAATGGACCCCGCTGGTCAATCCAAAACCATGATGACGTAACAAGAGATGCGGACGGATATGCTAAACCTCCGGTCTCGACAGGACCAACTCCGCCAGGCATTGAACATTATTGCACATCGGCTGCCGTTCCTCCTCCTACACCTCCTGGCAGTACAGATCCTCCGACTACACCTCCTGGTAGTGCTGATCCCCAATTTTTATTTTTTTTTGCCGCTACCTCACTGCTGATGGAGACACGAAGACCTGCCGTGGATTTTTGAACCAGTGCCAGATGCACTTTAGCCTGTATGCAAGAGCATTTTCGACTGTTGGCGCAAGGGTCGTTTTCATCGTCTCTCTCCTCACTGGCAGGGCCCTTGCATGGGCGAACCCTATCTGGGAGAGACAAGGACCAGAGACCCTGTGACTTCCCGGGGTTCCTATGGACATTTCGCACGCTGTTTGGGGAGCATGGACGAGACTCGTCTGCAGTCGCCTCCTTACTGAACCTACACCAGGGAGACACTTCCGTATGCGAGTACGCCATCCACTTCCGCACCCTGGCGGGAGAATTGTTGTGGAACAATGAGGCCCTGGTGGCTACATTCTGGCAGGGACTGTCTCCTGAAATTAAGGACGAGCTTGCCGCCCGAGATCTGCCGTCTGCCCTGGATGACCTCATCCTTCCGGCCACCCGGATTGATATAAGGATCCGAGAACGGTTCCAAGAGGCTCGTCGGGATGCAAGACTCCCTAGCCCGGTTCCTACTTTGCTGCAACCCCTGCTGTCCTCAGATGCTGATCCGCCAAAGGAGTCTGTGAGGACGGACCAGTTTAAGATGTCTATCCAGGAGCGACAACGCAGACACACCTCGGGACTCTGTCTCTATTGCGGCCTCGGAGGCCATCTTGTGCGTCTGTGCCCCCAAAAGCCCCAGAGCCTAGAGTTGGTGGGAGAGACAACCCTGGGTGAAGGACTTTTGTCTAAATTGTCCATTCCCGTGACCATGGTGTCCGGCGAAAAAACGCATTGGGTTTCTGCTTATCTGGACTCTGGATTCGCTGCTAATTTCATTTTATAGAGACCTGGTGGATCTTCTCCAGTTGCCCACAACCACTCTGGAGAGGCCTTTAATGGTTGCATCGGTGAATGGAGTATCTCTGCCAGACCAGGTTGTAGCTGTGACCAAGCCACAGAGGCTCCAAGTGGGAGCCAACATTCCGAGCTCCTCTCGTTCTTTGTCCTGGCTAAAGCCGTCAACCCTGTGCTGCTGGGCCAGCCCTGGCTCCGACTACATGCCACAGTCTTGGAATGGAATTCTGGAGAGATTCTCCAGTGGGGTCCACAGTGTCTCAACCGTTGCCTGGTACAGATTAATCCGGCTCTGCCTCAGTCCTTGGCAGGATTGCCTTGTAATTATTCCACATTCTCGGATGTCTTCAGCAAGAAAGAGGTGGAGACGCTGCCCCCACACTGGGTGTATGACTGTCCTATCGAGCTGATTCCTGGTGCATCCATTCCCCGTGGTAGGGTATATCCTCTCTTCTTACCAGAGACTCAGTTCATGTCCACCTATGTTAAGGAGAACTTGGAGAGTGGCTTCATACAGAAGTCTTCCTCCCCTGCAGGAGCCAGGTTCTTCTTTGTCAAGAAAAAGGATGATTCTCTGCGTCCCTGCATCGACTACCAGGGTCTCAACCAGATCACGGTAAAAAATAGATGTCCATTGCCAAGGAGCCAAGATTTTTTCGAAGCTAGACCTGCGTGGGGCTTACAACCTAATCCGGATTCGCCGGGGTGACAAATGGAAAACTGCATTTAACACTCGTGACGGACACTATGAATATCTAGTAATGCCCCTTGGCCCCTGTAATGCTCCCGCAGTCTTCCAAGAGTTCGTTAATGACATCTTCCGTAACCTCTATAATTCTGTTTTAGTCTATCTTGATGACATCTTGATTTTTTTTCTCCGGATCCGATGACTCATCAGAGACATGTCCGTCAAGTTTTGCTGCAGTTAAGGGAGAATCGCCTGTACACCAAGTTGGAGAAGTGTGTGTTTGACATAAATGCTCTACCCTTCCTGGGCTACATAATCTCGGATCTAGGCCTCAAGATGGATCCTGAGAAGGTAAAGGCCGTCCTGGAATGGCCACGCCCTCAAGGCTTGAGGTCCAAACAGCGCTTCCTGGGATTCGCTAATTTCTACAGACCGTTCATTCCAAACTTCTCCTCACTGACATCTCCTATCTCTACCCTCACCAAGAAAGGCATGAATGGTAAGGTGTGGACTCCTGAGGCGGAATCCGCATTTAATAGCCTGAAGAGTGCCTTCACATCAGCCTCTATCCTCCATAATCCAGATGTATCTAGACAGTTCTCGTTGGAGGTGGACGTCTCCTCTGTCGGTGCTAGTGCACTCCTATTCCAGAGAGGTTCCAAGGGCAAGACTATGGTATGTGGCTATTACTCTAGACTATTCTCTTCCGCAGAACACAACTACTCGATTGGGGATCGGGAGTTACTTGCCATCAAATTGCTCTGGAGGAGTGGAGACATCTACTAGAGGGCGCAGTTCATCCCTTGATATTCACGGACCACAAGACCGTCACCTATCTCCAAACGGCCCAACGACTGAATCCCCATCAAGCCAGGTGGTCGCTGTTCTTTGCCCGGGTCCAGTTTGAGCTCCACTACCATCCGGCCGACAAGAATGTGAGGGCCGATGCCTTGTCCAGGTCATACGAGACAGAGGACACTATGGAGTCTCCACAGAATATCATTGATCCATCCTGCATCATCCCTGTCAACTCTCTGCAAGTTAGAGACATTCCTCCGGGGAGGACTTTTGTGCATCTGGCAGACAAAAGAAGAATCCTCCGCTTGGGACACAGTTCCAAACTGGCAGGTCACACGGGTGCCCATAAGACCCGAGACCTGATTGCTCGTGAGTTCTGGTGGCCCACACTGCCCAAAGACATCACGGACTTTGTCTCCTCCTGCACGGTGAGCGCAGTAAATAAAGTTTCCCACTCCAAACTGGCTGGCCTGCTCCAGCCGATGCCTGTGCCCGATGCCCCCTGGCAACATATTGCTATGGAAATTTGTCACGGACCTGCCTCCCTCTGCTGGATGCAGTACGGTCTGGGTGGTGGTGGACCGATTCTCAGAGATGGCTCATTTTGTTCCACTGACCAGCCTACCTTCTGCTTCCCGACTGGCCAATCTCTTCGTCCAACACATCTTCCGTCTGCACGGCTTGCCTCTGCATATTGTGTCGGATCGGGGGGTTCAGTTCACCTTAAAGTTCTGGAGAGCCCTCTGCGGACTTCTCAGTGTGAAGTTGGCCTTTTCCTCAGCCTACCATCCCCAGTCCAATAGTCAAGTCGAGAGAATAAATCCCATTATGGAGAACTATCTATTACACTTTATCTCCAGGCAGCACGATGACTGCTTCCTTGGGCTGAGTTCTCCTACAAAAAGCACACTAGTGAGTCCACCACCTCCAGGCCATTCTTCATTGACTACGGCCAACACCCACGAATACCTCACCCTGTTTCCACTACGTCCCAGGTACCTGCAGCTGACTCTACTTCAGGGACTTTCTACAAATCTGGCAGCAGACCCGATCTTCTATTCTGCTGGCGGTCGACCGCATGAAAAGAAAGGCAGGCACAAGAAGACGAGAGCCTCCCCAGTTCTTCCAGGCACTAAGGTTTGGCTGTCCCCTAAGAATATCCGGCTGAGGGTGCCATCGTAGAAGTTTGCTCCCGGGTTCCTCGGACCCTTCAAGATTTTGCAACAAATCAACCCTGTCTCCTACAAGCTTCGGCTGCCTCCTACCCTCAAGATCCCCAACTCCTTCCATGTCTCCCTTCTGAAACCTGTGGTCCTGAAACGCTACTCCAAGATTCCTAGTCCTGCAGTGGCTCCCAGCGGTTCATCAGATACTTTTGAGGTTAAGGAGATCCTGGACACCAAGAGAGTGGGTGGAAGAACCTTTTATTTGGTGGGTTAGAGAGAGTTTGGTCCTGAAGAGAGGTCCTGGGAGCCAGAGGAGAACCTTAGTGCTCCTACCTTTCTCTCTCGCTCTGGCCCCAAGAGGAGGGGGCGTAAGGGGATACTGTCATGCCCATGGCCACGAGCCGTCAGGCTCACTCACCTCCTGACGGCCGCAGCCATGGATCTGTGAGCGCTTGCCCCCATCTCCTCCGGAGACGCCAGCGCTCACTTCCGCTTCTCTCGGCCGGGGCCCGTAGGGTGCGCTCGCACGCTCGTGCCCACTTTTAAAGGGCCAGCGCACGCACCTGAGTTTAAGTACCAAATTAGCCCATGAGCACCCTGGACTATAAGAATCGCTCTGCCCCTTTCTGCATTGCCTGAGCTTTGTTGTCGTTACCCTAGTCTGTCTTTGCAAATGGTCTCCTGAGTGTTTTCCAGTTCCCAGTGTTTCCCGTTCCTGCTACCTGTATCCCGTGCTACCCTGGTCCAAGTGCCGTCTTGAGTCGGAGTCCTGCTGCGCTGAGTACCACGCCTTTCCTTCTGCACAACGCTTAGTCCCAGCCGAGCCTGTCTTGTTACTGTCTGAGCTACCACAGGTACACCTATAGACTGTGACCTGTGTCCTGTTGGCCAGCTGCCATACTGTCAAGGTGGTACGGCCTAGTGGGTCCACGTACCCAAAAGGGCACTCTGTGGGAGGAGGGGGAGAGGGGCATAGAAGGAGGCAGAGGTTAAGTGGGGGGCCAGGGGGGAGAGAGTAGGTGAAAGCAGGGCCGTATTTAGAGTTCATGCTGCCCTATGCACGTTTAGTGCTAATGCCCCCTAGAAGTCCCAAAGTTACGGAAACAGCGTAGCTCGTTGACATTGCGGCTCCAGCGCTGGACCCAGAAAAGGTAAGTATAATAATTGCTTTGCATTTTTACGTGTTACTAATTATTATTATTTTTTTATTATTTTTTTTACAGGATTGGTTGTTGGACTACTTTGGATTCGAGGACTACTTAGATTACGGCGTTTTTTTTATTCTCAATAAAATGGTTAACGAGGGTTGTGTTTTTTTTTTTTAGTTCATTAAAATATATTTTAGGAGCGGAATCACCGGCCAGAGCATCGGCAGCGCTCTGGCCGGGGATTCTGCTCCAGGAGGATTGACTGACGTCACTGTCCATATGTGGATCGTGACGCCAGGGGTTCCTTCAGGAGCAGAATCCCCGGCCAGAGCGTCGCAACGCTCTGACAAGTGATTCTGCTCCAGGAGCCCCTGACGTCGCTGTCCATATATGAATAGTGATGCCAAAGGCTCCTTCAGGAGCAGAGTCACCAGCCAGACCTTCAGCAACACTCTGGCCGGGGATTCCGCTCCACGGAGGAACCCCTGACATCACTGTCCATATAGGGACTGTCCATATAGGGACAGTGATGTGAGGGGCTCTCTCTAGGAGCAGGATTCCATGCCTGAGCGTTCCCGACACTCTGGCCTGGGATTCCGGCAGTGACATCAAGGGCTTCCCTAGGTTCAGCGCTTAAAGCAGCGCTGTGCTCTGGGAGTCCTGTTGGCCAGAATCAGTTTTTAACCGGCGTCACAAGAATTGATTCCTGAAAAACGTCCGTTAAAAACTGATCTATTGAGTTCTATGGGGGCTGTCTGGCTGTGAAAATGGCCAAAAATAGGACATGTCCTATTTTTTGACGGCCATGTGAATACAGCCATAGAACTACATTTTTCTGAAAACGGCAGTGTGACAGCCGTTAAAAAAACGTCTGTCACACGGCCGTTTTTTCCCTGTCGTGTGAATGTAGCCTTATACTACCTCTGAAAGTGGGGAAAATACATCTAACAAATATTTTTTTAAGTTTAGGAAAAGTCCAGAGAATATGTAGTCGGGATTCCGACTGACCACAATGCCTACAACAACTTTTAGATGTACCTGGGCAGATAAAACTTAATTTTACGGGAGTATAATTCCATCTCAAAAGTGTATTCATGGCTACTTCATAATGCGTTACACATTTAAATATTTTAGTCGTGAATTTAGTAGCTTTTTACCACGGTGTAGTGGTAAAGGTTTGTGTATGCTTTTTCTCCCAGGTCAGAATAGGCTGGTTTTTACAAAGTCAGTCTTCCAATCCATCGTGTCATATATTGGTCTCAACAATTTCAACGAGTCTTTAGAGGGAATCTGAAACAAGTGAACGATATGGTGGTTTACCTTGGGGTAGTAATGTTATTGGAGTCCCATAAAATTTTTAATTCTTGTGCGACAGATCAAAGATGTGTCTTTGATCAGTCGCACTAAGTTTTCTTGGCCGACCACTGCGGCTACCGTCCTTAACGTTTCCCGTTTCTTTGTGCTTCTTCAAAAGAGCTTCAAAAGAGCAGTCTGCTATGAAATCTTTGCCTGGGAGAGACGTTGTAGCTGTGCTCAGTCCTGCCATTGTGGACCTGTGACCTGAAACCGTCTTCCACAACCTCACCTTTGTAGCAGAGTTTGGTTGTTCCTCATCCAGTTTTAAGCCTCCTACACAGCTGTTTCTGTTACAGTTAATGACTGTGTTTCAATTTCCATATGAAAATGATGATCATTATAACCTGTTTGGTATAATTGGTCAATCATGCAGCTGACTATAATCCAACAAAATCCATGACTTTGTGCAAGTGTACCTGGAAGAATTGATGCTGTTTTGAAGGCAAAGGGTGGTCACACCAAATATTGATTTCTCTCTTGTTCATTCACTTCATATTTTGCTAATTGATAAAAAAACAAATTATTACACTTCTATTTTTGAAAGCATTCTTCAATGACATTAGAGCAAAGTTATACCATAACTGATTTTGTCCAACTATCAGGTAAAATTTTTCCCGTTGTGACATGTCTATGGAACACAACAGCACAAAAAAAATCATCCAGGTTGGCTATTTGTTGGACATGATTGTTTAAAACATGCTGTTCTTGGGCATGTTAGTCAGTGACAAATGTCCATTCATAATAATGAGACTCCTGTCACGATCTGTGGGATTGTGGACCCACTGGGCCGTACCGCCATAGCGGGATAGCAGCTGACCAAATAGGGTACCACGACAAAGTCTATAGTCCGAGCACAAGGGTACCTGTGGTAGTTCAGACAGTAGTAACGGCTAGGCTCAGATGGGACCTTGGTAGCAGACACCAGGCGCGGTGTAACACAACAGGCGTGGACGCAAGCAGCACAAGACTCCAACTCTTCATGGACACAAAACCAGGTATAGCACAGGATACAGGTAGCAGGGCACAGGAACACTGGTAACCGGAAAACAACCCACGGGTGCCAGTACAGTGATGCGGAAGTGAGCGCCGGCATCTCTCAGGAGGGAGGAAAGTTAGAACGAGGGTCCGCGGCTGTGTTATAGCCCACATTTAAAGTTGACTTTCAAGGTGCAGGGTGCCATAGGATCAGTGGCGGATCATCATTAGGGCAGTTCGGGCAGCCACCCGAACCGCACGGGGCCCCCTCATGCCTAGTGGCGTCGCTAGCACCAAAGGGGGCCCGATGCTAGCGCCAGCCACATTCATTTGTATCGGAGTCCTCAAGAGTCCCATACAAATTAATATTATAGGCTGCAGGCCACGTTACGCTTGCAGCCTATAAGGCGCTGGGAAGACTCCCTGCACAGGTCGGCGTGATGAAGTACTGCATCACGCCGGTCTGCGCATGCGTCTAGTTCGGAGGATTCACATGTGTCCAGCTGGAGCGGCTACCACGGGGCAAGGTAAGTAAAATATATATATATTTTTTAGGTGGGGTAGCGCTGTGTATATATTCAAGGAGGGAGGGAGTGCTCCGTGACACTATATACAAGGGGGGAGTGCTGGGTGGCCCTATATACAAGGGGGAGGTTAGCGCTGTCTGGGCCTATATACAAGGCGGAGGGATGTGCTGTGTGGGCCTGTATACAAGGGGGAGGGGAGCGCTTTGTGGGCCTATATACAAGGGGAAGGGGAGCACTGTGTGGCACCATATACAAAGGGGGGAGTACTCTGTGATACTATATACAAGGGGGGGAGTTCTCCGTTACACTATATACAAGGGGGGGGAGTGCTGTGTGACCCTATATAGAAGAGGGGAGGGGAGCGCTGTGTGGCACTATATACAAAGGGGGAGCGCTGTGTGCATTATATGCAAGGGGGAGCGCTATGTGGCACTATATGCAAGGGGGAGCGCTATGTGGCACTATATGCAAGGGGGAGAGCTATGTGGCCCTATATACAAGGGGGGCGCTAAGTGGCCCTATATGAGAGGGGGAGTGCTGTGTGGCCCTATATACAAAAGGGGGAGCACTGTGTGACACTATATACAAGAGGGGAGCGCTCTGTGACACTATGTACAAAGGGGGAGTGCTGTGTAGCACTATATACAAGGGGGGCTGTGTAGCGCTATCCACAGCGGTATGTGTGTGGTGCTCTTTACAGGTGGCTCTGTGGCGCTATTTACAAGAGGGGGAGGGCTGTGTGGTGCTCTCTACAGTGGGGCTGTATGGCGCTATCTATAAGGGGCTGTGTGTAACGCTCTCTACGGGGGGATGTGTGTGGTGCTAGCTATAGGGGGATGTGTGATATCTACAGGGGGCTGTATGTGGCACTATCTATGGGGGGGTGTAATATCTACAGGGGCTGTGTGTGGCACTATGTACAGGGGGCTGTGTGTATGTGGTGTTTTACAGTGTATGGTATTATTATATTCAGGCGCGCAGTGTTTGGTGCTATTATATTTAGGGTCACAGTATGTGGCACCATGATAATTTTATTTTCGTTTATAGGTGTGGAAATGTTGGAAAAGTGAGGAGCCGAAGACATCTGAGTGGCAAATTCTGCAGAAATGGGTCATGGCCGGGAGAAGTCGTCATGAGCTCTGGACCGGATGGAGAAGAAAAGAGGAAAAAAACTACTAGAATCTGAGACGTCGTCACCTGTGAGTCACTAGATTTATAAAGAATCTGTCACCTCTCCTGACATGTTTATTATAGGAAATCCTTGTATTTCACAAAGTCTTTCTACAGTCCAGGACTGATAGACAATTCCCCTTGTCAGTAGCATGTGTCCCAGCACAGTGTGATACTTTCAGTATGTAGGGACACAGCCCTGTGACAAGGGGAATCGTAACACCCATTTGTTAATGCTTGCCCAAAAAGGTAGTGTTAAAAATAGTTACAGGGCGGTGGTGTGGAAGGGGGCCCAAGTTTGGGTAACAGCCCAGGGCCTATGGTCTACTTAAAGAGGCTCTGTCACCACATTATAAGTGGCCTATATTGTACATAATGTGATCGGTGCTGTAATGTACATTACAGCAGTGTTTTTTATTTAGAAAAACGATCATTTTTTACGGAGTTATTACCTATATTAGCTTTATGCTAATGAGTTTCTCAATGGACAACTGGGCGTGTTTTACTTTTTGACCAAGTGGGCGTTGTGGAGAGAAGTGTATGATGCTGACCAATCAGCGTCATACACGTCTCTCCATTCATTTACTCTGCACATAGCGATATAGCTATATCGCTATGTGCAGCCACATACACAAACGCTAACATTACTGCAGTATCCTGACTATGAATATAAATTACCTCCAGCCAGGAGGTGATGTGTATTCAGAATCCTGACAGGCGTATAGCAGGTGTAGTCTCGCGAGATCTCGCTGTGCTGTGCTGTAAATCACAGAGACGTGCAGAGAAGTGCTCTGGATTCTGAATACACATCACGTCCTGGCTGGAGTTAATGTATATTCATAGTCAGGACACTGCAGTAATGTTATAGTGTGTTTTTGAGGCTGCACATAGCGATATAGCTATATCGCTATCTGCAGTGTAAATGAATGGAGAGAAGTGTATGACGCTGATTGGTCACTGATTTGTCAGCGTCATACATTCCTCTGTACAACGCCCACTTGGCCAAAAAGTAAAACACGCCCAGTTGTCCATTGAGAAACTCATTAGCATAACGCTAATATAGGTCATAACTCCGTCAAAAATTATCGTTTTTCTAAATAAAAAAACACTCCTGTAATCTACATTACAGTGCCGATCACATCATGTACAATATAGGCCACTTATAATGTGGTGACAGAGCCTCTTTCCGACTTCATAGGATGACAAGCTAGTTATACTCTTGGGCTCGTCATTTATCAACAAGTAGCCTTTCCTCTAAGGCCTCGTGCACGCTTCCGACACCGTTTACACGACCGTTTTTGACGGATCCGTGTGCCCGGTTTAGCGGCCATGTACACTCCCGTGTGCACTCCGTGTTTCCGAGCGCCGAGCATGGTACTGTCCAGGGTGCTGAAAGAGTTAATGGGCTGCACTGATCGGCGGTAACTCTTTCAGCACCCTAGACAGTACCATTCTCGGCGCTCGGAAAATACAATTTTAATGAAATAAAAAAAATTAAAAAATAAGTTCATACTTACTTTCCTCCTGTCCGGCCTCCAGCGATGACGTTTCATCCATGTTACCGCTGCAGCCAATCACAGGCTGTAGTGGCGGTCACGCACGTCAGGATGATGTCAGAAGGCCGGCCTCCAGGGATGACACTTCATCCCACGTGACCACCTCTGCAGCCAATCACAGGCTGCAGCGGCCTCTGCAGCCAATCACAGGCTGTTGCGTCAGAAAGGAAGGTCGGACTGGAGGAAGAAGAGGGACTCGTCACCAAGACAACGACCGGGTACGTATGAACTGCTTTTTATTTTATTTTTAATCAGCAGCCTCTTTTCTCTATCAGTGATTGATAGAGACAAGTGGCTGCCGATTTAGTGTCATATTTTTGTAATGTATTTCTGCCCGCCCAGCCGTTGCTAGGCAACGGCTCCTTCACACAGGAACGGCACACGGATGCCTTCCGTGTGCCTTCAGTTTTTTTGACGGTCCCATTGACTTGCATGGGCCTCACGGTCACAGAATCTCGGACCAAAGTAGGACATGCTCTACTTTGGATCGGAACGGAGCAACGGGACCGTCAAAAATGCTTTAGTGTGCATGGCCCCATTGAAATGAATGGGTCAGGGTGCTAGCCGTGAGAAAAACGGCTAGCACCCTGAAGAAAAACACTGAAGTGGGCATGAGGCCTAATGTTTATGGCTCTTTTTTGCTTACTTTCCTTTTTGATTACCTTTGACCAGCCAAACTTACCTTTTTAGAGCAGCTGTGTAAATGGTTTAATCAGTCCAGCGTTTACACTACAGTAGTGTATTTAGCATAAACTACAAAGGAGACTTGCAGATTTTTACAGCAGCAGATACATTTGTGGTTTTCTACGTTTCTAATGCTAATATTGTCTTCTTCTAGCTTAGCTTTATATAAAATTATTAAATCTGTCTACATAAGGCCCCATGTACTCTGCCGTGGCCACAGAGTCTGTTCGGCAGTGCTCAGAGGTAGTATGGCAGTGTGGAGCATTGGTACAGAGCCGCATAGCCTCCATGTGCTCTGATACAGGGTCTGTTGAATGCCATACATATAGAGATGTTTTCCCTTTGAAGCAATGCATCCAGAGCCCAGTGCACTAAAATGTGAGCTCTCTTCCAGCTCCATTTTGTACGGCTGTGTGCATGAGGCTCAATGCCACCCTCAAAGATGAGTGATGGTGCATACAAGGCACTAAAGATGTAACTGTTCTGAAGGAGTCATAAGTTACCTTGCTTGAGAAGGGAAATACTTTGTATATAGCTGTTGTCCAAATGCTTAATTAGTCACAGTGTTATGGGGAAATGGTGCATAGCAAGCCACATTTGAAAGCTATACTTTATCAAATGTTGCTTGGGAAACTCTAAAATCAAGTGGAAAATGTTTCTATGGTCTGGGGAGAATTAAAAAGCCCACAGAAAAATACTATGTTTGGGACAAACACTGCACTCCAACAAAAATACATTATCTCTATTGTAAAACATGGAGTAACAGCATCATACTGGTAAGATACTTCTTTGCAGTAGGCCCTATAAGGCTGCTTACACGCAGCATATTTTTCATCAGTATCCCATGTTTTTTCTTGTCTGTAATATCGAGCAAATGTTAATCTAAGTCTGTCCATATATGGACAGTGACCTCCGGAGCTTCCCCAGGGCTGGAATCCCCAGGCAGAGCGATACCTAATGCTCTTCCTGGGGATCTGGCCTTAGGAAAGCTTCCCGACGTATACCTGTGACAGATGCCATACAGTGGCATCTGCCACCTATACACTCCCATGTTTAAAAACCGTATACCACACAGTATAAGGTTTTTTTGCAGGACTCCTCAGGATGGAATAGCATAGCCTACTACGCTATTCCATCTCTCCAAAAAAAGGTATACTGATGTATACCAGCCCGATAAAGGCCAAAAATACACTCTTTTGGCCTCCATCTGGCTAATGGTGCCCTATGGACACGTTTAGTGTGTGTACGTCGAAACCTTTCCCGACATACATGCTAAACATAGGGCCAAAACATTGTGTGCACTAGGCCTTAGGATGAACTCCCATGCAGCAGATTTGTTGCAGAAAGTTCTGTGACTGTCCTATTCATTTGAATGGGGCTTGCAGAAATCCATGTACCTGTTGCAGAGATAACCCCATTCAGAAGGATCAGGTTGTTGAATTTTAACAAACCTGATCCTTTTGTTTGTAAGGAGATAAGCCTCAGCCAGAGGAGTCTGGCAGTGGCTCTCTACCTACTGAAAACACATACACGCTCGGCCGAGCCAAGCGTGCACGTGTATGGGGGAGTCGTTAAGAATAGCTGTTGGCCGAACAATTGTTGGGTTGACAGCTATGTAAAGTGTATTGTCAACCTTAATCTTCCCAATGTCTAAATCCAGAGCTTAATCTAATTGAGCATTCGTGGACTTGAAAGTAAATATTCAGACACGATTTCCATGCAACTTGACAAAAACAATGCATTGCCCACATGTGCAAAGTTGAAGGGAGACCTATCCATACAGATTCAAGCCTGCATTTCTGCCAAAATTCTCTCTTCTAAACACGGACTTGAAAGGGTGAAAAATTATGCAATTTAAAGAGGCTCTGTCACCAGATTATAAATGCCCTATCTCCTACATAATCTGATCGGCGCTGTAATGTAGATAACAGCAGTGGTTTTTATTTTGAAAAACGATCATTTTTGAGCAAGTTATGAGCAATTTTAGATTTAGTTTCTTAATGCCCAACTGGGCGTGTTTTTACTTTTGACCAAGTGGGTGTTGTAAAGAAGTGTATGAGGCTGACCAATCAGTGACCAATCAGTGTCCTACACTTCTCATTGTTCCAGCCCAGCATGATCCACAGCACAGTGAGATTGTGCAGTGAAAGAAGCTGGGCTGGAACAATGAGAAGTGTATGTCACAGATTGGTCACTGATTGGTCAGCCTCATACACTTCTTTACAACACCCACTTGGTCAAAAGTAAAAACACGCCCAGGTGGGCATTAAGAAACTAAATCTAAAATTGCTCATAACTTGCTCAAAAATTATCGTTTTTCAAAATAAAAACCACTGCTGTTATCTACATTCCAGCGCCGATCAGATTATGTAGGAGATAGGGCATTTATAATCTGGTGACCTCTTTAAGAATGTTGCGCTCTGTAAGATCAGTTATCACCATTGTAAAAAATAAAATTAAAATAAATTAAGGAAGCACTCCGGCAAATGTTTTTTTTGCACAGATCATGCTGACTCGTCAGCGATATTCTTGCTCAGCTCAGTTGCACCAATACATTTTGAACCCTTTTATTATTGGCAGCTGTGTCATGTGATTTTTGTCTGCCCACCAAAATGGACCATGCTCTCACGTGTTTGTAGACTAAAGTCACTTTCCCCTCTATAGATGACTTTCTGTGAACAACAAGATTATATCATCACAAATCAAATTCCTCCCATCCCCCCCTTGTTCCTCTGTATGTCCTCCATGCATATAGTGCAGCAGAAGGGATCATTTCTGCCCTTAGGGACCAGGAGTGCAGTTTTAAAGGGTTTGCCAGACACAGGTTCTGTGTCGACGCCCGGGGTTAATCAGCCCACATCAGCTCCAAGGGCTGCTAGAGTGACGCGATCTGTTACCACTCAGGCTTGCAGGCTGAGGAGAGGGAGAACCTATCACAGCCTGGCCTGACGGTTCTAGCTCCCGCTTTTGGTCTATTTATACCCTCACTTGCAGCATGTTCCTTGCCTGTGATTGTCTGGTTTCCTGGCTCTGCGATTCCTGCTATTCACCCGTTCACCGCTGTTACTTACTTGTCCCTGACTTACCTGACTATTCTCCTGCTTTGATTTTGCTACTACGTACTCCCCTGGGTGATTCGGCTGTTCACCTCTGCCTGTTGCTCACTGTGTTTCCATTGGCAACTGCCCCTACCCCCCTTGCTTTTGTGTGCTCTTGTCTTGTCTGTCTTGCACTTACTGAGCGTAGGGACCGTCGCCCAGTTGTACGCCGTCACTTAGGATGGGCCGTGCAAGTAGGCAGGGACTGAGTTGCGGGTAGATTAGGGCTCACCTGTCTGTCTCCCTACCCCGATTCATTACAGCAGTGATACAATAGCTGACCCCATACAATGATTATCTGCAGTTATAAAACTCCCCTGCCTCTGACTGCACACAGCACACAGAGAGTATAGACAGTTAGTGTGAGTTTCCAGTATATTTCTATGAGATACTGCTCCTCACTGCCTTCTGTGTAAAAACTAAGACAAGCAGGAGACAGACTGAGCAGCATCACATAGGATACATGGAGACTCGAGAGTACAGAAGTTTTAAGTCACTGATCTATCACTTGGTGCACGGGTATAGGACTCAGACCAGAGCAAGTGCAGAGTGATGAGACTCCACCACAAAGCAGGAAGAATCATGGGAAATCGCAGCCTATATTAGGGGAACCATTTCAGAGCTGAAGAATGAACCAAGATGGCAGACAACCCATCAATGTCACATTAACTAAAATAGGTATACAAGAGCCTCTACATTATTCTTTAGTAATCGCCTATGCTACACCATATAAGCAAAACAAATAAATAAATTGCTAAATTGTTTATTTAAAGAGGCTCTGTCACCACATTATAAGTGCCCTATCTCCTATATAAGGAGATTGATGCTGTAATGTAGGTGACAGTAATGCTTTTTATTTAGAAAAACTATCTATTTTAAACCACTTTATGAGCGATTTTTAGATTTATGCTAATGAGTTTCTTAATGCCCAAGTGGGCGCGTTTTACTTTAGACCAAGTGGGCGTTGTACAGAGGAGTGTATGATGCTGACCAATCAGCGTCATGCACTTCTCCCCATTCATTTACACTGCACTAGCGATATAGTTATATCGCTAGTGCAGTCACTTACACAAACACTAACATTACTGCAGTGTCCTGAAAATGAATATACATCACTACCAGCCTTGACGTGATGTTTATTCAGAATCCTGACACTTCTGAATCTTTTCTGTGAGATTCCAGCAAGGCAAGCGTAATCTCATTTGAAATGACAGGTTACATCGTAATCTCGCGAGATTACGCTTGCCTTGCTGGAATCTCACAGACACACTACAGACATGTCAGAATTCTGAATAAACATGACGTCCAGGCTGGTAGTGATGTATATTCATTATCAGGACACTGCAGTAATGTTAGTGTTTGTGTAAGTGACTGCACTAGCGATATAACTATATCGCTAGCGCAGTGTAAATGAATGGAGAGAAGTGCATGACGCTGATTGGTCCGCGTCATACACTCCTCTGTACAACGCCCACTTGGTCTAAAGTAAAACACACCCACTTGGGCATTAAAAAACTCATTAGCATAAAGCTAAAAGTCGCTCATAAAGTGGTTTAAAATAGATTGTTTTTCTAAATAAAAAGCATTACTGTCACCTACATTATATCACCCATCTCCTTATATAGGAGATAGGGCACTTATAATGTGGTGACAGAGCCTCTTTAAACGTATTATGTAATGTGATGTTTTTTGTGATGCAAAAAGACAATTGTGTTTAGTGTGCATGTAGTCCTGTGGAGAATGATTTTTTTTTTTTCTTGTATATAATCTGCCTTGATTGGCTGTTTGATGTAGATACAGTGGCAAAACTATAGGGGTCACGGCGGTCACAGTCACGACGGTCGCAATTGCGGCCCCCCACACCACCACCACCCCACACAGTTTGCCATATGTATGCACAACTGGAGCAGGAGTTCCAGGGTGACTACCTCTGTGGCGGATGTGAGCATGTTGTTCACCTGGAAGCTCGCATTAGAGACCTGGAGGAGCAAAATGCAACACTGAGGGCGATAGACAATCTTGAGCCGAGCATGCTGCTCACTGAGCAAGAAGTTAGTGGGGTAGAACTGGAGGGTGAAGACATGGGTCAGCAGGATCAGGCAAGTAGCTGGGTTAATGTAGTTAGGGGCAGTAGAAAGGGGTCCAAGAATAGGAAGGCCAATCCTGTTTCTGATATTCCAAGCAAAATTGCCAAATTGGGTGATGATGCGAGGGTGTCCGTCTCAGAAATGGCAGCCCTAGTGGATACTGATCTCCCTAACAGCCAGGAGAACAGCCCAGCTAGTAGTAAGCGGGATGGTAATGCAGGTAAGGCAAGACAATTGATAGTTGTAGGGGATTCTATAATCAGGAAAATGGATAGAATAATTTGTCACCAAGAACGCCTCAACCGAATGGTTTGCGGTCTCCCTCGTGCCAGGGTTCGGCATGTGGTGGAATGGGTGAATAAATGACTGGGAGGGGATGATGATGAGCAAACTGTCGTGGTCCATGTAGGTACCAACGACAGAATAAATGTTAGGTGGAGGAGCCTTAAGAATAATTTTAAAAACCTAGGCTACAAGCTGAAGGGAAGGACCTCCAAGGTTGTATTCGCAGGAATACTGCCTGTGCCGTGTGAATCACAGGAAAGACAGCAGGAGCTCGGGGAGTTAAATGCATGGCTTAAGTCTTGCTGTAGAGGAGAAGGCTTTCGGTTCCTAGAGCACTGGGCTTTCTTTTCATTGGGGTACGTACTGTATTCTTCAGATGACTTGCACCTAAATGGGAGGGGGTCTGCTGTGCTGGGGGAGAGAATTCTAGCTGGGGTGGCGGAGTATTTAAACTAGGGCTGAGGAGGGAGGTCAATGTAGAGAATAAAGGGGTAGTCAGGTAAGAGAGGGGTCAGACTATATTGGTGGGGGAGAAATAGACTGTGGGGAGAGGACTAGACAACAGGATAGGGAGATCCTTTTGTTACAAAACAGCAATGAAAATAAAAATGCCCAAATAATGTCAAATAATCACATTTCTGAAAGTGAAAAAATTAAAGGCAAGTTAAAGTGTATGTTCACAAATGCCAGAAGTCTAGCAAGCAAAATCGTGGAGCAGGAGGCCTTGGTACTGGAGGAAAATCTAGATCTACACCGCATTCCAAATTATTATGCAAATGTTCTTTTTCGCTGATTTTCCTAAACAGTCGATGCAAATGACAGTCAGTATAATCTTCAAGACATCAACCGTTGGAGTATAATGCAAATTTTACTGAACAAATCTCCTAATGATAACAGATTTTTTTTTTAGAAGTAAAAAAACTCAAAATGCACTGTTTCAAATTATTATGCACAATAGAGATCAAAACATTTTAAAGGTTGTAAAGAGAACTAAAATGGTAATTTGTTGAATTTGCAGCATCAGGAAGTTATATTTACAGAAATCAAAAGCTCTTTCAATAAAAAAAAAACTTAGCAGGCCAAGTTACATGTTAACATAGGACCCCTTCTTTGATATCACCTTCACAATTCTTGCATCCATTGAATTTGTGAGTATTTGGACAGTATCTGCTTGAATATCTTTGCAGAATGTCAGAATAGCCTCCCAGAGCTTCTGTTTTGATGTGAACTGCCTCTCACCCTCATAGATAATTTGCTTGAGGATGCTCCAAAGGTTCTCAATAGGGTTGAGGTCAGGGGAACATGGGGGCCACACCATGAGTTTCTCTCCTTTTATGCCCATAGCAGCCAATGACACAGAAGTATTCTTTGCAGCATGAGATGGTGCATTGTCATGCATGAAGATAATTTTTATACGGAAGGCACGGTTCTTCTTTTTGTACCACGGAAGAAAGTGGTCAGTCATAAACTCTACATACTTTGCAGAGGTAATTTTCACACCGTCAGGGACCCTAAAGGGGCCTACCAGCTCTCTCCCCATGATTCCAGCCTAAAACATGACTCTGCCACCTCCTTGCTGACGTCACAGCCTTGTTGGGACATGGTGGCCATTCACCAACCATCCACTACTCCATCCATCTGGAACATCCAGGGTTTCACGGCACTCATCAGTAAACAACACGGTTTGAAAATTAGTCTTCATGTATTTCTGAGCCCACTGCAACCGTTTCTGCTTGTGAGCATTGTTTAGGGGTGGCCGAATAATAGCTTTATGCACACTTGCAAACCTCTGGAGGATCCTACACCTTGAGGTTCGCGGGACTCCAGAGGCACCAGCGGCTTCAAATACCTGTTTGCTGCTTTGCAATGGCATTTTAGCAGCTGCTCTCCTAATCCTATTAATTTGTCTGGCAGAAACCTTCCTCATTATGCCTTTATCTGAACGAACCCGTCTGTGCTCTGAATCAGCCACAAATCTTTTCACAGTACGATGATCACGCCTAAGTTTTCTTGAAATATCCAATGTTTTCATACCTTGTCCAAGGTATTGCACTATTTCACGCTTTTCGGCAGCAGAGAGATCCTTTTTCTTTCCCATATTGCTTGAAACCTGTGGCCTGCTTAATAATGTGGAACGTCCTTCTAAAAGAGGCTCTGTCACCAGATTTTCAAACCCCTATCTCCTATTGCAGCTGATCGGCGCTGCAATGTAGATAACAGTAAAGTTTTTCTTTTTCAAAAACGAGCATTTTTGGCGAAGTTATGAGCATTTTTATATTTATGAAAATGAGCCTTTCTTATGGACAACTGGGCGTTTTTAATCTTAATTCCAACTGGGCGTGTATTGTGTTCGTTACATCTGGGTGTGTTTACTTGTTTTACTAGCTGGGCGTTGTGAATGGAAGTGTATGATGCTGACGAATCAGCATCATCCACTTCTCTTCGTTACCACCCAGCTTCTGGCAGTTCACAGATACACAGCGTGATCTCGCTCGTCCGACGGGATGAAGTTCCTGTGGGAGGAAGTGAGTGACGTCACAGCGTGATCTCGCGAGGACACGCTGTGTGTCTGTGCACTGCCAGAAGCTGGGTGGTAACGAAGAGAAGTGGATGATGCTGATTCGTCAGCATCATACACTTCCATTCACAACGCCCAGCTAGTTAAACAAGTAAACACTCCCAGATGTAACGAACACAATACACGCCCAGTTGGAAATAAGATTAAAAACGCCCAGTTGTCCATAAGAAAGGCTCATTTGCATAAATATAAAAATGCTCATAACTTCGCCAAAAATGCTAGTTTTTGAAAAAGAAAAACGTTACTGTTATCTACATTGCAGCGCCGATCAGCTGCAATAGGAGATAGGGGTTTGAAAATCTGGTGACAGAGCCTCTTTAAGTAGTTTTCCTTTGATTGGGCACACCTGGCAAACTAATTATCACAGGTGTCTGAGATTGATTACAATGATCCAAAGAGCCCTAAGACACAATACCATCCATGAGTTTAATTGAAAAACTAATAATTAAATGTTTATGACACTTAAATCCAATGTGCATAATAATTTGGAACACGGTGTAGTTGGTGTTGCTGAAACATGGCTGGACTCTTCACACGACTGGGCTGTAAATCTACAGGGTTTTACACTATTTCGGAAAGACAGGACAAATAGGAAAGGTGGTGGTGTATGTCTGTATGTGACAAGTGATATGAAGGTGAGTGTGAAAGAGACAATAGTGGGTGAAGACTGAGGAGGTTGAAACCTTGTGGGTGGAATTACAAAGGGAGGTAAACACTGAAAAAATAACTTTTGGTGTAATCTATAGACCCTCCAATATAACTGAGGTGATGGAAGGTCAGCTATATAAACAGATGGAGCAGGCTGCACTGGCGGGTACTGTAGTGATAATGGGAGATTTTAATTACCGGGATATTAATTGGTGTCATGGTTCGGCTTCAACTGCAAAGGGGAGAAATGTCCTCAACCTGTTGCAGGAAAATTTTATGGGCCAGTTTGTGGAAGACCCGACTAGAGGTGAAGCTCTGTTGGATCTGGTCATTTCTAATAATGCAGAGCTTGTTGGGAATGTCAATGTTCGTGAAAACCTCGGTAACCGTGATCACAATATAGTTATATTTAACCTATACTGTAAAAAACAAACACAGGCTGGGAGGGCAAAAACACTTAATTTTAAGAAGGCCAATTTCCCCAGGAAGAGGGCTGCAATTCAGGATATAGACTGGGAAGAACTGTAGAAAAAAGCAAAGGATTGGAGCAGCACTGTGAACAAATGCCTGACTAGGCTGGTGCAAAGCTTCAAAAATAAAGGAGTGACCTCTCCTTATGTGTTAGATATCCAAAAAAGAGAACGTGAAGCAGCACTCAAATAAAGTGAATTTATTCATCCAACATGTTTCAACGTTTCACCTCCTCTATGAAGGCATTTTCAAGTAGTACTACTTGAAAATGCCTTCATAGAGGAGGTGAAACGTTGTGGTTCCATATTGGATGAATAAATTCACTTTATTTGAGTGCTGCTTCAAGTTCTCTTTTTTGGATGACTGGGCAGAACTAATGTCAAACAATGGTACAAATGATAAATGAGAGATTTTCAAATCTACTTTGGGTAATTATAGTGCAAAATGTATTCCTATAGGTAACAAGTATAAACGACTAAAATTAAACCCCACATGGCTTACACCTTCTGTAAAAAAGGCAATACGTGACAAAAAAAAGGACATTTGAAAAATACAAATCTGAGGGTACAGCTGTAGCCTTTGTAAATTATAAAGAGCTTAATAAAATCTGTAAAAAGGTAATAAAATCAGCAAAAATACAAAATGAAAGGCAGGTGGCTAAGGATAGTAAAACAAATCCCCAAAAATTATTCTAGTATGTAAATGCAAAAAAGCCAAGGTCTGAACATGTAGAACCCCTAGATAGTGGTAATGGGGAGTTGTTAACAAGGGGATCAAGAGAAGGCAAAGTGACTGACTAAATGGGTTCCTTAGCTCTGTATATACAACAGAAGAAAGGGCAGCTGATGTAGCCGGTGCCAGTGCTGTTAATATATCAGTTGATATAATGAATTGGATGAATGTAGATATGGTCCAAGCTAAATTAAATAAAATAAATGTACACAAGGCCCCGGGACCAGATGGGTTACACCCTAGAGTTCTTAAAGAGCTTAGTTCAGTTATTTCTGTCCCCCTCTTCATAATATTTAGAGATTCTCTAGTGACTGGTATAGTGCCAAGGGACTGGCACAGGGCAAATGTGGTGCCTATTTTCAAAAAGGGCTCTAGGTCTTCCCCGGGTAATTATAGACCAGTAAGCTTAACATTCATCGTGGGAAAAATGTTTGAGGGGCTTTTAAGGGACTATAAACAGGAGTATGTGACAAAAAATAGTATTATAAGTGACAGCCAGCACGGTTTTACTAAGGACAGAAACTGTCAAACCAACTTGATTTGTTTTTATGAAGAGGAGAGCAGAAGCCTAGACAGAGGGGCCAATGTGGATATAGTGTTTTTGGACTTTGCAAAGGCATTTGACACTGTCCCTCATAGACGTCTAATGGGTAAATTAAGAACTTTAGGTTTAGAAAGTATAGTTTATAATTGGGTTGAGAATTGGCTCAAGGACCGTATCCAGAGATTTGTGGTCAATAATTCCTACTCTGAATGGTCCCCGGTTATAAGTGGTGTACCCCAGGGTTCCGTGCTGGGACCACTATTATTCAATTTATTTATTAATGATATAGAGGATGGGATTAATAGCACTATTTCTATTTTTGCAGATGACACCAAGCTATGTAGTAATGTTCAGTCTATGGAAGATGTTCGTGAATTGCAAGCGGATTTAAACAAACTAAGTGTTTGTGCGTCCACTTGACAAATTAAGTTTAATGTAGATAAATGTAAAGTTATGCATCTGGGTACCAACAACCTGCATGCATCATATGTCCTAGGGGGAGCTACACTGGGGGAGTCACTTGTTGAGAAGGATCTGGGTGTACTTGTAAATCATAAACTAAATAACATCATGCAATGTCAATCAGCTGCTTCAACGGCCAGCAAGATATTGTCGTGTATTAAAAGAGGCATGGACTCGCGGGACAGGGATGTAATATTACCACTATACAAAGCATTAGTGAGGCCTCATCTAGAATATGCAGTTCAGTTCTGGGCTCCAGTTCATAGAAATGATGCCCTGGAGTTGGAAAAAATACAAAGAAGAGCAACGAACTTAATAAGGGGCATGGAGAATCTAAGTTATGAGGAAAGATTAAAAGAATTAAACCTATTTAGCCTTGAAAAAAGACGACTAAGGGGGGACATGATTAACTTGTATAAAAATATTAATGAAACATACAAAAAATATGGTGAAATCCTGATCCATGTAAAACCCACCCAAAAAACAAGGGGGCACTCCCTCCATCTGGAGAAAAAAAGGTTCAATCTGCAGAGGCGATAATCCTACTTTACTGTGAGAACTGTGAATCTATGGAATAGTCTACCGCAGGAGCTGGTCACAGCAGGGACAGTAGATGGCTTTAAAAAAAGCTTAGATAATTCCCTAGAGCAAAAAAATATTCACTCATATGTGTAGAAATTTTTACCTTCCCTTTTCCCATCCCTTGGTTGAACTTGATGGACATGTGTCTTTTTTTCAACCGTACTAACTATGTAACTATGTAACATCAATGAAAAGTTACTATAGTAACTGGAGCCTATGTAATAAACTACACGGACCCCCGTTACTAAAGTAACGGACAGTACTTTCATTTTTCCTTCCAGAGCGCAGCGGCGGTCATGACATCCCAGCGCTGTGCACAGCACATGAAGTCACAACGCTATGCGCTGCGCACAGCATCCCGACCCTGGATGGAGTCAGGACCTCCACTGCGGGCAAGAGGAGGGTAAGATTATATTACTGTCTGGAGCTGATAGGTCAATCAGCTGTTTTGAAGGGGATGCAGAGCTCCTGAGGATAGGCCATCAATGTTTAGGGACTGGACAACCCTTTTTAAGCCTACCGTGTGTTAGTCTTAGATACAGGGCCCCAGCAGACCGTAATCTTATACTGTATAAGATTACTGTCTGATGCACCCTGTATCTAAGCCTAACTTAGTCTTAGATACAGAGTCCAACAAACCGTATCACACATGCACTTGGGCCCTGTATCTAAGCCTACCATATGTGTTAGGCTGTGTTCACATCAGCGTTGCCCTTCCATTGAGGGCTTCCGTCTGAGTTTTCTGTCGGTTAATCCCTCAATGGAACAGCAAACAAACCTCAGCTTCCGTTTCCCTCACCATTGATCTCCACGTTGCTAAAGGTTTCTGTTTGTTGACGTTTCTTAGTGCTAGTGCTGCATCGTTGGGTCACTTAGTAGACCCAGTGATGTAGCTGAAAGCTGCGGGCAGTCGGCCATGAGAAGTTTGGGGAGCGGGGGCCCCAAGAAAAATCTTTGCATCTGGGCCCATGAGCCTTTAGCGACGCCCCTGTGTAGATTCAAATATGTTTAATCATAGAGAAATCTTGACTTGCCTAAGTAGAGTCGTGTGTTATTGAACATTTTTACTAATCCTTTTATCCGCCCTTCGTCTAAGAAAAAAGACACGTGACAACCGAGGTTGGATGTGAAATGGCCACAGCAGCCGTTTATTAATTTACATTGTTTATAAAATGCAATTTTGATCCGAAACATTCGGATAACTAATTAGGAATCCAACCAGAGAATTCATCCTATAATTCACATGACCCAACATGGGTCAGAATCATAAATAACAATTAACATTAACACTAATCAGAGCAGGGGAAGTCTTTGAAGCCATTTTTCCGATATGTTTTTACCTCGAGTTAGCCATCTGCAACCACCACCAACTATTTACCTCCAGCCGTAAACCAGCTCGGAGGCACCTCACCTCTGCAGATGGCTCCAACCACCAGAAGACCACTTCAAAGGGATAACACCCTATGAAGTCTTCAAACAATGTACCTTTTTGGGGGACGCATACCCCCGATGCGACCCCCCCACCATTTCGTACTGACCAACCTCAAGGACTCCCCCCGCCAGCCGCTATGACACCTGGACCTGCTTAAAAATGAAAAACAACAAGTTACATGAGCATACAACAAAACAGAAACAAGCATAGACAAACACACACATAAAACGAAACAAGGGACACAACCCAATTAAAGGGCGGGAGGGTGGGAGCTCGTGTTTTTTTACTTGCTCTTCCTCCCGCTGCTTCCGGCTCAATGCCAAAAACAGCGGGAAGAACTGATAACGTCCCCTAACTCCTCCCTTCCCCTTTCCAACTCCTCCTTCTACTCCCTCCTTCTCTCAACTCTCTTAACCCTTTCCCTCCTATGTCTGTCATGGAGGCTTCCCTCTGAAGCCCTTCGTGCTGCGTCCAGCCTCTTCTTGACTTGCCTAAGTAGAGTCGTGTGTTATTGAACATTTTTACTTATCCTTTTATCCCCCCTTCGTCTAAGAAAAAAGATATGTGACAACCGAGGTTGGATGTGAAATGGCCACAGCAGCCGTTTATTAATTGACATTGTTTATAAAATGCAATTTTGATCCGAAACATTCGGATAACTAATTAGGAATCCAACCAGAGAATTCCTCCTATAATTCACATGACCCAACATGGGTCAGAATCATAAATAACAATTAACATTAACACTAATCAGAGCAGGGGAAGTCCTTGAAGCCATTTTTCAGATATGTTTTCACCTCGAGTTAGCCATCTGCAACCACCACCAACTATTTACCTCCAGCCGTAAACCAGCTCGGAGGCACCTCACCTCTGTAGATGGCTCCAACCACCAGAAGACCACTTCAAAGGGATAACACCCTATGAAGTCTTCAAACAATGTACCTTTTTGGGGGACGCATACCCCCGATGCGACCCCCCCACCATTTCGTACTGACCAACCTCAAGGACTACCCCCGCCACAGCGAAACAGGCCTTGACCACCTTAAGCCTGTGAGTTCCGCCACACCACCACCGCCCTTTCAATTCCTTCTGCTAGTGCCAGGCTCCACAAATCAATCCCAACCTCGGTCAGATGCACCCCATCACTCCTCCAGTAATTCCCTTCTCCTGACTCCAAATCCACAACGTACCTCTGAATCCCAGCCAATGCAAAACCGCATCCTGCCGCGGAATGCGCAGCTGACGGCTGTCAGGGCGGACGTCCGCCCTCAAGGCCCCCCAAATCACGTAAGAGTGTCCTAACAACCACACGAGGCAAGGGAGCTGATCTGAAACGAAAAAGGACAAGCACACACGCTTTTAACACCGATCAAACAAATAACAACATGACTCATAACAAATGAGGGCGCACGTATGTCCTAAACCTGTTGGACTCCCAACGGCCTCAGTTGCTGCACCAATCCTAAAGGAGTGAGATGAGTAAGGGCCCGCACCGACTCCGACCGCCGCCAAACATTTCTTAAATACTGCGCCAAATTGATATCTGGACAAAAATGACCCATTCTCGTGACGTAGCAACGACAACTCGGGCGCCCCCACCCGTAGTTTAAAACCGCGCATACAAGCGACCGGACACATCGCCGATCCCGGGAGGGCAAACAAAACTATGCGCTTTCCTTTTCCCATTTGGTCAGTTTTTGACCGCCGCAACAACAACTCAAGTCTATCCCCATATAGACCCACCTCCTCCAATCTCAACCCACCAGCCCGCTTGGTACTAGGTGAAACCAACTCGCCAATTCGAAGTGCACCAAAAAATGCTAAGGAAAATGCTAACTGAAATAACTCAACCTCAAAAGGTGAACGACAGACAGACGCTAGCGATAAACCCAAAGAACCGAGGAGAGCAAAAGACACGGGCCGTCTCCGATCTGCTTTGACCCTACCTCGACGCAGACCCTTCAAAGCTTGTCCTACCAAAAAATCCTTAGACACATCCCGTAGGCCCCGTAACTTAAAACCAAAAGCCAACGCAGAGACGAAACGATTGACCTTAGCCAGGGAAAACCCAGCCTCCCAAGCGTCCCCCAACCAATACAAAAGTGCCACCAACCTGTCTTGATCCGTGCTGACGTTACCCAAATCTCTTACCCACTCTTCCCACTGCCTCCAACAAGCAGAATAAGCACTCCACGTCGTACGTGCCAACGACCTTTCAACCAATCGTTCTACGGGACCGAAACCAGATCCCAGAAATGTCCCGGACAAGCCAAACTGAGCAGCTCCGCTCCCGGTGCCAATTGACGAAATCGATCCCACTGTGAGCGAGAAAGAGCATCAGCGATACAATTCCGCACCCCCGGCACATGCACCGCAACCACCCACGTGTTCAAGGACAAGCACACCAAAACTAAGTGTCGCAACAACTGAACTACCGGAGGAGAAGATGCTGAGATGTTATTAATGGCCAGCACCACCCCCATGTTGTCGCAGTAGGAACGGACCTTCTTATCCTTGAGCCTATCCCCCCAAATGGTCACCGCAACCACGATAGGGAACAGCTCGAGCAGGGCCAGATTCCGCGTAAGTCCGCTGGCCACCCAGCTAGCCGGCCAGTTACCCGCACACCATGGACCACCCCCGTACGTGCCAAAACCACCCGCCCCAGCCGCATCCGTAAATTTTTTTAACTCACTCGTATCCTGTGCTGGAGCCATCCATAGAGAGCGACCATTATACTGACCAAGAAAATCATCCCAAACCTGAAGATCAGCCCGATGCTCCTCCCTGAGCCGCACAAAATGATGTGGCGCACGAACCCCCGCCGTTGCTGCCCCCAAACGTCTACTAAAAACTCTCCCCATCGGCATAATCCGACAAGCGAAATTCAACTTCCCCAGCAGAGACTGGAGATCGCGCAACGTCATCTTCTTCAACCTACAAGCCCGCCGTACCTCCTGACTCAATGACCCTAATTTATCCCTGGGAAGTCGACACTCCATCGCCACTGAGTCAATTTCAATCCCTAAAAAACAAATGGTGGAGACAGGGCCCTCAGTTTTTTCCGGCGCCAAGGGAATCCCAAAGTCCTTCGCAACTTTCTGCAAGGAATACAACAAATTACCGCAAATAGGCGAACCCCCCGGGCCGATGCACAAAAAATCATCAAGATAATGTATCAAAGAATCAACCCTGGCTACGCCCTTCGTCACCCATTCCACGAAGCTACTAAATGCCTCGAAATATGCACTGAGTTCGGTCCGGGACTTCCGGCCGAAATACGTCCGTCCATTACGGACGTTAATGTGCTCGTGTGAACCCAGTCTTAGGGTATCTATAGTTGTTAGTGCGTGCGGCATAAACCGCATTCGATTTACTGTGAATTACAGCAATTTCACAACGCAGTTTTCACTAGTGTGGCAAGTACATGGAAATCACACAAAACCGTGGTAATTTGCTGTGAACGGAATGGCGCACAACCGCTATGTGTGCGGGCACCGGTATAGCATAGATTGAGAGTCGTCATAATGTTTTAGACTATGTTCACACAGGGCGGATATGCTGCGTAAAAGCACACCGTGTATCCGCCCTGGAAGCGGCAGGGAATTCCGGCCGAAAACACGCACCAAATTGTGGTGCAGTTTTCTGGGCAAAACATCCGCTGCGGAAAACTGCACATAAAAAAAGTTTCATACTTGCGTAGCCATAGTGACGCGTCCCACTGCCGTCTTTAAGGCAGGCCTCCAACGCAGTTTTCGCTAGTGTGGCAAGTACATGGAAATCACACAAAACCGTGGTAATTTGCTGTGAACGGAATGGCGCACAACCACTATGTGTGCGGGCACCGGTATAGCGTAGATTGAGAGTCGTCATAATGTTTTAGACTATGTTCACACAGGGCGGATATGCTGCATAAAAGCACACCGTGTATCCGCCCTGGAAGCGACAGGGAATTCCGGCCGAAAACACGCACCAAATTGTGGTGCAGTTTTCCGGGCAAAACATCCGCTGCGGAAAACTGCACATAAAAAAAGTTTCATACTTGCGTAGCCATAGTGACGCGTCCCACTGCCATCTTTAAGGCAGGCCTCCTGGGAGGACGTTTCATCCCAAATGACCGCTGCACCCTGTGATTGGCTGCCGCTGTCAAATCGGATGAAATGTCATCCCAGGAGGCCGGCCTGGATGGAAAAGAACAGAATTCTTGGTAAGATTTTTTTCTCGGAGATGTGATTATTGTGGTGGAATCGCATATTTTCTGCCGCAAAAATCACATCTGCTATCTGTTGCGGGTTTTACCTCCCTATTGTATTCAATAGGGAAAACCCGCAACAAAAAAGCAGTGATTACGCAAATACAATTGACATGCTGTGGATTAAAAAAAACGCACCGCAGGTCAATTTGAGCGTTTTTTTCGCTCATCATTTACGCAGTGTGTGGATGAGATTTTTTTCAAATTTCATCCACTCTGCTGCGCTGCGGATTTTCCGCAACGGATTTCCGCTATGTGTGAACTTACCATAATAGTGGGAAATTTGAGACAATTTGGAGTTTGTGGTAGCAACCAAAAGCTCCTGGCTCACACACCAGGGAAGAAACACTTCATTCTCTGAAACTGTAACAGCTAAAGAGAAAAGAGCAGTTTAGAGCGTCTTCGCAAATCAGGCATAATAGACAGGGGGAGGGGAGAGCACAGCCCAATGTTTTTGTTCCATTATTTTGGTTTATTAACCCCTTCAGGACTGAGCCTGTTTTGGTCTTGAGGACGAAGCTGATTTTTAACTTGGGAATGCTTTTACCTATCTAAGTGATTCTGAGATTGTTTTCTCGTGACATATTGCACTTTACGTTAGTAAAAAAATTTGGTCAATTTAAATTTAATATATGTGTGAAAAACACCAAAATTTTGAGAAAATTTGCAAAAATGTTCATTTTTTGAAAATTAAATGTATCTGCTTGTACGACAGACAGTAATACCACACAAAATAGTTACTATTTCATATACCCCATATGTTTACTTTATGTTTTCATTGTTTTTTGAACATTCTTTTATTTTTCTAGGACGTTAAAAGGCTTAGAACTTTAGCAGCAATTTCTCATATTTTCAAGAAAATTTCAAAAGCCCATTTTTTCAGGGACCAGTTCAGTTCTGAAGCGGCTTTGAGGGCCCTATATATTAAAAAGACCCCATAACTCACCCCATTTTGAAAACTGCACCCCTCAAAGTATCCAAAACAGCATTCGGAAAGTGTTTTAACTCCATAGGCGTTTCTCAGGAATTAAAGCAAAGTAGAGGTGAAATTTACAAATTTATAATACAAATGTATTACAAAAAACTTTTTGCCAAAATTCATTTGTAAAACAGTTTTTTTCTGTAACACACAAGGTTTTACCCGAGAAACGTAACTCAATATATATTGCCCGGATTGTGCAGTTTTTAGAAATATCCCACATATGGCTTTAGTGTGTTTATGGACTGAAGCACCGGCCTCAGAAACAAAGGAGCACCTAGTGGATTTTGGGGCCTCCTTTTTAAAAAAAATATATTTTAGACACCATGTCAGGTTTGAAGAGCTCTGGTGATGCCAAAACAGTAAAAAAAACAAACAAAAGTGACCCCATTTTGGAAACTACACCCGTCAATGAATTTATCAAGGGGCATAGTTAGCATTTTGACTCCACAGTTTTTATGCTAAATGTATTTGAATTAGTCTGTGAAGATGAAAATCTACTTTTTTTCTGAAAAAATATAGAAATTTTTAATTTTCACAAGGGATAAAGGAGAAATAACACCCCAGCATTTGTAAAGCAATTTCTCCAAAGTACAGCAATACCCCATATGTGGTAATAAACTGGTGTTTGGGCCCAAAGCACGGCTCAGAAGAGAAGGAGCATCATTTGTATTTTGGAGTGCTGATTTTGCTGGATTCGTTTTCAGTGCCGTGTCACGTTTGCAATGAACTGGAGGGACCAAAACCATGGAAACCACCCAAAAGTGACCCCATTTTGAAAACTACACCCCTCACGGAATTTATCTAGGTGTATAGTTAGCATTTTGACCCCACAGTTTTTATGCTAAATGTATTTGAATTAGTCTGTGAAGATGAGAATCTTTTTTTCAGAAAAAACGTAGAAATTTGTAATTTTTACAAGGAATAAAGGAGAGAAAACACCCCAGCATTTGTAAAGAAATTTCTCCCGATTATGGAAATACCCCATATGTGGTAATAAACTGCTGTTTGAACCCACAGCAGGGTTTAGAAGGGAAGGAGCGCCATTTGGCTTTTGGAGCTAAGATTTGCAAAGCCCCTGAGAGACCAAAACAGTGAAAATACCCCAAAAGTTACCCCATTTGGGAAACTACACCACTTAAGGAATCTATCTAGGGGTATAGTGAGCATTTAGACCCCACAGGCCTTTTTCAGAATTTATTACAATTAGGCCGTAAAAATGAATATCAACATTATTCCCACTAAAATGTTGAATTTTTTAATTTTCACAAAGAATAAAGGAGGAAAAAGCACCCCAACATTTGTAAAACAATTTCTCCCGAGTATGGCTATACCCCACATGTGATCATAAATGTTTTTTTCATTAGAAATTAATTAAACCCTTTCTGGACGGATCCATTTTTTGCTTTTTTAGTTTTGTTTTTCACTTGTTTTTGTTGGTACCATCTTTTGTTACATACCACTTTTTGAGCACTTTTTATTAAAAAATGTTTAGAGCTGAGGTGACCAAAAAATTTTAGAGTTTTAAATGTTTTATTATTTACGGCGTCCGTGTGAGTTAAATAATGGTATATTGTAATAGTTCAGACTTGTACCGACGCAGCGATACCAATTTTGTGTATTTTTTTTATTTTTTACATTGCTTTCGTGAAAAAATTGGGAAAAGGGGTTTCTTTTGGACTATAAATATTTATTACATTTTTTTCACTAATGACTTTATTTCTTTTCTACACATTTTACTAGTCCCGCTAGGGGACTTGAACCAGCGATCATTAGATCGCTGGTATAATACACTGCAATACTAATGTATTGCAGTATATTGTCATTTTTACAGGCTCCTTTAACAGCGCTATCGCTGTTCCTGTCCGTTAGTCTCGGGTGTCAGCTGTAATACACAGCTGACACCCGCAACGTATGGCGCGGGCTCAGCGCGTGAGCCCGCTCCATACGTCCCCCCCCACGCACACCACAACATGCTATTAAGTCGTGGTGCACGAAGGGGTTAATGCGCAACGGGTGGTGCGGAGTGAAAATTAAAATTTTCCACTGATATGCTATTTGAGTGCACAATATGTTGTGCCCAGTTTGTGCCACTGAAGACAAATACCTCATAAAATATTAATCAGGTGCTCCCGGGTATGGCGATGACAGATCTGTGGAGGTAAACTGCTGTTTGGGCACGCTGCAGGGGTCAGAAGGGAAAGAGCGCCATTTGGCTTTTGGAGCGCAGATTTTGCTTGGTAGTAGTTCTGTTTGGGGTTTTGCTGGTATTTCAGTTTATGATGTGGGGGCATATGTAAGCTGTGCAGGGTACATCAGGGTATAATAAGAGGGTATAACAATGGGGTAAATAAATAATAATTCATAGATGTGTGGCTAGTGTCACACTGATAAATGGTGCCCGATCTTATCCGCTTTTGGAACACTCTGCATATTTTGCATCGCTATATTCTGAGAGCCAGAACTTCTTTATTTTTTCTCCACCGGAGCTTTGTGAGGGCTTATTTGTTGCGGGACAATCTGTAGTTTTCATTGGTACCATTTTGGGGTACATGCGTTTTTTTTGATCACTTTTTATTCCATTTTTTGGCAAGCAAGATGACCAAGAACCAGCAATGCTGATAATGATAAAAAAAAATTTACGGCGTTCACCCTGCGCTATAAATGACAATTCTACTTTATGCAACATTTATTAACAGTAAATTAAAATTTTTCATACAGATAATAAGGAAAGGAACAAGGTAGTAAAGGACAAACTGCAGGTAAATACAGTAATAAAATCACAACTCGACAGACTAAGGCCTTATTCAGACGAATGTGGGGAAACTCTGACATGAAAAACGGCCATTTTTCACGACTGAGTTGCCCCCGTGTGGGTCTCGTTTTCACGGATCCCCATAGGACATGTTCTATTTTTCAACGGACACTTCACATGGCCCATTGAAACAACGGCCTTGTGGACGGCCCCATTGAAATACATGTGTCCGAGTGACGACCGCTGTTTTAACGGCCGTCACACGGACGTATTCTACGTTCATCTGAATAAGGCCCAATACTTACATTATATCCAGACCACAATAAGTTAACACCAAAAAAAGCGCCTCAATAGAATAATTTGGTCAAACACCAAAGTCATAGTTTAAACACATATGCAGAAAATCAGTGTTAAATGACCCAAACATTTTCAAAATAAAATAGTTTTTATTGAGACATGATAAAAATACAAAATACAATAATAGCATAAAAAATGTATTCAAATATAAGTCCTCACAGTAAAGAAAGTACTGAGTGGGCTACTGGCCATAACATCTATACCATACAGAAGTACATTGTAAATAAACAGCCATGGTGAGTCACATAACAAAAATAAACAACTGTGAAATAGACCATCAGAATCGATAGACAGAACTGGCAAGGTAGCCAAAAAAAGACTAAAAGAGAAGTTGACAGACCATGCAGATATACAATGGGGTAAAGAGTAGCGATGTGCCAGGAGCCTACTTACACCCAACGCGTTTTGCCACCAGGCTTCATCCGTGGGACAATAAGTTGTGGACAAATAAAAAAGGAAGGGTATACAGTAGGGGAGAGGTCAATGAGACGGGAGCGAGATTACCTTTAATTGAAGGTAGGGATACAGTTGTATCCAGTCTGTGCAATGCTATGTGAGTTAATTACAAGCTGCACAAATATCTGGTAGTTTGCTACTATGTACGGTATCCGTCTGGGGTCCAGGCTGTTTAGCTCACAGAGCATTGCCTAGACTGAATACAACTGTATCCACTTATCAGCTGAGAGCAGGACTAGGATGTACAGTTTAGGAATGTTTCATTGAGTGCAATCTTATATCTTGAAAATAGTGGGGAATTAAAACACAATATATGTTAAAAAGTTGCATAAACCTTTGATTTATACAGTTATTAAAGAGGTTGTCCCAGAATTGACAATGATCACCACTCCACAGGAGTGGCAAAATTTGCCTGATCGCTGGGGGCCCCACTGCTGGCATCCACACCGATCGCGAGAGCAGGTGCTAAAATGGAGCGATGATCGAGCATGTGCCTGCCATTCCAGTCAATGTTTTTGGGACTGAAACAGCCGATCGCTGTACTCCTCAAGCCATTTCTGTCATTCCCATAGACCTTCAATGGAGCGGCAGCGCGTATGCTCACCCATGCAGTCTATTTAATCGTTAGGGCCCCCAGCGATTAGACAATTATTAACTATCCTGAAAATTGGTGATAATGGTCCATTCTGGGAGTAACCCCTTTGAGATTTATTTATATAAAACAGAAAAACGTGAATCAAGCGGAGCAAAGTCGGCGATAGCAGCATAAAACCTTCACATGTAAACAAAGTGTTAAGGCCGGGTTCCCACGCAAGCTACGATGTTTCCGTAACTGCCCTTCACTTCTATGGGAGTTACGGTAACAGTGTAGCTCAGCTGTTTTCTGATTACATGGTCGGAAATTACAAGTGGCATATCCTGTGGATATGCCATAAATGTCCTTGATGGGCAAACCCCAAAAGTATAAAGTGCAAAATGCATACAATAAGCCAATTAAATACCTAGATACAGGGGGCGTGGCCTGACTGAGCATGTAGGGAGTCACACGTTTCTGAGCTTCTGCAAGAAATCCTAAGTATCCGAATACTCTGCCCGAGGTGTTCCATTTTACTTACCTGACATGATATTTCACGTCTGCTCAATGCTCGTCCCGTCAGTTGCTAGCTGGAGTTGTGCAGATATGACCAGAAGCAAGGCGAGATTCTCTCAGAGGACCGCCACAAGATGGCGTCGCGAAGGTAATACCTGGGCCTGATCAGCATGTGGAGCCTGTGGTCATGATAGCTGCCAGGTTGAAACGCTTTGCTCATACTTCTGATGCACCTAAGACGCCAGCTACTCTGGACTCACGTTTCAGACTTTGGCACTTCGGATGAGGAGATGGTGGGTGCCTAAACTTCCCGCGCTACTGACCAGCTTGATGGCGTGTCGAGGGGGAAGCCGCTCCCTGTTCAGCAGGCAACTGCGGGAGCTGAGCCCCCGCTCCGAGATGTATTTTTGTCTATTATTGCAAATCTACGCTGTCTACCATGAATGGGAAGGTGGGTGCCATGAAGGAAGATATAGCCATTATCAGACATGATATGCAAAAAGTTAGTGAGCGGCTTGATGCAGTGAAGGGCCGGGTCACAGACCTGGAAGATCAAATGGTAACTACTATGAAAGACTCTAAAAAGTCGATATTGTGGCAAAACGGACGACCTAGTAAATAGGCTACGTCGTAATAATGTCAGACTGATTGGAATACCGGAAAAATATGAAGGCTCTAACTGCACAGAATACATGGAGAAGTGGCTACGCACTTCTTTTGGGGAAGACACCTTCACCCCATTATTTGCTATTGAAAGGGCTCATCGGGTACCTACTCGGCCTTTACCACCCGGACATCCTCCGCGGCCTATACTGGCCAAATTACTACATTATAAAGATCGGGATATAATTCTTAGAAAAGCGCGGGACCTTCCGGATTTGGCTATAAATGGTAGGAAAGTCTCCATCTTCCCGGATTATTCAGCGGAGGTTCCGCGTAAAAGGTCACGTTTTCAAGATGTCAAGAAAAGACTGCGAACTTTCCAGGTGGCATATTCTATGCTGTACCCAGCGAAATTGCGTGTTGCAGCTCTAGGAGGAACTCCTTTTTTTGACAACCCACACCTAGCCATGCAATGGCTTGATGGCCACAAAAGGCAATTGCGAGTCATGGCGTCCTGAATTCTGATTTACGTGTTTTTTTTCTACAGGTCATGTCTAATGGGACTTGCATTCTGTTAAATGCTGCTTAAGTAGTGAGTATGTGGCCTGGCTTGATGCAATCTCTTGGTTTATCGGGCAACACTCATGGGCTTTATGCCTAGCAAGTATATTGTTATGTTGAAATGCAGGATATATGTTCTAACAGAATTTTGGTATGCTATACACAACTTTTCTATGATTCTGAACATTGCACTAGTAGGAATTTAGACGCCCACTCTCCCAGTGGGAGAGGTTCGACATGTTCATATGTTTTTTTTTTAGTGGTTCTGGGGTTACAGTTGGCACAATATATGATTGTATGTGTGTGTAGACAAGGCATACATCCTTGTTTTAAGAAGCGAGATGACAGGTTAAACTCAATGTTCTATTTGGACTATGGCTAGTTCGGTTAGCTTTTATTAGTTGGAATATTCAGGGAATGGCCGATGCCACGAAGCGTCAGGCCATTTTTGAATACATAAACACCAACCAGTGATTTTGTGTCTCCAAGAGACACATTTGATAGATGACAGATTACAACAGCTACAAAGGAGATGGGTGGGATTTAGCTACCATTCCATGTTTTCTGTGTATTCCAGGGGAGACAGCATATTAGCACACAAACAAATTCCATTGAAATGTTTAGACATGGAGATGGATAAAGAAGGTCAGTATGTCTGTGTGTTATGTACCATATATTCGAAACTGTTCATAATATCTATTTATATACCACCTCCTTTTTCTGATAGAGTACTGCTTAGGGCCATGTCTTTCGTGGCTGATAAGCCTGGGATTCCTTTGATTTTTTCTTGGAGATTTTAATAATGTCCCTGACTCCAATTGGGAGAAATGTAGAGATGAGGTTAGGGATGACCGTGAAGCTATGACTCCATTTGGTACTTTTGTACAGGAGTTGGGATTAATGGATATGTGGAGGTTAATACATCCTCGTGAGAGGAAATTCTCATGTTGTTCATCCACTTACTCCTCTTTATCCAGAATAGATCTGGCTTTGGGGGAATGAAAGTATGCTGTCTTTAGTCAGTCAGGTGGAGTATCTCGCTAGAACTTTATCTGATCATTCTCCAATTAGAGTCACTGTTGATGTTAATACTCAGGGCCCACATGGCTCTTGAATGTGGAAACTGAACCCCTTCTGGCTGACTCTAGTTGCCAAGCAGGGATTCATTGTCCAAAGGATAGAGAATTACTTTCAAATTAATTGCGGCTCTTCTTCTGTCCCTTATGTTTGGGATGCGATGAAGGCGTATTTACGAGGCTTGTTTATACAAGCAATCAATAGACACAAAACTGCAGCTAGGGTGGTAGATAAAAATTTACATGAAGAATTGCGTAGGTCTGAGGAGGCATTTATTTCAAGCCCTACTGTGGTACATCAGACACGATTAAAAACTGCACAAGAAGTATTAAATATCCATCTCTTAGAAATAGCGTGTAGAAAGCGGCAGTTTCACGCACAAAAAGCTTTTGAAGAAGGGGAGAAGGTTGGCCATATGTTGGCAATGGTAGCAAAAGCACAGCAAGATGTTTATCATATAGCTGCTTTGAAAACAGTGCAGGGCAATCTAGTTGCGGAAACTTCAGAGGTCTAAGGCCCCATGCACACGAACGTGCTATTGCGGCCGCACTTCCCCCGAAAATCGACAGGAGAATTGCGGCTCCATTCATTCCTACGGGGCCATGCACACGACAGTGGTTTTCATGGTCCGTGCATGGCCCAGGAGCCCGGACCGCAGAAAGAACGGGTAAGTCTTATTACGGCCGTGTTCTGTGGTCCAGGCTCATAGCATATAATGGCCGCAGCCATGTGCACATCACGCGATTTTCGGGCGGCTTGCGAGTGACACTCCGCAACTGGCCAACCAGAAAATTACGGCCGTGCACATGGCTTCGTTCGTCTGCATGAGGCCTTAGAAGATTTGGGGGATTTATATTCCGATCTGTATGCCTCCAAAGTGCATCCCTCCAAAACTGATATTTGCTCATTCTTAGCTAGAGCACAACTCTCTCAATTGTCAGGGGAGGCTAAAGATCTTTTGGATGCTCCACTTACGCTGGTGGAATTGGAAGACGCTGTCAGACAGATGGCTAATGATAAGGCACCTGGGGCAGATGGATTGCCAGTGGAAATTTAGAAAACATACTTTGCGGTACTGTTACCTAAATTATTGGAAGTGTTTCACCATTCACTGGCCCATGGTTTCTTGCCGGCTTCTATGCAAGAGGCTATTATTGTAGTCTTGCCAAAACCAGGGAAAGATCCTCAATTAGCTGATTTTTATCGCCCGATTTCGTTACTTATGACTGATGTTAAGATCTTGGCGAAGGCCTTAGCTCTGAGGTTGAATAAAGTTATATCTACCATTATACACCCGGATCAGACCGGCTTTATGCCTGCAAGGTCCACTGCTATGAATCGGAGCCGCTTATTTCTCAATCTTCAGCTGCAGGCAGACAACGTAGGGGACAGAGCTATTTTTTCGTTGGACGCTGCTAAAGCGTTTGATAGCGTGGAGTGGCAGTATCTTTGCCGCACCTTGGAGGCTATGTGATTTGGATCGTCCTTTATAGCATGGATTAAGGTCCTGTATTCTTGTCCTAAAGCTCGAATACGGGCAAATGGAGGATTGTCTGCTCAATTTGCTCTTGGAAGGGGAACTAGGCAGGACTCCTCATTATCGCCCCTTTTGTTTGCTGTAGCAGTGGAACCACTGGCTGCACTCATACGTTTGTCTGATGATATTAGGGGATTCTCCTATGGACCGTTGCAGGAAAAAGTGGCACTTTATGCAGATGACATGCTTCTCTATCTGGGGGATGTCAGTGGATCACTAGCAGCAGCAATATCCCTTATTGAGACATTTGGAGCATTATCTGTATTTAAAATAAGTTGGGATAAGTCGAACTTGCTCCCTGTTGACACACTGCCCAAGGGTTTATGATCTTTGCATAGTATGTGTACAAAAATGTAAATATTTGGGGATAGAGGTTTCGGCGCCTCTTCTGGATTACATCTCCCTTAATCTACAACCACTTTTGGCAAATTCAAAATGAAAATAACAGCGTTGTAATGATGGGGGTAGGGAAACTGACAAGTGAGCCCTAATCTACCCGCCACTCTGTCCCTGCCTACTTGCAACGCCCCACCCTAGGCGACGGGGTACAACTGGGCGGCGGTCCCTACGCTCAGTAAGTGCACGAGACAAACAGACAAGGGTACACAAAGCTAAGGGAAAAGGGGCAGTTGCCCACGGCAACACCGTGAGCAACAAGAGTGGTGAACGAGCCGAGTCAAATCAGGAGAGAACGAGGTACCAAACGCAGAGCAGGAGAGTAGTCAGTAAGCCAGGGTCAGTATGGAGCAGGATCAAATAGTTAGAAGCTGTAGCTGGGCCAGGAAACCACACGAGAAGAATCACAAGCAAAGGAGGAACAGGAAAGGCAGGTATAAATAGACAGAGGGCGGGAGCTAGCTGAGTCTGGCCAGGCTGCGATAGGCTCTCCCACTCCTAAGCCTGCCATCCTGAGTGGTGGAAGATGGAGTCAGTCTCAGAGACATAGACTCAGGTGCAGACTGATTACCTATGGGCGTATACACAGAAGTTGTGCCTGGCAGATCCTTTACAAGCGTGGTGTAAGTTATATTTGTCAGTTGTGGGAAGGGCTAATCTCATATAGATGATCCTAATGCCGCAGTTGTACATTTTGCATAATTCACCTGTATGGATTCCTCTACGTTACTTTTAGCATGTTAATGCATTTTTTCGGGATCTAATATGGCGCAAGGGTCACCCTAGACTTAAATTAGAAATTTTTCAACGAGCAAAGCATGACGCTGGGTTAGCCATACCTAATCCCTGGTTATACTTCCTTGCATCCCAATGTCAAAATTTTAAGGGTTGGGGGGAAATTATTTCGAATGGATCTAATGGTGCGATCTTACAGTTGCAATTTGGTTCATATGTTTTATTGTCCGTTTTGGAAGCAGGTAAATCTTTGCTTTTAGGTAAAAACATGCCCACCTATACGCTAATGCATAAAGTTTGGGAAAAGGCACAGTCCATTAGAGCTATAGGAGACTGTACAGCGTTTACGGGGTAATAGGGCACTGCAAGAGTTCTTTTCTCTTGAAGGCTTTGAGGAATGGAGGTTGAGGGGCATTTCTCGTATGTCACAGTTGCTTCATGATGATACATTTAAAACTTATCAACAGATTCAGGAGGAATTTGGATTGCCACGAAGTTCTTTATACAAGTATATGCAGATAAGGCATGCATATGATGCCCAACGGAAAGTCACTGATATGACTATACATTCTGACGGATTGTTGGCTGTATTGTATAATGGGAGTAAAACCTCTGGGGTTATTTCCACCATTTATCAATTATTGCTAGGTAAACTTTATAAATATCCCATGATTGCTTCTCGAAAATGGGAGCGGGATATGGGTCCCATCTCTGAATAACAATGATCAGATATCATGGAAGCAGTCCCGAATGTTTCTTAGTAAGGCCTTATTCAAAGAACATGTTATACATCCGTGCTACGCGCGTGATTTTTCACGCGCGTCGCACGGACCTATGTAAGTGAATGGGGCCGGTCAGATTGTCAGTGAATTTCACATACGCTGCGTTAAACTCACGACATGTCCTATACTTGCCCGTGTTTCACGCAGAACGCACCCATTGACGTCAATGGCTGCGTGCAAATCGCGCACGGCACATGGAAGCGCTTCCGGGTGATGCGCGCTACAGTAGTAAAAAAAATGAATGAAAACAGAAAAGCACCTCGTGCTTTTCTGTTTGTAAACATAAAAACAGAGTGTCATAATGATGCCGGCTGCGCGAAAATCACGCAGCCACGCACCATATGCTGATGCCACACTGAACTTTTGCGCGCGCAAAATGCGTTTTTTGATTGCGCAAAACTGACACATTCAAGTGAATAAGGCTTAAGGCTGGGCGCTTTTCACAACTATACATTAGTCATAGATTAAGACCCCTAAATTCCTCTTCAACATTGGTGTACATGGTGATTCTACCTGTCCAAGATGCTCGGAAGATGGGGCTGATCATATTCATATGTTGTGGTCCTGTCCACATTTAATACCATATTGGTCGGAGATACTGAAACTAATTAAGGATGCCTATGGGATTGCGCTTCAGGGGACCCCTCTGGAGTATGTTTTGGGGTGTGTCACGCATATACAGCTTCTTGTCTTGGGTAGGCTCTTTATTGCCAGGTTGTTTTACATAGCTAGAAAACTTATTGCACTACACTGGATACAGGGCGCCCCGCCGACTAGGAGTGAATTCATTGCTAAGGTCAATAAAATTATTATACTGGAAAAAACTGTGTATGTAAAACTTAATGCTATTAAAAAATTTGAATCCATATGGGGTCCATGGTTGGGCGTATCGGAACTTGCACCTTTACTGCTGATGGGATGATAGCTGTGATCACATGTATTTTCTAAGTGAAGATTCTTTGGATTATACCCTGATTAAACTTGTATATGCGAGGGGATAACAATGGGGGGTCTAAGGCCCTGTTCACACGGAGTTTTTTGCAGGAGGAAAATTCCTCCTGTAAAAACTGACCCTGGAGGTTTTCATGTTTTGATGTGGTTTTTGACGTGGTTTTTGAGGCGGTTTTCCAGGCGGTTTTTCAGGCTGTTTTTGCCGAGGTTTTCACATGCATGACATCCTTCTGGGGGTTGTACTTCCTATGAAAACTCCACCCATCCTCCTGCTACATGCCATTTTCTTGAGAAATCTGCTGGACATGGAGCTAAATCAAGAGCAGGGCAGCAGTGGGGTCGCAGTATTGCCCAGAATAAAGGTGAGGAGGCGTCAGATGTGCCTCCTCATGAAGGTGCTTGTTAATGTTGTTCGTCGGCGCAGGTGGCGAGAGGTAAGTTTTGACACACCGTTTTTCTACCCTCCATTACCCCAATGTAGACAAAGCATTCATTTCTGTTCAATATTTTTTTTTTTCACAGGTGGAAGAACAACGGAGAAAACGCCATCGCCGTTACTGGGTGCACCCCATTAACGAACTGCGGCCACAGAGGGGACACATTGGACAGCTGTATGCCGAACTGCGATGGTGAGTTGTTGTTTTTTTCTTATTGCAACTGTATAAAAATGTGAATACAGAGAAGTATGACCCTGTGTATTTAACCACTAAATGGCATAATTTTTGGCCTCCACGCCGTTGGTAGGGGTGTCACTACTGCTGTAGAAACCATACCACCTGCTATGGGGCACACGACATCAGGGTGCCTGTGCCGGCCACCAACACAGCCCCCCCCCCATGCCTGGAGATGCCGCTAGCAGATGATATGGCTGTGCCATGCTACATTGAATAGTATCTGTGTGCTTGGACGCAGATCCTATTGAACAGTATGGCATAGCAGGGAGGAATCTCCTTGCTCTGCCATAGGCTGGTGGCCATGTTTGTAATGCATTTTTTATCATGTACACAGACAGTATCCCTGCGCAGGCTGGCATGATGACGTCGCTGCATCACGCCGGTCTATGCAAGGATCCCGTTGAGGTTGTGGATCAGCTCATCTCATTGCCTAGGTGAGTATAATGTCATACATGCCACGTGATCTGGCAGCACTTACAGCCCATTTCGATGCCCAGTCAGACCCAGGAGACTTGGTTGCAGGCAGCAGCAGGCTTTCAGTCTGTGGCCAATTTCCCAAACTGCATAGGCGCCGTCGACGGGAAGCACATACGTGTGCAGCAGCCACCGCAATCAGGATCACATTACTTCAATTACAAGAAGTACTTTTCTGTGGTCCTGATGGCGGTGGCTGATGCCTCGTACAAGTTTGTTGCTATCGAAGTCGGCGCTTATGGCAGTACTGGGGACTCCCGGGCGCTATTGACATCGACATTCGGCCAGCGAGTGCTGGTAGATCAGGTGACTCTGCCCCCTCCAAGACCTCTTCCAGGTACCACGCATCCATTCCCTTTCGTCATGGTGGGGGATGAGGCTTTTCCGCTGATGACCAACCTACTGCGCCCATACCCACGGAGGGCACTGGATGCCCGGAAGAGAGTCTTCAACATGAGGCTGAGCCGGGCACGACGCTTCGTGGAGTGCACCTTCGGGATCATGAGTAGTAAGTGGAGGGTCTTCACCTGTGCAATGCAGTTGGATCCAGGCACAGATGACATGGTCATTAAAGCTGCCTGTGTGCTCCACAACTATGTTCGCGACTATGACAGTTTGGACATGGGTGTGGATCAACAGGCAGCTTTTAGTGACCTACCTGCCAGTTGTTTTTTTTGGCCGTGCATCCAACCGTGCTGTACAGGTGAGAGATGCCTTTGCGGACTACTTCATGAGTCCCGAAGGTGCCGTGCCTCGGAAATTTGCATGCCTCAGTGAACAGCAGCCATTCCAGGACTGATGTTTCTCCTCGTGGGTCCCATCCAACTTGTTTGATCCACCATCCTGTTATCAGATTTCCGCTAATGGATTTATGTTGAAAATGAAATTTGTTTTGAAAGACATTGTATGTCTTTAATAAATTTTTAAAGTTGCAAAAGTTGTGTTGGCTTTTTTTTCTACTTAGAATGTGTAAGGTCTTGTCCACACGTAACGTATTTTCTTGAGCAATTTTGGTTAAAGTAACAGACTTTCCACTGCTGAAACAACATTCAAATTCAGTCCACTTTCTGCAGCAGGAATTGACACCAATGGTGATGGAAACGGAAAACTGTATTTTCCGCTTGTATCAGTCACGGATCTGTTTCGACATAGTGCGTCGCAACGGAAACCTGCCGCAGATGTGAACAAAGCCCGAGGGTCTGTTGACATCAGCGTTGGCTTTGCATTCAGGGGTTCCATCGGAGGTTTCTGTCGTGGAACCCCTCAATGGAAAGTCAACGGGGAACCTCTTCCATTGATATAAATGGTGACGGAAGCATTGCTAATGGTTTCCGTTTGTCACCGTTACGTCCGGTTTCTGTTTTTTGACAGAATCAATAGCGCTAAGGTTTCAGTTTGACTTTAGGTTGAGGGGTTCACCCGACGGAAACCTCCGACGGAACCCCTGAACGGAAATCCAACACTGATGTGAACAAGCCCTGACTTAAGTCCAATAAAATTAAGGTCCTGTTCACATCAGCATTGGCTTTCCGTGTGAGTGCTAATGTTTTCCATTCGTCACCATTCACCAGTCGACTGCGCTATTGATTCTGTCGTTAAACCGGCAGCATGCCAGAATGGTGACGAAGGGAAACCATTAGCAATGTTTCCGTCACCATTGATATCATGGCTTCACCAGACGTAAACCTCCGACGGAACCCCAGAACGGAAAGGCAACGCTAATGTGAACAGGCCCTAACAGTAAAAAATACACACACACACACACAATGCAAATAAATGTTAAATACATTATTTATTTAATTATAACATTAACAGTTTTACAACATATCTGTAAATTACACAACCAACAATACTATACAACATACAGGAAAACAAGGTGTCCACCTCCACCCACAGCGCAATTAATAAAAGTTATGGTAACGTGGGGGGGTGGAGGGTGTTGAGGCAGTAGGCTGTGGCCCACTGCTGGTAGGGGGGCACGGGAGAAAAGATTGCACAAATTGTGTTCCAGCAGTGGGCAAATAAGGAGCGGGTAAGGGGCAGGATTGCCTAAAGTTTGTCTCTGGGTGGTGGTGGAGGCCGCGCCAGAAAATTGACCACGACGGGGACCTAAAGCCTGTCGGAAATGGGTGAGAAGTTCACCCACTGCCGGCAGGGCAAGGGTGTGATGAAAGTCTGCCACCGCGCCGAAACTGAAACATATAAAATCATCTTGCCTTTCCGTTGGCAACTGGCGGCAGGAAGATGCCAATGCGTGACCAAAAAGGTCAAATCGGTCATCGGTGCCCATCCTCTGTATAAATGACAAGGTCTCAGTCTCCACCTGTAGTTGCCTGTCCATTACCCGGTAGGGGGGGGCGGGATCACTGACCTGGGTGGCCACAGGGGGGGCACTGTCATGTTGAAGTGGCACTGGTGAGGAGACGGGTGTCTCCTCCCCCAGTGACATTTCAGTGGCCAACAAGCATCCCGTCAGTTCTTCTTCCCCCTCCGCTTTATAATGGGTCGAAGTAGAAGGAGTGGGTTCCCTCTCCATCTGCTGCTGTTCATCTTGGGTGGCAGGGCCCTCATCCTCTTGACAGCAGCAGCCTAGCATTACCAGGGTGGCAAGGGCCACTGTTTTGGCCTTTCCCCTTCTGATAATACCAGCCTGCGGCCACCCCAGTGGCCGACCATCACTACAGATCGTCAAGTACTGGATGGTACCCGGCTCTTCCCAGCACCCCTGGTGGCGGTGGGTACCTGGGTAATAAAGGGGGTTAGTGTTAGTAATGGACGCTGTCAATCAGCCGGCGGCCATTACTAAGGCGGTAGTAATAAAGTTTAAAATAAAAAAACACAAAGACATAGAAAAAATATTTTATTGAAAGAAAAAAAAACCACACACAGCCCTCATTAACCATTTTATTGATAATAAAAAAGAAAAAAAAAAAGCCGTCATGGAAGTAGTCCTGAAATCCGACGTAGTCCAACGACCGAACCTGTAAGAAAACAAACAAAAAACCTATTAGTCACACATGTTGGGCTTCGATACAGGGCCCATGTGTGATACTGTCTGTGGGACCCTGTACCACAAGGTAGGCTTAGATACAGGGTCCAGCAGACAGTAATCTTATACATTATAAGATTACTGTGTGCTGGGGCCCTGTATCTAAGCCTACAGTGTGGTAGGCTTATATACAGGGCCCATCAGACTGGATCACACATGGGCCCTGTATCTAAGCCTACCATGTGATTGGCTTAGATACAGGGCCCAGCAGATAGGATCACGCATGGGCCATGTATCTAAGCCTACCATGTGATTGGCTTAGATACGGGGCCCAGCAGACAGGATCACACAATCTGTGTCCCTGTCTCATGGGCCCTCTGAGCCTGCTACATTGTAGGCTTAAAGGGGTTGTGCAGTCCCTAAACATTGATGGCCTATCCTCAGGATAGGCCATCAATAGCTGATGTGTCAGGGTCCGTCTCCCGGGACCCGCCAATCAGCTGTTTTGAAAAGGGCCGCAGCACTCGTACGAGAGCTGCTTCCCCTTCATTTCACTACTCGCTCACACTGTGAATCGCCGACACCGATTCACAGTGTGACCGAAATGAAGGTGAAGCAGCTCTCGTACGAGTGCTGCAGCCCCTTCAAAACAGCTGATTGGCGGGTGCCGGGAATCGGACCCCGCCAGTCATGGCTAACCTTACCTTCCTCTTCAGCCGCGGCGGTAGTTCTGTCGTCTTGATGCTGTATCGCTGTGACGTCATGCGCTGCGCACAGCGCTTGACATCAGGAACTCCGCTGCGATCCGGAACCAGGAAGGTAAGTACAGTCTGTTACTATAGTAACAGGGGCCCGCGGACCGAGTTACTATAGTAACTTTTTATTGATGTGGTGCGGGGGGCTATGGGCGCCCCTGGCTTCGGGGCCCGGTCGCAATTGCCACCGCAGCGACCCCTATAGCTACGCCAGTGGGCATCAATACTTACGGCCGTTGTCCCCTGCTAGGCAAGATGAACAGCAGCTCATCATGGTGAGGGACCTTGACTCTTTTAGATGGAGAGCCTCCACTCTCGGTCTTTCGCAACACCTTCAGGAAGCGGTCCCGCACGCTCTTCCACTTTTTTTCACATCCTCCTCTGCAAATTCAAAACTAAGTTACTTTTTAAAATATTAAAAAACAAACATGTTGATAAAGATTTTTAAATTAAAATGAATGGAATGAAAAAAGTGACATACTCACCAATACGCCTTTGTTGAGAGGCAGAAAGGCTATTCCAGGCCGGGTACAGGGCCTTGCATATGTTCAGCCAGCTGTCTCCGCGAGCATAACGGTCACTGTACCCAGTTGCGCCTTTGTCCCATAGATTGGGATGTGTCTGTACCTGTAATAAATTACAATAGAAAGGTCACTTAAAATTACTCTACTAAACCTTGCCCTGCATTTCCTAGCGGAAAATATGCAGCGTACAGTACAAGCAGAGTGGATGAGATTTTAAAAAATGTCATCCACACATTGAATAAAATTCAGAAAAAACATATGTTCACACTGGATAAGGGCCGGATAACTATATACTACGCTATTGCTCCCGGCAAAAAGACGGATCTAGTCCATACAAGAGACAAACGTAAACCACGGTCAGCGGCTCCATCACCATTAAAATCTATAGTGATGGAGACGAAAACCTCTGGTTTCAGTTTGTGTCTGCTCAGGGTCCAATTCAGACGGAAAGCTCCGATGGAACTTCAGAACGGGACCCCAACGCAGATATCAACAAAGCCTAACCTACTTAAATAGTTTCCATCTGCCACCGTTGTGACAGGGTTTTGTCGTCTTTGATGTATTAGTTGACTGCGCCATTCATTCCGTAAAACGACAGAACCCTTTGCACAACGGGGACAAACAGAAACCATTAGCAACGGATCTGTCACCATTGAAATGAATGGTGATGCAAACGGAACTTACTTCACACTTGCCTTTCCGTTGAGGGGTTCCCCTGACTGAAAGCACCGACGGAACCCCTCAGCAGAAACCACGCTGATGTGAACAGGCCCACATTAAAAAAAACATTGTTTTCTGTTTGCATCATCATTGACTTCAATGCTGATGGATCCGTTGCTAATGGGATAACCTACACTGCGGTATTGGTACCGTCAAAACGACAGAACCCTTTGCACAACGGGGACAAACAGAAACCATTAGCAACGGATCTGTCACCATTGAAATGAATGGTGATGCAAACGGAACTTACTTCACACTTGCCTTTCCGTTGAGGGGTTCCCCTGACTGAAAGCACCAACGGAACCCCTCAGCGGAAACCACGCTGATGTGAACAGGCCCACATTAAAAAAAAAAAAGTATACTTACTTCTTGAATCAATTTTCCAACATCAATGTCCATTCGGTGATACACCTCTGCAGTCGTCATTTCTGTTCCTGAAATGTAAAAAAAAAAAAAAAAAAAAGAGATGACATACATGAACAACTGCATAACAAAATTGAAAAAAAAAAATTGAAAAAAAAAATTTGCAAAAATAAAAAGAAAAAATAAAATTCAAAAAAAAAAAAATGCACAGCTCCATACATGTATAGCATGTATGGAACATAGGAGCAATTGCACTTACTTGTATTCGATTTTGGATGCAGGACTTCGGTTTTCTGTATACCTCAGGGGAGTTCTGTCCACGATGGTTTTCAGCCTCCACGAGCAGACAGGAAATGACAGCCCCTTTCTGGGCTGGACTAGCAGCAGGAGACGACTCCTGCAAAAAACTCCTCCAAAACACTCGGCAATATACTCGTCAGAAAACACCTCACTAGTTCGAGGTGTTTTTTGACGTGTCCCCATTGATTTCAATGCGGTTTTGGACGCGGAAACCGCATCAAGAAGGGTCATGTCCCTTCTTTTTGCCGCGAGGCGTTTTTTTACTCGCGGTAAAAAAACGCCTCCGTCTCCCATTGAAATCAATGGGAGTCATTTTGGGTCGTTTTTGGCGCGTTTTCCGACGCGTTTTCCGCGTCAAAAAACTCAGTGTGAACAGGCCCTAAGGGAGAAATATGTCTGTCTTGAAAATGTATTGTAATTGCTCTCATGTGAATTGCTTATTTGATGTTTGGAATGTGTATAACCACATATGTCTTTTCTGTCATATATGATGGTGCCTGGGGTGAGAGTTAGGGGAGGGTTTTGTATGTTCCGTTTCGTATTGTACAATCTTTGAAACATCACTAAAAACTATTTGATTAAAAAAAATAATACCTAGATACAGGAGAAGTTGAACATACACCGCGTTCCAAATTATTATGCAAATGTTATTTTTCGCTGATTTTCCTAAATAGTCTATGCAAATGACAGTCAGTATAATCTTCAAGCCATCAACCGTTGGAGTATAATGCAAATTTTAATTGAACAAATCGAATGATAACAGATTTTTTTTTCGAAGTAAAAAACTCAAAATGCACTGTTTCAAATTATTATGCGGAACAGAGATCAAAACATTTTAAAGGTTGTAAAGAGAACTAAAATGGTTATTTGTTGAATTTGCAGCATCAGGAGGTCATATTTACAGAAATCAAAAGCTCTTTCAATAAAAAAAAAAAAACTTAGCAGGCCAAGTTACATGTTAACATAGGACCCCTTCTTTGATATCACCTTCACAATTCTTGCATCCATTGAATTTGTGAGTAGTTGGACAGTTTCTGCTTGACTATCTTTGCAGGATGTCAGAATAACCTCCCAGAGCTTCTGTTTTGATGTAAACTGCCTCCCACCCTCATAGATATTTTGCATGAGGATGCTCCAAAGGTTCTCAATAGGGTTGAGATCAGGGGAACATGGGGGCCACACCATGAGTTTCTCTCCTTTTATGCCCATAGCAGCCAATGACACAGAGGTATTCTTTGCAGCATGAGATGGTGCATTGTCATGCATGAAGATAATTTTGCTACGGAAGGCACGGTTCTTCTTTTTGTACAACGAAAGAAAGTGCTGACATAAACTCTACGTACTTTGCAGAGGTCATTTTCACACCGTCAGGGACCCTAAAAGGGGCCTACCAGCTCTCTCCCCATGATTCCAGACCAAAACATGACTCTGCCACCTCCTTGCTGACGTCGCAGCCTTGTTGGGACATGGTGGCCATTCACCAACCATCTACTACTCCATCCATCTGGCCCATCCAGGGCTGCACGGCACTCATCCGTAAGCAACACGGTTTGAAAATTAGTCTTCATGTATTTCTGAGCCCACTGCAACCGTTTCTGCTTGTGAGCATTGTTTAGGGGTGGCCGAATAATAGCTTTATGCACACTTGCAAACCTCTGGAGGATCCTACACCTTGAGGTTCGCGGGACTCCAGAGGCACCAGCGGCTTCAAATACCTGTTTGCTGCTTTGCAATGGCATTTTAGCAGCTGCTCTCCTAATCCTATTAATTTGTCTGGCAGAAACCTTCCTCATTATGCCTTTATCTGAACGAACCTGTCTGTGCTCTGAATCAGCCACAAATCTTTTCACAGTACGATGATCACGCTTAAGTTTTCTTGAAATATCCAATGTTTTCATACCTTGTCCAAGCATTTCACGCTTTTCGGCAGCAGAGAGATCCTTTTTCTTTCCCATATTGCTTAAACCTGTAGCCTGCTTAATAATGTGGAATGTCCTTCTTAAGTAGTTTTCCCTTGATTGGGCACACCTGGCAAACTAATTATCACAGGTGTCTGAGATTGATTACAATGATCCAAAGAGCCCTAAGACACAATACCATCCATGAGTTTAATTGAAAAACTAATAATGAAATGCTTATGACACTTAAATTCAATGTGCATAATAATTTGGAACGCGGTGTACAGACCAAAAGGTAACACACCCAGACACGTGTTTTGCCCTGCTTCTTCTGGGGGTCTGTAGTGGCAGAAGTTTTGATCGGTGGGGGTCAGGGCACTGTGCTGCTTCGCTTCTGATTGGCTTTCCTCGGAGCAGTGTCTTTGAGCCGATGCACCGCTGGCTTGGCTTTCCAAGGAAAGCCGATAAGAAATTATGCTCCACAGCACTCACGCGAGCGATTTATTCGATTTTGTTTTAGCTATCAATGGAGGTGTTCGGAACTCCAGCGATCAAAACTTCTGACATGTCACTATGACATATCAAAAGTTTTTAAAAAGTTTAGTTACCTTATATCACTAAGGCCATGTTCACACACAGTTTTTTTGTAGAAAAATCTGCCTCAAAATTCCTTCAGGAATTTGGAGGCAGATTTTGACCTGCCTGCACTTCCTTTGCTGCGTTTCTTGCAGCGTTTGTTGGCCATTGAGAGCCGTGGGCATAATATGCAATCAAAAACGCTTTCTCTGCCTCCCATTGATTTCAAAGGGAGGTCCGAGACGGAACCCCGGTTAGAAAGAGCATGTAGCTTTTTTCCTGGCAGAGTTTTTTTTACGCTCGCGGGTAAAAAATGCTTCCGTCTCCCATTGAAATCAATGGGAGGCAATCTTGGCCGCTTTTTGGCGTGGTTTCCGCGTCAAAAACAGCGCCGAAAAACTCTGAACGAGCCTTAAGTCCACAGGCAAAACTACTGCAAATTTCTGTGACTGATTTATTTGCGTATTTTTGAGATTCCGCTGCAGATTTTCTGTAGCAGAAATTCTGCATCGTATTTTGTCTGTGGGGACATAGCCTAAGGTGTCCCTCCAATGTTACTCTCCCGCCCAATCTGACATAAGACGTGGGTAGCCGCATCTGCACGCTGGGCAGTGTATTTGCCAAGGCCACAGTACGACGCCAAGTGAGTATTGCGGACGGGTCCTATTTGCGTGCAGTTGCAGCTCTCCACACCTGATAAAGCATCGGGCAGTATCATGCATATGTTACAATCAGACAGTTAGTGTCCCAATGAGATTAAATATGAACATTTTTTTATATTCTATTACACATAAAATAAAATCTGTGGTTCCCATGTAATTAAAAATCTACAAGCCAAATAAAAGCATTCTGATGCGCACTACCCTCGATTTGTAAGTGCAAATACATGGTGTTGGTTCATTGATGCAACTGAATAGTTAACTAATCTTTTATCATTTACTCCTATGTAAGGCCCCATGCACACGACCGTGCCCGCAATCACGGCCCGCGATTGCGGGCACGGCCGGCCGCTGACTGACAGCCGCATTTTACAAAGTATGGGAGCACGGCCCGCAAAATGCGAAAGAACGGACATGTTCCATAATTCCCGGAAAATTCCACGGCACTGACACCCTTCCGTAGTGCTACGGAAAGGTGTCAGTGTTCAATGAAAGTGAATGGCTCCGTTTTTGCGGACCGCAATTGCGGTCCGCAAAAACGGAGGTTTTTTGCTGTCGTGTGCATGGGGCCTAAATCTGCAATCACTCCTCTTCCGGAGATCTGTAAATAAACACTGAGGTGCTCAGTGAGGTTGAAAACAGAAATGCAACCTTTTGTTTGTTGTTTATAAGTAGTCCATTAAACCCTTAACAACCACCCACTAACAGCTCCTAAAGGCGACTATCGGGCAGACAAGCGTTCATAGAACGCTCGTTGTAAATAATTGCCCTGTGTAAACAGGGCAGCGATCAGCAGATGAACGAGCAAACATTTGTTCATCTGTTGATCGTATAGTTTAAAAAAATATATATATCGTTGTCGGCAGCACATCTCCCTGTAAACAGGGAGATGTGCTGCCGACATGATGATAATATATGGGGATGAGCGATCAGAGTAACTACCGCTCATCCCAAAAAATAGCTCCTTGTGACAGGAGCAAATGAGCGCCGATCAACAACGTCTTGTTGATCAGCGCTCGCTGCACCAGCCGCTTATCAGCTGGTGTAATTGGGGCTTTAGGTTCCTCCGATCCCAGGCCGTCTAACCCTTTGAACACCGTCGTCAATGACCGCAGCATGATCAAAGAGCACCCCCCCTTCAATCGGCTCAAAGGGTTTCCCTGTGACACGATAGAGGACCCTTATTCAGTGAGCAATGAGGATCTAGAAAGAACCATAGGGATGTCTCTACACTAAGGTTTAGTTCAAACTGTTGTTTGGTGCTGTTTTTAATGCAGAAACGGTGCCAAAAAACGGCCGAAATCGCCTCCTATTTATTTCAATCGGAGGCGTTAAAGCGTCCTGCTCTTTCCTCCCACGTTTCAGTCTCTGACCTCCTATTGAGATCAGTGAGAGGCAGAGAAAGCGTTTTTCGTCCGCGGCCGAAAAACACCTCAAGCGAAGCAAGAAACCGTGGGCGGGTCAAAATCTGGAATTCCTTCAGGAATTTTGAGGCAGATGTGGGAACCGCATCTATCGTACTTTTATGGTATATCCTGTGGATGTGCCATAAATGTCCAAGATGGGAAAACCCCTTTAAGTCCTATTCTCCTGCCATTGGCGTAGCTATAGGGGTCGCAGCGGTCGCATTTCGACCGGGCCCCAAAGCCCAAAAAATTATATGAGGCTGCTCCACAGCAGCATTAAGACCAGAGGCCACGGAACTTGAAAGATGTCAGCTGCTTCCACCCTGGAGAGAAGATCCCGCCCACCAGTCATGACGTCTCCTGAGACCTTACCGGGTGCAGTACCTGCAGTCCGATCATCAGCGATTCCCCTGCTCCCAAGGCCGGATTCACACGAGCATGTGCGTTTTGCGCATGCAAAAAATGCTGCGTTTTGCGTGCGCAAAAGGCACTTAACAGCCGCCATCATTAGGACACTCCGTTTGGATGTTTGTAAATAGAAAAGCACGTGGTGCTTCTCTGTTTACATTCATAGTTTGACAGCTGTTGCGCGAATCACGCTCGTCCCACGGAAGTGCTTCCGTGTGGTGCGCGTGATTTTCACGCACCCATTGACTTCAATGGGTTCGTGATGTGCGAAATATGCCCAAAGAACGGACATGTCGTGACTTTTTCGCAGCGGACTCACGCTGCGTAAAAATCCCGCAACTGTCTGCACGGCCCCATAGACTAATATAGGTCCGTGTGACGCACGTGAAAATCACACGCGTTGCACGGACGTATATCCCGTTCGTCTGAATAAGCCCTTAGGGTATGTTCACACGCAGTGTTTTCAGGCGTATTTAGGCCCTGTTCACACTGAGTTTTTTTTGCAGGCGGAAAATTCCGCCTGTTAAATCTGCTGCAGGCGTTTTTTGCACAGTGGTTTGACAAAAACGCGTCAAAACACGCGTCGAGGCATTTTATTTCCGTCTCCCATTGATTGAAATGGAGTTTTGGAGTCACTTTTTGCCGCGAGGCGGTTTTTCCGCTCGCGAGAAGAAAACTCCTCCGCCTCCCATTGAAATCAATGGGAGGCATTTTCGGAAGTTTTTTGGCGCGTTTTCTGCATCAAGAAACTGTGTGAACAGGGCCGTAGGCTATGTTCACACAGAGTTTTTTTACAAGAGGAATTTCTGCCTCAAAATTCCGTTTGGAAGTTTGAGGCAGATTTTCCTCTCCCTGCACGCCGATTTTCGCGGCGTTTTTCGCCCGCGCCCATTGAGCGCCACGGGGATAAAACACAGCGAAATACGCTTTCTCTGCCTCCCATTGAAGTCAATGGGAGGTCAGAGGCGTAAACGCCCGAAGATAGGACATGTCCCTTCCTTCTCCCTTGCGGGAAAAAGACGCCTCCGCCTCCCATTGAAATCAATGGAAGGCATTATCGGGCTGTTTTTGACGAGTTTTGCGGCGCGGTTTCCGCGTCAAAAAATTCTGTGTGAACATAGACTGCAGAGGGCTGTGAACATCACTACAGGGCTCCTACAGTATGTGCTCCCCCAGTCACTCATGTTTACATGACTTTACACATTTGTTTCCCGATTTTGTTGCGTTTTGGGTCACGATTTTTGCAACCGCGGCAATATCGCAATATTTTTCCTGAGATTTTCTTAATCGCGGCAAAAATGCTGCGGTTTTTCCGCGATTGCGAAAATCACGGCAACTTTTTTTTTTTTTATAAAACCTCATCTAATATGCACACATCACATTTTTATTGCACATATATTTGTGTTCACATTTTGCTCTTTCATTTTCTTCACGTCCAGCATAATTGATACTTTCCAGTATCTCGTATTATTTCAATGTGTCAGGCTTCATGCACACGAACGTATTTTTTTCCTCCCGTAAATACTGACGTAAATACGGGTCCTTTGTCACACGTATTCGACCCGTATTCCACCAGTATTTACGGACCCGTTTTCTCCGCACTAATCGGCAGCCCCTTCTATCTATCAGTGCTGGATAGAGAGAAGGGGTAGCCCTTTCGGGTAGAGTTTCCGCAGCGATTGAAAGTAAAAGAAGTTCATACGTACCCCGGCCATTGTCTTGGTGACGCGTCCCTCTTTTGACATCCAGTCTGACCTCCCCGGATGACGCAGCAGTCCATATCACCGTTGCAGCCTGTGATTGGCTGCAGCGGTCACATGGGATGAAATGTCATCCTGGGAGGCTGGACTGGAGGAAGAAGCAGGGAGTTCTGGGTAAGTTAACGTTTAATACTATTAACTCCAGCGGTAGTCACTGTCCCGGGTGCTGAAAGAGTTACTGCCGATCAGTTAACTCTTTCAGCATCCTGGACCGTGACTATCCCCTGACGTCACCTAGCAATGCTCCCGTAATTATGGGTGCACACATGTAGCCATATGTAATTATGGGAGCCCCATAGACTTCTATGGGCCTGCCCGTGCCATAATTACGGCCTGAAATAGAACATGTTCCATATTTTTCAATGGGCGTTTTTACGTTCGTGTGCATGGGGCCTTACTGCATATATATATATATATATATATATATATATACATACACACATTTCTTTTTGCACTAATTGTACGGTTATGTGATTTTGTATTATATTGCACGATAGTATGTATTCTTGTTTACATATACTTCACACAGTATAACTTCTAAATCAGTTTTCCTCTTGTTACATCTCCGGATCTGGCACTTTGGACGTTCTTTTCGTCCTCTTATTGTGCGTGTACGCCCCTTACCACTGTGTCGCACCTGATTGGTGGATCATCTATGACGCGCCGTGTTTCGGACTTGCGTGACAGCGTCTGGTTGACGTGCTGACGTGCTGACGTGATTCCGGTCCCGGCGCCTCGTGGTCATCAGTCTCCTGTCTTCGTTTCCAGCAATACAGCTGCGACCAATACTTAAACAGTGAGTAGTTTCAAAATACTTATTGGCTATTCTTTCCACCTGGATAGGCTGCATGGTCATTGGTTAGCGCTCATTTAAAGATCTTCTAGACATTACCAATGCCACCCCTGGACGAAGGCATTTAGCGCCGAAACGCGCGTAGGGGTGGACGGTCGCTGTGGTGTTACTTCCAGCAAACTGCAATATGGGTAAGCTAGGTCCCTCATTTTCATAATGACTTTTGATTGTGTCTATTTATGTTGACTTCAACTAGAGGCACTTCATGTAACATACTATATTACTTAGTCTGTCGTACATATTTACATATATGTATATTCACTTACCTCGTTGTAGTCCATGCGTCTATGGGTATCTGCATTTTTTTTGTGCCACTCAGCGACCAGTCCTGTTTCCATCTGTAGGTTCTGGATTCTTTGTTTTTTCAGCCGTACTAACTATGTAATTCTGCATTCAGACTTTTATTGTGATTTTTCAATAAAGACTTTTTCATATTTTCTCTACTTCTTGTTGTTGCATTAATTTTCTTGTAGGTTTGACATGTGTTTATGTGATGCATATGATATTCAATCACTGGACCATTCCCTATGATGATTATACGATACTCTTTTGCATTTGGGATAGGGGTCCCTTTGCTGCTTTGGTTTAAATACATTGTTCTGTATTGCAGGAACTCGAATAAGCCTTGCATTATTCCAACTATCCACTTTGGATTGATAAAACGTCATAATGTTGTGACAAGAATTCTGTTCAAATCTAAGTGAAGGTTGTAAACTAAGCCTGGTTTTTCCCACATTTAGGTCCCATGAATAGGGCACTGAGAAGCATACAAGCACCTCTAACACATTGATCAATGCTGGACTCTAAACCTTTGTATTGTTAATTAGGTTTAATTACATACACATCGAAAGTTCCTAACGTAAGAAATATCTTGTAGATGCATCCTTTTCCAGGTGTTAATAAGCTAAACAATTACATCAAAGTCTATCTGTATAATAAATACTGAATATTATTATAATTCACCGTACACTGGTACAAACTATTTATGGAGTATCAAAAAATTTCATCAGGGCGCTCTGGTCATAATTGTCCAATATCTCCAGCAAGAGCGGCACCTTGGATTTCACATTTGTGCCTTTGAATTTGAACTTGTCAATGAAGAGGTCCGTAATCATGCCTATAAAATAAAATACGTATTCTATAAATACATTTCTAACCAAAGCCCATCCTAGTTTACAGTCTTGTGTTAAGATATGCATATGAACAAAGTCTGGCAATGAGGGTTCATATTTGTCCTGATGCTTCTGTGTCCATGAGGTAAGAACATAACTGATACAAATCTTTGATTGAAAATCTGCATCAAAACAAACAACTAACTAGTTCAGAAAATTTTGGTATAGAAATTATTTGTGTTACCTTTGTATCGTTTGATTATTTTATTTCTAGCATTGAGGTTTAATTAGTTGGTTAATCTGCATTTCTATTAGATCGGTGTCCTTGCTGACAGGACCCATAGCAAGCCTGTGATAAAAGGGAAGACCTGAGCCCAAAATCCTAATAAGGCGTGTGAAAGTACAGCTGCTAATGAACTTCCTCAGGACATATACAACTTTGTGGATATAAGAGAAGGCTTCACTCATAAAAACATAATTCTACATATTGCTGAATGTATTATTGTGCTTTATGTAGAATATAGAAAAAAGAACAACCGGTGACAATTTAATGTGGCTTTACTAAATAGACCATGCTATTTCCCGATACTTTAAGGGTTTTTGTAGGTGTATTTTCCGGTATTCCTATCATACCATGGTCCAACAAATACAATTCTTTCTGATTTTAGTAAATCTGGAATAGTAAATAATTTCCATGAGTATATTTTCATATAACCTCTATTACCGGAGTGGTGTGGTTGACCTTAAAGTTCAGATAGTGTTCAGTGATCTTTTTGTTTTTCACTTACCGTTGGGATCCCCTGCTTTGTATCGGGAGTTGTGAGTTAAGTGCATTTTAACTCGTGTAGGAGGTTTATCCTATGTTACAAAACATTAGATATCTTTGATGTTTCCTAGATACTGTGTATAACAATGTGTAGAGCTTATTGTTACTTTTCTGAGATCAGAAGAAAAAAATAAGGGAATATGTAGTTTCTAGTGTTTGCACTGAATCTACAGTCATGCCGTTAGTGTACCCTATTAAAGAGAACGATGCCGCTCTATATGAAACATTAATAGGAAAACATACCATAAAGCCGTTCAAGATGTGCTGGCTGTTTCTTGTATTCCTCCTGGAGCTTCTCAGCCTCCTCCAGAATACAGCGATATTCTGGGATCAGAAAGTCTGTGTTTCCTTCATGAACTTGCAGCTCCTTCCAAAGGAAAAATTACAATTCACATTATTTATTAAATTATCCGACACTGCAGGCAGCACCATGAGTCTCCATATTTATCAAACTTTTCTGAAACCGCTAACAAAATCTTTTTTTTTGAGTTTTGCCTTTAGGGGCAGAGAGTTGAAAAATCTGTACATTACACACTATAGTAGTGGAAAATTAAAGGGGGTTTTCCTATAATCAATATTTATTACCTACCCACACGATCGGTGATAAATACCTGATCGCTGGGGGTACAACCGCTGGGATCCCACCGATCACAAGAACGGGTGTACCTTGATGTCCCTGGAAGCCCCATAGTAATGAATCAGTAGTGCACATGCTGATCCCCCACTCTATTCATTTCTATGGGGCTGCGGAACATAGCTCTTAAACTCCTTTTAGTGGCGGCTGCAGGTAGCCTGCATGTTATTTTCTAAATCGGTCTACATAGGGGATTTGGAACTCTGAGCTCCAACCACTATAAACATATATTAAGAAATGAATCCGCACAACTTTTTTTTTAACCTATTTAGATTAAGAAAAAACAAAACGCTGTGCAGGGATTGACATTTACTTTGAGTCCCGAAATTTGAGAAGAATGTCTAAGACAACTCTGAAACCCAGTTGCTATTTTTTTTAAAAATCACACAGAAATCCAATAGTACTTATGATGCGATTCTCCAGTCAAAAAGTGAATGATAACTTTACTCCGATAATTGTGAATGGAACAACAAGACTCAGGACTGTCACACTGTACCACAAGTGTGCCCAACAGGAACTAGCTGGCCTATATTCTGAGCTACAAGTGACCCCCAACTTGCCATGTTGTCTGGGCCTAAGGCCATCTTCCACTTGTAAATATTCCTTGGAAATCACATGTGCAAATATTTTATAAATTCAGTGCTATGTAAAAATACAGTTCTGGCATCGTTGAAGCTTAAAAACCTGGCTAAAGGATTGGTGTAAGAGAAAAACTTGTAGGATTGCCCTTGCTATATAAAAAGTTATACCAAAAAGGAAAAAAAATAGAAGAAATTAATTGGAGAATAAACAGTAAACATGTGGTCACAGAATCATGTAGTTATTTATCTCCACATTATCCATTCGGACAGGTGAGAAACCTGGAAATACCATGTAGGTACATTAATAAGAGATTTTATACATTCTGTACCTTCAGCGCATCGATTAAATGAACCTTCTTAGCCAATAGGAGCTGGTACTCTAACTTTGGATGGATCATTTTGAGAGTATGGCCAACAGATTCTTCACTTATATCTAATCAGGTAAGCAGAAAAATAATTTAAATTGCAGCCTAAATAATATTATACTGATCTGTTTGTTTACAATTATATATTTTAAATACATGTATATTAAAAATGGGTCAACATAATTTCACATCATAAACTATTCTTGCAGATGATCCTGTACATGATAAAAAAATATACAGGCTTGTACATCTAGAAAATTCAATAGAACAGTTTTCATGAGTCAGCAGGTTCTGCCATCTACATACATAGAGTGGTGCATAAATAAGGGGCAGTATGCCAGATGCAATAGGTTCAGACAGGAGACAAGAGCATATATATTGTAAACCGCCATCAAACTTTAAGAAGCAAATTACCATATGATATATTAAGATTGATTTTTCTTTTAGTGGCTTCTTTTGTTAAGACATCTTTTAGTATTGAAATTGTGGAGATATTGTCAGATTTAAAAACACCTTCCCATTTTCTGCAAAAAAAGGATTAAAAACATTGATGTTACCGAGCACAAATATATAACAAAACACGTAGAAGCCTTGCACGTATTCGGCTCTGTTCACATCTGCGTTGGGGTGCCGTTCTGACGAAAAGCTCAGACGGAACGTCAGAACGGGACCCCAACGCAGATGTGAACAGTGCCTTATACTGCAGACCTCCAAAAGAATATACAGAGACTGTAAGCCGTACTGCAGGAAATGGTTACCTGTATGAACATTCAAGTTGTGTATCCAGAAAAGTATTCTGAAAGTAGAAAACAACATCTTCCCCAACCGGAGGCTTTTCTGGGACCTCAGGCAGACAGAACACCATCCATGAATGGATCTCCGCAAAGCTGAACTGGCCTGTCAGGCTCAATATATTCATAGGCCTGCAAAGATTGCCAAGTTTTAACTAAAGTATGAATATGAAAATTTAATAGTTTTGCAAAAAGTTTGTCCCTTTGATAATATGTGGAAATTGTAAGCCTCATACTCCTGGTTGTCTAAGCAACAATGACTTGTATATATCACCATCACCACCTACTGAGCTTGTAATAAAATGTCACTTTCAGAAGGATACTTGACCTCTTATTGCTATACATAATTCGATATGTATACAGTTTATACCACTTTCTCTTTCTAAAGGACAACCCCTTTCCATCAGGACATATACAGGTCATAGAGTTGGGTCTCTTGAGTGGGTCCCCCTCTATGATGCAGAGATGAGAGCTGCTGCAAAGAACGTCTCCTGCTGTTGTAGACTCAACGTGACCATGGCTAACATAGTCACCCCTACATTTGAACAGACACCATGTAATACCACAGTTCTCCAGAAACGGCAGAACAGGGAAAATAAGTGGCTGAAAGTAGCTCCCCCCTGGTAACAACAGCGGATATACAGGTATTAGAGCCACTGGGGTGATTACTGGTTTACAGATGGTAAAAGCCCCTTAAAAACCATCATATTTATTATGCATTCGCCATTACCACATTAAAAGTATTATTGGATATAATACTGTATATCATTTCATTTTTTGTATTGCAATTTGGAAACATATACATAGATATCGCTATATACCTTCTTTTTTTTTATCTTTATGCTTTGTTTCATGGATTAAAATGGTTTTCCAATCTTGGACATTTATGACATATCCACAGGATATGCCATAAATGTCCCATAGAGGCGGGTCCCACTTTTGAGACATGCACTTATCTCTGGAACGAGGCCCCCTGACCTCCCCCCCCCCATTCTACCTTGCTAGTCTCCTGCAGGGGACCCCATTCTAGGGATAGGTGCAGGTCCTAGAGGTAAATGTACAAAATGGGAAAACCCCTTTAAGCGTTGCAAGATTTAACATTGAGACTACATTGTGGTCATGCCACAATTTTACTTAGAATCACGGGCCATCAAATTGCACCATATAAAGGGTACCCAAAATTTGACTAAACTGATATGTCAGCAGTTTAGATCTGTGGAAGTCTGGAAGGTGAGACCCCACCTATTGCTAAAAGGAAAGAGCAATAACTGCTTAGCTGAGCGCTGTTCATTTTTTGTCATTTTTCGGCTGTCCTCGGGAATAGAGTAATGGGTAACGTAAGCCAAAGGGAGACAGTAATACTTACACATTACTCCTATATATAAGGTATACATAGATATATTAGAAATATATACATTATCTTTGTCTATTTATCTATAATTGAGAATTTACCTGTTCTGGTCAAAGACATGACTTCTTTGATGGAGAGACAAAGGTTTAATCTGGTATTGACGAACTTGGCATGTTTTAGGTTGAATTCTAGGAGTTACATAGGCTTGTAATGTTCCATATTGTCCTTCAATTGAGCGAATCTGTATGAATACCGCAATGCTATGTTATACAGACAAACTTTATGTACAATAGCGATACACTGAACACCAACATTAGATAATCTTGCATATTGATTGAACTAAAGCGTATTTCTGCCCAAATAATAAATACATAGTTAGGTCCAGAATTATTTGGACAGTGACAAGTTTTGGCATTTTAGCGGTTTACCAAAACAAATTGAATATACAGTTATATAATCCATATGGGCTTAAAGTGCAGAATCTCAACTTTAATTTGAAGGTATTCACATCCTAATTTGAGGAAGGGTTTAGGAATTACAGCTCTTTAACCCCTTAAGGACGCAGCCTTGTTTTGGCCTTAAGGCTCAGAGCCCATTTTTCAAATCTGACATATTTCACTTTATGTGGTAATACCGTCGGAATGCTTAAACCTATCCAAGCGATTCTGAGATTGTTTTCTCGTGACACATTGGGCTTTATGTTAGTGGTAAAATTTGGACGATATATTCAGTGTTTATTGTTTAAAAATTGCAAAATTTAGGGAAAATTTATAAAAAATAGCATTTTTCAGAATTTAAATGCATTTGCTTGTAAAACAGACGGTTATACCACCCAAAATAATTACTAGTTCACATTTCCCATATGTCTACTTTAGATTGGCATCGTTTTTTGAACATTATTTAAATTTTCTTGGACGTTACAAGGCTTAGAACATAAACAGTAATTTCTCTTTTTTTTAAGAAAATTTCAAAAGCCTTTTTTTTAAGGTACCTCTTCAGATCTGAAGTGGCTTTGAGGGGCCTATGTATTAGAAACCCTGATAAAACACCCCATTTTAAAAACTAGACCCCTCAAAGTATTCAAAACAGCATTTAGAAAGTTTTTTTAACCCTTCAGGCATTTCACAGGAATTAAAGCAAAGTGGAGGTGAAATTTGCAATTTTCATTTTTCTTGCTGAATTTCAATATTATTCAATTTTTTTGTGTAACACGGAAGGTTTTACCAGAGAAACACTACTAAATATGTATTGTCCAGATTCTGCAGTTTTTAGAAATGTCCCACATGTGGCTCTAGTGCGCTCATGGACTAAAACACAAGCCCTAGAAGCAAAGAAGCACCTAGTGCATTTTGAGGCCCCTTTTTTATTAGAATATATTTTAGGCAGCATGCCAGGTTTGAAGAGGCGTTGAGGTGCCAAAACAGTAGGAATCCCCCAATAGTGACCCAATTTTGGAAACTACACCCCTCAAGGAATTAATTTATGGCTGTTGTTATCATTTTGACCACACAGTTTTTTCACAGCACCTATTTTAATTGGGCTGTGAAATTAAAAAAATGAAATTTTTTCCAATAAGATGTAATTTAGAATTAAAATTTCCTATTTTCACAGGGAACAAAATACCCCATTTTGTTGCCCAATTTGTCCTGAGTGCGGCAATACCCCATTTGTGGCGATAAACTGCCGTTTGGGCCCATGGGAGGGCTCAGAAGGAAAAAAGCGCTATGTGTTTGTTGGAGTCCAGATTTTGCTGGATTGGTTTTTGGGTGCCATGTCGCATTTGCAGAGTCCCAGAGGTATCAAAGCAATGGAAACCCACCAGAAGTAACCCCATTTTGGAAACTACACCCTTCAAACAATTCATTTATGGGTAATGTGACTATTTAGACCCCATACTTTCTTCCCAGAACTTATTTGAATTGGGCTGGGAATTTCAAAAAAAATTTTTTTTCCCAATAATATGTAGTTTTAGCTCAAAATTTCTTATTTTCACAAGAAATAAAATACTCAATTTTGTTGCCCAATTTGTCCTGAGTGCAGCAATAACCCATTTGTGGTGATAAACGGCCGTTTGGGCCCATGGGAGGGCTCAGAAAGAAAGGAGCGCTATTTGTTCTTTGGAGTCCAGATTTTGCTGGATTGGCTTTCGGGTGCCATGTCGCATTTGCAGAGCCCCAGAGGTATCAAAGCAATGGAAACCCACCAGAAGTGACCCCATTTTGGAAACTACACCCCTCAAGGAATTCATTCATGGTTGTGGTTATCATTTTGACCCCACAGTTTTTTTACAGCACCTATTTGAATTGGTCTGTGAAATAAAAAAAATTAAATTTTTTCCAATAAGATGGCATTTTTTATCAAAATGTCTTATTTTCACAGGGAACAAAATACCCCATTTTGTTGCCCAATTTGTCCTTAGTGCGGCAATACCCCATTTGTGGTAATAAACTGCCATTTGGGCCCATGGGAGGGCTCAGAAGCAAAGGAGTGCTATGTGTTTGTTGGAGTCCAGATTTTGCTGGATTGGTTTTCGGGTGCCATGTCGCATTTGCAGAGCCCCAGAGGTATCAAAGCAATGGAAACCCACCAGAACTGACCCCATTTTAGAAACTACATCCCTCAAGGAATTCATTTATGGGTGTTGTGACCATTTTGACCCCACAGTTTTTTCACAGAACTTATTTGAATTGGGCTGGGAATAAAAACAAAATTATTTTTTCCAATATGTAGTTTTGGCTGAAAATTTCTAATTTTCACAAGAAATAAAATACCCCATTCTGTTGCCCAATTTGTCCTGAGTGCGGCAGTACCCCATTTGTGGTGATAAACTGCCGTTTGGGCCCATGGGAGGGCTCAGAAGGAAATGACCACCATTTGGCCTACTGGGGATTTTTTGGTGCAAAGTCATGTATGCAGTAGCCCCTGAGGTACCAGTACAGTTGAAACCCCCAAGAAGTGACCCCATTTTAAAAACTACACCCTTGAGGCATTCATCTAGAGGTGTAGTGAGCATTTTGACCGGAGACATACACCCCATAAACTGTAATGTGGGTTCTCACGGGTACGTCAATACCCTACATGTGGCTGTAATCAGCTGCCTAGGCACGCAGCAGGGCTCAGAGGGGAAAGACGAGGGGGGATAAGCTGTGCCGAGTGCATCAGGGTAAGTAAAACTGGGGTAGATTAAAAATCATGGGATGTATGATAAATTTTGAAGCACTCTTTCATACGGAGCCTTAGTTTTTCGGGACATGTGTCACATTGATATATTGTGTCCTTCCTTATCCCCCTCTTATAGCAGACTTTCTACCTCTTTTGACTTTTTTCTTTCTTGCCAGTTTGGGGAACTTCTCCTGGAAAGTGTTGCCCTGGTACGATGCGTGTGGCCTCGCCTCCAGAAGTACTGGGTGCCCCCCCCCTTCTTGGTCCATAAAAATTAGTTTCTTGATAACCACCTCTTGAAATTCCAGGAAAGTTCCCGTCTGGCCTGTACATCGATGTAGTACGTACGCATTGTACAATGCCATCTGTATGATGTGCCCGGCCAGCTTCTTATACCACACCGCATAGCGCTGTAGGGCTTCAGGGCTTGATCTGACAAGTCCACCCCTCTCATGTACCTATAGTAGTCCAGGATGCAGTCTGGTTTGGGGGTCTCTGTACTGGTACCTCGTACAGGTACATGGGTAATGGTGTGACATCTCTCTTGTCCTTGTACTTGAAACACAATATGTTGCTGCTAGAATGTGCCCTGCTCTCACCCCTTCTTAGCGTTTGCCCTGCAGAGTCTTAGGGAGGCTGCTCAGATTTCTTCTAGCAGTGCCGCATGCCGCAGGACTTCTGGAAGCGAGGCAGTTGAAGAGTGGGACGCTGGTATAAAAATTATCCAGGTAGAGGTGGTAACCCTGGTCCAGCAGTGGGTGCACCAAATCCCACACAATTTTTGCATTAACTCCCAGTAAGGGGGGGGGGGGGGCATTCTGGGGGCTGAATACTGGTGTCCTTCCCTTCATATATCCTAAATTTGTAGGTATACCCTGATGCTCTCGCAGCTTATACATCTTTACGCCATACCTTGCCCTCTTACCCGGCAGGTACTGGCGGAATTGAACCCTCCTTTTAAAATGTACCAAGGACTCACCAATAGAAATACAATTCTCGGGGGTGTATGCTTGGGAAAACCGGGCACTGAAACGGTCTAATAGGGGTCTCCATTTATACAAACGGTCAAAACTGGGGTCATCTCGGGGTGGGCACGGCTCATTATCAGTATAATGTAAGAAGCGAAGTATTGCCTAATTTATTTATTTTTTTAGGTTCCAGTTCAGTTCTGAAGTTGCTTTGAGGGGCCCATATATTAGAAACCCCAATCAAACACCCCATTTTAGAAACTAGACCCCTCAAAGTATTCACAACAGCATTTAGAAAGTTTATGAACCCTTTAGATGTTTCACAGGAATTTAGAGCAAAGTAGAGGTGAAATTTTCATTTTTTTTTTTGTCAGAAAATCCTCTTTATACCATTTTTTTTTATAACACAAAAGGTTTTATCAGAGAAACGCAACTCAATATTTATTGCCCAGATTCTGCAGTTTTGAGAAATATCCCACATGTGGCCCTAGTGCGGTAATGGACTGAAGCACTGGCCTCCGAAGCAAAGGAGCACCTAGTGGATTATGAGACCTCCTTTTTATTAGGCACCATGTCCGGTTTGAAGAGGTCTTGTGGTGCCAAAACAGTGGAAACCCCCCAAAAGTGACAGCATTTTGGAAACTAGACCCCTTGAGGAATTCATTGTAGTTTTCTTGGGGTGCATGCAGCTTTTTGATCAGTTTTTATTCTATTTTTAAGTGGCGCGGTGACTAAAAAACAGCAATTCTACTATTGTTTTTTTTATTCTATTTTTTTTACAGCGTTCACCGTGCGCTATAAATGACATTCACTTTATTCTGCGGGGCGATACGATTACGGCGATACCAGATGTTTATAGTTTTTTTTTATGTCTTATGGCGTTTGCACAATAAAATACGTTTTGTAAACAATCATTCACGTTTTGTGTTACCTTATTCTAAGAGCCATAAAGTTTTTATTTTTCCATCAATAAAGCCGTGCGAGGACTTATTTTTTGCGTAACGTACTGTAGTGTCCATCAATACCATTTTTAGGTACATGCGACTTTTTGATTTCTTTTTATTCCATTTTTTGCGAAGTGAAGTGACCAAAGAATTGTGATTCTGGGACGGTTTATTATTATTTTATTTTACGGCGTTCACCGCGCGGGATAAATAATAAAATAATTTTGTAGTTCAGGCCGTTACGGACGCGGCGATACCAATTATGTATAGTTTATTTGTTTGTTTATATATTTTTATTAATAATAAAGGACTGATAAGGGAAAAGGGGGGATTTTTACTTTTATTACTTTTAAATCTTTTATTTTCTTATTTTCACACATCTTTTTTTAACTTTTTTTTTTACTTTTTTACTTTGTCCCACTAGGGGACATGAGGGCAGGAGGCCCTGATCGCTATTCTAATACACTGCACTACATGCGTAGTGCAGTGTATTAGAACGGTCAGCTACTCACTGACAGCAATCATAGTGGGTCCTGACTTCGTCAGGACCCACTAAGCTTCTGTCTATGGCATAGCCGGACGCCATTGTTTGGTGTCCGGTTGCCATAGTCACCATCGCCGGCCGCTATCGTGTAGCAGGCCGGCGATGGCAGCTTAACCCCTAAAAAGCTGTGATCGCTATTGAACACGGCTTTTCAGGGGTTAATCAGCGGGTATACAGCGATCGGTCCCCGCTATAGGAGCTCCTGTATGTGTCGGGAGGACGGCCGACGGCCGTTACTCCCGAGACGTATTATTCCGTCATGGAGCGTGAACAGGGCGCTTACCATGACGTAATAGTACGTCAAGGAGCGTTAAGGGGTTAATATGTAGAGGCCTCTTTTTCAAGGGACCAAAGGTAATTGGACAATTATCTCAAAAGCTATTTAATGGGCTGCATGGGCTATTCTCTCGTTAGTCCATCTTCAATTAAGCAGGTAAAAGGTCTGGAGTGGATTCCAGGTGTGGCATTTGCATTTGGAAGCTGTTGCTGTGAACCCACAACATGAGGTCAAAGGAGCTCTCAATGCAAGTGAAACAGACCATCGTTAGGCTGAAAAAAAATGAAGAAATACATCAGAGTGATCGCACAAATGTTAGGAGTGGCCAAAAATACAGTTTGGTACATTCTTAAAAGAAAAAAGAGCGCACTGGTGATCTAGTGAACTCCAAAAGGCCTGGACGTCCACGGAAGACAACAGTGGTGGATGATCGCAGAATCCTTTCCATGGTGAAGGAAAACCCCTTCCCAACATCTACCCAAGTGAAGAACACTCTCCTGGAAGTAGGTGTATCAGTATCCAAGTCCACCATAAAGAGAAGACTTCATAAGAGCAAATACAAAGGGTTCACCACAAGGTGCAAACCATTAATCAGCCTCAAAAATAGAAAGGCCAGATTAGACTTTGCCAAACAACATCTAAGAAGCAAGCCCAGTTCTGGAACAGCATTTTTTGGACAGATGAAACTAAGATCAACCTGTACCAGAATGATGGGAGGAAGAAAGTATGGAGAAGGCTTGGAACGGCTCATGATCCAAAGCACACCACATCCTCTGTAAAACATGGTGGAGGCAGTATGATGGCATGGGCATGCATGGCTGCCAAAGGCACTGGGTCACTAGTGTTTATTGATGATGTGACTGAAGACAGAAGCAGCCAGATGAATTGTGAAGTGTTCAGGGATATACTTTCTGCTCAGATTCAACCAAATGCAGGAAGGTTGATTGGACGTCGATTCACAGTACAGATGGACAATGACCCAAAATATACTGCGAAATCAACACAGTTTTTTTTTTTAAGGCAAAGAAGTGGAATATTCTGCAATGGCCAAGTCAATCACCAGATCTCAACCCGATAGAGCATGCATTTCACCTGCTTAAGGCAGAAAGACCCACAAACAAGCAACAACTGAAGACAGCTACAGTAAAGGCCTGGCAAAGCATCACAAAGGAGGAAACCCAGCGTTTGGTGATGTCCATGGGTTCCAGACTTCAGGCAATAATCGACTGCAAAGGATTCTTGACAAAGTATTGAAATAATTTTTTTAAATTTATGGTAATGTTAATTTGTCCAATTACTTTTGAGCCACTGGAATGAGGAGGCTGTGTAGAAAAACGGTTGCAATTCCTAAACGTTTCACAGGATAATTTTGTTCAACACCTTGAATTAAACCTGAAAGTCTACACTTCAATTGCATCTCAGTTGTTTCATTTCAAATACAATGTGGTGGCATGCAGAGCCCAAATCATGAAGATTGTCTCACTGTCCAAATAATTCTGGACCTAACTGTAGTATGTGCTTATGAATGTTCATATTCTTGAAGTGAATTTCACTCGTTAGGGAAGCAATTTTTTTTCCAAATCGGATCTTTCCACTTTAACTGATGACCGGAAGTGGAAAACAGTCATTTTGGAAGCCACTTCTAGTGCGCCAATTCTTACTGTCCAGCCTGCATAATAGTACTTTGCCACCCGTATACAAGATTCAGGTTGTGGGACTGAGAAACTGGGCATGTGTGACCGCTTGAAGTGGACACATTAAGTGGATGTTCGGAGAGGAAAAGCAGTGAAGGGAAGCAGCACCACTACATATGTTGGGAAAAATCAAGTGATTTTAATCCAGAGATGCAACATTTCGGCTAACATTAAGCCTTTGTCAAGCATGCTTTTTGTCTGTAGCGGAGGCCCTAATGGGCAGGACCTCTTGGAAAGCGCTCACCAGGATTTAATTTACTCTTTGGTCTAGAGTGCGGTTATAATAATTTCTGGATGTTCTGAGAGGGACTCAAAAGAGCCATAACAAAAAATGGAACAGCAATGAGTATAGTTTTAAAAAAATATATTGTCAAAAGTGTGAATATTTCCAGAAATTGTCCAGGCAGTGAAACAGTTAATAGTCCACACTATTGGGAAAGCTTATAAGAGAAATAAATGTGAACATGTAATATTACAGTTCTTTTAATAAGTTACATTCTAAATATTCTATACATGGAAAACTTAGAATAAAACGGTTCAAAATAGACTATATCGTGTCAGGCATTATTCTCATTTATGAAAGACTTAAGGCCCGTTTACATGGGCCAATGATCAGGTGAATGAGCGATGCACTAGCAAACAAACACTCGTTCATCGGCTGATCGGATCTTTAGGAGGCCATAAAAATGGTCGCTAGTTGGCAGCACATCTCCATGTGTAACGGGGATGTGCTGGCGAAAAGATGCAAATGTATGGGGACGAATGATCGTAGTAATGATCCCCCGACTTGCTCAGTTTAAATGGAGAAAGCGAACGCCCATCGTCAAGCTGTATTGTCAATCGGCACTCGTAAATAATGGGTAAACACGAATATCTGCCCATGTAAAACCATGTTTAGTAAAATCGTGAGGTAATAGACTTGATTTTTATCTTATAAATTACCTTCAATTCTAGTCGGGTGGTGTTTGCCTGGCAGCGATAGGTAGCAAGGAGGAAATTTCCATTTGGCTGTGTGACAAATTTGATAAGTTAAAAAAAAAAACAGGTAATAAATAAAAATATAATCCTCTCATCTGTAAGTATGTCCTTACCTCACTGTCACAGCCACTAAAACTCACAACAGCTGAATTCTTGTCAACATCCAGCAGGTCAACAGGAACATCACTCTGAAAATATTAAGACCATCAGTGATATATAAATCAATACGTGACCACTTAGTACACACCGAACTTTAAAGACATGATCAAATTCAGAATGAGAAACATCCAAAAACTGGGATTTAGTTATAAATTCAGGTTGTATAATTTTCACCTGGTTATGTAATGGAAAACCTTGATCAACTTTTATTATGGAAACAGTTATGGTAATAGATGGTTAATATTGTTTTCTCATGGTATTTTGCATCAGTTTCTTTAGAACCAAGAACAGGTCTTCTAGTTCTCTAAAAGAGAATACACGTTGGCTTACATTTATTAAGCAGTTTACGCAAGATTTTGGCATAAACTGCACTGCTAAAATGCCATACATGCCTGGCTCTACTGCAGTAAAATTGCTTCAAAATAACGGTTAAAAATTTGGCTTAGATGGCAAATATTAAAGGTCCCTATGCTATGCCCTTCTTTCATGAGCTCTATTTCCTATCAATGTCTTCTGTTCTTTTCATCCCCCTTCTATGTGTCGGCGTTCAACTTAAATAATTACATTCAGTATCCCCCATATCCGTAGTAATTCACACAAATTGTACAACGCATGGATGAAGAACAGAAACATTGTTTCTCGAGGGTAACACTAGGTAGGAAAAGTCTGGTCTCCGCCCAGACAGGCCATGCTCTACCCACAGATACTGGCTAAATCAGTTTTAGCCTAGTGTCCATAGGAGGAAGACATGACCTGATTTTCAGGTCTGCCGCTATTATTTTTATTGAATTTCTCTCTTTAGCTGCAGATGGATTGTCAGCCTTGCCACCAGCCTAGTCAACCTCCTGCGGGTACCGGGACACCAGGCAGTTCTCTGCACTGAATTACCCTCACCACTGAACACCTAACTTGTCTGCTTCTGCAGATAGTGCCAGGGACACCACCTTACGTGCGAGGTTACTGAAGAGGTGACCCTGTGCACACCCGAAGACTCCAGAGGGTAAGTAGGATACCTTTTTTTCCCGCTCTCCCATAATCCACCCTGGTGGCCCTTAAAAGACAAGGGGCAAACACTTTATTAGGGAAGGGGCCACCTACCTAGAGAACGTCGGACAAGAGGGCAAGGAACAAAGCTGCAACACAAAAGTCATAGTATGCGGACAAACTTTAACTTTTCTGTGCATGGGAACCATCTCCCTTAGGCTATGTGCACACGGTAGCAGGCTTTTACGTCTGAAAAGACAGACTGTTTTCAGGAGAAAACAGCTGCCTCGTTTCAGACGTAAATGCTCCTCCACGCATTTTGAGAGGCTTCTCTGACAGCCGTAAATTTTGAGCTGTGCTTCATTGAGTTCAATGAAGAACGGCTCAAATTACGTCTGAAAGAAGTGTCCTGCACTTCTTTTGACGAGGCTATATTTTTACGCGTCGTCGTTTGACAGCTGTCAAACGACGACGCGTAAATGACAGGTCGTCTGCACAGTACGTCGGCAAACCCATTCAAATGAATGGGCAGATGTTTGCCGACGTATTGTAGCCCTATTTTCAGACGTAAAACGAGGCATAATACGCCTCATTTATGTCTGAAAATAGGTCGTGTGAACCCAGCCTTAAAACGAACATGTCAGGTTGAAAACGCAGACCAATCTGCAGGCAGCAGGTTTATAGAGCAGAAGGAGCGGAGCAAACTTCTATATAGTTTTTCAGCAAAAGATTCAGTATAACTTTTAATTTATTCATTTAAACCTCTGCTCATTCTGGGCTTCGTAGTCCAGTGGGTGGTCCTAATCACTGATTGACAGCTATCTTTATTCACACTTCTACAGGGAAGGATGTCCAACAATGTGTAGGGTCATCCCCAGAGGAAGCCGGAAGGGCGAAACCCAGGGTCGGGCGAGAGTGTTTGGCGTGCCGCCTAGAAATTTTAAAGATTTTTACTTACCTTGATGCTTTTATTTCTTGTTACTTCTGTGAGTATGGATTAAACTTGGCGTGGAGCAATCTTTTTTCAGAGGGTGTTGCACTATGTGTCTTCCTTTTTCCATCTATTAGAGACATAAGATCCTTTTCCTACCAGGAGTTCTTTGAATGTGGAGAGAGACGATAAGGAGCTTGGTGGAACTACAAGGATAAGAATTACCATCCACACCCTCATTGGATTGCGGACTGTCCACTGCATTTTTCTGGGAGAGAGTCCATACTGAATGATATTGGACTGTTACCAGTGCCGTCTGAGCGGTAAACTTCTCTATAACATGATGACTGCATTTTCAATGTAACAGGTTCCCTTTAATACTGGCACCAAATGATGCCTTCTTGCAGGGATTGACCGAGCACCATGTAGCTCATTTCGTCAGCCGCAGGTCGGGTTCTTAAATTTAGTTCCAGACTTGCTTCAGGTCTAGGCTGTAAGTTTTATGGTGATTTGCGCCGCCTCCTGTTTCGACACATGACGCTCAGTCTATTGGACAGCTTCCCCTGCCGTATTGGTTCTCTCATCTGAGGGAGTGGACTTTACACTGCTTTCACGTTGTAAGAGAAGTCCGTGTCTATTTGGCTACGACGGAGTCGTTTTAGCGCTCCAATTCGCTCTTTGTTATTCCTGAAGGGCCACACAAGGAACTGGGAATGCCCAAGGCCCCCATTGCGCGTTGGATTCGGTCTGTGATTTTGAAAGCCTATCAGTCCAAGGGTAAAGTTCATTCCCTTCAGGTCACCATTCTGAAGGGGCTGTTGGTGCCTCCTGAGAAGTCAGGCATCAAGCGTTGCTCATGTCTGCAAGGCTACTACCTGGGCTTTGGCGCACACCTTCACCAAATTTTACCAGATTCATTCTTTAGCCTTCTCTGGTGCCAGGCTGGGTCACAGGCAGCTGTGCGTTATGCAGGTCGCATGGCTGTACTTTCCTTTAATTTTATTCCCACCCTCTGGGACTGCTTTAGGACGTCCTCTTGTGTTGTGTCCCCTAATCATATTACTGAGAAAGTGGGATTTTTGTACTCACCGTAAAATCTTTTTATCGTTGAATTCATTGAGAACACAAATCGTGACCTCTTTTGTGGTTTGTTCCAGGCACTGGACCTTTTGTTCTGGCTGTTATGTTGTTTTTTTTTCTCACAGGACCATAGACATGTTGTTGTTTATGTTTTGTTTTTTGACTACTGCGTTTGTACAAACGGATTTAGCCAGTGTCTGTGGGAAGGGTATGGCCTGCCAAGACTTTTTCTGCCTTGTGTCAGCCTCCTAGTGGCAAGGACCTATATCCATGTTGCTGTGTCCCCCAAGTATATTTTCGAGAAACATATTTTTATGATCTTCATCCATGCGTTGTACAATTTATTGTAATTCCTTTATATTTTAATTCAGTGGACAGTAGTGGGGATTTAAACTCTGACACAAAGAAATTGGATCAAAAGAACAATACTAATGTATTGCAGTATATCGTGATTCTGACAGTCATCTATTAAGCCCGGCGTAATAGGTGTACAAAGATGGCGGACCTGGGGGCCTTCATGCAGCCATTGCAACCATTGCCCCCCCGCAATTGCCTTGCGGGGGGCGCGATGAGCTGTTAGAGGGGGCCGCCCCCTCTTTCTATCGATTTAAATGCTGCGGTCGCTATTGACCGCAGCATTTAACAAGTTAAGCGATGCCACTAGTTACTCTGAAGTGTCGGCTGTAACTCCGTGAGCACGCTCCATACTTCCCCTACCCGGCTATGACGTAACTGTATGTCATATGTCGGGAAGTGGTTAATATTTACCATCTAAGCCACATTTTTTTTCGCTGTGATTTCTGCTGCAATTTTACTGCAGGAGAGAGAGCTACATTGATGGCAAAATAAAAAATTTATTTTTACATTAGACATATTCAAGGTCTACAATAAAGAATGATGTTTTCAGGTGAGTTTTTCCAATTTTAATGTAACTTGTTATATGGTGTTCAAACACGAGCATCTGGTCCCACTAACTGTGCAATTATTCCTATATTTAACAGGAGAATTGATCAATCTTTATTTATATACATTAAAAGAATTATAACTAAACCCCATCAAGGACATACAAAAGTGAGTTAAAAATTAATCCATGGACTCCCCTATTTTTGAAAATATGAATATTATATTTTGAATCTGCTGAACAGCAGATCTAGCTTATAGAGGAGAGAGGAGAAAGTGTTTACATATGTTTGTTTGTGGAATTAAAGTTAGTTCTCCAATTGGGAGGAATAACAGTCCATTTCATTCCCCTGCTCCTTAGGGAATGTTCACACGCAGTGTTTTCAGGCGTATTTCGGGGCATTTTAGCAGATCGCCTACAAACATCTGCTCATTGAAATCAATGGGAAAAACAGCATTAAGTTCACGCGGGGCGTCTTCTTACGCCTCTATTTAAAAAAAAACGGAGTGTAAAAGACGCTTCGTAAAAAGTAGCATGTCACTTCTTGAGGCGTTTTTTGGAGCTGATTTTCCATTGAACACTATGAAAAACGCCTCAAAAAACGCCTGAAAAGAAGCTTCATTTTCTCTGAAAACAGCTCCGTATTTTCAGACGTTTTTTGTTAAGCGTATCAGACCTTTCCCAGTGGTTTCAGACGTAATTTGGGCGTATTACGCCTGAAAAAACGCCCCTAATACGCCTACAAACATCTGCCCATTGCTTTCAATGGGTTTTACGATGTTCTGTTCCCACGAGCCTTTATTTTACGCGTCGCTGTCAAAATACGGCGTGTAAAATGACGGCTTGTCAAAAGAAGTGCAGGACACTTCTTGGGACGTTTTTGGAGGCGTTTTTCATTGACTCCATTGAAAAACAGCTCCAAAAATGGCCGTAAAAAACGCAGCGAAAAATGCGAGTTGTTAAAAAAAACGGCTGAAAATCAGGAGCTGTTTTCGCCTGAAATCAGTTCCGTATTTTCAGACGTTTTTGCTCACTGCGTGTGAACATAACGAACAGACAACTATTAGGGTAACTGGAGGCATTCCTCCTAGAAGAATTGAGACCCGACTTACTCTAAATTATCTAAGGTAATGGAAACTCTCAATATTGAAAAATGTAGGCATTCCTCCCAGTTTTTTAGCAGACTATATGAACATTGGAGACGTCTCCTACGGTAGTATGTTACACAGTCGGTATTACTCTTAAACTCAACAAACACATGGAGGCTTTTTGGGTATGTTCACACGCAAAACAAAAAACGTCTGTAAAACGCCGAGCAGATTTCAAGGTCTCTGACTTTCAGCCGTTTTTTAAGCATCAAACACTTTTTTTGATGCGTTTTCTACAGCCGTTTTTGGAGCTGTTTTTCTATTGATACAATGAAAAATGGCTCCAAAAACGACTCAAGTGCCATGCACTTCTTTATACGGGACGTTTTTCCAAACGGCCGTGTAAAAAACACCCCGTCGGAACAAAACACAGATTTTCCCATTGAAATCATTCAATGGCCCGAAAAACAGCTGAAAATAAGCCGTGTGAACATACCCTTAGAGGTATTCCTCTCCGAATCAGAAGACACACGGAGACATTTCTCCTACAGTATATCACACACTAACTAATAGGGATATTCCTCTCCAAAATAAACAAACACATGGAGGCATTCCTCCCAAAAAGCTGCACATTCAGACTCTCCCTCTATTGTCGCTAAACCATAATGATGGTATTGTATTGGTATTATAAAGGGATGTCCTGACAAGGATTGTATATTAAAATAACAAAAAAAGTCCCTAAATCAGGGAGTACAATCCTCGTGTTGGAATATAAAATTCAATGCAATATCCCCCCCGTGTATATCTTTGAGATTTGATTTAATCCATTATTTACGGACAACAAACCTGTATTAGCACATTGTCAATAGCCATCTGCACTTCTAGGATAAGGCTGTAACTGGCATCATCTTTATTCAGTGTAAACTTGTCATTGATACTAAATACAGGTACGGCAGAGACTGCTGTAGTAGACTGAGAGGTGTGCTGGTATCTCTCCCGCTCCTGAACAACTTTGAACTGAAGCTGCTCCAAATCAGCCCTAAATATAGACATACAAAAAAAGCGTCAGAATTTATAGGATTGTACTACCTTACTATACCTTACTACTATGCATTGTGAATTTGAAGCAGGGAATACAATGCCATGGAAGATATTGCTAGGAGTCAACTGCATTCTACACAATGGCACAATATTTACATTTTTCAAAATCCTCCATTTTCATGGATATTTCAACACCTAGATATTTAAAGGAAGTGACACACTTCATAGGGAGATCTTCATATGTCACCTGTGTGGGTGTATCATCCACCCGCATCAGAACAGACTTGGACCAATTAATGGTCAATCCAGAGAATTGACCAAACTCTCCAATAGCAGACATGGCGGCATCCAAGGAGTCAACATCATCTTCCAAAAACAGTAACATGTTACCAGCGTACAATTTATCCTCTTGTTCCCCATGAAAAAACCAGACAATATCGACCGAACCCTGGATCAAAACCTCTAACGGCTCAATAGCTATGGCAAAGAGCAGTGGAGAAAGCGGGCATCCCTGTCGTGTACCTCTACCTAATGGAAATATATCAGTCAGAAAATGATTCACCCTAAGTCTAGCCACAGGCCTATCATACAACATCCTAATCCATGAGATCATTAATGGAGTCCCCAAAGCCCATCTTCCTAAGTACTGCCCATAAATACGCCCATTCCACACGGTCAAAGGCTTTTGATGCATCGAAGGACCAAAGCGCCCGTTTACCGGAGTTATCAGCTGGAAGTTGTAAATTCAAAAATAGCCTTCTAAGATTTATAGCTGTAGACTTTTGAGGCATAAAGCCAGTTTGATCAGGATGTATTACCGTCGTAATGATCTTAGAGAGGCGAACGGCTATGGCCTTAGCGATGATTTTAATATCTACTGGTAAGAGAGATATCCGTCTAGAAGATTCATCAAGCAAAGGATCTTTACCAGGTTTCAAGCATCACTGCCTCTCTCATAGTGTCAGGTAAACCCTGGTCTCTAACAGCTGACGTAAAAACATCCAAAAGGTGTGGCAAAAGTACGTCACCCAATTTTTTAAAAATTTCCACCGGAAGACCATCTTCTTGTTATTATCTTATTATTAGCTAGAGATGCCACTGCCTCCTGCAACTCATCCAACTGCAATGGGGTCTCCAAAAATTCTCTATCAACAGATGACAAGGGTGGCAATGAGATACCAGATAAGTATGTCTCAAGTTGTGCCTCAGACACCTGAACATGTGAACTATATAAAGAAGCATAGTAAGATTTAAACATATCTGCTATCGCTGCATTACCGGATATCAGTATACTATCAGTATTTCGTATTGTTGCAATGTATGTTTGGCCATACTGTGCTCTCGCAACCATAGCAAGCATACTCTACCGTTCAAAAGTTTAGGGTCACTTAGAAATGTCCTTATTTTTGAAAGAAAAGCACAGTTTTTTTCAATGAAGATAACATTAAATTAATCAGAAATACACTCCATACATTGCTAATGTGCTAAATGACTATTCTAGCTGCAAACGTCTGGTTTTTAATGCAATATCTACATAGGTGTATAGAGGCCCATTTCCAGCAACCATCACTCCAGTGTTCTAATGGTACATTGTGTTTGCTAACTGTGTTAGAAGGCTAATGGATGATTAGAAAACACTTGAAAACCCTTGTGCAATTATGTTAGCACCGCTGTAAACAGTTTTGCTGTTTAGAGGAGCTATAAAACTGACCTTCCTTTGAGCTAGTTGAGAATCTGGAGCATTACATTTGTGGGTTCGATTAAACTCTCAAAATGGCTAGAAAAAGAGAGCTTTCATGTGAAACTCGACAGTCTATTCTTGTTCTTAGAAATGTAGGCTATTCCATGCGAGAAATTGCCAAGAAACTGAAGATTTCCTACAACGGTGTGAACTACTCCCTTCAGAGGACAGCACACACAGGCTCTAACCAGAGTAGAAAGAGAAATGGGAGGCCCCGCTGCACAACTGAGCTACAAGACAAGTACATTAGAGTCTCTAGTTTGAGAAATAGACGCCTCACAGGTCCTCAACTGGCAGCTTCATTAAATAGTACCCGCAAAACGCCAGTGTCAACGTCTACAGTGAAGAGGCGACTCCGGGATGCTGGCCTTCAGGGCAGAGTGGCAAAGAAAAAGCCATATCTGAGACTGGCTAATAAAAGGGAAAGATTAATATGGGCAAAAGCACACAGACATTGGACAGAGGAAGATTGGAAAAAAGTGTTATGAACAGACAAATCGAAGTTTGAGGTGTTTGGATCACACAGAAGAACATTTGTGAGATGCAGAACAACTGAAAAGATGCTGGAAGAGTGCCTGACGCCATCTGTCAAGCATGGTGGAGGTAATGTGATGGTCTGGGGTTGCTTTGGTGCTGGTAAAGTGGGAGATTTGTACAAGGTAAAAGGGATTTTGAATAAGGAAGGCTATCACTCCATTTTGCAACACCATGTCATACCCTGTGGACAGCGCTTGATTGGAGCCAATTTCATTCTACAACAGGACAATGACCCAAAGCACAGATCCAAATTATGCAAGAACTATTTAGGGAAGAAGCAGGCAGCTGGTATTCTATCTGTAATGGAGTGGCCAGCGCAGTCACCAGATCTCAACCCCATAGAGCTGTTGTGGGAGCAGCTTGACCGTATGGTACGCAAGAAGTGCCCATCAAGCCAATCCAACTTGTGGGAGGGGCTTCTGGAAGCATGGGGTGAAATTTCTCCCGATTACCTCAGCAAATTAAACCTTTCACGACCAAGGACGAAAATGAACGTCATGGTCGGCTGCTAGTTCCCGCACCATGACGTTCATTTTCGTCCGCATTTCAAACTGTCACTCTGTGTAAACACAGAGTGACAGACGCGCGCTGACAGCTGTCCTAGACAGCTGAGACATCAGTCTCGCCGGACAGCGGACCATCGCCGCTGCTTTCGGCAGTTAACCCCTTAAGTGTGGCGACGGATTGCCGTCGCCGCATTTAAGTGGTTTGAAGCACATCAGCAGCCCCCACGAAGTGATCGTGGGGGCTACCGATGCTTGTCACGGCAATCGGAGGTCAGATAATGACCTCCGGGTTGCCATGTACGGAAGCCTCGGAGGAACAGCCTCCGGCCGTTCCTCCTCTGCTTCCTGTCAGTGTGACAGTCACGTCACAATGACAGAGTACATTACACTACGTGTGTAGTGTAATGTACTCTAGCAGCGATCAAAGCTGCAAGTCTAAGTGTCCCCTAGTGGGACAAGTGAAAAAAGTAAAAAAAAAAGTAATAAAAATGTTTTAAAAAAAGTGTAAAAATAAAAGTTATAAGTTCTATAAACACTAAATGCTTTTTTTCCCTATAATAAGACTTTTATTATAGAAAAAAAATGAACACGTTAAAAAAGTACACATATTTTGTATCACCGCGTTCGTAATGACCCCAACTATAAAACTGTAATGTTATTTTTCCCGCACGATGAACACCCCCAAAAAAAAAATCAATAAAAAACTACGACAGAATCAATTTTTTGGGTTACCACCGCTCCCTAAATAAGGAATAAAAAGTGATCAAAAAGTCGCATGTACCCGAAAATAGTACCAATAAAAACTTCTATCCGTCCCGCAAAAAACAAGCCCTTACACAGCTTTTTTGACTAAAAAAATTAAAAATTATCTCTCTCAGAATATGGTGAGACAGAATTTTTTTTTTTATAAATAAGTCATTTTATTGTGCAAACGCTAAAAAAAAGGACCAAACCTATATACATCTGGTATCGCCGTAATCGTACCAACCCGCAGAATAAAGTAAAAATGTTATTTATAGCGTACGGTGAGCGCCGCAAAAAGAAAACCTAAAAAACGGTGTAAGAATTCCTGTTTTTTTGCTCAGGATTGCAAAAAAATTGAATAAAAAGTGATCAAAAAAAATCACATGTACCCCAAAATGGTACCAATGAAAACGACAGATTGTCCCGCAACAAATAAGCCCTCACAGGGCTCCGGTGGTGAAAAAATAAAAAAGTTCTGGCTTTCAGAATATAGCGATGCAAAATGTGCAGAGTGTCCAAAAGTGGGTAAGATCGGGCGCCATTTATCAGTGCGACACCGGCCACACATCTATGAAATATTATTTATTTACCCCATTATTATACCCCCTTATTATGCCCTGATGTTCTCCGCACAGATTACACATGCCCCCCACATTATAAACTGAAATACCAGCGAATCCCAAAACAGAAAAACTGGCAAGCAAAATCTGCGCTCCAAAAGCAAAATGGCGCTCCCTCCCTTCTGAGGTCTGCAGCGTGCCCAAGCAGCAGTTTGCGCCCACACATATGGCGTCGCCATACCCAGGAGAACCCGCTTAACGTTTTATGAGGTATTTGTCTTCTGTGGCACACACTGGGCACAACATATTATGCACTAAAATGGCTTATCAGTGGAAAATTGCAATTTTCACTTTGAACCATCCGCTGCGCATTAACCCCTTTGCGCACTAGGACTTAATTGCCCGTCATGGTGCGGCGGTTGATGTATGGAGCCGGCTCACGTGCTGAGCCCGCTCCATAAGCTGCGGGTGTCGGGTGTGTATTACAGCTGACACCCGGGACTAACGGACAGGTACAGCGATCGCTCTGTTACAGAAGCCTGTAAGAATAACAATATACTGCAATACATTAGTATTGCAGTATATTGTACCAGTGATCCAATGATCGCTGGATCAAGTCCCCTAAGGGGATTGATTAATAAAATGTGTATAAGAATTATAGTTATTAGTAGTGAGAATTTTTTTTTTTAAAGTTAAAAAAACAAAACACCTTTTCGCATTTTTCTTCTAAAGTAATGTAAAAAAATGAACAAAATTGGTATCGCTATGTCCGTAAAAGTCCAAACTATTACAATATACCATTATTTAATTTGCACAGTGCACACCTTAAAAAAATGTAATAATTGAAACCGCCAAAATCGCAGTTTTTTTTTTTTTTGTCACCTTCGCTCTAAAAAAAAAAATGTAATACAACTTTTGAATCACTTTTTATGTACCAAAAAATGGTACCAATAAAAACTGCAGCTCCTCCCGCAAGAAATAAGCCCTCACACCACTCTATTGATGGAAAAATAAAAAAGTTATGGCTCTTGGAAAGCAGGGAGTGAAAATCTAAAATAAAGGGTTAATTAATTTCTAATGAAAAAACGTATGACTACATGTGGGGTATTTCCGTACTCGGGAGAAATTGCTTTATAAAAAATGTTTGTTTTTTTTCCTCCTTTATCCCTTGTAAAAATGAGAAAATGCAACATTTTAGTGGAAAAAATTTTTATATTCATTTTCGTGCCCTAATTCCAATAAACTCTGCAAAAGACCCGTGGGGTGTAAATGCTCACTATACCCCTAGATAAATTCCTTGAAGGTTTTTCCAAATGCGACATGGCACCGAAAACCATTCCAGCAAAATCATAAATCCTTCCCTTCTGAGCCCTGCTGTGGGTCCAAACAGCAGTTTATTACCACATATGGGGTATTGTCGTAATCGGGAGACATTGCTTACAAATGTTGGGGTGCATTTTCTTCGTTATTCCTTGTAAATAATAAAAATTTCTATGTTGTTTCAGAAAAAAAGGACATTTTAATTTTTACAGACTAATTCCAATATATTTAGCGAAAAACCTGTGTGGTCAAAATGCTAACTATACTCCTAGATAAATACCTTATGGGGTCTAGTTTTCGAAAGGGGGTAGTTTATGGGGAGTTTCTATCGTTCTGGCAGCTCAAAGCCTCTCCAAATGTACAGTGGGGCCTAAAACATTTTCAAGCAAAATATGAGTCCTGAAAGCCTCCGGGTGCTCCCTTCCTTTTGGGTCCTGCCGTGTGTCCAGGCAGCGCATTAGGGCCACAATGTGGATGTTTTTGAAAACAGGAGAAACAGGGTGATAGATTTTGTGGTGTGTTTCTTCATTCTCATGGTCGCTTTACAAAGAAATTTGTCTTCAAACTGATACTTTTATGAAAAAAAGTGACATTTTTTTTTTTTTCACCTGCTATGTATAAAATTTAGCAAAAAACTGTGGGGTCAAAATACTTACTATACCCTTAGGTAAATACCTTAAGGGGTCTAGTTTTCTAAATGGGGTCATTTGTGGGGGTTTCCATCACTCTGAGACCTATGAGCCTCTGAAAACCTGGCTTGGTGCAGGAAAACAAAATGTACTTCAAAATTTATAAAATTATTATTCAATTTGTAAGTCCTCTAAATTGCTGAAAATGTATTTTATTTTTTCAAAAGTGCTGCCAAAATAGAGTAAAGAGATAGAAATATATATTTAATTACAAAAAATTGTACAGTATTTGTGTACATATGTGACATATTGCAGTTAAAAATAGGGGAAAATGGTAATTTTTACAAAATTTCTTCCATTTTTCTATTTTTTAATTAATTTCCGCAAATCGTATCAGTCTACTTTTACCACTAAAATAAAGTACAACACGTGACGAAAATTGTCAGAATTACTTGGATATTCAAAACTTTCACAGAGTTATTCTCTGATAAAGTCAGACATTCCAGATTTGACAAATCTGGCTTGGTCATTAAGGTACAAACATGCCCGGTCATTAAGGGGTTAACATCTAGAATGCCAAAGGTCTGCAATGCTGTAATTGCTGCAAATGGAGCATTCTTTGACGAAAGCAAAGTTTGAAGGAGAAAATTATTATTTAAAATAAAAATCATTATTTCTAACCTTGTCAATGTCTTGACTATATTTTCTAGTCATTTTGCAACTCATTTGATAAATATAAGTGTGAGTTTTCATGGAACACACAAAATTGTCTGGGTGACCCCAAACTTTTGAACAGTAGTGTATGTCTCGCTTTCTTCCCTTCAGCATAAGAACGGTGTGTCTGAAACATCCTCTTATTTGCAACTACTTCCAATAAATGAGTTTTCAATAGTTCTTGAGCCAATTAGCCAAAGATGTAGTGGAGTTATCCATAATATGGGATGCCTCAGTCTGTCGCACCCTATCTCTAAGAGTATCACCCAACCTTCTAGTTTTCCTTTTGACCCTGATAATTAACTGAATCAAACACCCTCTCAGCGTAGCTTTCATAGCATTCCATACCATAACAGTTAACCAGAAGGCATTCAACCTCCACAATGTCCTATTATTTTGAGGACCTCGGGACAAAGATATGACCAATACTAAGGGAGAGTGATCAGAAAGTCCCCGCGGTAAGTATTCAGCAGTTACAACCGCTCAGGCTACCATGTCAGGGCCCAATCCGAGATCTATACGGGACAAGCTATTATGCGAGCTAGAGAAACAACAATAATGCCTATCATGAATATGTTTCCGTCTCCATAAATCCAGCAGCATCACCTCATGGAGAAAAGAGCCAAACGCAGTTATGGGTCTATGCACACTAGCTCCATCAGTATTGAATTTGTCCCAGTAAGGATGAATATAATTATTAAAATCTCCTAGTATGATAAAAAGGTATACCTGGCCTAGTGCTGGTAAAATTCAAAACCTTTATGAGTACATCATAACTAAAGGGTGTCGGAATATAAACTCCAATAATTATATATTGTATAGAGTTATGAAGAAGAAATGCTAACACAGGCTTCCAGTATCCGTAGTTTCAGTTGCTGCACATCTCGTATCTTCACAGCATAGACAATTGCCTTCAGATGACCCCAAAGATAAAAGTCTAAGGGGGTCAGATCGGGAGGCATTTCTTCTGCGGTGTTGCTATCAGTGTGTGAAGAGTGGGAGAAGAGGGTTGCATTGACAATCCAACACAATGGGCAGCACTTTGAACACATTTTATAAGTGGTCAGAAACTTGTAAATAACTCATGAAAGAATAAAGTAACGTTAAAACCAAGCACACCATTGTTTTTCTTGTGAAATTCTCGATAAGTTTGATGTGTCACATGACCCTCTTCCCATTGAAAAACCTAAAGTTGGATACAAAATGGCCGACTTCAAAATGGCCACCATGGTCAACACCCAGCTTGAAAAGTTTCCCCCCTCCCATATACTAATCTGCCACAAACAGGAAGTTAATATCACCAACCATTCCCATTTTATTTAGGTGTATCCATATAAATGCCCCACCCTGTACAGCGTTCCGTAACCACTCCTTGATTCAAAGGAACTCCGTCGAATCAGCATCAAAGGAGCACATATGTTTCGGAGCAACCGGCTCCCTGGAAAAACATTAGCAGATATATCAAAGCCTGTTCCACCATCTATCCATCTGAATCACGAATACGACGCTCACTGCGGTCGAGCCATCTCACAGCATCTTTAGAGTTCTCAAAAAAATGCATTTCTCCCAAGGCAACCACTCGAAGCTTCGCAGGATAAAACATCGCATATGGGATTTGGAGAGTACGCAAGCGCCTCACCACCTCCTGGAATAGAAGACGTTTCTTTTGGATATCCGTCGAGAAGTCCGGAAAAAATGCTATACGATGACCATCAAAAGTGACATCTTTAATATCTCTGGCCGCTTTCAGAATGGCATCCCTGTCACGGTAATGCAGGAGCTTGACAAGAATAGTTCGGGGCTGTGACCCTGGCGGAAGTGGTCTGATGGGAACCATGTGAGCATGTTCCACAGCATACATGGGCGACAAAATTGTATCACCAAAAATAGATTTCAGCCACGTCTCAATATATTCAGTCGGGGTATTACCATCTGTGCGTTCAGGCAAGCCCACCAATCGGATATTATTCAGTCAGAGTCTGTACTCCAAATCATCAGCCTTAGCCTGTAAACTCAAAATGGCACGGTCATGCTTCAAAAGATCCCTTTGCATGGGTAAAATGGCGTCTTCGGTCGCGCTAACGTGGCCCTCCACCGCCGATATCCGCTCTGAGACCTTTTGTAAATCATGGCGAATAAGCCCCACATCCTCACTCACACCTCCCAATTGCAGTGACAAGGAAGACAGCGTGGTATTGCATTTAGTGATGGCCAGAAAGACATCAATCATGGAGGGTTCACCCTTCCCCAGCACAGGCCATGCAGGAGGAGGTATTGACAGGGAGGAACCCACCTCAGGCTGAGTACATAGTCCCAGTAACAGGCCGTCACAAGTCTCATCAGCGCTCACCTCGGTGTGCACCTCCAGCGTGGGAACCGAGGTATGTTTAGGAGTCTCCGCGGGCAGTGCAGGCTTACTTGGCGTGGCAGATGTGTCTCGCATAGCCCGCCAGTTTAGAGGCCGCTGTACGTGCGACTGCAGAGGAGGCGCCAGTGCCATCTTGGCTTTCCCTCTCCACCGCCACATCTTGTTTCCGACAGGTCATGGCCGCGATGTCGGCAGAACAGGGCTTCAAACCAGCAGGAATGATCACCCAGGTAAGTATCGGCAGGCTGTACAAATTGTACCCTGTAAAGAGCTCCGAAACAGGATAAAAGAAGGATCTCTAGCAGGAGCTAACACGCCGTGCGTCCTTTCACATCCCCAGTCAGGCCACGCCCCTTGTATTGCAGCATTTCTGCTTTGTTGTTGGGATGCCACTTGTATGGCCTGGCATAAAAAGTGCTGGGGTTCGCAGCAATAAGTTGTTGAGTACAAAGATTCATCTGCTCAACAATTTTTTCAACAAGGCTGTCAGAAAAGAAGAGCTGGAAAAATTATATTTCTGACAGCCCTGCTGTCTGTACTTGGACCCTTGCAGCAGCAGTAAAGTCCGGTACTTGGGGGGTGTAGGAGGTTAAGGGCAACCAATTAGGTTCAGGTGTAACCTGAACACTACCCCTCCTGCGACCGCGAGGAGGTCCCTCGGTGTCAGTTGAGGAGGACAGTGTCTGATGCGAACATCATACACCTCTTCTGCAGTATGTGTTCTGCGGGCAATTTTTTTTATGTACAGTAAATGTATATATGTATACTTGTATACTATAGAGATCTGTGTACAAACAAATGTAGAATATAGAACTTTTTTTTTTAACATAAAACACACTGACACTATTTTTTATTTTGTTTTAGGACACTAACTTTCACTGACAAAAAGACAATGACTGATGCTGAGTGATTGACAATCACAAACTGACTGACACGAACGGTCTGACTCTGACCGACACAATTGACCCTGACTGAACACTTTACTTTAGTGTTTTATGAATTAAAAAAAAAAAAAAAGCTAAAAAAGGTAGGTGAAACTGTGATCAAGGGGTTAATGTGTTTTGTTTTTTTTTTAACTTTTCTCCTTCCAACAACGATACAGACTGTCGTAAAGTTTTACTGTACTACTAAGCTCCGATTGGTTAGTCTGTACAGACTAACCAATCGGAGCGATCTTCGACAAGTGACCGCTTTGATAGGTCCCTTGTAAGGGCAGACACTCTAAAAGTTAACCGCAGTTAACTGCACAAAGTGCAGATGTAACTGCACATCTAGGTGCGCAAAGTTATTGCTCATCTGGACGTATAGTTACATTAATATGCGGGAAGGGGTTAAAGGGGTTGTGCTATCAATAGAAAACGGCAATATATAAATTCAATATACATTTTAGAGTAACTTTGTGAAAGTTTTATTAAAAAAATAAATTCCTCGCAGAAATATGGTAATTATCTGCTTGTAATAGCACCCCCTGGTGGCTGCCGCACTATTTTGTTCCAGCAAAAACAACGGAATAAGCAACGGAATATACAATGGAACCTTCGACGCGGATGTGACCAGGGCATAAGGTTATTAAAAGTTTTTAATGTCTGATATATTTACCAGCTCTGACCTGAGAGATGCTATTTTGGTCTGCATTTCTTGGCTCATCTTCAGCTCCTCACCTGGACCAGCTTCCCTGTGAGTCGGTTCTGTAGTAAGTCCAGAGACCCACCCTAACAGACACATAAAGGAAAGTGTTGTTTCAGAGATAAAAATATTAAACCACATTTCAAATAATAATAATAAAAAAAACGATGTTCTTGTATTAGAAGACACAATCTTATCCAAATTGAGTCAAGATTGTGAAAATATGACTATCACATAAGCATTATCTTTTCAGTATTGTTTTCCACTGTACCAAAGTAGAGTGAAACGAAAAAAAAAAAAATCGTGCTAGGAGGAAGGAGACCGTCGTATTCATTAGCAATTAGAGTGAATAGGGAGAAAGCTGTAAATCAGCAGCGGCGGGGCATGGGGAGCGGCAGATCATGAATACGCCGGACTCCTTCCTCACAGAGCTCGCCTCGCGCTGCAATGTTTAAAAGTCTTTAAAATGACATGACATTAACACATAAAGCGACAGACCACTGAAATCAGAGAGGGCCGCATATAGTTGCTGACCGTTTCGCTTGAACCTTATCCAACCAGTTTGTTGTGTTCAACCAGAAGTGGAGCACCGCAAATTGATATCCTCTTCTCCTCTATGGAATATTGAAGACGCCAGATCTACTGACAAATGTAAATCCAGGTGAGAACTGCAGCTAATCTAAAAACTCAGAAGGTTGTTGGGGCCTCAAGCGCAGCACCAAAAGGTGAGAACTTTATACTTTAAAAAGAAAGATTTACTTTAATCTCAGATGATGCCCTATGAAGCTTCTTTTTGTTCTGTCTTTACTCAGAGTTGGATGTCCAGAAATAGATTCTAACAGTTCTTGTGTACAGCATGGGAATTTTTGAGGCTGCCACTGACCATATTTTTTCCATAACACAAGGAGTCACGTTCTTCACTACTGCCATACCTGATGTCTACTAATAAACGGTATTATTTAATACTTAAAATGACTTTGGTTACTGACTACCTTCACATAATTCACACTTTCCCCATAACATGTTATTCTAAAAACCATGTTCTAAAAAGGTGTTGTCCCACAATGAAATGTGCAATTTCTCTTTTAGATCATGCAAAACATAATTTTCCAAATGGAAAAATAAAATAATAAAAATAATGATTAACATGCTCCAATGTTTAGATATTGCTGTTACATACTTGTCATGGTGCCCTCGTGTTCTTTTCATTCCCTCAGAATGTCCAACGAATATATTCAGTGTTAGAAGAAGCCGCTTCTAGGAAACTAATTCTTATGGTCTGGGCTGCACAATAGCTGGAGTCACTCCACCATCCATATGCAAGAGGATTTTGGCGGTGGAACGGAGCTACTGGGCATGTGTGACCATCGGCACTGAACACATTAGGTGAATGTTCTAAGAAAAAAATATCAAAAGAACACCAGGGGGCGCCATAACAAGCATATAACAGCAATATCTACACACTAAGGCCTCATACACACGGCCGTACCCGTAATCACATTCCGCGATTATGGGCATGGCCGGCAGCGGACAGCTACAAAGTATGGGAGCACGGGCCATAAAAAGCAAAAAGGTAGGACATATCCTATCTTTTGCGGAGGCTTTCTACGACCCGGACACCTTCCTTTAAATATACAGGAAGGTGTCTGTGGTCACTAGAAGTGAATTGGTCCGTAATCACGGTCTGCAATTACGGACAAATTCTACGGTCGTGTACATGGGGCCTTAAAGCATTTTTTTTTTTTAAATGATTTCAATTGGAAAAAGGTTTATGTTTTGTGTGATCTAACAGAGAAATTAATTATTTAGGCTATGGACACCTTTATTAATTCTTTTAAATAAAAATGTGTATCAGTGGGATTGGTGCAACTTTGTAATTACATATTATTTAAAAAAAATAATTACATTTTGAGATACAGCTGCTTTGTATCTTGTATACAGAGCAGCTGTATCTAGCGCTGAAACCTGTATCCGTCAGGTCAGCGGGACTGACGGGTTCAGTGACAGCAGATCCTGAGCACCAGCTGTTATCGATCACATCTAAATTCATAAATTAGATGTGATCGATAACCGGTGGATCCTGTTAACACACTGATACACTTTTTTATTAAAACAAAAAGTTTTCAAAAAGGTGTACATAGTCTAGCATCGCGGGACAACCCATTTTAAAACTAAACTCAATGGAGTATTTGACCTACCAGAGTAAGTGGACAGTACAATTTCATCATAACCTTCCTTCCCAACACAGCCTCCCTGGATGGATGTTATGCTTTCTGTCAAGGTCTAAGAAAACAAAAAGGAAAACAATTGTAGAATGTAGTGGGATCATTATATATATATAACACAGAATCGGCCCTCTTTAAAAAAAAATAAAAAATAAAAAAAAGTTTTAATAGAGGTAACGGGCCAATCAGGATAATTTATGTAGGCATTTAATTAATTTAATGTATTTTTACACAGAATATTCAGCATCTGGAAGGTCTTTTTTTTTTTTTTTTTACAATATTATAGAGTTAAAATGCTCCCAACCCTTCCTGGCTGTGCAAATATGTATTACCAGCAGGAACAAGAATAGTTTTTATTCTAACAATTTATTACAGAAAACATACAACAGTATAAATGAATTTAGGATTATAAATATCTGGTCAAATATGGATACATGAAATCAGGCTTGATACGAATCTGTAATAGAGAATAATGTTTACAAAAAGATAGTTACTATATGCATGAACTTACATGGTCAAATCGGAGAACCGGATCACTTGCATTGTCAAAGCCATATACCTCCACTGTCCCATCATCTCGACCAATCAATATGTCCTTCACTCCATCTCCCAAAATATCAAAGTTGTCAATGCACAAAACGCCTAACAAGACAAATAAAATACAAGGATTAGAGATCTATGTAGTTTACTTTAAATTAGTTGTTGTAAGTGGGTTCCGCCTATTGCTTTGCTTATTTTACACATACCTTGTATCTGATATAGAAATTCTTGTAACTAAGGATTCGGTTTTCTCTAGATAACCCTGTTTCGTAATGGCGACTACAATAGTTTGTTGTTGTAGATAAACAGCATGGAAAAGCATAAAAAGATATTCATACAAACCTCCTCTTTTCTTTTCATTGAATATTTCCCATTTAGGTACAGGTGAGTCTCTTGCAATATGAATTAATCCAATCTTTCCGTCTGATGTTCCATACAAAAGCTCTTCCCCATTGTCCCCTGGTTATAAAACACATTTGGCTGAATTTGAAGGTTGACGTTGACATATACATCTATTTTATTAAAGGGAAACAGCACTTTCCCCTAAACGGTGTCCTGGCAATACTTATTTTTGAAACGACCCCTCCGCCTATTGTATTTTTTTGCTTCTACGTGTCTCAATAGTAATAGACTACCCCAACATGCATGATGTTTGAGAGAATAGAAAAACGATTTGGGGCAATGACTTATTTTTGTCTGATAAATGTGCTCACCTAACCGTGCACATTTACATTGGCTTTGTCAGTTAATTTGTATTATCACATATTATGCCATTTCCTCTATATGTATATAGCACTAGCAGTATAAACACGCTACTGGGGGGAAATTCTATAGTTTGCTTATACATGCTATGACGGGTATATGCCATTCCTATGCTGTATTAGCCATCTTGGGTTTTTCCCTGCTCAGGACCTGCTCTTTGTGCCAGAACACAATGGCTGCTCTGTAATGCTACATTTCCGCTATAGCGGCCCGAGACGACAACTTTAACTTACTGCATGTCTGTGTATAGGCTACCATGAGCATAGATGGTAGCAATAAACAAAGTATTTTCAGCAGATCCAGCTATATTCATAGATTTAGAGGTCACCTTTGCGGTTATTTGCTCCAATACTGTATTGTGTCATATTATCCATGAAAGTTATTTGAATAAAATAAAGCTTAATCCCCAGCAAGGCTGATGATTGATCCTGTGTCAATCTGTACACCTTTTGAGAGAGAGAGAGATTTCTGCCCTCTTAGGGTATGTGCACACGACAACGCCAAATACGTCTGAAATTACGGAGCTGTTTTCAGGAGAAAACAGCTCCTGAATTTCAGACGTTTTTGCATGTACTCGCGTTTTTCGCAGCGTCTTTTACAGACGTAATTGGAGCTGTTCTTCATTGGAGTCAATGAAAAACGGCTCCAATTACGTCCCAAGAAGTGTCCTGCACTTCTTTGACGTGGGCGTAATTTTACGCGCCGTCTTTTGACAGCGACGCGTAAAATGACAGCTCGTCTGCACAGGACATTGCAAGACAAATTGCAAGCAATGGGCAGATGTTTGCCGACGTATTGGAGCCGTCTTTTCAGGCGTAATTCGAGGCGTAAAACGCCTCCATTACGCCTGAAAATAGGTCGTGTGCAGATACCCTTATCATGAAGGCATCAATGGAAGTGGTAATTCCCAGTACAAATCATTGCAAGCATTTCCTGTATAGATTTTGGGCATAGAAAGACCTGAGGATCACCATGATACAATCCCCGTATTGGTAGCCCATATGTTTATAGGATGCAGCGATTAATGTCGGGTACATAATGGGGTTTAGGTAGACCATTTATACTCTAAGCATGAGAATACATAATGACAATGAAATAAAGTTCTGAAAATTCAACGTTCTATGTATTCCCCTGTATCAGCAGCAAAAAAATATTATCTGCCCTGAAAAAATACCAGATAAAATTTGTTTGGGTACACCAATATTGAATGGAGACAGTAGGGAACATCTACTAGGTCTGACTACGAGAGGGTGCACATGTGACTCCAACATCTGGCAACAAAATTATTAATAGTATAAGGCTCTGTTCACACAGAGTTTTTTTGCAGGCAGAAAAATCTGCCTTTAAAAATCAGCTGGTTTTTTTTTTATGTGGTCTTGTACCATAGGTGTTTTTTGCCGCGAATTTGCTGTGTTTTCTACCTCTTTCTTTAACAGGCAAAGGAAAAAAGCGGGAGCGTTTTTTTTCCATAAAACACACCAAAAAATGCTTCAAAAAGAGTCAGCAGTTTGCGCCGTTTTTTTCTGTCGTGGGAAAAAAATGCCTCCGCCTCCTATTGAAATCAATGGGAGGCAATTTCAACCGTTTTATGCCACAGTTCCTACGGCAAAAAAAACTGTGTGAGCAGTGCCTAAATGTTAACATTTTTAGTAATTGCTCTATAGCAGAACCCTGCCAATTTCTACTACACTACAATGTTATCTGGAGTACATAACAAAAAACATAAATTATGACTTAATACAGATCAACGAAATACTAACCTCCATCACCTCCATTCAAGGCCAGGACAGAAGGTGGACCAGGAACTTCAATTTCATACAATAAATCAGAACCCTTGAAATAAATAATAACCTGAATATTAACAATAAACTGTAAAGATAGTTTATATCAATAGATTAAGAAAATAAACTATCTATGTAGGTCCAAAATTCTGTGTGGTGGGTACTCGTTTGCTCCTTTCACACGGAGCAATGATTGTTTACGTATAGGGATGAGCGATCGTTAGGGTATGTTCACACGGAGTGTTTTCAGGCACATTTCGGGGGAGTTTACACCTCCAAAAACCTCTGAAAAATCGGAAGCAGAACGCCTACAAACATCTGCCCATTGATTTCAATGGGAAATACGGCGTTCTGTTCTGACGTTGCGTTTTTTTACGCCTCGTTTTCCCAAAAATGGCACGTAAAAAGACGCCCGCGAAAAAGAAGTGCATGACGTTTTTGGAGCAGTTTTTCATTGACTATATAAAAACAGCTCCAAAAACAGCTGTCAAAAACGCGAGTTTGATTAAAAAACACCTGAAAATCAGGAGCGGTTTTCCCTTGAAAACAGCTCCGTATTTTCAGACGTTTTTGGTTAAGCGTGTGAAAATATCCGATCAGTCATCTGTAAACATAAGCAATCATCCCCATACATTTCTATAATGTCGGCAGCACGTCTTCCTGTTTACACAGGGAGATGTGCTGCCGACAATGATAATATTGTTGCTCGTTCATCGGATGATCGCTACCCTGATTACACAGGGCAATGATCGGGAACAAGTGTTCACATGAACGCTCGTTTGCCCAATCAATGGCCTGTGTAATCGGGCCTTAAGGGTCCAATTACACAGCCCGACGTGGACAATCTAAAAGAGCGGCAATCAACAAGTCCGCTCGTTGATCGTCGCTTGTTTGCTCCCTTCACGAGGAGCGATTATTAATGTATGGGGACGAGCACTCGTTACTACAATCTCTCGTCCCCATACATTTCTATCATGTCGGCAGAACGTCTCCTTGTTTTCAGATGTGAACCGAAACGTTGCCCCCTTTGTAGTGATTAAACCAACATTTTTCATCAATCTTGAAGTCCTGGTTTTGTTACTTTCTACATATACAATACTGTGAAAAAGTTTTAGGTAGTTGTGGAAAAATGCTGCAAAGTAGGAATGCTTTCAAAAATAAAAGTGTTATTTATTTTTTTTTTTATAAATTAAAATACAAAATTAAAGATGTACAGGAGAGAGATCTAAATGAAACCAGTATTTGGTGTGACTATTCTTTGCCTTCAAAAGAGCATTAATTCTCGTAGGTAAACTTGCACAAAGTCATGGATTTTGTAGGATTATAGTCAGGTGTATGATTAACCAATTCGGTGAGAATGATCAACATTTTCATATGTAGGTTGAAACACAGTCATTAAAGAGGCTCTGTCACCAGATTTTGCAACCCCTATCTGCTATTGCAGCACATCGGCGCTGCAATGTAGATTACAGTAACGTTTTTATTTTTAAAAAACGAGCATTTTTCGCCAAGTTATGACCATTTTTGTATTTATGCAAATGAGGCTTGCAAAAGTACAACTGGGCGTGTTTACAGTAAAAGTACAACTGGGTGTGTATTATGTGCGTACATCGGGGCGTTTTTACTTCTTTTACTAGCTGGGCGTTAGGAATGGGAGTGTATGATGCTGACGAATCAGCATCATCCACTTCTGTTCGTTAACACCCAGCTTCTGGCAGTGCAGACACAGCGTGTTCTCGAGAGATCACGCTGTGACGTCACTCACTTCCTGCCCCAGGTCCTGCATCGTGTCGGCCACATCGGCACCAGAGGCTACAGTTGATTCTGCAGCAGCATCAGCGTTTGCAGGTAAGTAGCTACATCGACTTACCTGCAAACGCCGATGCTGCTGCAGAATCAACTGTAGCCTCTGGTGCCGATGTGTCCTCGCTCGTCCGACACGATGCAGGGCCTGGGGCAGGAAGTGAGTGACGTCACAGCGTGATCTCTCGAGAACACGCTGTGTCTGCACTGCCAGAAGCTGGGCGTTCTGAAGAGAAGTGGATGATACTTCTATACACAACACCCAGCTAGTAAAAGTAGTAAACACGCCCAGATGTAACACACATAATACACGCCCAGTTGGACTTTTGCAAGCCTCATTTGCATAAATACAAAAATGGTCATAACTTGGCCAAAAATGCTGTTTTTTTTTAAATAAAAACGTTACTGTAATCTACATTGCAGCGCCTATATGCTGCAATAGCAGATAGGGGTTGCAAAATCTGGTGACAGAGCCTCTTTAACTGTAACAAACAGCCGTGTAGGAGGCTTAAAACCAGATGAGGAACAGCTAAACTCTGCTACAAAGGTGGTGTTGTGGAATACAGTGTTATGTCAAATGTCCACCATGGCAAGACTGAGCACAGCAACAAAACACAAGGTACTTATACTGCATCAGCAAAGTCTCTCCCAGGCAAAGATTTCAAAGCAGACTGGAGTTTCAAGATGTGCTGATCAAGCTCTTTTGAAGAAGCACAAAGAAACGGGCAACATTGAGGACCTTAGACGCAGTGGTCGGCCAAGGAAACTTAGTGCAGCAGGTCAAAGACACATCATGCTTACTTCCCGTCCAAATTGGAAGATGCCTAGCAGTGCCATCAGCTCAGAACTGGCAGAAACAAGTGGCACCCAGGTACATTCATCTACTGTTCGGAGAAGTCTGGCCAGAAGTGGTCTTCATGGAAGAATTACAGCCAAAAAGCCATGCTTTAGACGTGGAAACAAGGCCAATCGAATCAACAATGCACGAAAACATAGGAACTGGGGTGCAGAAAAATGGCAGCAGGTGCTCTGCACTGATGAGTCAAAATGTGAAATATTTGGCTGTAACAGAAGGCAGTTTGTTCGCTGAAGGGCGGGAGAGCGGTACAATAATGAGTGTCTGCAGGAGACCGTGAAGCATGGTGGAGGTTCCTAGAAAGTTTGGGGCTGCATTTCAGCAAATGGAGTTGGGGATTTGGTCAGGATTAATGGTGTCCTCAATGCTGAGAAATACAAGCAGATTCTTATCCATTATGCAATACCACCAGGGAGGCATCTGATTGGCTCCAAATTTACTCTGCAGCAGGACTATGAACCCAAACATACAGCCAATGTGTAAAGGATCTGCCAGGCACAGCTTCGGGGTTAACTCCCATAGGTAATCAGTCTGCACCTGAATCTACGTCTGTGAGACTGACTCCATCTTCCACCACTCAGGATGGCAGGCTTAGGAGTGGGAGAGCCTATCGCAGCCTGGCCAGACGGAGCTAGCTCCCGCCCTTTGTCTATTTATACCTGTCTTTCCTGTTCCTCCTTTGCTTGTGATTCTTTCCGTGTGGTTTCCTGGCCCAGCTACAGCTCCTAACTATTTGATCCTGCTCCATTCTGACCCTGGCTTACTGACTACTCTCCTGCTCTGCGTTTGGTACCTCGTGCTCTCCTGGTTTGACATGGCTCGTTCACCACTCTGGTTGCTCACGGTGTTGCCGTGGGCAACTGCCCCTTTCCCTTTGCTTTGTATTCCCTTGTATGTTTGTCTCGTGCACTTACTGAGCGTAGGGACCGCCGCCCAGTTGTACCCCGTCGCCTAGGGCGGGTCGTTGCAAGTAGGCAGGGACAGAGTGGCGGTTAGATTAGGGCTCACTTGTTCGTTTCCCTACCCCCGTCGTTACACAATGTCATTAAAAACCATCTTTAGCGTAAAGAATAACAAGGAGCCCTAGAAGAGATGATATGGCCCCCCCAGAGCCCTCATCTCAACATGGTAGAGTCTGTCTGGGATTAGATGAAGAGACAGAAGGATTTGAGGAAACCTACATCTACAGAAGATCTGTAGCTAGTTCAAGATGTTTGGAACAACCTCCCGGGCCACGTTCCTTCAAAAACTGTGTGAAAGTGTAGTTAGAAGAATTGATGCAGTTTTGAAGGCAAATGGCGATCACGCCAAATACTGATATGACTTAAATTTTGCTTCTGTTCATTCACTTTGTATTTTGTGAATTGAAAAAAAAAAAACAAAAAAAAAAAAAACCCCCAACCTATTAACACTATTTTTTATTGAAGGTTTTCCAAATAATTGCAATCACACATTGAGCAAGTACATTGAAAATTTACATCGAGATAAGGACATTAGTGATGAAACGAGCGGTACATGAGATACATGTGTTAAGACAGCTGAAGGTCGGAATGCAAACCAAACCAAGTTACAGGAGGAGAATCCGCAGAACCCCATAAAAAGGACCAATGATGTGCACTATGATTGCAACGTAGCGGGATTAGAAGGCTCATTGTTTAAAACAGGAGCTATGGTAACCCCACTTATTCCTGAATTAGAGATATAGAGATTGTAGAGATATAGGAGCACATCAGTAACAGAAACGAAGAAAGGTATCAAAAACATACAGAAACAATGATAAATGCTGAATACAAAAGAGATTAACAGCATTCTAGTGCTGTAATAACAAAGAATATTCTCACCCAGGCGCAGTGGTATCGGTGTTAAACCACTAGTACAGGGCAAAAGTAAGAACAGCACAATAAGAGGCCATCGATACTCACTCAGGTAAGATCAGAATAGCAACAAAGTGAAGTTCAATCCGCAACAGTCCAGTCTTTAATCAGCCAACGAGGTGGAGGTCTCTTAGGTAAGGGCAATGAGGTTGCTTGTGCAACTGGAATGTTCCAGCTTGACAGCATAGAAATGCCCTCTTCAGCAGTGGTGATGACACAAATGTCGCCCGCATGATTAACCAGCAGTTTGGTCGGGAAGCCCCATCTGTAAGCTATAGAGTGCTTCCTCAAAGACATGGTGACAAAGGTGAAATTTCTCCTAGCCTGAAGAGTTTCTGCTGATAGATCAGTAAATAACTTCAAGGTGGTATATGGGGGTGGAAGCAGTTGGTGTTTCCTCGCCTTCTCCATCAAGCCCTCTTTAGTGTAAAAAAACGTATATCGGGCTAGCACGTCCCTAGGGATAGAATCTGGAAGGGTTTTTGGTTTCGGAACCCTGTGAGCCCTGTCAATGCTAAGTTCGCACTCAGCGCTGGTAGGTAGCATTCGTTTGGTAAATTGTCATAGATAGGTCTTGAGCTCTGCATTAGGAATGGATTCTGGAATCCCCCTAAATTTTATGTTATTCCTACGATTTCTATCCGCTTAGTTCACCATCTTTGTTTGCAGTGAGGAGAACCTCTCCTCCAATTAATTATGCGAATCCACCATCTCATCGTGGGCAGAGCTAAAGGACTCCATTTTGTCCTCCATATGCGTGACTTTCTCTCAGAGAGTTTAAAGAGAATTGAAGAGGCAAGGAGCTCCTAAGCACCAGGAGCATAGTTTTTAGCATAGTTTCAGACACCGTTTTATCTGAAGTTTGAAATTAGAAATTGTCCGGGCAGTCGGATGCATCCAGAGGCTTCCCATCGTGATCCTCTCCTCCCGATATGTCAGTTAGCCTTTACCTTTGTTTGGCAGGGCTTCTCAAAGGTGATGGAGACCGAGTTGAAGTCGTTGAGGGATACAAGTAATAATAGAGAGAGACGTCTGTATCGGTGCAGAGCGAATGTCCTCCTGCGTAAGGGGAGAGGGGCTTTCCATCTCGACTGAGATTTTTGGGGAAGGTGAATTTCAGTCTCCATTCAAGGAGAACTGACTGTGTCCTGCTTCCACAGAAGCTGAAGTGCAGGAGGCTATGTTACCTGCCGGCACTGCGACTGTCATGGATGAGGCAGTCTCCCCTCCGTCAACATGGAGCTGGGAGTCAGCGCCATCTTTCTTCTCTCCCTCCGAGAAGATAAAGTGCTCCAGAGGCTTGTTTCCTTTAGCTTTTTGCGGTTTTCTCCATGGCCGCTAGTAACATTCCACTTATTGAGGAGCTGCAAAAAGTCGCTGGCAGGTGCTTTGTAATCCGTGAGTTAGCTCCGGTCTGCCAGAGCTTGTTGTCTATGCGGCCATCAAGACTGCTGGCATGTCACACACCTAACACTTCTATTTTTTTAAAGAGACTCTGTCACCACATTATAAGTGCCCTATCTCCTACATAAGGAGGTCGGCGCTGTAATGTAGGTGACAGTAATGCTTTTTATTTAGAAAAACAATCTATTTTAAACCACATTATGAGCGATTTTTAGCTTTATGCTAATGAGTTTCTTAATGCCCAAGTGGGCGTGTTTTACTTTAGACCAAGTGGGCGTTGTACAGAGGAGTGTATGACGCTGACCAATCAGCGTCATGCACTTCTCTTCATTCAGTCATTTACATTGCACTAGCGATATAGTTATATCGCTATGTGCAGCCACATACACAAACACTAACATTACTGTAGTGTCCTGATAATGAATATACATCACTACCAGCCATGACGTAATGTTTATTCAGAATCCTGACACTTCTGAATCTTTTCTGTGAGATTCCAGCAAGGCAAGCGTAATCTCGCGAGATTACGATGTAACCTGTCTTTTCAAACGAGATTACGCTTGCCTTGCTGGAATCTCACAGAAAAGATTCAGAAGTGTCAGGATTCTGAATAAACATCACGCTGGTAGTGATGTATATTCATTATCAGGACACTGCAGTAATGTTATAGTGTGTGTATGTAGCTGCACATAGCGATATAACTATAATCGCTAGTGCAGTGTAAATGAATGGAGAGAAGTGTATGACGCTGATTGGTCAGCGTCATGCACTCCTCTGTACAACGCCCACTTGGTCTAAAGTAAAACACGCCCACTTGGGCATTAAGAAACTCATTAGCATAATGCTAAAAATCGCTCATAAAGTTGTTTAAAATAGATCGTTTTTCTAAATAAAAAGTACTGCTGTCACCTACATTACAGCGCCGATCTTCTGATATAGGAGATAGGCCACTTATAATGTGGTGACAGAGCTTCTTGAAAGCATTCTTACTGCAGCATTTTTCCACAACTACCTATTTTGCACAGTACCGATTGTGTGTAATATAAATGATACATACACACGCATATACATCGATGTTTGTTACAGTCACCTAGGCTTCACAGAAATGCAGATTTCCTGTCCTTTTCTCCTGCGCTCTATGTCCTCTGAATTTAATCAAATGACTGACATGAAAGCCTGGGAGTGGAATCAGTTAACATAATACATCATAGTATTTATTGCCTTTGATTTTGGATACAAAAAAGAAACTGCTAAAATGTAAGGGTATGTTCATACGAAAACTCAAAAACGTCTGAAAATACGGAGCTGTTTTCAAGGGAAAACAGCTCCTGATTTTCAGACGTTTTTTAAGCCACTCGTGATTTTCGCTGCATTTTTTACAGCCGTTTTTGGAGCTGTTTTCTATAGTGTCTATGAAAAACGGCTCCAAAAATGTCCCAAGAAGTGACCTGCACTTCTTTTTCGCGGCCGTTTTTTTTCCAAAATGGGCGCGTAAAAAAACGGCCCGTCGGAACAGGACCCAGTTTTTCCCATTAAAATCAATGGGCAGATGTTTGGAGGCGTTTTGCTTCCGATTTTTAGGCTGTGTGAACAAACCCTAACTCTCATATACGTTTAATAATTGAAAATCATATGTATATCTTGGACATGATTCACATCATGTTTTTGTTGCCATACAGCTGAAATCCCATTCAAACTGTGATGTCAGATACTGTTCAGTTTTCGGGGGAAGTATCGATCCTGGCTATGTTGCAATTTTATACTGCACCAATAACATCTATTTAATAGCACTAAAGATAAATATACAATCAAACTGCGAATATAAATGATCGAATATCAGCAACTTTATTATGTGAATCACTTTTGAATATGTAAAATCATCATACCTCTAATGTACGGAGCACTCTGTCCTGGCATGCAAGTATTGAAGTAATCCTTTCCAACTTCTCTACTGGAAGGCAAAGGACATCACTAATTTTATCCCCAGAGAGATAATAGTGTTTGTCTTTGCAGTCACAGTAATGGTTATAGATATAACTCGCACACAAGAAAAGATCAGATCCAGAAACATGCCTAGAAGAATACAGAGCATATCTTAAGCTAAAATACTTCATTCATGTAAAGTTGCAGTTTGGTCTACTGCCCAACCAAGTTTAACAAAAGGAACTGTGACATGCTTCATCTAAAGCAGATCTGTTACCATACAATGCGGCCTTATTTAAGGGGCTGTAGAATCCCACCTTAAAAAGGAGTTCGGTTCAACTAGATGTTTCCACCAAGTAAAATCTTTGAGGCCGGGAACAACAAGCTCAGCAATAAGCTATATACTTCTGTCTAATATAGGTTTTCTATCCTCCTCAGATACAAACCTAAACAAAACTACAAACTATGCGAATTCCATTTTGTTTCTACATTTCTTCTTCATTTCACTTCAAAAGGCAGCAAAGTATGGGGACAGGTCCACCCTAATATTAGCCAAAACGCCACAAACAAATATTGTGCTGTTTGGCTAATAGCACCTAATAAAGAATATAGCAGACCCATAACTAGGAGTCTGCTGTATTCTGCCATTGGGCTAATTTCGCCTAACAAAGAATCTGTCCCTAAATTATGCTGCCTTTAAACAGCGCAAAATTGTATAGGAGTCAGATACACTTTACAAAATCTGAGGTATTTCCATTAAGGTAATTTTATGATTTTGATTCCAAATCTACGGCAATCCAAAGAAAATTTGATGGCACACAGAAACTTTGTAGGGGAGCAAAACATCAGCAATTTGTATTTTTCTAGCTATTTTTCAGATTTTCTATGGCTAGCTTAGGTCCTGTTCACATCACATTTTGGCCCTACGCTTGGAGGATGGAATAACTACGCTATACAACCCTGAGCAATCTCGCAAAAAAAAAAAAAAATGAATACCGTGAGGTATACATTTTTCCTACATGGGAGCCTATGTGTGACAGATGCCACGCTATAGCATCCGTCATATAAATACGTTAAACGTATACTTTGGGAAGCATTCCCAAGGCCGGAATTCACGAGAACAACATCAGGTATTGCTCGGTTTGGATTCCGGCCCTGGGGAAGCCCCTGACGTCACTGTCCATGTATGGACAGTGATTTCAGGGGCATTAAACTAGGGAGACCCCGGCCAGAGCATCGGAAGCACTCTGGCCGGGGACTCCGGGACTGGAGAAGACCCTGTTCTTACGGTTCATATATGGACAGGGATGTCAGGGATTCCCTTTAAAAGCGGACTCCCCAGCCAGAGCATTGCCGATGCTCTGGCCGGGGATTCTCAAATCACAAAGCCTCTAACGTCACTGTCCATATATGGACAGTGACATCAAGGGCTTTACCAAGACAGGAGTCCCTGGCCAGAGCGCTTGCGATGCTCTGGCTGGGGACTTCATAGTTGAAAGCCCATGACATCACTGTCCATATATTGACAGTGACATCAGGGGCTTCCCTTGGGCTCAGCGCTCTAAGTAGCGCCCTCCCTGCCGAATGCAAGGAGCTGGATGTTAACCACAGCAAGCTCCATCTGTCCCTGCAGAAGCAGTCAGAGACTGCTCCTGTAGTGCAGAGAAAGCACACATCAGTTTTCATAATGATAGCAATGTCTGCTTCTCTATATTAGTAGAAAACGAGGCTAGAAGCTACATACAGCAATAGAATGCTTATTTATAGCTAAACGTTAGCGGAGTTTGCATCGCAAGAGTGTGTGGGAGGGGAGTACATATGGGAGAGGAGTGAGACCTTGCTGCGACTACTGTGAGTTAGGGGTGACTGTCCTGCTGGGACTACTAGGAAGGGGATTGAACAGGGTTGTCCCTGATGTGAATACTAGGAAGAGGGTGGCATAAGATGAATTCTGCGGTGATGAAGAGGTGGTGGGAAACTGATGTGACAAATGGGGAAGAAGGAGGGGAGGCTGCTCTGATGACTGGGGAGGTGGGGGACACTGTTGTAACTACCAAGGAAAATTCTATTCTGACTACCGTGGGGGTTGGGGGGGGGGTCTAAAGGTTAGGTTCCCACACCCAAGTCTCCTGAGTATGGCTGACGACAAAGGTCTTAAAATTTTTACCAAAAAAATGGTTTTAAAGCACCGTTTCCTTAGCAAGAACAGTTAACCTTTCCTGTGCACAAACACTGCATGTGATTCTCTGGAGCAGCTCTACGCTCTGTCCAAATGGACAATCCCTATAACATTTTATATTAAACCTGTATTATGTTAAAAAATGTTTGTAGACATAATGATTCACTTTTTTAATAAAAAAAACAATAGGCTTACTGTTAGGTAAACTGTTAAATTTATACAACGTTATTTTTTAAATTTTCCATGTAAAATGTGATGAATCTCATACTTAAAAAATACCTTATAAAGATAAGGGGTGGCAATGTAATACATTTCTCTTAGGGCTGGGCAATTAAAATCGGAAAAAAAACAAAACCCGAAATTCAGTGCAGATAACCGAGGTCATCCTGCGCATTTAGTCCCCCCCCCCATTTTTAACTGTATCGGTGTCCTCACGCTGTCAATTCCATGTTCTACTATTCACTGTATATCGCTGGCTGCTCACGCTGACCGGAATGATGGGGGTTATATACAGGGACGATGAAGGTAATATACAGGGATCATGGGTGTTATATACAGGGACCCCATCATCCCTGTATATACCAGCCCGCCATTATCCCTCAATAAAACACACATTATTCCTGTATATAACCCCAGTCATCCATGTATATACCATTGGGACGGCAAAGTCCGCTCGCTGTGGCGCGTGGACATTGAGGCTAAACCAAAAGTAAATGGGGTGGGCATTGAGGACACCGTGGACCAATAGGATGGATGCCTAAAATGCTGGTATATGCCAGAAGTGCAACGGAACCTGAAAACATGCGCTGAGTCACACAGACCGCAGGAGCAGAGGGATCTCCTTCATTTGTCATTGGAAAAGGGTATGTATTTTATTAGGCACTATTGGGGCATTACACTGCGTGGGGGCAGCTATAGGGACATCATACTGTGTGAGGAGCAGTGGCAGGGGGTATATTATATACAGAAGGCTCAGGGGATCTAAATAAATTAAATGGCATGGCATGCAAATAGGGGGTGTGGTATGAAAATGGCCCTAAAATTGTTTATTAATCATAATCGAGGTTACATGTTCAATTACTCGTGATTTGAATTAGGTCCTAATCACCCAGCCCTAATTTCTCTTTAATAGAATTGGAATTATATAGATATTTATATTGACATACAAGTCAGCAATACCATGATAGGATAGATCACATTGCTTACATGGCTCTGATGCTTTCTGTTAGGTTAGTTTCAAATGATAGAAACGGTTTTCCCCTTTTTGTAAAGCCCCGAACTTCAGATCCAGATGCAACAAATATCTTTTCCTGAACTGTGCCAAGAGCTCCTCCAAGCTCCAACCGAGAGATCTTCTGGCTGGGCAAGGTCTTAAAAACCGGCTAGAGGCAAACACAGAATAAACATCACAAGCTTAAACTAATCTCAAGGGAACCTTTTATGTTAAGCAGTACCACACAACCCTTACCACTGCTTCACTCTTCTTGATACCAAAGCATGTAACCACTCCATCGTGATCTCCAACTACCACCTAGGAAAATGTATATTAAAATAATTTTCATATAAATAATTCCAGGAATATAGACAAAACCAGTCATTCTACTAACAGCGGTAAATGGTTAATCAACATCAGACAAGCAAGTCATGGCCGATAAATTCAACGTCAGAGTATGAAAAGTTCATTACCTTCTGAGTTGCTCTTCGTCCAGATGCTGGGAGCAATCTCATGGTTTTCTGCGAGGTGACTCCAACCTAAAACAAAACACAAAAGTACTAAATAAGGAATGCTCTAGGGCTCGGTCATTCATAGAGTTAAAATTACAGTGCATTTATGACAATCCAGCTACTCAAAGGGTTGGACTTTATCAACTAAGTACTGCTAGATAAATTGAACAGAGGGACATAAATTTGGCAATATATAAGGTTTACCATTTCTGCCTCCTTTTAGAGCGGCTATGTCCGCGCAGCTCCATAATCATCAGGTACCAGTAATCCAGAAAAGCAAGTTTCGCCATGCAACATGCTCAAAATGGGGGTTACAGGGACATCATGTGACCGCACCGTCCCTAGAGATGCGCAATCACAAACGACATTACCGCTACGCGCTCATGAGCGACATTGGGCAGTACAGCTCCTATGTAACGAGGGTCCTGAGGAGAGACTTTCCTTGTTCCTGCCTTATACTCCTGGGTGGTGGCATGGATAGACTAAGGAAGAAAGGTTACCATTGTAAGATTGATGGGTAGAACTTCTAAGCAAAGCAGCGCAGCTCTGAGGCTTCAGGAGTGTACTCGCTAGGGAGAGATGCAGGTAGGGATTTGTAGTTTTTTTTATGACAGATTCTGAAGCTTGCTGGAACTACAAATCCTGACCACAGAAGCCCGCTGGCAGCAATACGCAATACGTGGTACTCTCCTATCTGGCATAATTTACATTTTAGAGAGTTTGACAAACTGGAGGGGTTTAATGGGTGGAGGGACATGGGTGTCATTGCTCACAGTCAACTCGTGAACACTAATGTATTTAGGTCGTTTGAGGACCTGCAATCAGAATTTACCCTGCCCATTCTGCTTTCTATCAATATCTCTAATTGAGACCTGCATGGTACTTACGGAATAGGCAGTCTACCTTGACGCAGGCTCCACACTCCTCACTTGTAGATCGAATAGCCCAACCTGGGAGTACTAAGGGAGTCATTTCACTATTTTATAAATGCCTTCTTGAGGCCTCACATAAAGATCAGCCACTTTCCCTTAAAAGGGAGATGGGAACGAGATGTAGGTCCTATAGGGGAGGAGGTTTGTCAGGAGGTCTTGGAACAGGTTCCTAAAACCTCCTTAAGTGAAATGTATAGACTTTCCCAATTATACCTATTACACAGGGTTTATAGAACCCCACTGTTGCTTTACAAAACGGGCTTCAGGCTATATTCCTCATGCCATAGATGTAGCGAGCTGAATGCAGACCGGATACATGTGATGTGGAGTTGTGCTAGGCTGAACAGGTGGGATATGGTAAACGTCATTAACCCCTTAGTGACCAGCCCATTTTAGGCCCTAATGACCAAGCGATTTTATTCGTTTTTCTATAGTCGCATTCAAAGAGCTATAACTTTTTTATTTTTTCGTCTACATAGCTGTATGGGGACTTGTTTTTTTGCGGGATTAGTTGTCCTTTTTAATAGCACCATTTTTGGGTACATATAAAATTTTTGTATTAACTTTTATTAACTTTTTTTGGGGGGGGGGGATTATAAAAAAAAACCTGAAATTCCGCCATTGTTCTATGCGTTTTTAAATTGACGCCGTTCACTGTGCGACGTAAATAACACATTACCTTTATTCTATGGGTCGGTACAATTACGGCGATACCACATATGTAGAGGTTTTTTTATGTTTTACGACTTTTGCACAATAAAAACCCTTGAACTAAAATTATTTGTTTTTGCATCGTCGCTTTCCAAGAGCCGTAACTTTTTTATTTTTCCATCAATGTAGTGATTTTTTGGGCTTGTTTTCTGCGGGACGAGACGTAGTTTTGATTGGTACTGTTTTGGGGTGCATGGCACTTATTGATTCATTTTTATTATGACTTTTTTTGGGGGGCAATGGAAACAAAATGCAATTTCGCCATTGTTTGTTGCGGTTTTTTTTACGGTGTTCACCTTGCGGTTTAAATTACATATGAACTTTATTAATGGAGTCATTACGGTCGCAGCGATACCATATATGTGTACTTTTTTTACTGTAATTTTTATTAATCTTTATTTCACATTTATTACTTATTTCATTAGTCCCACCAGGGGACTTTACTATGCGATCTTCAGATCGCTGCTATAATGCTTTGGTATACTTCGTATACCAGAGCATTATTGCCTGTCAGTGTAAATCTGACAGGCAATCTGTTAGGACGTGCCTCCGGCGCGTCGTAACAGGCATATGTCCAGGGCAGACCTGGGGGCTTTTATCAAGCCCCCGGCTGCCATGACACCCCATCGGAGACCCGCGATTGCATTCGCGGGCCGCCGATGGGTGACAGAGGGAGCTCACTCCCTCTGTAAACAAAGTTAAATGCCGCGGTCTCTATTGGCGGCGGCATTTAACGGGTTAAACGGCCGCGATCAAAGTAAACTTCGATCGCGGGCGTTGGAGCAGGAGCTCAGCTGTCATCAGACAGCAGAGCCCCGGCTCCAGCCTGCACGGGAGACCCGTGCAGGACTTAGACTAGGCTCACGTGAAAAGGCGTCAGCCTAGCCTAAGGCCCCTTAGTGACTCACGTGAAAAGGCGTATTGGTGGTCACTAAGGGGTTAATCAAATATAGCACTGTGCTATTGGTTTGGATCCGGTGATATGTATTTTGGAATATACTGCAAAGCTACCTGTGGCGGAGAGTCAACGACTGGCGGTAATGCGCCTTTTATAACAGGCTAGAAAATGTATTGCTTCCCACTGGAAAGATACAGACCCTCCCACACTTTCTGAATTTAAACCAAGAATTAACACCATGCTAAGACTGGAAAAATATGTATATGGAAAGAGAGTTACCCCTGCCAAATTCGAGGACCTATGGTCCCCTTGGTTGGATGTTCCAGGTTTGGCACCAATAATTTTGTTAGTGGATAGGCCCCACTAACACTTTCCCGGTGTGCAGGAGCTGGGGGCTCAGTAGTCATTGGCTCTCTGATACTTGCAATCCAATTGTACATCTAGGCTGCGTCCTAGATCTGTTTAGCACCTGAATGTTTTATTTCTGCCATTTATGTACTTCATGATTATATCATATTGAGAGATGAGGGGGAACATGTGCTTCCTTGCTGCTGACTTTGGTCTTGGCAACATCATTGGAGGAAATGCACGAAATGGCGAATCGGAAGATTGCGAACATCCTTTGAAGGACTTTTGTTAGAGAGCGGGGGAATCCAGGTGGGAATGGAAAGTTTTCTTTGCTTAAAAATCTTTAATAAAAAAATGTTTTGATTAAAAAAAAGAAGAACTACTTCTAGGGGAGCATACGTTGCACCGCGAAGGCACGAGGTGGCGGTGCACGGACCCGTAGGGATGTATTTTGCTGTAGTAAGTCTTTATAGGGATTACTTAGATTAATAAATTACCTAGAAACAATGCCCTAACTAAACTGTGTACTCATCTCAGTGCACTATACACATCACACACACACATACAATTTTTTTGTGAAATGTACGTTTCCTAGTCTGAAAGAGTTAAGCTTTTCTTGGAGCTTTTCCCAGCTGCAGATTAAGACATTTTAATACAGATTATTATAAAGAGGAACACTGAACCCCTAGCTTCACAACACTTCTTGACAGCAGGATAACAAGGATTATTCTGTGACATACCTGCAGGTAATCCACACGGTTTAACTGCAGCTCCATGCTGAAAAAAAGCCAGCTGTCTAGTAGTTTCCTTACGAGAAATAGCCCCCAAATAGAAAGTCTCTAGTCAAACTCCAGTCAGATCCTTACCGAGAGGTTTTCCATTTTCCCTGCATAAGAGCATAGTTTAAAATACATAAAAAATGAAAATAATTATTTGTAAGAAAAAGTGAAGCATACAAGTAAGTAATGTACTCCACGTCCAAAGAAATAAAAGTATGAGGTCCCATGCACATTGCGAGGACGGCCGGCCGAGGACAGTTGAATGAATGGGTCTGTAATTGCAGACGATTTTTACGGCCGTGTGCATGGGGCCTTAATCATAGCAGAGCTTAATATATCTTACTTTCGCATATTCCCAGTGCTGCATGTAAATAAGCCCTGTTCACATCATGTCAGACGTATACTTCAGGAGTATTGCCTGAAGTAGATCTCTAACGTATGCCACTTTATAGACTTAGTGACATACGTCGCTTATAGGCACCCATGTTAAAAAAACAACGTATATTGCATAGTATACGTTTTTTTGTGGGACCAACGCACAGTACATTCAGAAAGTTCAGACCCTTTCACTTTTTTCACATTCTGTTATGTTGAGGCCTTGTGCTAATATAAATTTGCAAAAAGGTCTAAAAAGTAAAATTCCGCACGGACATAACTATTCAGAACCTCTGATATGACAATTGAAATTTAGCTCTGGGGTTCTCCCATTTCTCTAGATCATCTTTGAAATGTTTCTGCACCTTGATTGGAGTCCAGCTGTGGTAAATTCCTTTGATTTGACATGATTTGGAAAGACATACCCCTGTCTATATAAGGTCTCATAGCGGACAATGCATATCAGAGCAAAAACCAAGCCATGAGGAGGAAAGAACTTCCTGTAGAGCTCAGAGACAGGACTGTGTAGAGGCACAGATCTGGAGAAGGGTTCAAAATAAAATTCTGCTGCACTGAAAGTTCCCAAGAGCACAGTGGTCTCCATAATTCTTAAATGGAAGAAGCTTGGAACAACCAGGACTCTTCCTAGAGCTGGCCGTCCCACCAAACTAAGTAATCGGGGGAGAAATGCCTAGGCAAGAGAGGTGACCAAGAACCCAATGGTCACTCTGGCTGAGCTCCAAAGATCCTGTGTGCAGATGGGAGAAACTTCCAGAAGGTCAACCATCACTGCAGCACTCCACCAATCTGGGTTTTATGGCAGAGTGGCCAGAAAGAAACCTCTTCTCAGTAAAAGACACATGAAAGTCCTCCTGGAGTTTGCAAAAAAGCACCTAAAGGACTCAGACTGTGAGAAACAAGATTCTGCGGTCTGACGAAACCAAGATTTCGGCCTCAATTCTAAGCATTACGTCTGGAGGAAACCAGGCACTGCTCATTACCTGCCCAATACTATCCCTACAGTAAAGCATGATGTTGGCAGCAGCATCATGCTATGGGGGTGTTTTTCAGCGTCTGGGAAAGGGAGACTGGTTGGGCAGAGGGAAAGATAAATGGAGCAAAGTACAGAGATATTTTTAATGAAGACCTTATCCAGAGTGCTCTGGACCTCAGACTAGGCCGAAGGTTCACCTTCCAACAAGGCAATGACCCTAAGCACACAGCCAAGACAACACAAGAGTGGCTTAGAGACAACTCTGTGAATGTCCTTGAGTGGCCCAGCCAGAGCCCTGACTTGATCCCAATCGAACATCTCTGAGACCTGAAAACGTCTGTACACGGACGATCCCCATCCAACCTAACAGAGCTTGAGAGGATCTACAGAGAATTATGGCATAAAATCGCCAAATCTGGGTGTGCAAACCCTATGGCATCATACCCGAGAAGACTGGTGACTTATCACTGCCGAAGGTGCTTCAACTAAGTAATGAGTAAAGGGTCTGAATACTTTTGTCAATGCAATATTTTAGTTTTTCCTTTTCAATAAAGGAGCAAAGATTACTAACATTCTGTTTTCACTTTGTCATTGTGGGGTATTGAGTGCAGAATGATAAGGTCAAACTTTAAATATGTTTATTTTAGCACAAGGCCTCAACATGTGAAAAAATTGAAAGGGTCTAAAGACTTTCCGAATGCATTGTATACCAGTCCAACGGAAGCCAAAAGGAGACACTTCTGGCCATTGATGGGTAAATGGGTATGTTTACATGTGTAGTTTTCATTGCGTTTCTGCCCCTTTTATTCCTGCTCTTTTCTGGTAAAACTATTTTGCTGATATTTTAACAAAGTCTAAAAAAAAAAATGCAGTGAAAATGCTGTTAGGACTCCATGTTTAAACATACCAGAAATATCTAAATCGATTACATTCCTACCCTATACAGATCAATGATACACACAGTGAAGTCTGAGGTCCCAGGAGAGTGGTTAACAGTTGTTGGATGCTCCCTTTGTACAGAGATACTATGCCAACCACACAAGTGAGAATAAGGAGTGAACATTGGTTTGGTAAACGCACTGCTTATACGCCACAACTGATGCATTTAGAAATGACTATAGGTAAAATAACTGCACACCTGAGCTTCTTGCCTCACATTATTGTTGGTGCTGGGTTTCTGATAGTTAGCTACGAAAATATGATAATGGCATAGGAAAAGTAATAACAAAAATAGTACCACTGTTATATGGACCTCTTTACTGGAATTCAAATTTTATCTTAACACATGATAAAGATCTTGAATGAGAAACACCTTCGTCGTTTGGGCATCTATGAAAAACCCGACCAAGGTGAAGTCTGTGGGTGCTAATGCACTCCCCATCCTCTGACCGGGGTTCGATTGATTTCCAATGTCATATGCAAATTAGTGCTTCTAAGCGTCTCGGCAAATCAGATGTGCTTTTAAGGCTCACCTGCACAAACTCATTCATTTCTGCCCCTGGATATACATAAGATGTATATAATATGTTCCCATTCACTGACTGCAAAAAGAGAGATCTTAGCTTTCCAGTGTCCGTAGAATCGGGAAGTGTCCGGCATTTTGAGCTCCATCCCCTCACTTCCATACTGGAGTTGCTTTACGGCTCTACTGGTATCAAAATGAAGACAAGCGGAGCCGTCAATGAACGGCAGAGGGGAGAGGTTGGAGCTCAAGATGTCAGACACTTCTTGGTTCTGCGGACACGTCGCACAGTAGAATAAAAGGTTTTCACCCTGATGGAAGAGCTAAGATAGTCAACACTGGTATGTTTCTACTGCTTTAAAGTGTAGCTAAACGTTCGCCAAACTTCTGACAGGTCATAGTTCTAGCGATTGGTGGGGGTCTCAGTGATCAAACCCCCACCAATCCAAACTTCTGACATGTCACTATGACATGTCAGAAGTTTGTCGAACGTTTAGCTACACTTTAACATATAGCCATTTGGGAGGCTAACACAGCTAGTTAGCAATATGTTAAATCTGTAGAGACTCCCTTTAGTCCCATAGCGACAGGAGATGTAATAACGATCACATGTAATTTCATGAACTTAGATATAATCGGTATTAGGGTTATCCTGTGTAAAAGGAGCCAATGTCAGCCAAGCTGTCAACCCAGCAAACTGACGGATTCAGTTTACATCGGTGCTATGCAGTCTCTATGTATAGTGCATACATAGAAGCTACATTGCAAAAAGTAAATACATTTCTTTTTTTTAAACGTCAATGAACTATAACTTTTCAAGAAACTTTGCATAAATCAATAGTACAAGTGAATACAACTTGGTAATATATCGTATTAGAAAACAATTCCTCTTTCTCTACTTATCGGGCTCTCCCCCAGCCCTTCTAACTGTTCTCTCACTCTGAATTTACTTCAAGTTGCAGCTGACCATATAAGTCTGTGAAGGAGGGAGGGGGTGAGGAGGGAGCCGGAGCAGAGTGAGAAAGGGACACAGACACTGCTGCATATTCCTGGTAAGTTATATCGTATCCCAGTGCTACACTGCTTATTACTGCTGTATAATCTTTTTCATGCTGCTGCAGCTTGTATATGCGCTAGTCCTTCTCAATGAATTGGAATATCATCAAAAAGTTAATTAAGGCCTCCCACACGCGAGCGTGTTTGTCCCATGATATACGGTCCATATGTCGGCCGCATTTCCAGGACCGAACACACTGCAGGGGGTCTGGCTCCTAGCATCATAGTTATCTATGACGTTACGTGTCACTGCCTCGCTGCGGGACAACTGTCCCGTACTGCAATCATGTTTTCAGTACGAGACAGTAGTTCCGGAGAGGCAGCGACACCTAGCGTCATAGATAACTATGATGCTAGGAGCCCAGGTCCCTGCAGTGTGTTCGGTCCGGGAAATGCGCCCGACGTACGGACCGTATATCACAGACCGAACACGCTCGTTTCTGAGGCTCCTTATTTCAGTAATTCAATTCAAAAAGTGAAACTCATATTATATAGATGCATCACACGCACACACAGTGATCTAATTCCAGCATTTTTCTTTTAATGTTTATGATTATGGCAAATAGTTAATGAAAACCTAAAATTTTGTCTCCCAGAAAATTAGATTATATAAGCCCAATTTCAAAAATGATTTTTAATACAGAAATGTTGGCTTACTGAAAAGCATGTACAGTATATGCACTCAATACTTGGTTGGGGCTACTTTTGCATGAATTACTGCATCAATGCGGCGTGGCATGGAGGCGATCAGCCTGTGGCACTGCTGAGGTGTTATGGAAGCCCAGGTTGCTTTGATAGCGGCCTTCAGCTCGTCTGCATTGTTGGGTCTGGTGTCTCATCTTCCTCTTGACAATACCCCATAGATTCTCTATGGGGTTTAAGTCAGGAGAGTTTGCTGGCCAATCAAGCACAGTGATACTGTGGTTATTAAACCAGGTATTGGTACTCTTGGCAAAATACTCTTGGAAAATGAAATCAGCATCTCCATAAAGCTTGTCAGCAGAGGTGAAGCATTAAGTGCTCTAAAATTTCCTGGCGGACGGCTGCGCTGTCTCTGGACTTGATATAACACAGTGGACCAACACCAGCAGATGACATGGCTCCCCAAACCATCACTGACTGTGGAAACTTTACACTGGACCGGAAGCAACTTGGATTGATGCCTCTCCACTCTTCACCCAGACTCTGGGACCTGGATTTGCAAATGAAATGCAAAATTTACTTTCATCTGAAAACTGTGGACCACTGAGCAACAGACCCGTCCATTCAAAGGCTCAGGAAACCTTTGCAGGTGTTTTGTGTTGATTCGCTAATTAGATCACGAGTCACAATCCTCAACTTTCACCCAATATTCTAATTTTCTGAGAGACTAAATTTTGGGTTTTCATTAACTGCTATCAATAATCATTAACATTAAAAGAAAAAAATGTTGGAAATATATCACTGTGTGTGTAATGAATCTATATAATATGAGTTTCACTTTTTTAATAGAATTACTGAAATAAATTTTTATATATAACTGCTATGACCTACTAGCCTCTACATCTTATACACTGACACCAGCGATGTCCGGCAGTCCGCAGCTGCTGACGCAGGCATTCACATTGAAATAATATTTTCATACCTAATCCTGCCTCAATCCGGCAGCACTTATATAGAGCATCTGCTAGTTGTCTATAGCCAATTTTAACTCTTTGTGCCCTTGTTGTCCATCCTGGACTTTTTAATAATAGATTAATAAAAGTTATATATCTTATTTACATTCAGTTGGTAGCTGGGAAAATGGGTTTCACAGATTTTTTTTTTTCAACCCTATGGGCTATTTTCTATTTGAATCTCGATTTTCTTATTACTTTTAAATAAACTGAAAAAAATACCAAGAGATAATTTATTCAATTACGTTCTTTATATAAATAACTTAACATATATTACTATAATAATTGTACGTAAGAAGAGCAACGAAGCTAATTAGGGGCATGGAGAATCTAAGTTATGAGGAAAGATTCAAAGAATTAAACCTATTTAGCCTTGAAAAAAGACGACTAAGGGGGGACATGATTAACTTATATAAATATATTAATGGCACATACAAAAAATATGGTGAAATCCTGTTCCATGTAAAACCCGCTCAAAAAACAAGGGGGCACTCCCTCCGTCTGGAGAAAAAAAGGTTCAACCTGCAGAGGCGACAAGGCTTCTTTACAGTGAGAACTGTGAATTTATGGAATAGTCTACCGCAGGAGCTGGTCGCAGCAGGGACAGTAGATGGCTTTAAAAAAGGCTTAGATAATTTCCTAGAACAAAAAAATATTAGCTCCTATGTGTAGAAATTTTTCCTTCCCTTTTCCTGTCCCTTGGTTGAACTTGATGGACATGTGTCTTTTTTCAGCCGTACTAACTATGTAACTATGTAACTTCACAACTTTTAACCTCTGAAAATACTTTTTTTTAAATCAGATATACAATAAGAAGAAAGCATATCTAATTGATTATAACTTCTGTGTTCCCCGGCAGGAAACAGGTTAACAGACTCTATAATGAATTATACACTGAGAGCACCAACATCCCTCTCTGCCCGTCACCACCTCAGCCGGTCTCCGACATTGCAGACGATAGCAGCCTAAATTGCAGCTTGGCCTGGCAGATCGCACGGAGCGGGCACTCTGGGAGAGATGACGTTATAGTGTCTGAAGTCTGAGCAGGACCCTGAGCAGTACCGGCCCCACGATGGGGGTTTAAATTACACAGTTAGTATGGTTGAAAAAAGACACATGTCCATCAAGTTCAACCAATGAATGACATTAAAGGGGTCTTCCCATGGGAGACATTTATGACATATCAACAGTATATGTCATAAATGTCAGATAGATGCAGGTCCCATCTCTGGGACACACACCTATCTCTAGAACGTGGGCCCCCTAAACCCCGTTTTGCCTTGGTCTGCTCTCGCTGCCTTCTGGCCACTTCCTGGTTATATGGTCGGGAGTAGGGATGTCACGATACCAGAATTTGGACTTCGATACCGATACTTCGTTTAGTATTGCGATTTCTATACCAATTCGATACTTTGTCAACAGTAATAAAAAAATAAAAAAAAAGTTCTTCCATTAAGGCTTTATTCAGACGAACGGGAATCACGTCCGTGCAACGCGCGTGATTTGCACGCGCGTTGAACGGACCTATATTAGTCTATGGGGCCGTGCGGACATGTGCGTGATTTTTACTCAGCGTGAGTCCGCTGAAAAAAATGTCCGTTCTTTCGGCGTTTTTCGCGCATCACGCACCCATTGAAGTCAATGGGTGCGTGAAAACCATGCATGCCGCACGGAAGCACTTCCGTGCGAACTGCATGATTCGCGCAAGAGCTGTCAAACTCTGAATGTAAACAGAAAAGCACCATGTGCTTTTCTGTTTACAAACATCCAAACGGAGTGTCTTTGAGATGAGCGAACCCGGACAACCGAACCGAACTTCACCGGGTTCGGCCGAACTCGTTTTGACCGAACCCGGCAAAAAAAATTCCGGTACGAGACGTCAGGAGATAGTCACTGTCCAGGGTGCTGAAAGAGTTAAACTGTTTCAGCACCATGGACAGTGACTTCCGATCACAATATACATGAACGTGTAGAAAAAAAAAAAAAGAAGTTCTGACTTACCGATAACTCCCTGCTTCTTCCTCCAGTCTGACCTCCCGGGATGACAATTCAGTCCAAGTGACAGCTCCAGCCAATCACAGGCCAAGCACAGGCTGCAGCGGTCACATAGACTGCCACGTCATCCAAGGAGGTGGAGCCGGATGTCAAGAGAGGGACGCGTCACCAAGGCAACGGCCGGGAGGGAAGTTCTCGGTAAGTACGAACGTCTTTTTTTTTTTTTTTAACAGGTTGCTCAATATTGTGATCGGAATTCACTGTCGAGGGTGCTGAAAGAGTTACTGCCGATCAGTTAACTCTTTCAGCACCCTGGACAGTGACTATTTACTGACGTCGACTAGCCTCATCATACACTGATGACACACGGAGCTGTCAAGTGGTTTTTGCGCGCACAAAACGCCACGCTCGTGTGAATCCAGCCTAATAGTAATTAACCCCATCATGTTTCTCAGTCATAATGGGTTAATGCGTAAGGTACATGATGGGGTTAATTACTATTAATGTGAGGCACATGGAGGTTAAATTCATCACACCTCGTGCCCCACAATAAGTGATAGAAAGCAGTTTTTATTTTATTTTTTTACAGCGTACACATCATAAATGATGCAAAAAAATTGTTGTGCAGGTTATTACAGCCGCGCCAATACTGAATATGTGTATGTTTTATGTATTGAGACTTATTTTAATGTTTATTGTAAAAAAGGCCTATGAGTATTTTTTTTAATTTAACATTACTTTATGTTTTTACTTTATTTTTTAAACTTTAATGTACTGGCATATATCTATATTACAGTACATTAGCCTGTGTACTGATAGTACACAGGCAGTTGTTAGGAGATACCTAAGTATGCCCTAACAGGAAAATATGGTAGGACAGCCCTGGGGTCCTTCAATGGACCCTGGGTTGTCTGCCCATATATGGTATGTCCCTCAATCGCGTCAGAGGGATTCCTGTTGCAGTCCACTGTTATCGCAGCATTCACGGGAATAGCGGCGGAGATGAGAGGCTTCTCTGATCTCCGCCAGCAGGGCTGCGGCTGTGTAATACAGCCATTGTCCCATTCCTGACAGGAATTGCGCGCGCGGTCAGCATGAGGAGATGCGGCCGGCGGTGCACTAATGAGTGGCGGTTCAGGCACTGTAGACAGAACATGGGGGTGTTTTGTAGTGCGCCGGCCATGTACTGTTTTCAGTGCCGCCGCTCATTAGTGCAGCGCTGGCCGCATCGCATCATCCTGACGCCGCACACGTCAGGACTCAGGAGCGGGGTGATGACTGTATTACACAGCCGCAGCCCCGCTCTCATACATTCATGTGTTACTATACTGAGCTGTGCGGCCGCACAGCTAAGTATCGAAATACATGAAATAACGGTATTGAACCGTTTGGGGATGCAGAGTATCGAAACAGTATCGAAGTTTCGATGCATCGTGCATCCCTAGTCGGGAGTTACGAAAACAGCATAGCATGCTGAGCTACACGGTTTCCGTAACTCCCATAAGTAGTAAAGGCAGTTACGGAAGCAGTGTAGCATGTGAGCTACGCTGTTTCCGTAACTACCATTCAGTTGTATGGGACTTACAGAAACGAGCTACGCTGTTTTTGTAAGGGCAGATACAGACGGACGTTGCGTTTTTGCGCGCGCAAACAACGCAGGGTTTTGCGCTCGCAAAAAACATTTGACAGCTGCGTGTGTTATCCGTGTATGATGCGCGGCTGCGTGATTTTCGCGCAGCCGCCATCATAGAGATGAGGCTAGTCGACGCCCGTAACTGTCCAAGGTGCTGAAAGAGCTAACTGATCGGCAGTAACTCTTTCAGCACCCTCGACAGTGAATGCCGAACACAATATACAGCAACCTGTTAAAAAAAAAGAAAAAGTTCGTACTTACCGAGAACTTCCCGGCCTTTGCCTTGGTGACGCATCCTTGGTGACGCGTCCTTGGTGACGCGCCTCTCTTGACATCGGGCCCCACCTCCCTGGATGACGCGGCAGTCCATGTGACCGCTGCAGCCTGTGCTTGGCCTGTGATTGGCTGGAGCTGTCACTTGGACTGAATTGTCATCCCGGGAGGTCAGACTGGAGGAAGAAGCCGGGAGTTATCGGTAAGTGAGAACTTCGTTTTTTTTTACAGGTTCATGTTTATTGGGATCGGTAGTCACTGTCCATGGTGCTGATACAGTTTAACTCTTTCAGCACCCTGGACAGTGACTATCTCCTGACGTCGCGTACCGGAATTTTTTTTGCCGGGTTCGGCCAAAACGATTCGGCCGAACCCGGTGAAGTTCGGTTCGATTGTCCGGGTTCGCTCATCTCAAAGACACTCCATTTGGATGTTTGGAAACAGAAAAGCACGTGGTGCTTTTCTGTTTACATTCATCCTTTTGACAGTTGGTGCGCTGTTTCAGTCGGTTCGCACGGAAGTGCTTCCGTGCGACCTGCGTGGTTTTCACGCACCCATTGACTTCAATGGGTGCGTGATGCGCGAAATACGCGGAGATATTGAACCTGTCGCGTTTTTTTGCGCAGCAGACAAACGCTGCGCAAAAAGCACGGACTGTCTGTACTGCCCCATGGACTTGTATTGGTCTTTGCGTGGCGCGTGAAAACCACGTGGCCCGCACGGACCGAATACACGTTCGTGTGAATCCCCCCTAACTCTTGACCATATAACCTTTTTCATGGTCGGAATTCACTTGCTTCAGCTGCAACAAAGTGGCAGAAAGGGGCTTACGGGGCCCTGTTCTGGAGATAGGTGCGGGTCCCAGAGGTGGGACTTTCATCTATCTGACATTTATGACATATCCTGTGGATATCCAAAAAAGAAAGTGTTTGAAGCAGAACAAATCCCGTTAACAGGAGCGGTGTCACGTTGTAAAATCAGACAAACCCAGTCTGACGTAATGTAATCTTCAGAAAAAGCATGGTTGAACAGAAGCACACGTCTCCCAAATTTCAATCCATATATTCTTTTATTGGTCAAACATCCAGTAAAAAATGGCAACGTTTCGACCCGTGACAAGTGGAGGGTCTTTCTCAAGCCTAACAATGTGTCTAACAGTGTGAGTTTAAATACATTCCGTCTGTCCGTTTTTAATGGCTGTTTGTCATCTGTTATTTCATTAAAAAAAGACAAAACAAAAAAAAAACGAAAACACCACAGTGCCCATGTAGATAGTGCCACAATGTCCCTGTAGATAATGCCATAGTGCCCACTGTGAATAGTGACCACATAGTGCCACAGTGCCCCCATATAAAGTGCCAGACCCCACATATAAAGTGCCACAGTGCCCACATAGTGCCACAGTGACCACATATAAAGTGACAGTGCCATAATGTCCACAAATAAAGTGGCAGAGCCAAATAGATAGTGCCACAGTGCCCATCTAGATAGTGCCTATGTAGATAGCGAAACATCCCGCCCATATAGTGCCGCCACAGTCCCCACGTAGATAGTGCCCATGTAGAAACCGCCACTGTAGCTCCCTCTAGGAGCGGAATCCCCAGCTAGAGCGTAGCCGGCAAGATCTCTGGCTGGGGACTCCTGTCTTGGGAAAGCCCTTGATGTCACTGTCCATATATGGACAGTAACATCAGGGGCTGCCTCTAAGTTTGGAATCCCCTACCAGAGAGTCAGCAACGCTCTGGTCGGAGATTCCACTCCAGGAGTAGCCCCTGACTTTACTGTCCATATATGGACAGTGACATCAAGGGCTTTCCCAAGACAGGAGTCCCCAGGCAGGGATCGTCTGGCTGGGGATTCCGCTCTTAGAGGGAGCCCCTGACGTCACGGTCCATATATGGACAGAGACATCAGATATACGTCAGGGACTCCCTCTAGGGGCGGAATCCCCGGCCAGAGCGTTGCCGATTGGATTCCGCTCCAAGAGAAAGCTACAGTGGCGCTATCTACAGCGGGTAGCTGGTGCTGCTATATACAGTTGGATGGCACTATACTAGGAGTCCCTGCTTGCCCATGGAACTGCTGTTCTGTACTGAATCATTTTGTTCAGTACAGAACAGCAGTTCCGTGAGGAAGCAGGGACTAGCACCATATAGGACTGGGGTGCCAGGGGTCCTGTTCACATGTACCGCGGTCGGGTCGGAAATCCGGCCGAGACACGGACCGTTTTTCACGGCCTATCATGGTCGTCTGAAACGGTAGGGGCAGGGCTGGGACACAACAGGGAGATGAGGCGACGGGGCGGACCACGCAGGTGAAGAGGAGGCGAGGCTCAGCTTCCTCCAGCAGCACGGCACTACGTAGGGTTCAACGATTCTATTAAAAAAACAGAATAGGCAGAGGCCTTGAGGGTGAATTAATCAAATGAATTTGATTAACCCCTTCCCGACATTTCTCGTAAGTATACGCCAAGGAAAGCCAGTGCTTCCCGCAAAATGTATACATACGACAAATGCATGGCACCGGCTCAGAAGCAGAGTCGGTGCCATCATCCCAGGATGTCAGCTGTATCTGACAGCCTGCTGTAATGGCGGGGACCGAAGTTAGCTTCGATCCCCGCCATTAACCCCTTAAATGCAGCCGTCAAAACCGATCGCTACATTTAAGGCGTTTGCGCTCATCGACAACCCAGCAATGAAATTCGCCGGGGTGACGGTGGCTGCAATGGCAACCGGAGGCCTAATACTGGCCTCCCGGTGTGCCTAGCACAGAAAACTTTCAGCCACCCGCCCGGAAGCGGGGCCTGAAAGGCTTCCGTAGCCGCCGGCAAGATGGCGCCGGCTCAGGAGATGAGCTGGCGTCATCAGTGGTGGATATCAGCTAACATCCACTTGTAACGGCAGGAACCGGAGCTAGCTCCGATCCCTGCCATTAACCCCTCAGATGCAGCGATTGGATCCGATCGCTGCATCTTTGTGGTTGCTAGCAGATCGGCAGCTGTGCCCTGCAATCGCACGACTGCCGACTGGTATTAGGACACCAGGAGACCTAACAATGGCCTCCTGTTTGGCATTACGGCTAATCGGCTTGCTGTCAGTGAATGACTGACAGATCTAATACATTGCACTACGTAGGTAGTGCAATGTATTAGAAAAAAAAATCTGACAGTTGGACCTTAAGGGTATGTGCACACGATAGCAGGCATTTACGTCTGAAAAGACAGACTGTTTTCAGGAGAAAACAGCTGCCTCGTTTCAGATGTAAATGCTCCTCCTCGCATTTTGCGAGGCTTCTGACATCCGTAAATTTTGAGCTGTGCTTCATTGAGTTCAATGAAGAACGGCTCAAATTACATCTGAAAGAAGTGTCCTGCACTTCTTTTGACGAGGCTGTATATTTACGCGTCGTCGTTTGACAGCTGTCAAACGACGACGCGTAAATGACAGGTTTTCTGCACAGTATGTCGGCAAACCCATTCAAATGAATGGGCAGATGTTTGCCGACGTATTCTAGCCCTATTTTCAGACGTAAAACGAGGCATAATACGCCTCGTTTACGTCTGAAAATAGGTCGTGTGAACCCAGCCTCAAGTCCCCTAGTGGGACTAAAGTAAAGTGTAAAAAAAAAAGTGAAAAAAAAAGTTGTGAAATATATAATAAAAGTTTTAAGTAATAAAATAAAACACAATCGCCCTTTTTCTCTTATCAAGCCCTTTATTATTGAAAAAAATGAATAAACCATACATATTTGGCATCGCCGAAACCGTAACGGCCTAAACTATAAAAATATTATGTTATTTATTCCACGCGATGAACGTCGTAAAAAAACAAAACTTTCAAAATATTGCCAGAATTTCTGTTTTTGGTCACTTTGCCCTGCAAAAATTTTAATAAAAAGTGATCAAAAAGTCGCATTTATCCAAAAATGGTGCCTATAAAAACTATAGCTCGTCTTGCAAAAAACAAGTCCTCATACAGCTCCGTCGATGAAAAAATGTAAAAGTTATGGTTCTCACAACATGGCGACAGAAAAAAATACATTCTTTTTAGAAAAGTAATTTTATTCTGCAAAGAGTTGTAAAACATAAAAAAGTGCTATAAATTTGGTATCGCCAGAATCGGACTGACCCGCAGAAAAAAGTTAACATGTAATTTATAATGCATGGTGAACGCTGTATAAAAAACTATGGCAGAATTGCAGTTTTTTTGGTCACCTTGCCTCTCAAAAAATAGGATAAAAAGTGATCAAAAAGTCGCATGTACCCCAAAATGGTACCAATAATAACTACAGCTCGTCCCGCAAAAAAACAGCCCTCATACCACTACGTGTTTGAAAAAAATATGCAGTTGTGCAGATCAGAGGGGAACATTTCGTCTGTTTCAAGAGGCGATTGATCGGGGCCCTAAAATTAGGGAACCAGGAAGGGGGGGCCCAAACATATCTGCTAGAAGCGAGGGTGCCCGTATTATACCAGTACAATACTTTCCCAGCAAAATTCCCCAAACTGCAAAGGTGCGGAGTGTGGACCAAAAGGGGGATAAGTAAAGACACTGTTTATCAGTGCGACACTGGCCTGTGCAGAAAGGATTGCTTCACAGCGTAACACACATCTATGGATTATTTTATTGTTTACCCCATTATGCCCCTGATGTACTCTGCCCGGCTTACATATGCCCCCACATTATAAACGGAAACCAGTAATACTCAAACAAAACTACTACCAAGCAAAATCTACGCTTCAAAAGCCAAATGGCGCTCCCACCCATCTGAGCCCTACAGCGTGCCCAAACAGCAGTTTACCTCCACATATATGGCACCGCCATAGCCTGGAGAACCCTTTTAACAATTTTTGGGATGTGTGTCTCCAGTGGCATAAGCTGGGCACGACATACTTGCCACTGAATTGGCAATTCTGGGGAAAATTGTAAATTTTTACTTTGCACAATACGCATCGCATTAATTTATGGAAAAGCCCTGTGGGGTGAAAATGCTCACTACACCCCTTAATAAATGCCTTGAGGGGTGTAGTTTATAAAATGGGGTCACTTCTGGGTAGTTTCTTTTATTATTTCCCATCTGAGCCTCTGCAATTGTGAACCAATTCTGTGTAAATCGCCAAATTAGGCCTCAATTTCGCATGGTACTCTCTCACTCCTGAGCCCTGTCAAATGTCCAGGCAAAAGATTAGGGCCCCATGTAGGGTGATTCTAAAACTGGGAAACACAGCATAATAATTAGAGAGCTGTCTTGTTATGGTGGCACAAGCTGGGCACCACATATTGGCATATATATGGAAAAATCCAATTTTTACTCTGCAATATCGAGTGCACACTAGTTTATGAAAAACACCTGCGGGGTTAACATGCTCATTACACCCCTAGGTGAATACCTTGAGGGGTGTAGTTTCCAAAATGGGGGTCACTTTTGGGGGGTTTCCACTGTTTTGGTCCCACAGGGGTTTTGCAAATGCAACAAAATCTGTACTCCAAAAGCCAAATGGCGCTCCTTCCCTTCTGAGCCCTGCCGTGTGCCCAAAAATGAGTTTATAACCACATATAGGGTATTGCCATACTCGGGAGAAACTGCTTAACAAATGTTGGGGTTATTTTTCTACTTTTTTTGAGAAAAATTTTGCGCTAAAGCTACGTCTTATTGGAAAAAAATGTATTTTTATTTTCACTGCCCAATTCAAATAAAATCTATGAAACACCTGTGATGTCAAAATGCTCACTGCACCCCTAGATTAATTCCTCAAGGGGTGTAGTATCACAAATGGAGTCCCTTTTGGGTAGTTTCTACTGTACTGGTACCTTAGGGGCTTTGCAAAAGCGACATGGTGTCAGGAAACCAATCCAGCAAAATCTGTGCTCCAAAAGCCAAATGCCGCTCCTTCTCTTCTGTTCCTTGCCATGTGCCCAAACAGCAGTTTATGACCACATATGGGGTATTCCCGTACTCCAGAGAAGTTGCTTTACAAATGTTGGGGTTCTTTTTTTCCTTTAGTTGTTGAGAAAATGAAAAAGGATTGTTTTTATTTTCACTTCCCAATTCTAATAAATTCTATGAAACACCTGTGGGGTCAAAATGATCACTACACCCGTAGATGAATTCTTCAAGGGGTGTCGTTTCCAAAATGGGGTCACTTTTTGGGCGTTTTCATTGGTTTGTCCCCTCAGGGGCTTTGTAAATGTGACATGGCCTCCGCAAACCATTCCTGCTAAATTTGAGCTTCAAAAGCCAAATGGCGCTCTTTCCCTTCTAAACCCTGCCGTATGTTCAAACAGCCGTTTATGACCACATGTGGGATACTGTTTTACTCGGGAGAAATTGCTCTACAAATGTTGTGGTGCTTTTTCTCCTTTAGTCCTTTTGGAAATTAAAAAAAAATTAGGTAAACCCTACATTTTATTTGAAAGAATGTAGATTTTCATTTTCATGGCCTACTTCCAAAAATTTCTGCAAAAAAACTGTCCGGTTAAAATGCTCACTATACCCCTAAATAAATTCCTTGAGGGGTGTAGTTTCCCAAATGAGGTCACTTTTGGGGGGTTTCCACTGTTTTGGTACCACAAGACCTCTTCAAAGCTGACATGGTGCCAAAAATATATTATAATAAAAAGGAGGTCCAAAATCCACTAGGTGCTCCTTTGCTTCTGAGGCCGGTGCTTCAGTCCAGTAGCGCACTAGGGCCACATGTGGGATATTTCTCAAAACTGCAGAACCTGGGCAATAAATATTGAGTTGCGTTTCTCTGGTAAAACTTTGTGTTACAAAAAAAATGGATTAAAAATGAATTTCTGCAACAACAAAAAATTAAATTTGTGAATTTCACCTCTACTTTGGTTTAATTCCTGTGAAACGTCTACAGGGTTAAGAAACTTTCTAAATGCTGTTTTGAATACTTTGAGGGGTGCAGTTTTTTAAATGGGGTGACTTTTTGGAGGTTTCTAATATATAAGGCCCTCAAAGCCACTTCACAACTGAACTGGCCCCTGTAAAAATAGCCTTTTGAAATTTTCTTGAAAATGCGAGAAATTGCTGCTAAAGTTCAAAGCCTTGTAACGTCCTAGAAAAATAAAAGGATGTTCGAAAAACAATGTCAATCTAAAGTAGAGATATGGGGATGTTAATTAGCGACTATTTTGTGTGTTATAACTGCCTGTCTTACAAGCAGATACATTTAAGTTGAGAAAAATGCTAATTTTTTTAATTTTTCGATAAATTTTGATGTTTTTCACATACTGAATGTATCGAGCAAATTTTGCCAGTGACAAAGTACAATGTGTCACGAGAAAACAATCTCAGAATCGCTTGGATAGGTAAAAGAATTCCAAAGTTATTACCACATAAAGTGAAACATGTCAGATTTGAAAAATGAGGCTCTGTCAGGAAGGTGAAAAGTGGCTAAAGAGGGAAGGGGTTAAGCGCCCAGCCCTGGTGTGTACACAGATATGATATGTGACCGTAACAAGTGTGCGGATTTATAATCGAAATATGGCTATAAAGTTGAAAAAAAAAAACATAAAACGCCCAGCCCTAACAAGAGGAAAAAACAAAAAATGCAGAATACAATTCATATAATAGCCATAAATAGTGTTATTCCTCACGTACACACATATGACCGCATATTCCGAAAAGTCACATGAATAGTTAGGTACACTATAAAAACATTATTTATCCGGAATCTTTTCTTACACAACTAGATGTGAATCTGCTCAGCTCCCCCTGCTCTGTAACATGCTGCCTGCAGATATAACGGGTTCCCTTTAAAGAGGCTCTGTCACCACATTATAAGTGCCCTATATTGTACATGATGTGATCGGCGCTGGAATGTAGATTACAACAGGGTTTTTTATTTAGAAAAACTATCATTTTTGACAGAGTTATGACCTATATTAACTTTATGCTAATGAGTTTCCTAATGGACAACTGGGCGTGTTTTTACTATTGACCAAGTGGGCGTTGTGGAGAGAAGTGTATGACGCTGACCAATCATTTACACAGCACATAGTGATCTAGCTAGATCATGATGTGCTTTCACTTACTCAAACACTAACGTTACTGAAGTGTCCTGACAGTGAATAGACATCACCTCCAGCCAGGACACGATGTCTATTCACAATCCCGACACTTCGGACTTACAGCCCAGCAACCGTGATCTCGTGAGATCACACCGTAAGCTGCCATTTACAGCGAGATCACGCTGGCTGTGCTGTAAGTCCCACACAAACGCTACCGAAGTGTCGGGATTGTGAATAGACATCGCGTCCTGGCTGGAGGTAATGTCTATTCACTGTCAAGACACTTCAGTAACAGCAGATGTGACTGCACATCCTGAACAACGCAGGATCACTATTTGCTGATTACATGAATGGAGAGAAGTGTATGACGCTGATTGGCCACTGATTGGTCAGCGTCATACACTCCTCTGTACAACGCCCACTTGGCCATATAGTAAAACACGCCCAGTTGTCCATTAAGAAAGTCATTAGCATAAATCGAAAATAGGTCATAACTCCGTCAAAAATGATCGTTTTTCTAAATAAAAAACACTGCTGTGATCTACATTATAGCGCGGATCATATTATGTACAAGATAGGCCACTTATAATGTGGTGACAGAGCATATCCTACACAAATCTAGCAGACTGTTTATAATGTTACATGTAGAAAACAAAGTTTATCGCCATGAACAAATCATGTAATAGATCTAAAGCAATGTGACACCCGGATCAAACAAACTTTATTTATACATAACAAGAGAGCCCGTTTATGCTCGAATGGTGTAAAATAAGCGCAGGCTATTGGCTGTTAACAACCGTACCGACACTAGGGAGGGGCCAGGACACCTCGGGTAGCGCTCTGTGCGGTAAACTGTGGCAGGTCTCCCCTCCCCATCTCCTCTCCATATACCTCCACACAGTGACGCGAAGCTCCGAGCACACATGTATACAGCTCATCACTCTGATAACACACAGCGCCTATAATAATCACCTCCATGTACACACGTCACCGGAGGCTTCATCCGAGTCATACAGTGTCAGGCGCGCGAACAGTGCACGGCGTCAGACCCCGTAACCACGGCAACCGGCGCGTCCGGGGAGGAGAGTCCTGACGTCACGTCCCAGATCACATGACTATCCTGAAGCAAGGCCCGCCTGTAGTTACGACTATTCCTGGAGGTGCGGTAATGTCGTCATTGGCATATTTGTACGATGACGGCGCTCCCCCTACCGGCAGCTTCACTGAATGGCATTGCTGACACAGAGTCCTGTAAATTGAAAATAAATGTATAAGATTCCGTGAAAAAGTCTGTCAAGCAGAATTAAAATGTGTAAAATCTGAGGGCAATTTGAGCTCTTCCTATAAATGTACAGGTTTTTTTGTTTAAAGGCTATGTACACTTTTGCAGGACAAGTTCTACTTTTTAATGGCACCATTTTGGAGTAGATATCATTTTTTGATCAACTTTTTTTTGGGGGGAATAGAAAAAAACCCTGAAATTCCGCCATTGTCCTATGCATTTTAAATTCTCGCCGCTCACTGTGAGGCGTAAATAACACATTGCTTTTATTTTATGGGTCGGTACGATTACGGCGATGCCACATATGTAGAGGTTTTTTATATTTTACTACTCTTTTGTACAATAAAAACTAATTTGAACTAAAATTATTTGCCTTTTGCATCGTCGCTTTCCAAGAGCCGTAATTTTTTAATTTTTCCGTGAATGTAGTGATATGAGGGCTTGGTTTTTTGCGGGACGAGACGTAGTTTTGATTGGTACTGTATTGGGGTACATGGGACTTATTGATCAAGTTTTATTGTGACTTTTTGGGGGCAATGGAAAAAAATAGCAATTTCGCCATTGTTTTTTTTACGGTATTCACCTTGCGGTTTATATTACATATTAACTTTATTGTTTGGGTCATTACGGTCACGGCGATACCATATATGTGTAGTTTTTTTTACTGTAATTTTTTTTAATTTTTATTTCACATTTATTACTTATTTTTTTAGTTCCACTAGGGGACATTACTATGTGATCTTCAGATTGCTGCTATAATGCTTTGGTATACTTCGTATACCAGAGCATTATTGCCTGTCAGTGTAAATCTGACAGGCAATCTATTAGCACGTCCTAATAGGCATATGTCCAGGGCAGACCTGGGGGCCCTTATCTGCTGCCATGGCACCCATTTGCGGGCCTCCGATGGGTGAGAGATGGAGCTCTCTCACCCATTAATGATTTAAATTCCGCGGTCGCTATTGACTGCGGCATTTAACAGGTTAAACGGCCGCCATCGAAGTAAACTTCGATCGCGGCTGTTGGAGCATGAGCCCGGCTGTCAGACAGCCGACCCCCGGCTCCAGCCTGCACGGGACACCCGTGCAGGATTTAGACTAGGCCGCCGTGAAAAGGCGACGGGCTAGCTTAAGGCCCATTAGTGACTGTCAAAAAAAGGCGTATTGGTGGACACTAAGTGGTTAAAAAAGAATATAGGTAAACTCCCCCCGAGCAAGGAGAGTGAAATCATGCAAACTCCAATGTAGTACGGTGTTCACGTTGTTCCTGAGAGTAAGCTAATAAGGCTCGCTTCGCTGCATATACCCGCCAGGGTGCCAGCCGCAGATGTCTCCCAGAGTGCCAGCTGCAGATGCATCTATGGGGCCAGCCAAGGATTTCCCCAGAACCCAGCCAGCGCATACCTCCTACACTGGGCTGGCTTGCTCTTCACTAACATTTATTCCCTGAGTATTTCCACTGCTGTGCTCTACAGGTATAGACAAAATGCCATTTAGGCTAGGGGTACTCAACTACTTTTAGCAAAGGTCCACTTACCGGGGTCTGTCATCAAGGTCCGAGCCGAACACCAGTAGTAAAGATTTGTAGATAGTGCCACACACAGTCCCCCCTGTAGATAGTGCCACACACCCCTCTTTACATAGTGCCACACACCCCTGTAGATAGTGCCATGGCCCCCTGTAGATAATGGCGCACACACACAGCCCCTTGTAGATAGTGGCACACACGCAGCCCCTTGTAGATAGTGGCACACACGTAGCCCCTTGTAGATAGTGGCACACACGTAGCCCCTTGTAGATAGTGGCACACACGTAGCCCCTTGTAGATAGTGGCACACACGTAGCCCCTTGTAGATAGTGCCACACACTCCCCTGTAGATAGTGGCACACACGTAGCCCCTTGTAGATAGTGGCACACACGTAGCCCCTTGTAGATAGTGGCACACACGTAGCCCCTTGTAGATAGTGGCACACACGTAGCCCCTTGTAGATGGTGGCACACACGTAGCCCCTTGTAGATAGTGGCACACACGTAGCCCCTTGTAGATGGTGGCGCACACATAGCCCCTTGTAGATAGTGCCATGCACTCCCCTGTAGATAGTGCCACACACAGCCCCCTGTAGATAGTGCCACACAGCCCCCTTGTAAATTGTGCCCCATGTTGGTAATGCCAGTGCCCCCTGTAAATGGTGACCCCCAAACAAATAAAAAAACGTATACTCACCTGGCCCTGCTCCTGCGACAAATGGAGTTGCTGTACAGGCCTCTACATCCACCTTACGCCTGCAGCCTATTAGACGCCGAGATGTGACTCTTGCGTAGGTCGGTGAAATGCAGTGACACCATCGTGCCGTCCTGCACAGGGATCCTAACGTGGCCTATAGCCTGGTGAGTGGCGAGCATGGAGCTCATAGCATCCTGGTCTACCATAACATTCAGTTGTATCGGTGTCCAGAGCATCTGGAGCACTGGGCCAAAAATCCTGGGCTTCTGCGCGCGTTGCACGGACCTATTATGCGTTCGTCTGAATAAGCCCTAATTGATCCCAAGTATATTTATACCAAGCACCCTTATCTAGTCTTACCTACCTGGTTAGCCTGGTATATATAGGCATTATTGGCTTGATTAGCCCATTTTAAAGATTTAATAAAATTTAAATATTTTTTAAGCGTTCTTGTCCAGGCAATATTTTCTACTTTGAGTTACATGAACGCAAAAATTAAAAAACTATACTTCTTTATCCATTCTAGAGATAGATGCAGGTCCCAGAGGTGGCATTGCTGTGGATATGACATAAATGTCTCTGATGGAAAACCCCTTTAACCCACACTGTGGACATCGTAAAAAATAAACAATGCCAGAACTGCTGTTTTTTATTCATCCGGCTTTCCAAAAAAATGCGATAAAAAGTGATCAAAAAGTTGTGTGTTTCAATGGTACCAATAAAAACTACAAATCGTCCTGAAAAAAATAAGCCCTCATACAGCTACATTGGTGGAAAGATAAATAAGTTATGGCTCTTAGAATATGGCGAAACAAATACTTTTTATTTATTTATTTATTTTAATTTTATTGTGCAAAAGTAGTAAAACATTGAAAAAGATATCAATTTGGTAAGTCCGTAATCGTAATGACCCGCAGAATAAAGTTATTATGTTATTTATACCACACGGAAACGGCATAAATTTAAGACGCAAAAAAGAATGGTAACAATTTTTGCCACTACCCCCCAAAAAAATTAAGAAAAGCTAATCAATAAATGATACAATCGTGGACAAAATTGTTGGTACCCTTGCTGCTGTGGCCACTTCCTGACAGAGCCTCATTTTTCAAATCTGATGTGTCACTTTTTGTGGTAACTTCGGAATGCTTGTACCTATCCAAGCGATTCTGAGACTGTTTTCTCGTGACACATTGGACTTTGTCACTGGAAAAATTGCAAAAATTAGCATTTTTATAAATTTAAATGTAACCGCAAAGGGTACTTAACTGCTCCGTGTGTCATCACCATATGATGTACGGCTGCGTGATTTTCGCGCAGCCGCCATCATTACGACACTCTGTAAACAGAAAAGCACGTGGTGCTTTTCTGTTTTCATTCATACTTTTTACTGCTCTTGCGCGAATCACGTGCGTCACACGGAAATGCTTCCGTGTGCTGCGCGTTATTTTCACACACCCATTGACTTCAATGGGTGCGTGATGCGCGAGAAACGCAGAAATATAGGACATGTCGTGAGTTTTACGCAGCGGACACACGCTGCGTGAAACTCACGGACAGTCTGCACGGCCCCATAGACTAACATAGGTCTGTGCGAGGCGCGTGAAAATCACGCGCGTTGCACGGACATATTATACGTTCATCTAAATAAGCCCTAAGACAGATAGTAATACCACACAAAATAGTCGCTAATTAACATCCCCCATATGTCTACATTAGATTGGCATAGTTTTTTTGAACGTCCTTTTATTTTTCTAGGATGTTACAAGGCTTAGAACTTTAGCAGCAATTTCTCACATTTTCAAGAAAATTTCAAAAGGCTATTTTTTCATGGACCGATTCAGTTCTCAAGTGGCTTTGAGAGGCCTATACAATATAAACCCCCATAAATCATCCCATTTTAAAATCTGCACTCCTCAAAGTATTGAAAACCGCATTTAGAAAGTTTCTTAACCCTTTAGGCGTTTCACAAGAATTAAAGCAAAGTAGGTGAAATTTACAAATTTCATTTTTTTATTTGAAGAAATTAATTTATAATTAATTTTTTCTGTAACACAGAAGGTTTTACAAAAGAAATGCAACTTAATATTTATTGCCCAGATTCTGCAGTTTTTAGAAATATCCCACACGTTGCCCTAGTGCGGTAATGGACTGAAACACAGGCCTCAGAAGAAAAGGAGCACCTAGAGGATGTTGGGCCTTTTTATTAGATTATATTTAGGCACCATGTCAGGTTTGAAGAGTTCTTGGAATGCCAAAACAAAGGAAATACCCCAAAAAAGACCCAATTTTGGAAACTACACCCCCAAGAAATTAATCTAAGGGTGTAGTGAGCATTTTGACTCCACAGGTGTTTCATAGATTTTATTAGAATTTGGACATGAAAATACAATTTTTTACATTTTTTCAATAAGCCGTAGTTTTCGCTAAACAAAAATCTATTTCCACAAGGAATAAAGAAGAAAAAGCCCCTCAATATTTGTAAAGAAACTTCTGCAGAGTATGTAAATACCCGATATGTGGTCATAAACTGCTATTTGGGCACCATGTCGCATGTTGCAAAGCCCCTGATGGACCAGTACAGTGGAAACTCCCCAAAAGTGACTCCATTTAGGAAACTACACCCCCTGAGGAATTAATCTACGGGTGTAGTGAGCATTTTGACCACACAGATGTTTCATAGTTTTTATTAGAATATGGCAGTGAAAAAAATAAAATAGATTATTTCTCAATAAGATGTAGTTTTAGCTCAAAATTTTTAATTTTCTCAACAAATAAAGGAAAAAAAGAGCCCCAACATTTGTTTTGGCACACGGAAGAGGAGCAGCGCCATTTGGCTTTTGGAGCACAGATTTTGCTGGATTGGTTTCTTGGCACCATGTCGCTTTTGCAAAGCCCCTGTGGGAGCAAAACAGTGAACACTCCCCAAAAGTGACTCCAATTGGAAAACTACACCCCTTGAAGAATTTATCTAGGGCGGTAGTGAGCATGTTAACCCCACAGATGTTTCAGAGATTTTATTAGAATTGGGCAGTGAAAATGAAAGTAATTATTTTTTTCCAATAAGATGTAGCTTTAGCTCATAATTTTTAATTTTCTCAACAAATAAAAGGAGAAAAAGCACCCCAACATTTGTAAAGAAATTTCTCCCGAGTACGGCTATACCACATATGTGGTCATAAACTGGTGTTTTGGCACACAGTAGGGCTCAGAAGGGAAGGAGCGCCTTTTGGCTTTTGGAGTGCAGATTTTGAGGGATTGGTTTCTGGGTGCTATGTCGCATTTGCAAAGCCCCTGCGGGACCAAAACAGTGGAAAACTCCCCGGAAGTGACCCCATTTTGGAAACTACACCCCTCAAGGTATTCACCTAGGGGTGTAGTGAGAATGTTAACCCAGCATGTGTTTTCCAGAAATTAGAGTACACTCGATGTTGCAGCGTGAAAATGGGATTTTTTTCCATAGATATGCCAATATGTGGTGCCCAGCTTGTGCCACCATGAAAATACCGCTCTCTAATTATTATGCTGTGTTTCCCGGTTTTAGAAACCCCCTACATGTGGCCCTAATCTTTTGCCTGGACGATCGACAGGGCTCAGGAGTGAAAAAGTACCATGCGAAATTGAGGCCTAATTTGGCAACTTACAAAGTATTGGATCACAATTGCAGAGGCTCTGTTGTGAAATAATAAAAGAAACCCCTGAAAAGTGACACCATTTTGGAATCTACACCCCTCAAGGCATTTATTGAGGGGTATAGTGAGCATTTCCACCCCACAGGTCTTTTCCATAAATGATTGCGCTGTGGATGGTGCAAAGTAAAAATTGCAATTTTTCCCCAGATATGCCATTTCAGTGGCAAATATATAGTACACAGCTTGTGCCACTGGAGATACACACCCCAAAAATTGTTAAAAGGGTTCTCCCGGGTATGGTGTTGCCATATATGTGGAAGTAAACTGCTGTTTGGGCACGCTGAAGGGTTCAGAAGGGAAAGAGCGCCATTTGGCTTTTGGAGGGTGGATTTTGCTTGGTAGTAGTTTTTGTTTGGAGTTTTACGAATATTTTAGTTTATAATGTGGGGGCATATGTAAGCTTCGCAGAGTACATCAGGGCATAGTCAGGTGGTATATTAATGGGGTAAAATAATCCATATGTAATGGCCGGAAGGAGGTGAAGGGAAAGTGAGCCCTAATCTACCCACCGCCCTGTCCCTGCCTACTTGCAACGACTCGCCCTAGGCGACGAGGTACAACTGGGCGGCGGTCCCTACGCTGTCTAAGTGCACAGGAAAACAAACAGGGAACATGCAAGGGAAGGGGCAGTAGCCACGGAACGCCACGAGGAAACGGAGCGGCGAACGGACAGTCAGGACCAGGACGAAGTGAGTACACCCAAGCGGGCAAGGAGACAGAAGCAAGCCAGGGGCAAAGCAAGCAGGTCAAGCAGAACTGCAGCAAGGCAGAAGCACGGCAGAAGCAGGCTGGAGCAAGCAGCAGTGGGGCCAGGAATCCAAAAGAATTACAAGCACTGAGGGAGAGAACAGGGCAGGTAATAAAGGACAGGGGGCGGAGCTAACTCCGACAGACCAGGCCGCGATAGGCTCTCCCACTCCTGAGCCTGCCACCCTGGTTGGTGGGAGATGGTGTCAGTCGAACAGGTCTGGCCTCAGGTGTGGATTGATTAATCCCAGGAGTATACCTAGATGAAGTACCTGGCAGATCCCTAACAGTACTCCCCCTTTTATGAGGGGCCACCGGACCCTTACTAAGGGGACCCGGTTTAGTGGGGAAGAGAAGGTGGAACCTCCTGATCAATACCCCAGCGTGAACATCACGGGCAGGTACCCAAGTCCTCTCCTCCGGCCCGTATCCTCTCCAATGGACCAGGTACTGGAGGGAGCCCTGGACCATCCTACTGTCCATAATCTTGGCCACCTCGAATTCCACCCCCTCAGGGGTGAGAACGGGAACAGGAGGTATCCTCGAGGGGGACCAGGACGGGGAGCAGCGTTTAAGGAGGGAGGCATGGAAGACGTCATGTATGCGAAAGGATGGGGGGAGCTCCAGACGGAAGGATACAGGGTTGAGGACTTCAATGATCTTATAAGGTCCAATAAATCGGGGAGCAAACTTCCTGGACGGGAACTTAAGGCGCAAGTTCCTGGACGACAACCAGACCAAATCCCCGACGACAAACCGGGGGTTAGCAGAACGTCTACTATCCGCCTGAATCTTTTGTGCGCTCTGGGACGCCTCTAGGTTCTTCTGAACCTGGGCCCAGACGGTGCACAGTTCCCGATGAACATCCTCTACCTCAGGATTATTGGAACAACCAGGGGAGACGGAGGAGAATCTTGGGTTAAACCCGAAATTACAGAAAAACGGGGAGACCCCTGACGAGTTACTGACCCGGTTATTCAAGGAAAATTCAGCAAGGGGAAGGAATGAGACCCAATCGAATTGACAGTCAGAGATGAAACACCTTAAATATTGTTCCAGGGATTGGTTGGTCCTTTCCGTTTGGCCATTAGTTTCGGGATGGAAGGCGGAGGAGAAGGACAGATCAATCTCCAACTTTTTACAAAAAGCTCTCCAAAATAAGGAAACAAATTGTACCCCTCTGTCAGAAACGATATTGACTGGGGCCCCATGGAGACGCAGGATGTGTTTCACAAACAAAGAAGCTAACGTCTTGGCGTTAGGTAGCTTCTTAAGGGGCACAAAGTGGCACATCTTGCTGAAGCGGTCGACTACCACCCACACCACCGACTTGCCCTGAGATGGAGGCAAATCGGTGATAAAATCCATGGAGATATGGGTCCAAGGTCTCTGGGGAATGGGCAAGGAACGTAGTAGGCCCGCAGGTCGGGACCTAGGGGTTTTGGACCTAGCGCAAACCTCACAAGCGGCGACGTAAGCCCTAACGTCTTTAGGCAACCCAGGCCACCAATAGTTTCTGGTAATGAGGTGTTTGGTGCCCAAGATGCCAGGATGACCAGATAGAGCGGAGTCATGGTTTTCCCTGAGTACCCTCAGCCGGTATTGCAGGGGAACAAACAGTTTGTCCCCAGGGACGTTCCCGGGAGCTGCACCCTGATCAGCCGTGATATCAGAAGCTAAATCAGAATCCGTGGCAGAGACGATTATACCAGGGGGTAAAATACAAGCAGGATCCTTCTCAGAAGGAGGATTGGCCATGAAACTACGTGACAGAGCATCAGCCTTAATATTCTTGGACCCAGCCCTATAGGTAACCAAGAAATTAAATCTGGTAAAGAATAGTGCCCACCGAGCTTGTCTAGGATTAAGCCTCCGGGCCGATTCTAGGAAAACCAGATTCTTGTGATCCGTAAGGACCGTTACCTGGTGTCTGGCCCCCTCCAGGAAGTGCCGCCACTCCTCAAAAGCCCATTTAATGGGTAGAAGTTCGCGGTTGCCAATATCATAGTTACTCTCCGTGGGCGAAAACTTCCTAGAGAAGTAAGCACAGGGGCGGAGATGGGTGAGGGAGCTGGTACCCTGGGACAAGACGGCCCCCACTCCCACCTCGGAAGCGTCAACCTCCACAATAAATGGCTCCTCTTGGTTGGGCTGAATCAGCACGGGGGCCGAGATAAAGCACTTCTTGAGGGTCTCAAAGGCCTGGACGGCCTCAGGGGGCCAATGGAGGACATCAGCACCCTTGCGGGTAAGGTCCGTAAGAGGCTTAGCGACGGCCGAGAAGTTGGCAATAAATCTCCTGTAATAGTTGGCGAACCCTAAAAAACACTGTAACGCCTTAAGGGAGGCAGGTTGGACCCATTCCGCCACAGCCTGAACCTTGGCAGGGTCCATGCGGAATTCATGAGGAGTGAGGATTTGCCCTAAAAATGGTATCTCCTGTACCCCAAAGACACATTTTTCAGTCTTAGCAAACAGATTATTCTCCCGAAGGACCTGGAGCACCTTCCTGACATGCTCCACGTGGGAGGACCAGTCCTTGGAAAACACCAGTATGTCATCAAGGTACACAACAAGAAAATTACCCAGGTACTCTCTCAGGATTTCATTAATAAAATTCTGGAAGACAGCAGGGGCATTACACAACCCAAAGGGCATGACCAGGTATTCGAAATGACCCTCGGGTGTGTTGAACGCAGTTTTCCACTCATCCCCCTCTTTGATGCGGATAAGGTTATATGCCCCCCGTAGATCGAACTTAGAAAACCATTGGGCTCCCTGAACCTGATTAAAAAGATCCGGAATCAAAGGAAGTGGGTACTGGTTCCTTACGGTGACCTTATTCAGGTTACGATAATCAATGCACGGCCTAAGACCACCATCCTTCTTCCCCACGAAGAAGAAGCCAGCACCTACAGGAGAAGTCGAGGGGCGAATGAAACCCTTGGCCAGGCATTCTTGGATATATTCCCTCATAGCTTTACGTTCAGGACATGAAAGATTAAATATCCTCCCCTTAGGAAGCTTGGCACCAGGCACCAAATCGATAGCGCAATCGTAATCTCTATGGGGGGGCAACACCTCGGAGGCCTCCTTAGAAAACACATCGGCGAAGTCCTGAACAAACTCAGGAAGCGTGTTTACCTCCTCCCGGGGAGAAATAGAGTTAACAGAAAGACATGACATAAGACATTCATTACCCCATTTGGTGAGATCCCCAGTATTCCAATCAAACGTGGGATTATGCAACTGCAACCAGGGAAGGCCTAAAACCAGATCAGACGATAATCCCTGCATCACCAGTACAGAGCACTGCTCCAAATGCATGGAGCCAACAAGGAGTTCAAAAACAGGAGTATGCTGAGTAAAATAACCATTAGCAAGGGGAGTTGAGTCGATTCCTACTACAGGGATAGGATAAGGTAAATCAATACAAGGCATCTTTAGAGACATAGCAAATTCCGCAGACATGATATTAGCAGATGACCCTGAATCCACGAAAGCACTGCCCGTGGCAGCCCGGCCAGCAAACGAGACCTGAAAGGGAAGCAAAATTTTATTGCGTTTCACATTAACGGGAAATACCTGTGCGCCCAAGTGACCTCCCCGATGATCACTTAGGCGCGGAAGTTTTCCGGCTTCTTATTCTTGCGCCTGGGACAGGTGTTCAGTAGATGCTTGTCGTCCCCACAGTAGAAGCAGAGACCATTCATTCTGCGAAACTCCCTACGTTGTCGAGGGGACATGGAGGCCCCGAGTTGCATAGGTACCTCCGAGTCCTCCGTGGAGGGGCGAGGAGACGGGACCTCGGGGGGGATCGCAGAAAAGTCAGAGGGGAGCACACTGAAGCGTTCTAGCTGACGTTCCCTGAGACGTCGGTCAAGTCGTACTGCTAGGGCCATAACCTGGTCAAGGGAGTCAGACGAGGGGTAGCTAACCAGCAGATCCTTCAGGGCGTCAGATAATCCTAACCTAAACTGGCACCTTAGGGCCGGATCGTTCCACTGAGAAGCTACGCACCACTTCCTAAAATCAGAACAGTATTCCTCAACCGGTCTCCTACCCTGACGTAAGGTCACCAGCTGACTCTCGGCTAAGGCAGTCCTGTCAGTCTCGTCGTAAATGAGTCCGAGGGCAGAGAAAAAACGATCAACAGAGGAAAGTTCAGGGGCGTCAGGAGCCAAGGAGAAGGCCCACTCTTGGGGCCCTTCCTGGAGTCGGGATATGATGATACCCACCCGCTGGTTCTCGGAACCTGAGGAGTGGGGCTTTAGGCGGAAATACAGTCTGCAACTCTCCCGGAAGGAGAGAAACGTCTTACGGTCCCCTGAGAACCGGTCAGGTAACTTGAGGTCGGGTTCTAGAGGTGAGGTGAGGGGTACTACTAAAGCAGCGTCACCCTGATTGACCCTTTGGGCCAGGGCCTGGACCTGTAGGGAGAGGCCCTGCATCTGCTGGGCCAGGGTCTCAAGGGGGTCCATGATAGCGTCAGCGTAGGAGAAATGGTAGACTAGGTAAGGGCTTGTAATTATGTAATGGCCGGAAGGAGGTGAAGGGAAAGTGAGCCCTAATCTACCCACCGCCCTGTCCCTGCCTACTTGCAACGACTCGCCCTAGGCGACGAGGTACAACTGGGCGGCGGTCCCTACGCTGTCTAAGTGCACAGGAAAACAAACAGGGAACATGCAAGGGAAGGGGCAGTAGCCACGGAACGCCACGAGGAAACGGAGCGGCGAACGGACAGTCAGGACCAGGACGAAGTGAGTACACCCAAGCGGGCAAGGAGACAGAAGCAAGCCAGGGGCAAAGCAAGCAGGTCAAGCAGAACTGCAGCAAGGCAGAAGCACGGCAGAAGCAGGCTGGAGCAAGCAGCAGTGGGGCCAGGAATCCAAAAGAATTACAAGCACTGAGGGAGAGAACAGGGCAGGTAATAAAGGACAGGGGGCGGAGCTAACTCCTACAGACCAGGCCGCGATAGGCTCTCCCACTCCTGAGCCTGCCACCCTGGTTGGTGGGAGATGGTGTCAGTCGAACAGGTCTGGCCTCAGGTGTGGATTGATTAATCCCAGGAGTATACCTAGATGAAGTACCTGGCAGATCCCTAACACCATAGGTGTTTGTTATGCTGTGAATCAATCTTTTATGCATAGGCCAGTGTCGCATTGATAAATGGTGTCCTTTCTTAACCCCTTTTGGTCCACACTCCGCACCTTTGCAGTTTGGGGAATTTTGCTGGGTAGGTGTTGTCCTGGTATAATACGGGCACCCTCGCTTCCAGCAGATATTTTTGAGTCCTCCCCTTCCTGTTTCCCTAATTTTAGGACCTTAATAAATAAATCTTGAAACAGAAGAAATTTTCCCCTCGGGCCTGTACTACTGCATATTTTTCTTTCCTGAATGGGAGCCTTAACTTATTTAATTTTTTCATAGACATAGTGGTATGAGGGCTGTTTTTTTGCGGGATGATCTGTAGTTTTCATTGGTACTATTTTGGGGTACATGCGACTTTTTGATCACTTTTTCTCCTTTTGTTTTGGGAGGCAAGGTGACCAAAAAAACAGCAATTCTGGCATAGTTTTATTTTTTATTTTTTAATATAGCATTCACCACGCGTTATAAATTACATGTTAACTTCATTCTGCGGGTCAGTACGATTCCGGCAATACCAAATTGATAGCACTTTTTTTATGTTTTACAACAATAAAATTACTTTTGTAAAAAATGTTTTTTTTTTCTGTCGCCTTGTTGTAAGAGCCATAACTTTTTTAATTTTTTCGTCGACTGAGCTGTATGAGGGCTGTCTTTTGTGAAACGATCTATAGTTTTTTTTTTTATAGGCACCATTTTTGGATACATGCAACATTTTGATCACTTTTTATTTACATTTTTTGAAGACAAAGTGACCAAAAAACAGCAATTCTGGCAATGTTTTTTAGTTTTGTTTTTTTACGGTGTCCACTGAGCGGGATAAAGATCAGTCCGTTACGGACGCAGCAATACCAAATATCTATGGTTTATTATTATTATTTTTTCAATAATAAATGACTTGATAAGGGAGAAATGGCGATTGTGTTTATTTTGTTACTTGAAACTTTGATTTTATTTTTTACAACTTTTTTATTTTTACTTTCTTTCCACTTTTTTTTTTTTTTTTTTTAGTCCCATTAGGGAACTTGAAGGTCCTGTTTCGCTATGTTCACACACTTCGCAGAAAACATCTGAAAACACGGAGCTGTTTTGTTAGCAACTTTTGATTTTTGCGGCGTTTTTCTATAGAGTCAATGAAAAACGGCTGAAGAAGTGACATGCACTTATTTTTTACGTGGCCGTTTTTAATACGCCGTATTTCCCATTGAAATCAATGGGCAGATGTTTGTAGGCGTTCGGCTTCCGTTTTTCGAGGCGTAAACACCCCGAAATACGCCTGAAAACACTACGTGTGCACATACCCTAATACATTGCACTAACTATGTAGTACAATGTATTAGAACTGTCAGTCATTCACTAACAGCAAGCCAATTAGGCTCCGCCTCTGGACTGTATGTACTCCTAAATGGTGCGATTAAAACAGTTGTCCTGCAAAAATCATGGCTATGTTTACGGAAAAATAAAGTTATGGCATTTGAAATGTGATGATCAAAGAAACTGAAAAAATTACTCCATCATTAAAGGGAATGTGTTTTTTGTTTTTTTTTAATTGAACAGTTAGGCTGGGTTCACACGACCTATTTTCAGGCGTAAACGAGGCGTATTATGCCTCGTTTTACGCCTGAAAATAGGGCTACAATACGTCGGCCATTTGAATGGGTTTGCCGACGTACTGTGCAGACAACCTGTAATTTACGCGTCGTCGTTTGACAGCTGTCAAACGACGACGCGTAAATGGACTGCCTCGGCAAAGAAGTGCAGGGCACTTCTTTGCCACGTAATTTGAGCTGTTCTTCATTGAACTCAATGAAGCACAGCTCAAGATTTACGAGCGTCTCAGACGCTTCGCAAAATGCGAGGAGGAGCATTTACGAGTGAAACGAGGCAGCTGTTAACAGTCTGTCTTTTCACACGTAAATGCCTCTCATCGTGTGAACATACCCTTAGTGTAAAAATGATTAAACAGTGTTCTAATTTTTTCCTTTTTTTCACTAGTCAGGAAATATTATAAATTAGATTCTAATTTATAATATTTCCCAGTGCTGGTCACTAGATGGAGCAATTCCCAAAATTGCAGCATTGCATGTGGTAAAGCAACCACATTGCTTTATGCTGCAAAATTTGGGAAAACTCACTCGCTCTAGTGAGCTCTCAGAATTCCCCCCTCCTTTATCCTGGCTGGTGCCGGGAGAAACGAGGGGATAGAACGGTCAAACCTCCTACACCGTGTGTCGCCATTTTTTGAGCTAACACAGTGTAGTAGGTTAACATACACTAGTAAACACAGTAAAACACGAACATACATAGAAATAACTTACCTGCTCCAGTCGCCGCCGCTCCCTCCGGTCCGTCCGCTCCGTCTGCTACCGCCGCTCCAAGTGCACAAGTCCGGAAGCCGCGACCGGAAGTAATAATCTTACTGTCCGGCCGCGACTTCCGGTCTACAGGAAAATGGCGCCGGACGGCGCAGTTCAACTTGGACTGTGTGAGCAGACGGCATACAACATAGTGAATGGAACGGGCCCCGTTCGCATTCACTATGGGACTGTAGCTGCTGTATTCCATGTCTGTATGTGTCGTTAATCGACACATACAGAAATGGAAAAAAAAAATGGCAGCCCCCATAGGGAAGAAAAAGTGTAAAAATAAAAAAAAGTAAAACACAAACACACAAATAAATATAAACGTTTTTAATAAAACACTAAAACCAAACTGATGTAAAAAAAAATTGTTTCGTGACACTGTTCCTTTAAAGAGGCTCTGTCACCAGATTTTCAAACCCCTATCTCCTATTGGAGAGACAGAACCGATAAAAACACAGGGACATATACAAAAACACCGAAAAAGGCCATACTTACAAATGGACACAGCCAGGCCAGAAATGCTGATGAAAGGGCGAGCAGGTGCTTTAAATAATAATAGCCACTAGTCTTGAGGGGAGTGGTGTGTGGTGTATGGGATGTGTAGTAAGAAATAATAAATGAATAGTGTGTGTGCAAGTGTAATACTATGAGTGAAATATAGGGGGCAGTAATAAATGAAGTGCCTCAATAGAAATAAATGGATAATGGAGTGCAAGTGAGTGAAACATGGAGGGATAGTGTGTACGTCATGAGGCACAACGTGTATAGCCAGGTAGAAGCCTATTTGTGACGCCTTGATAATTCATAGAGCGGGCTACCCTGCTTGCTATGCCAAACAACAACACACCATGCTCTCCCAGCATCAAAGACCCGGCTGTGTCTAAGAGAAGCGAATATACATAATAATGAAAAATACCTGGGGTATTGGTAATCATTTTGGCCAAAAGGACGCAAGCTCGCAATCCACGACAAGGATCCCCAGATTTGCGAGTCCCTAACTCCTAAACTGGAACAGAACGTTCCTGATGCACAAACAGAACCGATAAAAACACAGGGACATATACAAAAACACCGAAAAAGGCCATACTTACAAATGGACACAGCCAGGCCAGAAATGCTGATGAAAGGGCGAGCAGGTGCTGCAATGTAGATAACAGTAACGTTTTTTTTGTTTTTTTTTAAACGAGCATTTTTGGCCAAGTTATGACCATTTTTATATTTATGCAAATGAGCCTTTCTTAAGTACAACTGGGCGTGTTTAAAGTTATGTCCAACTGGGCGTGTATTGTGTGTGTAAATCTGGGCGTTTTTACTTGTTTTTCTAGCTGGGCGTTGTGAATAGAAGTGTATGATACTGACAAATCAGCATCATCCACTTCGCTTCGTTACCACCCAGCTTCTGGCAGTGCATAGACACACAGCGTGTCCTTGCGAGATCACGCTGTGATGTCACTCACTTCCTCCCACAGGAACTTCATCGCGTCGGATGAGCGAGGACACGCTGTGTGTCTGTGCACTGCCAGAAGCTGGGTGGTAACGAAGCGAAGTGGATGATGCTGATTTGTCAGCATCATACACTTCTATTCACAACGCCCAGCTAGTAAAACAAGTAAAAACGCCCAGATGTACACACACAATACACGCCCACTTGGACATAACTTTAAACACGCACAGTTGTACTTAAGAAAGGCTCATTTGCATAAATATAAAAATGGTCATAACTTGGCCAAAAATGCTTGTTTTTGAAAAAAAACAAACACATTACTGTTATCTACATTGCAGCGCCGATCTGCTGCAATAGGAGATAGGGGTTTGAAAATCTGGTGACAGAGCCTCTTTAAGACTCAAAATAGGCTAAAGGGTTAATGTTATGGCGGATTAATGTAATTCTTACAGCAACGTCACAAAATCTTACAGCAAAGTGGCGCGAAAACCAAACAATTATTGTGCCAAGCACAGATGGGAAGTCGGCGGGCTCGCGAGATCTTTCATTATGGATTAATATTGATCTTGAATTTTGTATATTCTTTAGGGTAGATACCCTCCGGGCATATCTCCGCCCATTGGTACATATTTATTTTGTGACTTTACAAGCACGGATGGGTCTCGCCTCTCTGCGCAGACGCCGGTTTGCTTTCCTGGCGCCTGCGCACCGGGGCTGACTTCCCCTCTGTGCTTAGGGCGATTATTTGGCATTCGCGCCACTTTGCTCCATACTTCCTCATTCTATACTATGTGCAGGTGCACACTATTATTCTACTTTTTAAACACTACACAAAATTCCTGGAAAACCGCCACATGTGCTAGTAAGTATAAATTATAATTGCAATTATTTTATATATATATATATATATATATATATATATATGTATATATATATATATATATATATATATATATATATATATAAATGGGAGACCATGCTCGTCCAACCTATACCCCTGAGAAAGCTCGACTTGGTCTGGTGATACGCTTGGGGCTGTTTTTTGTCTTTTAGTGTGTGCCCCTACCAGGCTTAGACCTATTGTCTGATTCTTACCATGGTTTAGGTATGTGCTTTATTTCATTGCATGTCACATTTCCTAAGGTTTATCTTGTTTTGTATATAAGTGGGGCCCCCATTGGGATTTCCCATATTGTCTGGCAGGGTCTATTTAGCTTGGGGTTTACACACACCTTACAGTGTATCTTATTGTGGATCACTGTTTGTACTTTTGTATACAACGTTTTTAAATTTATCTGTGTCCCTTTTGGTGTCAAATAAAATTTTGTAATTGCTTTGATATACTTTTGGATGTGCACGTCAACTTCTTTACCCTACTCTTTCTGGTATCTATAGTTGTTTCTTTTTAGGGCATGGATTATTCACTACTCATTTAGATAGCGTGCCTAGCATTTCCTTTTTTTTGTATATAGAATCTGGATAATGCACACATTGATATCCCACCACAGCGATAAGAAACACAGTGATGTCACAACACATGGGCAATAACTAAAGTAACGCCCCAGCGCAGGAATAATAGTTAGTGATGTCACAGTACATGTATAATAAGCACTCTCAAGTCAAATGAAATGTCATGGAACAGAAATAATGTCTCAGAACAGGGATAATAAACATAGTGATGTTATAGCTAATTGCTAAGGATCACAGTAATGTCACAGCACATTGCAGGAGCTTTAAACGGGGGTTTCCAAGTGCGTTGGTGCCCACGAAAGAGATGGCAAAATTCCCTTCCTGTATCCCAGACAATACTCACTTTGCCAACTTTTTACATGTGCTACATCACTAATTTTCACATAAGGTGGTTTAGGAATAGTGATAGTATGCCGGTAATATCCTTGGGGGTAGCACTCCCCTCATAAATACAGCAGACTCATAAAGGGGCTCATGCACAAGACCAAGTTTTTCTTCAGTGTGCTATCTGCATTTTTTCCTGATAGCACACTTACCTTTTCATTTCTATGGGGCCATGCGCACATCAATGTTTTTTTGTGGATCCCTTATTCCGCTGCGCAAATTAAATAACATGTCCTATCCTTGTCCGTTTTTGCATACCTGTGCCGTCTTTAAACTCTATAGGCCCTCAAAAATAACGGACAGCACACAGAAGCCATTCATATGCTGTCTGCATTTTGCGGATACGTTGCTAGAAAATTACCTTCCTTTTGGTGCGGACCAGATGACACAATGGAACAACGTGGCCATAATATACGGACATACGGAATGGTTGCAGAAGTAGCTCGGAGGCATTAACCTAAATACGGACACTATGATCCGTAGTTTGCCGCCCGATCAAACGCAACGGTCGTGTGCACGATGCCTTAGTCCATTGTATTATTTCCAATATTTACAGCATTCTTTACAATATTGTTTTGTCCCGTTTTTATATACTTATATAGGGCTGCATTGTTGTAGCGTCCATGGCCGCGGACCGTCGGGATTACTCACCCCCTGGCTGCCGCAGCCATGGATCTGGGACCGCTGTGTCCCGTAGGATGCGCGTGCACGCTCGTGTCTGGCCTTAAAGGGCCAGCGCACGCACATGTAAATTATCACTAATTAGCCCATGATCACCCTGGACTATAAGAAGGGCCCTGCCCCCTTTGCTCATTGCCTGAGCATTGTTGTGTTTTCCTATGTTAGTCTTGCAAATGGTCCCTTAGTGTTAGGCCAGATTCAGACCAACGTGTGCGTTTTGCGCACGCAAAATACGCTGCGTTTTGCGCGCACAAAAGGAACTTGACAGCTCCGTGTGCCCTGTTCATATGGATGCGCGGCTGCGTGCTTTTCGAGCAGCCGCCATCATTATGACACTCCGTTTGGATGTTTGTAAACAGAAAAGCACCACGTGCTTTTCTGTTTACATTCATTCTTTTACTGCTGTTGCGCGAATGGGTGTGTGAAAATCACGAAGTGCTTCCGTGGGGCATGCGTGATTTTCACGCACCCATTCACTTCAATGGGTGCGTGATGCGCGAAAAACGCAGAAATATAGATCATGTCGCGAGTTTTACGCAGCGGACTCACGCTGCGCAAAACTCAAGGACAGTCTGCACTGCCCCATAGACTTGCATAGGTCCGTGCGACCCGCGTGAAATCACGTTCATGTGAATCCCCCCTTATTGTAATGTCCACGAGTCGGCAAGCGCTGGCCCCAGCCTCCTCCTCAGGTGACAGCGCTCGCGTCCACTCACCTCAGCCGGATCCCGTAGGTTGCACGCGCAAGCTCGTGCCCGCTCTTAAAGGGGCAGCATGCACACCGGACCTCGTGGATGAACTTTGACCCGTGAGTACCCTGGTCTATTAAAGGGGTCCAGCCCCCTAGTTCTATGCCTGAGTGTTGTTGTGTTCCCTAGTTTGTCTATGCGATGGCCTCCTAGTGTGTTTCCTGTTCCAGTCCCTACCCCTGTACCTGTTTCCAGTTCCTGTTCCTAGCAATCCATACATTCCTGGTCTAGCACTGAGCTGTGCCAAAGTCGTGCCGTGCTGCATCCACGTCTGACCTGCTCCACTTCGCCTGACGTCCGCCTGCTACCTAGTCCCAGCCGAGCCTGCCCTGCTGCTGTCTGAGCTGCCAAAAGTACCTATTGAACTATAGACTCTCACCTGCTCCCTCTTGGCCAGCTGCCTTACCGCCAAGGCGGTACGGCCCAGTGGGTCCACAGACCCTTTTTGACAGTACGCTCAGGTCATGGACCCCGCTGGTCGATTCAAGACTATGACGACGTCACAGGAGATGCAAGCGGATATGCTGGACCTCCAGTCTCGACAGGACCAACTCCTCCAGGCATTGAACATTCGTGCTCGTCGGCAGGTGACACAAGCTGCGGTTCCCCCAACAACACCTACTGGCAATGTGGATCCTCAGTCTACACCTCTTGGCAGTATTGACCCACGTGTTTCTTTGCCACTTCCTGACCGCTATGATGGAGAAGCAAGTACCTGTCGTGGTTTTCTTAATCAATGCCAGATCCATTTCAGCCTGTATGCTAGGACATTTTTGTCTGATGGTGCCAGGGTCGCTTTCATCATTTCTCTCCTCACCGGCAAGGCTCTTGCATGGGCGAACCCTATCTGGGAGAGAAAAGGACCAGAGACCCTTGACTTCCCTGCCTTCCTCCGGACTTTTCGCATGGTGTTTGAGGAACCTGGACGGGTCTCATCTGCAGTGGCCTCTTTGATTAACCTGCGCCAAGGAGACATCTCCGTGAGTGAGTACGCCATCCACTTCCACACCCTGGCGGGAGAGCTGTTGTGGAACAATGAGGCTCTGGTGGCTGCATTCTGACATGGACAATCTTCCAGAGTTAAAGACGAACTTGCCGCCCGGGATCTGCCATCTACCCTGGATGACCTTATCCTTCTGTCTGCCCGGATTGATATATGGATCCGTGAACGCCTCCAAGAGGTTCAACGGGAGGGAGCCCTTCCTAGTCTGGTCTCTACTTTGCAGCAACCCCTGCTGTCCTCAGATTTCGATCCACCTAAAAAGTCGGTAATAACGGACCAGTATAAGTTATCTACCCAAGAGAGACAACGCAGACGCACATCTGGACTCTGCCTTTATTGCGGTCTCGATCGCCATCTTGTGCGCCTGGGCCCCAAAAATCCCAAAACCTAGGGTTGCTTGGAGTGACACACTTGGGTAAAGATCACATAAACAACACAAAAGTTTGAGCAGCACATTCCAACAAAATGATACAAAACGTGTATGCAGGTGCAAGAACACCTGTGACTGCAAATATACAGCCGACAAAGAAATGGCGACAGCACACTGCAAACACTAATGTCACCTAAGCCACTAAATATAAATAAATATGCATTACTGCTAAATCTACTTACAAATAGGGAGCTTCTTAGTGCACATTTTGATCAAAAAGTGTTTGCCCACCTGCCACGACAAGGCGACCTCTGTAAGGTGGGGACCTACTCTGCACATACACCCAGAACTGGGACTAAGCCCACATATATATCTGGGGACGGTAGGAACCAGCATTAAACTAATTAAAATCACCCAGGGCAGAATGGGAGGAGTGCCAGAACAAAAATGGAGGCAGTCACTAACCCCACATATGCCCTGCCCTGGGTGATTTTAATTAGTTTAAGAACCTCCCTATTTGTAAGTAGATTTAGCAGTAATGCATATTTATTTATATTTAGTGGCTTAGGTGGCATTAGTGTTCGCAGTGTGCTGTCGCCAACCTTGGGTAAAGATGGACTTCCGTCTAAATTGTCCGTCCCTGTGACCATAGTGTCCGGCAAGAAAATGCATCAGGTTTCTGCGTATATGGACTCTGGATCCGCCGCTAATTTCATCTGCAGAGATCTGGTGGACCTTCTGCAATTACCCACCACCCCTCTGGAGAGCCCGTTGACAGTTGCCTCAGTGAATGGACTACCTCTGCCAGACCCAGTTATAGCTGTGACCAAGCCGCTGAGGCTCCAAGTGGGAGCCCTTCACTCCGAAATTCTGACGTTCTATGTCCTGCCCAAAGCTGTTAACCCTGTGTTGCTGGGCCTGCCTTGGCTCTGACTGCATGCACCAGTTCTGAACTGGAATTCTGGAGAGGTTCTCCAGTGGGGCCCTGAGTGTCAAGGTTGTTGCCTGGTGTGCATTCGTTCGGCTCAGCCTTCGCTGCCTCGGTCATTGGCAGGATTGCCGGGTCATTATGCTGCCTTTTCGGAAGTCTTCAGCAAGAGGGAGGCGGAGACATTGCCCCGACATCGGGCGTATAACTGCCCTATTGAACTGATTCCTGGTACATTCCTTCCCCGTGGTAGGGTATATCCTCTCTCCTTGCCAGAGACTCTGTCCATGTCCTCCTATGTGAAAGAGAACTTAGAAAGGGGCTTCATATGGAAGTCTTCCTCCCCGGCAGGAGCCGAGTTCTTCTTCGTCAAAAAGAAAGATGGCTCTCTTCGTCCTTGCATCGACTACCTTGGTCTCAACCAGATCACGGTGAAGAATAAATATCCGTTGCCACTGATCTCCGAACTGTTTGATCGTATACGTGGTGCAAATTTTTTTTCTAAACTAGACCTGCGTGGGGCTTACAACCTAGTCCGGATTCGCCAGGGTGATGAATGGAAGACTGCATTTAACACCCGTGATGGACACTATGAGTATCTAGTAATGCCCTTTGGCCTGTGTAATGCTCCCGCGGTCTTCCAGGAGTTTGGAAATTACATTTTCCGTGACCTCCTCTATGTTTGTGTTGTCGTCTACCTTGATGACCTCTTGATTTTCTCCCCAGATCCTATGACACACCAGAGACATGTCCGTCAGGTTCTGCTACGGTTAAGGGAGAATCATCTGTACGCCAAGTTGGAGAAGTGCGTATTTGACGAGGATGCTCTACCCTTCCTGGGCTACATCGTCTCGAATCGTGGTCTCGAGATGGATCCTGAGAAGGTAAATTCTTTCTTGGAGTGGCGACGCCCCAAGGCTTGAGGACCATACAGCGCTTTTTGTGATTTGCTAATTTTTACAGGCAGTTTATTCCGAACTTCTCCTCACTGACTTCTCCCATCTCTAACCTACTAAGAAGGGGATGAACGCCAAGGTGTGGACTCCCGAGGCAGAGTCCGCATTCAATAGCCTGAAGAGTGCCTTCACGTCAGCCTCTATCCTCCATCATCCGGATGTCTCTCTGCAGTTCTCGGTGGAGGTGGATGCATCCTCTGTCGTTGCTGGTGCACTCCTGTTCCAGAGAGGTCCCAAGGGCAAGTCAAGGGTATGTGGATACTTTTCCAAGCTCTTCTCTTCCGCAGAACGTAACTACTCGATTGGGGATTGGGAGTTTCTGGCCATCAAATTGGCTCTGGAGGAGTGGAGACATCTACTAGAGGGCGCAGCTCATCCGATCTTGATTTTTACGGACCACAAGAATCTAACCTACCTCCAGATGGCCCAATGGCTGAACCCTCGTCAGGCCAGGTGGTCACTGTTCTTTGCAAGGTTTCAGTTTGAGCTTCATTAACGCCTGGCCGACAAGAATGTGAGGGCCGATGCCTTGTCCAGGTCTTTCGAGACAGAAGACACCATTGAGAGTCCACAGAACATTATTGATCCATCTTGCATTGTCTCGGTCAATCCACTGCAAATTGGGGACATTCCTCCAGGGAGGATTTTTGTGCGCCTGGCTGATCGTGGAAGAATCCTCTGCTGGGGACACTCCTCTAGACTGGCAGGTCACTCGGGGCTACGTAAGACCCGGGATTTGATTGCTCGTCATTTCTGGTGGCCCACACTGCCCAAGGATATTGTGGACTTAGTTTCTTACTGTGCTGTATGTTCAGCCAACAAGGGCCACCCACTCCAGACCTGCTGGTCTGCTCCAGCCATTGCCTGTGCCCAATTCTCCCTGGCAGCATATAGCGATGGACTTTATCACGGACCTGCCTCTCTCTGCTTGATGCAGTGCTGTCTGGGTGGTGGTGGACCGATTTTCGAAGATGGCCCACTTCGTTCCCCTGACCGGTCTTCCTTCTGCTTCTCAGTTGTCCAAGTTATTTATCCAACACATCTTCCGCCTGCACGGCTTGCCGCAGCATATTGTGTCTGATCGGGGGGTTCAGTTTACCTCGAGGTTCTTGAGAGCCCTCTGCGGACTTCTTGGCGTGAAGTTGGACGTTTCCTCTGCCTACCATCCTCCGTCTAATGGTCAGGTTGAGAGGATCAACCAGATTTTGGAGAACTACCTATGCCACTTCATCTCCAAGCAGCAGGATGACTGGGTTCAGTTGCTCCCATGGGCGGAGTTCTCCTACAATAATCACACCAGCGAGTCTACTAAGAATACATCGTTCTGCATTGTCTGCGGCCAGCACCCACAAATTCCTCTCCTGGTGCCTGATACTTCCGAGGTGCCTGCAGCTGACTCCACGTTTAGAGACTTCTTGCAGATCTGGTGGACCGCATGTAACGGAAGGCTGACACAAGGAGAAGAGAGCCTCCTCGGTTTCTTCCTGGCACTAAGGTCTGGCTGTCGTCCAGGAATATCCGACTGAGGGTGCCGTCGTGTAAATTTGCCCCCAGGTTCCTCGGACCATTTGAGGTCCTGCAGCAGATCAACCCTGTCACCTACAAGCTTCGGCTACCTCCTACCCTCAGGATTCCCAACTCCTTCCATGTCTCCCTCCTGAAACCAGTGATCCTGAACTGCTATTCCAAGACTCCCAGCCCTGCGGTTGCCTCCAGCGGCCCTTCGGACATCTTTGAGGTCAAGCAGATCTTGGACACCAAGAGAGTGAGGAAAGACTTTTTTTATTTGGTGGATTAGAGGGGGTTTGGTCCTGAAGAGAGGTCCTGGGAGCCAAAGGAGAACCTCAATGCCCCTACTCTTCTGAAGAAGTTTCTCTCTCGCTCTGGTCCCAAGAAGAGGGGGCATAAGAGGGGGAATACTGTAATGTCCGTGGCTGCGGTCTGTCAGCTCCAACCTCCCCCTGACAGCCGCAGCCACGAGTCAGTAAGCGCTGGCCACAGCCTCCTCCTCAGGAGACGCCAGCGCTCTCATCCACTTACCTCAGCCAGATTCTGTAGGGTGCGCGCACGCTCGTGCCCGCTCTTAAAGTGGCAGCGTGCGCAACGGACCTCGTGGATGAACTTAGACCCGTGAGTACCCTGGACTATGCTTGAGCGTTGTTGTGTTCCCTAGTTTGTCTATGTGATGGCCTCTTAGTGTGTTTCCTGTTCCAGTCCCTGCCCCTGTACCTCTTTCCAGTTCCTGTTCCTAGCAATCCATACATTCCTAGTCTAGTGCTTAGCTGTGTCGAAGTCGTGCCGTGCTGCATCCACGTCTGACCTGCTCCACCTCGCCTGACGTCCACCTGCTACCTAGTCCCAGCTGAGCCTGCCCTGTTGCTGTCTGAGCTGCCACAGGCACCAATTGAACTATAGACTCTCACCTGCTCCCTGTTGGCCAGCTACCTTACCGCCAAGGCGGTACGGCCCAGTGGGTCCACAGACCCTTTGTGACAGTTATCCTGTTCCCGTTGTTTCCTGTGCCCTACTACCTGTACCCTGTATCCCGTGCTATTTGTTCCTGTGCCCTAAACCTGTTGGAGTCGTGTTGTGCCACCGGTTCCGCCTGCTGTGTTACACCATGTCTGGTGTCTGCTGTCAAGGTCCCATATGTGCCTAACAGTTGCTACTGTCTGAACCACTACAGGCACCCTTGTGCTTGGACTATTTATATATTGACTTGGTACTCTATTGGCCAGCTGCTATCCCGCTACAGCGGTACGGCCCAGTGGGTCGACATACCCACAGATCGTGACAATTGTATGATGACAGATCCACTTGAACTCAGGAACTTAGGATTTTCTAAGTTTCCCTTTCTAGGGAAAATAAACAAAGAATGATAATACAGGGATAAGGCACATAGTGATGTCATGATAAAAAGGTAATGAACGCTGTTTCACAGTACAGTAATTATTATTGCAGTGAAGTCACAACACAGGGGAAATGAACACCGCGATAAAGCTAAAATCTAATTCACACCGTGATGTCACAGTACAGGGATATTAAACAGTCATGTCACAGTACAGGGATAGTAAACAGTCATGTCACAGTACAGGTGTAATAAAAAGTGATATAACAATACAGGGTTAATAAAAACTGAAGTCTTAGGAAAAGTTTATTGCACACAGTGATGTAAGAGTATAGGAATAATGCTCACTGTCATGTCATAGTACAGAGGTAATGAGCACATTTATACAACAGTACAGGGATAATAAATGCAATGATGTCATAGCACAGGGTAATAAACATGGTGATAAAGCTAAAAAATAATTCACACAATTATGGGCAGCACCGTAGCTCCGTGGTCCGCATTGTTGCCATGCGGCATTGGTGTCTTGGATTCAAGTCCAATCAAGGGCAACATCTGCATGAAATTTGTATGTTCTTCCCTTGTTTGCAAATCCAAAAACATACAGATAGGTTAATTGGCTTCCTATGAAAATTGTCCCTAGTGCATGTGTGTCTGAGATATGGCAGTTCGGCATTTTGAGCTCCACTGGGGGCGGGCTGATGTGAATAATGACAATCTCTGTACAGCACTGTGGAATATGTTGGTGAAATATAAGTAACAGAAATAAATATGTCACAGTACAATAATAAAAGGTGATGTCACAGCACTGTAAAATCATAGGAAAAGGTTATTGCACACAACAATGGCAGAGTAGAGGAATAATGCTCTCAGTGATGACCTAGACCAGGGATAATAAACACAATGATGTCACAGCTAATGGCTGAGGACCGCAGTGATGTCACAGCACAGGGATAATAAACACAGTACTATAATGCAAGGATAATGAACACAGTGATGTCACAGACAGCTATCATTAATGCAGTGATGTTACAATACAGTAATAACAGTATTATAATACAAGGATAATGCTCTAAGTGATGACCTAAACCCGGGATAATAAACACAATGATGTTGTAAAGGATCTGCCAGGCACAGCTTCGGGGTTAACTCCCATAGGTGATCAGTCTACACCTGAATCTACATCTCTGAGACTGACTCCATCTTCCACCACTCAGGATGGCAGGCTTAGGAGTGGGAGAGCCTATCGCAGCCTGGCCAGACGGAGCTAGCTCCCGCCCTCTGTCTATTTATACCTGCCTTTCCTGTTCCTCCTTGCTTGTGATTCTTTCCGTGTGGTTTCCTGGCCCAGCTACAGCTCCTAACTATTTGATCCTGCTCCATACTGACCCTGGCTTACTGACTACTCTTCTGCTCTGCGTTTGGTACCTCGTGCTCTCCTGGTTTGACTTGGCTCGTTCACCACTCTGTTGCTCACGGTGTTGCCGTGGGCAACTGCCCCTTTCCCTTTGCTTTGTATTCCCTTGTATGTTTGTCTCGTGCACTTACTGAGCGTAGGGACCGCCGCCCAGTTGTACCCCGTCCCCTAGGGCGGGTCGTTGCAAGTAGGCAGGGACAGAGTGGCGGGTAGATTAGGGCTCACTTGTTCGTTTCCCTACCCCCGTCGTTACAGATGTCACAGCTAATGGCTAAGGACCGCAGTGATGTCACAGCACGGGGATAATAGACACAGTACTATAATGCAAGGATAATGAACACCATGATGTCACAGACAGGTATAATTAATGCAGTGATGTTACCGTGCAGTAATAATAAACACAGTATTATAATACAAGGATAATGACCACAGTGATGTTACAGACAGGTATAATTAATGCAGTGATGTCACAGTACAGTAATAATAAACACAGTATTATAATACAAGGATAATGACCACAGTGATGTTACAGACAGGTATAATTAATGCAGTGATGTCACAGTACAGTAATAATAAACACAGTATTATAATACAAGGATAATGACCACAGTGATGTTACAGACAGGTATAATTAATGCAGTGATGTTACAGTACAGTAATAATAAACACAGTATTATAATACAAGGATAATGACCACCGTGATGTCACAGACAGGTATTATAATTAATGCAGTGATGTCACAGTACAGTAATAAACTGTATTATAATACAAGGATAATAACCACACTGATGTCACAGACAGGTATCATTAATGCAGTGATGTCACAGTGCAGTAATAATAGACAGTATTAGAATACAAGGATAATGACCACAGTGATGTTACAGACAGGTATAATTAATGCAGTGATGTCACAGTACAGAAATAATAAACACAGTATTGTAATACAAGGATAATGACCACATTGATGTCACAGACAGGTATAATTTATGCAGTGATGTTACAGTACAGTAATAATAAACACAGTATTATAATACAAGGATAATGACCACCGTGATGTCAGACAGGTATAATTAATGCAGTGATGTTACAGTACAGTAATAATAAACTGTATTATAATACAAGGATAATGACAACAGTAATGTCACAATACAGAGGTAGTAATCACATTCACTAATGCTGTCTAATAGACAGCGTATACTTAGACAAGGCAGGCACAAAATGTGAGAAAATTTATCACAGTGGTGCACGCTGCATGATCATTTTTGGCCATCTTGTATGACCTGTTAAACACTTATTTCTACTTTACACCCCTTTTGATTTGGCTTATTTTTCACCAGAATGTTGTGCAAGTTTTTTGGTGCACCTTGGCACATTTAAGACATGCCCACTTTCTGGTAAATCACACCCCTTTCCACTAGGCTCCGTCCCTTTTCCAGAATACTTTTGAAAGTGTTGTGATGCAAACCTCAAATTTGCAATAATTTGGCACATTTTTAAACACTTTCTAGACCTAGGGCACATTGTTAAAGAGGCTCTGTCACCAGATTTTGCAAGCCCTATCTGCTATTGCAGCAGATAGGCGCTGCAATGTAGATTACAGTAACGTTTTTATTTTTAAAAAACGAGCATTTTTGGCCAAGTTATGACCATTTTTGTATTTATGCAAATGAGGCTTGCAAAAGTACAACTGGGCGTGTGTAAAAGTACAACTGGGCGTGTATTATGTGCGTACATCGGGGCGTTTTTACTTCTTTTACTAGCTGGGCGTTCTGACGAGAAGTATCATCCACTTCTCTTCAGAACGCCCAGCTTCTGGCAGTGCACAGACACACAGCGTGTTCTCGAGAGATCATGCTGTGACGTCACTCACAGGTCCTGCATCGTGTCGGACGAGCGAGGACACATCGGCACCAGAGGCTACAGTTGATTCTGCAGCAGCATCGGCGTTTGCAGGTAAGTCGATGTAGCTACTTACCTGCAAACGCTGATGCTGCTGCAGAATCAACTGTAGCCTCTGGTGCCGATGTGTCCTCGCTCGTCTGACACGATGCAGGACCTGGGGAAGTGATGTCACAGCGTGATCTGCCAGAAGCTGGGCGTTCTGAAGAGAAGTGGATGATACTTCTCGTCAGAACGCCCAGCTAGTAAAAGAAGTAAAAACGCCCCGATGTACGCACATAATACACGCCCAGTTGTACTTTTACTTTTAAACATGCCCAGTTGTACTTTTGCAAGCCTCATTTGCATAAATACAAAAATGGTCATAACTTGGCCAAAAATGCTCGTTTTTTTAAAAATAAAAACGTTACTGTAATCTACATTGCAGCGCCTATCTGCTGCAATAGCAGATAGGGGTTGCAAAATCTGGTGACAGAGCCTCTTTAAATCCGCTCCAGTTGTTTCACAGTACAGTGATATAATAAAAGGGGTTGTCAAGTTTCAGCAAATTAATGTATAACGTATTTTTTGTATAATGAAGTTATACATTTTTCCATTTTTAATTCCTCTTGGTTTTCAAGCTCTCTTCTTGTTGTCGTTCAGTAGTGTGAAGGATGATTTATTTGCTTATATTCTCTGTATGAAATTACATTGTGAATTATCAAGCAGGAGGCCGAATTACTAAGATATGTAATATGTGAAAGTGATGATTATGTTTAAATGATTTCGTTTCGTGCAGCAGCCATCTTGTCTGGAGTTCCCATTTTGGTTTTATTGTAGTGAATAGGAAAGTCATTGTTCCTTTAATACAAGTAATGTTGATTTCGTATGTTTTATCTTTGACCTTGGTTCCCATGCAAAGTTGGAGATGGGAGGGAGATGGGAGGGTGGCAAGTATGCGTGAAGAAAGGGCTCCCCCATCTCCACGAGGACATTCTGTCCAAAAGAGAGATAAGACACCTGTAAACATAATGTGTGAAGAATTATAATGATGTATCTGGGATGTATTTTATTGTATGCTTTTTACTGAATAACAAATACTGTTACATTGTCTCTGATTGGTTTACCTCAAGCCTACACCCCTTCTGAATTTCAGTTTAACAGTTTGAGTTTGGTAATAAATCCTTCAGAGGAGCATTTTGAACATTTCAGCGTGTCTGTGTGTTTTCTTCTCCTCTCTCGATATATATCGGTGAAATATCCTAATTAGGATTCTGACTAATGGAGTCTGGCCTTGAGAGTCTGTTGGGACTCGTATAAATTTCAGTCTAATATATTTTGAGCGATGGATTTCCACGACAGTAATGGTGCCGAAACCCGGGAAGATTGCACGTCTGATAAGCTGTCACTGGAGAGGTCTGGCTTTGCATCTGTGAATTACAAAAAACAGCGGTAGGTAAGGAGCTTATTCTTACACCATTCACACATGTATTGCGTAAGCCTTGGAATCTAGCTGTCAGACGTCACTTCTTTATGGACGAGGCTCCTTAGTCAGAACGGGTTGAAAGATGGATCCAAAAAGGTATGTTGAAGCTTTTTGAGTGATGAAGGATTGCAGGTGTGTACGTGATCTTAAACTGTTGATATGAAAGACATGAGAGAATTTTTGCCAGCAATTACATTGTTAACAATTGTGAGAAGTGTAAAACCTCCGCCTTTGGAATGCAGTGACGTAGCGCATGGCAGAGAGAAGTCGTAACTCACATGTGAAGTATTTGAAATGAAAAGATTGTAGCCTGGACTGTGGGGAAAACAAAACTTCTGCTTGCTGCTTTGTTTTAGCGTAATTTGTTATTTAGTTGTGTAAAATTGTTGAGGATTAATAGTTGATCTGTTACCCGTTTGTCTGGGATTATAGTTGGGAGGTTCTGACTGGTATTGGCTCAGACCCATAGACAGTTGCATAGTTGTGAGTAATATCATGTAGTACCACAAGGGCTTCAATGGTTAAGTCCTGATAATGTAGAATCCAGTGCAAGGAGAAGCAATTGTGTCTATATTGAATTTGCACTCAATACCATTGCCCAGTGCAACAGGGAAAACTTTGAATACTGTATTAGAAAATCATTTATATTTTCCTGGCTCATTGCCAGACAGTGATATTGTGTGTGAGGGTCCATAAACCATTTGTATGCATTGCCAGACTGGCATAAGGTGGGAATCAGTACAGACTGATTTCTAGCACATGATAATCCGGCATATACACTTTGATGTAAAATAACATCCAAGTAATTAAGTCTGTAGTAGTATAACATCAGACCGCTGGATTGAATACCGTTGTAATATAACATCCTGTATTCAATGAATGACCCTGACACTTATCCCAGGTGCCACCTGTGTCGTAGTAGTAATTACAGTGAAGAACATTGGTATTGGATCAGACCCATAGCCCGTAAAGAAATTATCACCAACATAGATAACAGCCCCCTAAACTACAACCCACAGAGTGAACGGCTGAGCAGGGAGGATAATATATATATGTTACCAAATATAATTTGCATGTGAAACCATTGCAAAGTGCTAGAGGAAAGAGTTTGGGACATCACGGGCTGTATGAACTGAAAGACACCCCCCCGGCAGCAAGTGTTCTGCATAAGTGAAGTGTTACCAACTCCTGCTTGAATCAATGGAGGTTCATGAATGTCGATTGTGTTGAAGAATTTGCTCTTGTAATTGTTGATTGGCAGCATTTTGTCTGTTCTTGATGTTCAATACAGTGAGGGATCAGAGGATCCTACTGCTAGAATGTCTGGAGGAACGACTTTTGATATCGTATGGGTAAGACAGTCTAGGAAATAGACTGGTCTGAGATATCTGTCGGCAAACGTGGCATGGCCTGTTTGCCTGGAGGTGGGGGATTTACCGGAAATCACCCTACTGCTCTCCGACCATGGGGTCAGGAGGAAGTTGGACAAAGATGCTTTGGGGCACTGGTCCCGGCCAACATTAGAATGAGCAAAAGGAGCTGGGGCTTTAATTGTAAAGTATGTGAAGGCAAAATAACACACTGTAAAAAAATTGTTGAAGAGGCTGGCAGCCGTAAGATGGATGTTTGCATGTGATAAAGACAATGGTTTGTGGAAAGTTGAGAAAGGGAGTGGAGTGGCCAGGACAAGGCATAAGTTAAAAAGGACAAAGCAGGTGATTACAGGTGGTTACAAGTAAGATGATGTGAGAAAGAACAATTTAAATACAGGTGTAAATTTTCATTGGAAGAGTGAAGAAAACGGAGCAGTCAAGTACATTGCAGTGACTAACGTGGGTCAGAACGGGGGGAGTGCAATGTAACATGTGTGATGTGACATCTGTGTCATGTGTGTAATGTAACATGTGTGATGTGATGAGACATCTGTGTGATGTGTGTAATGTAACATGTCTGAAGTTTGAAACTAATGGCCACAATAAAAGCAGAACTATATTGTATGTGTAATGGCAGGAAGGAGGTGAAGGGAAAGTGAGCCCTAATCTACCCACCGCCCTGTCCCTGCCTACTTGCAACGACCCGCCCTAGGCGACGAGGTACAACTGGGCGGCGGTCCCTACGCTGGCTAAGTGCACAGGAAGACAAACAGGGAACACGCAAGGGAAGGGGCAGTAGCCACGGAACGCCACGAGGAAACGGGGCGGCGAACGAACAGTCAGGACCAGGACGAAGTGAGTACACCCGAGCAGGCACGGAGACAGAAGCAAGCCAGGGCAAGCAAGCAGGTCAAGCAGAACTGCAGCAAGGCAGAAGCACGGCAGAAGCAGGCTGGAGCAAGCAGCAGTGGGGCCAGGAATCCAAAAGAATTACAAGCACTGAGGGAGAGCACAGGGCAGGTAATAAAGGGCAGGGGGCGGAGCTAACTCCGAGAGACCAGGCCGCGATAGGCTCTCCCACTCCTGAGCCTGCCACCCTGGTTGGTGGGAGATGGTGTCAGTCGAGCAGGTCTGGCCTCAGGTGTGGATTGATTAATCCCAGGAGTATAGCTAGATGAAGTACCTGGCAGATCCCTAACAGTACTCCCCCTTTTATGAGGGGCCACCGGACCCTTACTAAGGGGACCCGGTTTAGTGGGGAAGAGGAGGTGGAACCTCCTGATCAATACCCCAGCGTGAACATCACGGGCAGGTACCCAAGTCCTCTCCTCCGGCCCGTATCCTCTCCAATGGACCAGGTACTGGAGGGAGCCCTGGACCATCCTACTGTCCATAATCTTGGCCACCTCGAATTCCACCCCCTCAGGGGTGAGAACGGGAACAGGAGGTATCCTCGAGGGGGACCAGGACGGGGAGCAGCGTTTAAGGAGGGAGGCATGGAAGACGTCATGTATGCGAAAGGATGGGGGGAGCTCCAGACGGAAGGATACAGGGTTGAGGACTTCAATGATCTTATAAGGTCCAATAAATCGGGGAGCAAACTTCCTGGACGGGACCTTAAGGCGCAAGTTCCTGGACGACAACCAGACCAAATCCCCGACGACAAACCGGGGGTTAGCAGAACGTCTACTATCCGCCTGAATCTTTTGTGCGCTCTGGGACGCCTCTAGGTTCTTCTGAACCTGGGCCCAGACAGTGCACAGTTCCCGATGAACCTCCTCTACCTCAGGATTATTGGAACAACCAGGGGAGACGGAGGAGAACCTTGGGTTAAACCCGAAATTACAGAAAAACGGGGAGACCCCTGACGAGTTACTGACCCGGTTATTCAGGGAAAATTCAGCAAGGGGAAGGAATGAGACCCAATCGAATTGACAGTCAGAGATGAAACACCTTAAATATTGTTCCAGGGATTGGTTGGTCCTTTCCGTTTGGCCATTAGTTTCGGGATGGAAGGCGGAGGAGAAGGACAGATCAATCTCCAACTTTTTACAAAAAGCTCTCCAAAATAAGGAAACAAATTGTACCCCTCTGTCAGAAACGATATTGACTGGGGCCCCATGGAGACGCAGGATGTGTTTCACAAACAAAGAAGCTAACGTCTTGGCGTTAGGTAGCTTCTTAAGGGGCACAAAGTGGCACATCTTGCTGAAGCGGTCGACTACCACCCACACCACCGACTTGCCCTGAGATGGAGGCAAATCGGTGATAAAATCCATGGAGATATGGGTCCAAGGTCTCTGGGGAATGGGCAAGGAACGTAGTAGGCCCGCAGGTCGGGACCTAGGGGTTTTGGACCTAGCGCAAACCTCACAAGCGGCGACGTAAGCCCTAACATCTTTAGGCAACCCAGGCCACCAATAGTTTCTGGTAATGAGGTGTTTGGTGCCCAAGATGCCAGGATGACCAGATAGAGCGGAGTCATGGTTTTCCCTGAGTACCCTCAGCCGGTATTGCAGGGGAACAAACAGTTTGTCCCCAGGGACGTTCCCGGGAGCTGCACCCTGATCAGCCGCGATATCAGAAGCTAAATCAGAATCCGTGGCAGAGACGATTATACCAGGGGGTAAAATACAAGCGGGATCCTTCTCGGAAGGAGGATTGGCCATGAAACTACGTGACAGAGCGTCAGCCTTAATATTCTTGGACCCAGCCCTATAGGTAACCAAGAAATTAAATCTGGTAAAGAATAGTGCCCACCGAGCTTGTCTAGGATTAAGCCTCCGGGCCGATTCTAGGAAAACCAGATTCTTGTGATCCGTAAGGACCGTTACCTGGTGTCTGGCCCCCTCCAGGAAGTGCCGCCACTCCTCAAAAGCCCATTTAATGGCTAGAAGTTCGCGGTTACCAATATCATAGTTACTCTCCGTGGGCGAAAACTTCCTAGAGAAGTAAGCACAGGGGCGGAGATGGGTGAGGGAGCTGGTACCCTGGGACAAGACGGCCCCCACTCCCACCTCGGAAGCGTCAACCTCCACAATAAATGGCTCCTCTTGGTTGGGCTGAATCAGCACGGGGGCCGAGATAAAGCACTTCTTGAGAGTCTCAAAGGCCTGGACGGCCTCAGGGGGCCAATGGAGGACATCGGCACCCTTGCGGGTAAGGTCCGTAAGAGGCTTAGCGACGACCGAGAAGTTGGCAATAAATCTCCTGTAATAGTTGGCGAACCCTAAAAAACACTGTAACGCCTTAAGGGAGGCAGGTTGGACCCATTCCGCCACAGCTTGAACCTTGGCAGGGTCCATGCGGAATTCATGAGGAGTGAGGATTTGCCCTAAAAATGGTATCTCCTGTACCCCAAAGACACATTTTTCAGTCTTAGCAAACAGATTATTCTCCCGAAGGACCTGGAGCACCTTCCTGACATGCTCCACGTGGGAGGACCAGTCCTTGGAAAACACCAGTATGTCATCAAGGTACACAACAAGAAAATTACCCAGGTACTCTCTCAGGATTTCATTAATAAAATTCTGGAAGACAGCAGGGGCATTACACAACCCAAAGGGCATGACCAGGTATTCGAAATGACCCTCGGGTGTGTTGAACGCAGTTTTCCACTCATCCCCCTCTTTGATGCGGATAAGGTTATATGCCCCCCGTAGATCGAACTTAGAAAACCATTGGGCTCCCTGAACCTGATTAAAAAGATCCGGAATCAAAGGAAGTGGGTACTGGTTCCTTACGGTGACCTTATTCAGGTTACGATAATCAATGCACGGCCTAAGACCACCATCCTTCTTCCCCACGAAGAAGAAGCCAGCACCTACAGGAGAAGTCGAGGGGCGAATGAAACCCTTGGCCAGGCATTCTTGGATATACACCCTCATCGCTTCACGTTCAGGACATGAAAGATTAAATATCCTACCCTTAGGAAGCTTGGCACCAGGCACCAAATCGATAGCGCAATCGTAATCTCTATGGGGGGGCAACACCTCGGAGGCCTCCTTAGAAAACACATCGGCGAAGTCCTGAACAAACTCAGGAAGCGTGTTTACCTCCTCCCGGGGAGAAATAGAGTTAACGGAAAGACATGACATAAGACATTCATTACCCCATTTGGTGAGATCCCCAGTATTCCAATCAAATGTGGGATTATGCAACTGCAACCAGGGAAGGCCTAAAACCAGATCAGACGATAATCCCTGCATCACCAGTACAGAGCACTGCTCCAAATGCATGGAGCCAACCAGGAGTTCAAAAACAGGAGTATGCTGAGTAAAATAACCATTAGCAAGGGGGGTTGAGTCGATTCCTACTACAGGGATGGGATAAGGTAAATCAATACAAGGCATCTTTAGAGACATAGCAAATTCCACAGACATGATATTAGCAGATGAGCCAGAATCCACGAAAGCACTGCCCGTGGCAGACCGGCCAGCAAACGAGACCTGAAAGGGAAGCAAAATTTTATTGCGTTTCACATTAACGGGAAATACCTGTGCGCCCAAGTGACCTCCCCGATGATCACTTAGGCGCGGAAGTTTTCCGGCTTCTTATTCTTGCGCCTGGGACAGGTGTTCAGTAGATGCTTGTCGTCCCCACAGTAGAAGCAGAGACCATTCATTCTGCGAAACTCCCTACGTTGTCGAGGGGACGTGGAGGCCCCGAGTTGCATAGGTACCTCCGAGTCCTCCGTGGAGGGGCGAGAAGACGGGACCTCGGGGGGAATCGCAGAAAAGTCAGAGGGGAGCACACTGAAGCGTTCTAGCTGACGTTCCCTGAGACGACGGTCAAGTCGTACTGCCAGGGCCATAACCTGGTCAAGGGAGTCAGGCGAGGGGTAGCTAACCAGCAGATCCTTCAGGGCGTCAGATAATCCTAACCTAAACTGGCACCTTAGGGCCGGATCGTTCCACTGAGAAGCTACGCACCACTTCCTAAAATCAGAACAGTATTCCTCAACCGGTCTCCTACCCTGACGTAGGGTCACCAGCTGACTCTCGGCTAAAGCAGTCCTGTCAGTCTCGTCGTAAATGAGTCCGAGGGCAGAGAAAAAACGATCAACAGAGGAAAGTTCAGGGGCGTCTGGAGCCAAGGAGAAGGCCCACTCTTGGGGCCCTTCCTGGAGTCGGGATATGATGATACCCACCCGCTGGTTCTCGGAACCTGAGGAGTGGGGCTTTAGGCGGAAATACAGTCTGCAACTCTCCCGGAAGGAGAGAAACGTCTTACGGTCCCCTGAAAACCGGTCAGGTAACTTGAGGTCGGGTTCTAGAGGTGAGGTGAGGGGTACTACTAAAGCAGCGTCACCCTGATTGACCCTTTGGGCCAGGGCCTGGACCTGTAGGGAGAGGCCCTGCATCTGCTGGGTCAGGGTCTCAAGGGGGTCCATGATAGCGTCAGCGTAGGAGAAATGGTAGACTAGGTAAGGGCTTGTAATTATGTAATGGCAGGAAGGAGGTGAAGGGAAAGTGAGCCCTAATCTACCCACCGCCCTGTCCCTGCCTACTTGCAACGACCCGCCCTAGGCGACGAGGTACAACTGGGCGGCGGTCCCTACGCTGGCTAAGTGCACAGGAAGACAAACAGGGAACACGCAAGGGAAGGGGCAGTAGCCACGGAACGCCACGAGGAAACGGGGCGGCGAACGAACAGTCAGGACCAGGACGAAGTGAGTACACCCGAGCAGGCACGGAGACAGAAGCAAGCCAGGGCAAGCAAGCAGGTCAAGCAGAACTGCAGCAAGGCAGAAGCACGGCAGAAGCAGGCTGGAGCAAGCAGCAGTGGGGCCAGGAATCCAAAAGAATTACAAGCACTGAGGGAGAGCACAGGGCAGGTAATAAAGGGCAGGGGGCGGAGCTAACTCCGAGAGACCAGGCCGCGATAGGCTCTCCCACTCCTGAGCCTGCCACCCTGGTTGGTGGGAGATGGTGTCAGTCGAGCAGGTCTGGCCTCAGGTGTGGATTGATTAATCCCAGGAGTATAGCTAGATGAAGTACCTGGCAGATCCCTAACAGTATGTTTCCTATTTTTAACAGCAGTAATGTCTAAAAATGTTAGTGTTTTGTGTATGGGGTTAAAATCAGTTCCACTTTTTTTCATTTTTTTTTATGCAACGTGTCTTATTTTTGCGCATGCACAGTTGTCTGTAGCTAGACCAAGCGAGAAAAATATTACAGCCGGCTGGATCTGTTTGTAAAAAGATAAAAGCTATACTGCAGATTAATGTGTTATAATGTGATAAGATTTAATGTTAGAATGTTTTGATGTTGATTCAAATGTATTAAACTACAGATATTGTGAGACACGGGGTTTTGAAAATGTATGTGCCCCCTCTGTTCCTTATTTTTATGTACAGCTTATGGGTTTGCAGTAATTAATATTACCAGATACATTATTTTCTGTGTTATTGAATAACTAATTACATTTGTCTTGTTTTTTTTGTTTTCACACATGAGGCACGTGCTATGGTGCTGCCTAAATATTATTTTTGAAAATGTGAGATGTTTTACAGGTAAATTGGTTGCAGGTCATTTTAAAGATAAAATGTATTTTTGTCAGGAGAAAGTAATCTTTTTTTGTTCTAGGCTGTTGTGTATTACAGGGGGTTAAGCTAGTGCCCCCCCCCCGATAGAGTGCCTAATTTTGTTATGTTGATATGTAGTTTTGAACCCTGCTACATTACTTTCGCAGAGTCCAAATTGGAGGGAATGGTGAAGGGACTGATCAGGTAGTTTTGTTTTGTGTTTTATTTTGTTTTGAATTAATGAATTTGGTTCTAGGAGATCTACAAAATGTGTATGAGCTTCAAGGAGTAACCCAGATTAAATGTGTATGACAGTAACCTATATTTTGAGGTTTTTCTGTGTAGATGGTTCCAGATCCTTCCAGAACGGTGAATATGGCACTGGGTAAGCTGTGCTGTAGTCTCCACCCAATATGAGGTATTGTGTAAAAGACCATCCCCCTCCAGCAAATTTACACAGGAGGCAGAGGTGACGTCACTCACAGATGAATCTTTATAGATTTAGATGGGGAGAAGGCAAAACAAAAAATTTTTTGAATATTCTTTATTTTATTTTCCAGATTTCAGTAACATATTTTGTTTGTTTGTGTATTAATCAGGTATTTACAGGACCTGGTGGGTGGGATTTACAAGTGTTCTGGATCATCAGATGAATGTGGAACAATAAAACTCCACCCTTTTGAAATGTTCTATCTATATGTGACATGGGTTTCCAATGTAAATTTGTAATATAGACATACTTCATCATATACATTATGTGTAGAACAGGATACGAGGAACAAGGTAAATTACCCAGAAACCACTCTCACCTTCTTGTTTATCTCAAGGAGCGGAGCTGGAGGTGCTCGCTGAGGCTGTAACCTGGCAGAAGGTAAGACGGCCGACATTTACACTGACTCTAGGTACGCTTTTGGCATCGCCCACAATTATGGGCCCATTGGTAGTAGGAACTCTATTGGATCATCGGGTAAGCCAATTGAGAGAGCAAGAGAAAACAGAACTGACAACAAGGGTATATGAAGCCAGGTGTCAGTGAATTGGCTTGTCCCTGGATACAATAATGCCACCACTAGGTTTGTAGCAGCCGGCATGATGTGCGCACGGCATGACATAGGTAAAACAGCAAAGGTACCTGTGAAAAGTGCAGCCCGGCCAGATTAACAGTCCCAGCGACTGCAGAACATACAACTACCCGAGGTAGAAGTGTATGACAATGTGCTCGTGTGTGTAGATCTGTTCTCAGGAGGGCCTGAAGCCCGGCCTGTATTTTCCCCACTGCAGACGTTGTGTGTAAGTGACAGGGGAACAATGTTATCCCAAGTATTGACCTGATGTTTGTACAATAAGATATCAGCAGTTCTCTAGATGTTATTCCAAAGTTAGTTTGTTTAATCATTGTATTTAAGAAGTGTTGTGGGAATATTAAATATTGAAGTTAAGTTTCATGTAAAGTTCTGGACCAGCCTTAGCATTGGACTATTAGAGTCATGTGTCAGATAAAAGGTACAGAAGTGGAATATTCCCATTTGAAAACATTTTTAGTTATTTGTTTTTTGTCGTTGTTATTGTGAAAGGAAAATTCTGTGCAGTGTTTGTGTGTGTGTATATATATGTGTGTATATATATATATATATATATATATATATATAAAGAAGAAAAATGAATTTGCATGTATCATTTCTAGTTATTGCTCAATGTGAACGTTAGATGTAAAGATGTTATTTGTTAATGTTTTTCTTCAAATTAATTATTTGATTAAGATCAATTAATGTTTATACAATGAAAAAGCTTGTTCTCCACAGGAAGAGTCCAACTGGGAGCGGAAGGCGTGAGAACCAGATTCTAACAGAATGTGGACGGATAAGGGAACGTGAACCGGTAACACCCAAGGCACTCTTGATGGCTCTTGCATTGATGGTGTATGACCTCACATATGCCCCAAGACTGCAAGGATCGATTTGGTAAGATCTAATTGGTATGTCCCAGGCTTTACAGCTGTTGCTGCTAAATTCTGTTAGAGCTGTTTGATTTGCCTACAGAACAGTCCTGGCAGACCGGTGCCAACCTTATCATACCCGCCTCCCACGAAGAGAACAGACCTTGAGAGGCCTTCCCATGCAATACAAATTAGAGTAAGAAAAATTGGTTTGCGACATTTGTCAGATAAACATGTGGAATCTGTGTATATTTTGGTGAGCTGGAGATGTTCCAGGCAATCAGCTCAGATCAAGGTACAAATCCTGCTGGAAAGCGTGACACCAAGTGCAAATGAAATGTACCCAATAATTACACATCTTCTAGGTGCCCTGTCCATTGGAGCAGAGAAGTTTTTCTTATATAAAAGGTGTTTGTTTGTTTGTTTGTTTGATTTAGTTTAAGGGCCTGACATTGTTATTGTATGTACTTAGAACAACTTTTATAGTACGTAGAGGTTATCACCAGATTAGTAACAATTGACAAGGGTTGGGGGTCCCCAGCAAGTGGCAGTAAACATGAACTAAAAGATTTTTAATACGATGAACTCCATCACTGAGGTGCGGCAGGCGCAGCCGGAGCCAGTACAACGCGTTTGTCATGAACTGACGGCAGTGTCACAATTCCAAGCAGCCGCCCAGACAAGTAACTTACCGGAGGAAGAAGACAGATTAGCGGAGGGTTTGTGGCGTCACAATAACACTCCACTAATCCGCCTACGTGGGATCTCACACCAGGCTCACAGCATGAGGTGTTGTGTACAGCCCGGTGACGTAAACTAAAAGAGACGGGGTCTGAAAGATGAGAAGGACCAAACCAAGTCCTGATGACATCAGCAAAGTTCAAAGTAAGGACCAAAGACCTGAGTGAATCCATCAGCAGTATCAAGTGTTTTAATCAGTAGACAGGAGAAGAAGAGGACGATGATGTACATGACTTGTCAATACACTGGTGGGACCCCATACCCTAACCGGACATTGGTGATGGCATCATATTAGTTGTGGCCCTATTGATATATTGCTTGAGTTTCATAATCATAATATATGATTTCTGTAATTTAATATGAGAAAAAGGGAGGTTTGTGAAGGATGTGATTTATTTGCTTATATTCTCTGTATGAAATTACATTGTGAATTATCAAGCAGGATGCCGAATTACTAAGATATGAATATGTGAAAGTGATGATAATGTTTAAATGATTTAGTTTCGTGCAGCAGCCATCTTGTCTGGAGTTCCCATTTTGGTTTTATTGTAGTGAATAGGAAAGTCATTGTTCCTTTAATACAAGTAATGTTGATTTCGTATGTTTTATCTTTGACCTTGGTTCCCATGCGAAGTTGGAGATGGGAGGGTGGCAAGTATGCGTGAAGAAAGGTCTCCCCCATCTCCACGAGGACATTCTGTCCAAAAGAGAGATAAGACACCTGTAAACATAATGTGTGAAGAATTATAATGATGTATCTGGGATGTATTTTATTGTATGCTTTTTACTGAATAACAAATATTGTTACATTGTCTCTGATTGGTTAACCTCAAGCCTACACCCCTTCTGAATTTCAGTTTAACAGTTTGAGTTTGGTAATAAATCCTTCAGAGGAGCATTTTGAACATTTCAGCGTGTCTGTGTGTTTTCTTCTCCTCTCTCGATATATATCGGTGAAATATCCTAATTAGGATTCTGACTAATGGAGTCTGGCCTTGAGAGTCTGTTGGGACTCGTATAAATTTCAGTCTAATATATTTTGAGCGATGGATTTCCACGACAGTAGGAACATTCATTTTTTACTTCCAGTGGATAAAATTCTGTCCATGGTCATGTGTGTCCATGACATGAACATGGACAGAATTTTATCTACTGGAAGTTATCAATGAATGTTCCTACTGAATAACAACAAGCAAAGATCTTTAAACCATGAGGAATTATTGCAGAAAGTAAATTCGAGAATTGTATAACTTTTAAGTTTACAAAATTAGAGCACCCTTAATTTACAGCACGGGGGTAATAAACACGGGTATTTTTTTAGGACTGTTGGTCCCATTAGGCTTTAGGGCCCAAGCGCAATTGCAACCTATTCACCTCCTCTTGTTACCTCCCTGCATGTTACTTTCATCTGTATTTACATGAAGTTTGTTTTATAGTCCATTCTTCAAATCTGCATTTTTTGTTAACCTCTACCTTTCTGTTCCTCTACACAGCTAATGGCATTCATTGTAAACCATCATTCCATTGACTAGCGCTGTAGCATATTGTAAAGCAGACACTGTCCAGCAGACACTGTATGTTACTGATTACTTTCATTCTGCACATGGATTGTTATGTTTATAAGGGGTAAGATACATAGATACCTATGTAAGTTTTTTCGTCATGGTCCAAATGTGATTTTCATAAACATGTATTTTTATAGCTTGTTGTTAGTAAGTTTTAAGTAATAACAGTTTATTAGAGAGATTCTGAATATTTTGCCATAGTGGGGGAAATTTATTAAGACTGGCGTTTTGTACGCCAGTCTTAATCTAAAGAAAGTTTGAATAAGATGGGCCTTATTGTTTTTAAGAGGCGCAAGCCTCTTAATAAATTAGGCGCATCTTGGGCCGTCGAAATGCCAGAACTGTGAGCTGGAATAGATTTGCTCTATAATTTACGCCAAAAAAAAAGTTATCGGTTCGCATAGGCCCCGACCCCTCCAACTAAGCCCCTTCCTTTAAAAGTGGCGGTGTGAGCGTTAAAATAGAAAAGTCGCAAAATTTTGGCACAAATTGCAACATCACCAGAAAACTGGCGTAGAAGGTTTTATAAATTCCTCCCAGAGTGCAGACAGCCCTGTACCTCACATATAGTGATATTTCTCCATGTAGTAACTACAACCACTGAACCACATAATTTTGCCATTATTATATTACTGGTATGGTTTGGGTCATCTATTACTGCCTGTATACATCTGGGGTCTTTATTGTATTTTCACCATAGGTTTAAACCCCTACATAGCCAGCAGAGAACTGATGACCAGTGGAACTCTACAAATTTTGGGCCCAAAAATTTGGAATCTATAGAGTATTTAAGTATAAAGTGTATTTTACAAAAATCTCTAGATATAGGGAGGTCAGCATGAAATAAGGAACAGATATGTAGTTTTTAGATTGTATAGTACTTGACCTTTTGGTGGACATGAAATAGCAGAGGGATTTTCTTACTTTTTCACCACTTTTGTGTATGTTTACTATGTTTTTATATTTATTTGTTGCTATTTGCTCCATCTTGCTCTGTATTTCGGGGCTATTTTGACGATTCTCATTGTTTATTACGTCAAAATAAGTTCCACGAATTTCTTCAATAAAAATATAGAGAACCTCACTGGTCGACTTCACAAACTCAGACTACTAACAATTTTTAAAATGAAGGGAATGTGCCACTCTACAAAGCCCCAACCTTCTTTAGCCTGGATACATAGAAGTTGTATCTTGTGCTAAAACCCGAATCCATCAGGTCTGCAGGACTGACGACTTCAGTGACAGCGGGTCCTGCGTGTCTCTGAGACGCAGGATCCGCCTCCTGCTATTGATCACATCTACGTTTTGAGTGAAAGATGCAGCTTCTATGTATCCAGCATACATAGAAGCTGTATCTCAAAAAGTTATATTTTTTAAAAATAAAAACCAATTACAAAGTTGTTTAAAATAATATGATACATTGTTTTATTAAAAAATGTGTTTACATAGCCTTTAAGAAACACAATATACAGGGTTACTGGTTTATATAAAGATATCATATCAGCGCTCAGCCTTCTCATAACTGGACAACCTTTCTTCATAACTGAGATCTTCCATGCCTCAGATTAATTTGGCTGCCCTTCTTTGAACTCTTTCCAGATCTCTGATATATTTTAATGGACTGACGTCCAAAACATGACTGCATATTCAAGATGGTAAAATAATAATCTCTTCTCTAGGTGCCATGACTTTCATACACAATATCTTACCAGATTTTGACGCAGCAGACTGGCATTACATACTATAATTTAGTTTACAATTAAATCCTTCTCCAAATAGTGATCAATTCAGGGTATAAATAGCATGCATATTTTTTGCCCCAAAATGTTTTACCTTACACTTGCCAATATTGAACCTCATCATTTTGCTGTCCATTTAGCCAGTTTATCCAGATCACTATGGATGTAGAGTTCTATAAAGCAGTGTTAAAGCCACTACACCACGGGTAATGCTTACCTGTTATTTATTTTCTTTACCGTAGCTATGCTGCATTAGTGCACAGCTATGGTCGGTGACTCCAGGTTAGGTGCATTAATTATTGAAGTCTGAAACACGTTCAGTCTCAGCAGTGGCCCAGGCTGCTGCTCAATCCCTCCTCTATGCTTTACACTGCATCTCTGTTGGCTCAGATTGGTTGTTGTGCATAACAAGCCCAGAACAACCTTAGGCCCTATTCACATGGCAGTAAAAACAATACACCCCAAATGCACTATTTTGGGACGTTCCAACGGCCGCACGGCTCCCATAGAAGTCTATGGGGCCGTGTAAAACACGGCCGTCACTTCTACGTGATCCGAGTGACAGCCGTGTTTTCTGCAGCTCGCTCTCTCCTCATAGTGCGGAGTGCATGTGAGATTTTTTTTCTGTTGGAAGTGCCACAGCACCCTTGTAGAAAGAACCCCCTGTAGATGGCACCCCCCCTGTAGATGGTGCCTCTGTAGCTCCCTGTAGGAACGGAATCCCTCTGGCCGTGGATTCAGCTCCTAGATGGAGCCCCTGACGTCACTATCCATATATGGACAGTCACATCAGGGGCAACTCCTAAAGCGGAATCCCCGGCCAGAGGGATTCCGCTCCCACAGGAAGCTACAGTGCCAGTGGCACTACCTACAAGGGGGCTGTGTGGCACTACCTACAAGGGGGCTGTGTGGCACTACCTACAAGGGGGCTGTGTGGCACTACCTACAAGGGGGATGTGTGGCACTACCCACAAGGGGGCTGTGTGGCACTACCCACAATGGGGCTGTGTGGCACTACCTACAAGGGTGCTGTGTGGCACTAGCTAAAGGGTGCAGTGTGTAGCACTATGTACAGAGGGCAGTGTGTGGCACTAGCTAAAGGGGGCAGTGTGTAGCACGATCTCCAGAGGGCAGTGTGTAGCACTATCTCCAGAGGGCAGTGTGTAGCGCTATCTCCAGAGGGCAGTGTGTAGCACTATCTCCAGAGGGCAGTGTGTAGCGCTATCTCCAGAGGGCAGTGTGTAGCACTATCTCCAGAGGGCAGTGTGTAGCGCTATCTCCAGAGGGCAGTGTGTAGCACTATCTCCAGGGGACAGTGTGTGACACTATCTCCAGGGGACAGTGTGTGACACTATCTATAGAGGGCAGTGTGTGACTATCTACAGAGGGCAGTGTGTGGCATTATGTACAGAGGGCAGTGTATGGTATAAGCTAGTGGGCAGTATGTGGCATTATCTACGGGGGACAGTGTGTGTCATTATCTACGGGGGGCAGTGTGTAGCACTATCTACAGGGGGCAGTGTGTAGCACTATCTACGGAGGGCAGTGTGTGGTATAAGCTAGAGGGCAGTGTGTGGCATTATCTAAAGGGGGCAGTGTGTGGGATTATCTACAGAGAGCAGCATGTGGAATTATCTACAGGGAGCAGCGTGTGGCATTATCTACAGGGAGCAGCGTGTGGCATTATCTACAGGGAGCAGTGTGTGGCATTACGTACAGGGAGCAGTGTGTGGCATTACGTACAGGGAGCAGTGTGTGGCATTATCTACAGAGAGCAGCATGTGGAATTATCTACAGGGAGCAGCGTGTGGCATTATCTACAGGGAGCAGCGTGTGGCATTACGTACAGGGAGCAGTGTGTGGCATTACGTACAGGGAGCAGTGTGTGGCATTATCTACATAGAGCAGTGCGTGGCTTTATCTACATAGAGCAGTGCGTGGCATTATCTACATAGGGCAGTGCGTGGCTTTATCTACAGAGGGCAGTGCATGGCATTGTCTACAGAGGGCAGTGCGTGGCATTGTCTACAGAGGGTAGTGCGTGCCATTGTCTACAGAGGGTAGTGTGGCATTAAATTTATCCATTTTTAAAACGGACAGGGAAAAACGGATCAAAAATCGTCAGTTAACCCCTTCAGGACACAGCCTCTTTTGGCCTCGTGACACTATCTACAGAGGGCAGTGTGTGGCATTATGTACAGAGGGCAGTGTGTGGTATAAGCTAGTGGGCAGTGTGTGGCATTATCTACGGGGGCAGTGTGTGGCATTATCTACGAGGGGCAGTGTGTAGCACTATCTACAGAGGGCAGTGTGTGGCACTATCTACAGAGGGCAGTGTGTGGCACTATCTACAGAGGGCAGTGTGTGGCACTATCTACAGGGGGCAGTGTGTGGCACTATCTACAGGGGGCAGTGTGTGGCACTATCTACAGGGGGCAGTGTGTGGCATTATCTACAGGGGGCAGCGTGTGGCATTATCTACAGGGAGCAGCGTGTGACATTATCTACAGAGGGCAACGTGTGGCATCATCTACAGGGAGCAATGTGTGGCATCATCTACAGGGAGCAGTGTGTGGCATTATCTACAGCAGGGGTCTCAAAATCGGTAGGGTAAGTGGGCCGCATATAGAAAAAATGGGAAGTTGACGGGCCGCATTACTTTCAAATTTGATACAACACAAAATTATTGTTAATAAATTACTTATTTGAACTACTATAACACTATATTACTATAATAATAATACTACATTACTATAAAATTAATACTACATTACTATAATAATACCGCTAGGTTGCCCTCTGTGGATGCTGCCGCGGTGCCCTCTGTAGATGCTGCCGCGGTGCCCTCTGTAGATGCTGCCGCGGTGCCCTCTGTAGATGCTGCCGCGGTGCCCTCTGTAAATGCTGCCGCGGAGTCTTCTGTAGATGCTGCCGCGGAGTCTTCTGTAGATGCTGCCGTGGAGTCCTCTGTAGATGCTGCCGCGGTGCCCTCTGTAGATGCTGCCGCGGTGCCCTCTGTAGATGCTGCCGCGGTGCCCTCCGTAGATGCTGCCGCGGTGCCCTCCGTAGATGCTGCCGCGGTGCCCTCCGTAGATGCTGCCGCGGTGCCCTCCGTAGATGCTGCCGCGGTGCCCTCCGTAGATGCTGCCGCGGTGCCCTCCGTAGATGCTGCTGGGATCACTGGGACTCCTGCTCTGGGGAATTCCACAGAGTCCCGGAGCAGAGCCTGTACTAGCACTCTGCTCGGGACTCCGCTCTGGGGAAGATCCTGACACACTGTCCATATATGGACAGCGATGTCAGGAAATTCCACAGAGTCCCGGAGCAGAGTCTGTACTAGTGCTCTGCTCGGGACTCTGCTCTGGGGAAGACCCTGACACACTGTCCATAAATGGACAGCGATGTCCGGGAATTCCACAGAGTCCCGGAGCAAAGCCGATACTAGCGCTCTGCACGGGACTCCGCTCTGGGGAAGACCCTGACACACTGTCCATATATGTACTAGCGCTCTGCTCGGGACTCCGCTCTGGGGAAGACCCTGACACACTGTCCATATATGGACAGCGATGTCAGGAAATTCCACAGAGTCCCGGAGCAGAGTCTGTACTAGTGCTCTGCTCGGGACTCTGCTCTGGGGAAGACCCTGACACACTGTCCATAAATGGACAGCAATGTCAGGGAATTCCACAGAGTCCCGGAGCAGAGCCGATACTAGCGCTCTGCATGGGACTCCGCTCTGGGGAAGACCCTGACACACTGTCCATATATGTACTAGCGCTCTGCTCGGGACTCCGCTCTGGAGAAGACCCTGACACACTGTCCATATATGGACAGCGATGTCAGGAAATTCCACAGAGTCCCGGAGCAGAGTCTGTACTAGTGCTCTGCTTGGGACTCCGCTCTGGGGAAGACCCTGACACACTCTCCATATATGGACAGCGATGTCAGGGAATTCCACAGAGTCCCGGAGCAGAGCCTGTACTAGCGCTCTGCTCGGGACTCCACTCGGGACTCCGCTCTGGGGAAGACCCTGACACACTCTCCATATATGGACAGCGATGTCAGGGAATTCCACAGAGTCCCGGAGCAGAGCCGATACTAGCGCTCTGCATGGGACTCCGCTCTGGGGAAGACCCTGACACACTGTCCATATATGTACTAGCGCTCTGCTCGGGACTCCGCTCTGGAGAAGACCCATATATGGACAGCGATGTCAGGAAATTCCACAGAGTCCCGGAGCAGAGTCTGTACTAGTGCTCTGCTCGGGACTCCGCTCTGGGGAAGACCCTGACACACTCTCCATATATGGACAGCGATGTCAGGGAATTCCACAGAGTCCCGGAGCAGAGCCTGTACTAGCGCTCTGCTCGGGACTCCACTCGGGACTCCGCTCTGGGGAAGACCCTGACACACTCTCCATATATGGACAGCGATGTCAGGGAATTCCACAGAGTCCCGGAGCAGAGCCTGTATTAGCGCTCTGCTCGGGACTCCGCTCTGGGGAAGACCCTGACACACTGTCCATATATGGACAGCGATGTCAGGAAATTCCACAGAGTCCCGGAGCAGAGTCTGTACTAGTGCTCTGCTCGGGACTCCGCTCTGGGGAAGACCCTGACACACTCTCCATATATGGACAGCGATGTCAGGGAATTCCACAGAGTCCCGGAGCAGAGCCTGTACTAGCGCTCTGCTCGGGACTCCACTCTGGGGAAGACCCTGACACACTGTCCATAAATGGACAGCGATGTCAGGGAATTCCAGAGTCCCGGAGCAGAGCCTGTACTAGCGCTCTGCTCGGGACTCCGCTCTGGGGAAGACCCTGACACACTGTCCATAAATGGACAGCGATGTCAGGGAATTCCACAGAGTCCCGGAGCAGAGCCTGTACTAGCGCTCTGCTCGGGACTCCGCTCTGGGGAAGACCCTGACACACTGTCCATATATGGACAGCAATGTCAGGGAATACCACAGAGTCCCGGAGCATAGCCAATACTAGCGCTCTGCACGGGACTCCGGCTCTGTTGAAGCCCCAGACATCGCTGTTCATATGTGGACAGCGATGTCAGGGAATTCCAGAGTCTAACGGCTCTGTGTCCCGCGGGCCGCAAATGACAGCCCCAGGGGCCGCGTGCTTGAGACCCCTGATCTACAGGGAGCAGTGTGTGGCATTACATACAGGGAGCAGTGTGTGGCATTACGTACAGGGAGCAGTGTGTGGCATTACGTACAGGGAGCAGTGTGTGGCATTACGTACAGGGAGCAGTGTGTGGCATTACGTACATTGGGCAGTGTATGGCATTATCTACATGGAGCAGTGCGTGGCTTTATCTACAAAGGGCAGTGTGTGGCCTTGTCTACAGAGGGCAGTGTGTGGCATTATCTACAGAGGGCAGTGTGGCATTAAATTTATCAATTTTTAAAACGGACAGGGAAAAAACTGATGGAAAACGGGTCAAAAATTGTCAGTTAACCCCTTTAGGACACAGCCTCTTTTGGCCTCGTGGACACAGATGATTTTTTTCAAATCTGACGTGTCACTTTATGTGGTAATAACTCTGGAATGCTTTTACCTATCCAAGCGATTCTGAGATTGTTTTCTTGTGACATATTGTACTTTATGTTAGTGAAAAACTTTGGTCGATAAATTCAATATTTATTTGTGAAAAACGTCAAATTTTAGCAAAAATTTGCAATAATTAGCATTTTCTAAATGTAAATGTATTTGCTTGTAAAACAGATAGTAATACCACACAATATAGTTACTAGTTAACATCCCCCATATGTCTACTTTATGTTTGCATTGTTTTTTTTTTTTTTCACGTCCTTTTATTTTTCTAGGAAGTTTCAAGGCTTAGAACTTTAGCAACAATTTCTCATATTTTCAAGAAAGTTTCAAAAGGCTATTTTTTCAGAGACCAGTTAAGTTCTGAAGTGGCTTTGAGGGCCTTCTATATTAGAAAGTCCCCATAAATCACCCCATTTTGAAAACTGCACCCCTCAAAGTATTCAAAACCACATTCAGAAAGTATTTTAACCCTTTAGGCGTTTCACAGGAATTAACGCAAAGTAGAGGTGAAATTTAGAAATGTCATTTTTTGTAATAAAAAAAAGTCTGTAACACAAGGTTTTACCAGAGAAACGCAACTCAATATTTATTGCCCAGATTCTGCAGTTTTTAGAAAATTCCAACATGTGGCCCTAGTGTCCTAATGGACTGAAGAACCGGCCTCAGAAGCAAAGGAGCACCTAGTGGATTTTGGGGCCTCCTTTTTTTAGGAATATATTTTAGGCACCATGTCAGGTTTGAAGAGGTCTTGTGGTACCTAAACAGTTGAAACCCCCCAAAAGTGACCCCATTTTGGAAACTACACCCCTCAAGGCATTTTTCTAGCGGTATAGTTAGCATTTTGACCCCACAGCTTGTTTTGCAGATTTTATTGGAATTAGTCTGTGAAGATGAAAATCACCTTTTTCTTCTGTGGAAACATATAATTTTTTCATTTTTACAAGGAATAAAGGAGAAAAAGCACCCCAACATTTGTAAAGCAATTGTTCCCGATTATGGCAATACCCCATATGTGGTAATAAACTGCTGTTTGGTCCCACTGCAGGGCTCAGAAGGGAAGGAGCGCCTTTTGGAGCGCAGATTTTGCTGGATTGGTTTTCAGTGCCATGTCGGGTTTGCAACGCCCCGTAGGGACCAAAACAGTGGAAACACCCCAAAAGTAACCCTATTTTGGAAACTACACCCCTCAAGGAAGTTTTCTAGGGGTATAATGAGCATTTTGACCCCACAGGTTTTTTGTAGAATTTAGTGGAAATAGGCCGTGAAAATGAATATCAACATTTTTGTCCACTAAAATGTTGAATTTTTTAATTTTCACATGGGATAAAAGATGAAAAGCACCCCAGCATTTGTAAAGCAATTTCTTCCTATTACAGCAATACCACATATGTAGTCATAAATGTTTTTTTATTAGAAATGAATTAACCCTTTCAGGACTGATCCTTTTTTGCTTTTTCATTTTAGTTTTTCACTCCCCGCCTTCCAAGAGCCATAATTTTTTTTTATTTTTCCATCAATAGAGTGGTGTGAGAGTTGTAGTTTCTATTAACACCATTTAAAGTACCATAAAATGTACTGGGAAACTGAAAAAAAATCATTTGCGCGCTGAAATTGGAAAAAAACTGTGATTCTTCCATTGTTTTTGGGGTCTTGTTTTTAAGTCTTTCACCGTGCGGTAAAAACGACAACTTTATTTTTATTCTGCGTCTCAATACGATTCCGGTGATACCAAATTTATATAGTTTTTTTTTTTCATATTTTACTACTTTTACAAAGAAAAAACTATTTGTTAAAAAAAATCAATTGTTTAGTATCATCACATTCTGACATCCAGAACTTTTTTTATTTTTTGGTCGATTGAGCAGTCTTGGGGCTTATTTTTGGTGGGACGAGCTGTAGCTTTTATTGGTACCATTTTATGGTACATACATCTTCCTGATCACTTTTTATGACCTCTTTTTTTTAGAGCTAAGGTGACCAAAAAACAGCGATTTTGGCGGTTTAAATTCTTTATTTCTTACAGCGTTTACCGTGCGCAATAAATTAAGTTTTACTTTATTCTGCAGGTTGGTACGATTACGGCGATACCATATGTGTATAGCTTTTTTAAAGGTTTGCAGCGTTTGCACAATAAAATTACGTTTCTAGAAAATAATTTATTTTCTGAGACACCCTATTCTGAGCCGTAACTTTTTTTTATTTTTTAGTCAAAAAAGCTGTGGGAGGTCTTTTTTTTTGCGGGACGGGTTGTAGTTTTTATTGTTACTATTTTGGGGTAAATGCGACTTTTTGATCACTTTTTATTCTATATCTTGGGAGGGGTGGTGACCAAAAATAGCGATGCTAACATAGTTTTCCGTTTATTTTGTTTGCGACGTTCACCATGCGGAAAAAATAACATTATAGTTTGGGTCGTTACGAACACGGCAATAGCAAATATGTGTACTTTTTTTTAATGCTTTCATTTTTTTCCTATAATATATAATATATTATAGGAAAACAAAAACTTTTATTTTTACACTTTTCTAAAACATTTTTATTAACTTTTTTTTTTTACTTTTTACACTTTATTTTTTTTTACCTGCAGCTCTGATCGCTGCTAGAATACATTACACTACCTAGGTAGTGTAACATATTCCAACTGTCAGTGTGACGTCACAGTCACTCTGACAGTAAGTCTACTAGGACCAGCCGGAGGCTGGTCCTCATAGGCTTCCATACACGGCAGACCCGGAGGCCGTTGCCTGGCCTCCGGATGCCATCAGAAGCATCAGCAACCCCCACAATTGCATGGGAGCTGCTGATGTGCTACAAACCCCCTAAATGCGGCGATCGCAATCGAGCACCGTATTTAACGGGTTAATTGCCAAAATCAGCAGCAACACTGATCGGCAACACTGGAGTGTCAGCTGTCAGGGACAGCTGATCTCCCAGTTCCCAATGCACACCTTGTCGCCGACAGTGTGCATCGGGAACGACACAGTGACTTCCCGTCACTCTGACAGGAAGCCTATCAGGACCAGCCGGAGGTTGGTCCTGATGAGCTTCCGTCCATGGCAGACACGGAGGCCATTGTTTGGCTTCCGTTTGCCATGCTAACTGTTGGCAAACCCAGCGATTTCGGACCGGGGTCTGCCATTATGCTAGAAACCTTTAAAATGTGGCTATTGCAACCGATCGCCGCATTTAAGGGGTTAATTCGCCAAAATCAGCAGCAAAGGACCGCTGGCCGGAAAGAGTGGAGAGTCTGCTGTCGGCGACAGCTGACCTCCCGGTGCACACTGTCGCCAACAGTGTGCACCGGAAACAACTCAGTAACTGTACGTCCTCGTGTGGGAAGTAACCTCCCGCAACGACGTATAGTTACTGACTCGTGCGGATAGGGGTTAAAAACGGAAACACGGCCCAGAACGAAACAGATGCAAAACGGCCAAGAAAAACCGACCACGATGTCCATTTTTATCGGCTGATACCCGGACCCTATCGTGTGAATAGAGCCTTAGCCAGGGAGTCAGTGCTTGTTAAACTGATTTCCTTAACATAAACGATGGAAAGATGTAAAGTGACTAGTGGCTTAAAAAGATTATCGGTTAACTAACAAATATACTGAGCCAAATGAGACTCCATAAGGGGAAGCCTGGAGACTAGCTTCAAACAGAATGAATACTTTACAACAGGGTCATACACAGAGTATGGGGTAATCATAATATATATATATGCCACAGTAGGAGGGTTCTTTACTCATTTGCCCCTACCCACCCCTTGTAAGAGATAAGGGCGACTTGACCTAGTTGGTTTTCGACTTTTTCGCTAATGTTGTTGTACCCGTGTATTGGTGGAGGCCCGTGCCAGATTAGGAAAGGAGATGTGGCAACCTGAGCTTGGACCGCTCTGCATAGGCCTTATTACAACATTAATTCTCCGGCAGGTGCGTTACCGCCACATTTTAAAAAGAAGACAATATACACTTGTCACTTTCATATACAATTCTTTTATTAATGCTATAATTATCTGTACATCATCGGCTTTATTATATACACCAAACCCAGTTACTGGCAAACTGTAAGAAAGCTCAGCCAAGGAAATATGACCCAGACCGAATGTATAATAGGAGACCTGCATCACATAGCCATGTGCCCATCTTCTGAGATGGCTGCTATATACTGTACATATCGTTTACTGAATACTCATATTGTCTTATTAAAAGCAAAAGCTGTATACAGTTTAATAATGATAAATTATTAAATAGAAATTCTATACTAAAATTATGAAGTCCAAAGTTCCTTTATCAAAGATCTATATTACAGCATGCTCTGTTTAATTGATTTCTATCTGTCTTGGCATGTTATATTGTAGATTCAAGCTGTCTTCTTCATAACTTATTTAATGCAAATAACTGCTGGCGTTAGATTTCCCTTTGTGTTCAATGGCTTTTACATTATTACATTTCCATTCAGTACCACAGGGGAGCTAGATTCAGTTCTTGGTGATAGCATAGTAAGGAAACACACAATTACTGGTCTTATCGGCTCTTTCCCTAGATAAGATTGTATCCATACTATGCAACCAAAGCAGCAGAGAGTTCTATTCTCAGTCTATAAATATTTTCATTAAAAAGTGCTTATCTTGTTCTGGGTGTATGATAACATAAGCACGGCATGATTGGATTCTCAGGCGGTACCACATCATGAATAAGGTCTTTGGAAACCTGGGAGACTAGACACTTGTTAAATATGGGAAACATTTATTCACTTATTTATTTACAGTCAGTTATTTTGAAGTTTGTCCACTAGATGGAGCTGTTGTACAGTTTATTGAACAGAGTAGGGTAGCAGAGGATGAGAGAAGCTGTGTGAACATCATGCCTTCATATGTAGTGAATCTGAGACTTTCTCATTTTCCTTGGAGTGTTTCTTTAAATGCAACTTAGAGACTTACACAGTTTAACAACCAAATCTAGTAGGTTAATGGATCTGTCATAAACATCTTGGTTATTGGCTGATATAGGTTGGAACTTGGTTACGAAGGACAAACCAGAATATTTTTCTTTAAATTTTTTTGTCTTCATTTTCATAAATGCATCACTTATTCTCTTGGATTTACATAGTTCTCCGGATGGAAGTATTTGCAAAGGGGAAATGTATGTTTCTCAGATGGGTGAAAACTCTATTACAGACTAGATGCACCAATGCACTTCTGGATGATTAGGATTTGTAAAAATATACCCTAGAGACTGACATGTGTCCTTTTTGCGTGCGCAAAAAACGCAGTGTTTTGCGCGCGCAAAAGCTCAGCGTGGCATCAGCATATGGTGCGTGGCTGCGTGATTTTCGCGCAGCCGGCATCATTATGACACTCTGTTTTTATGTTTACAAACACAAAAGCAGGAGGTGCTTTTCTGTTTTCATTCATTTCTTTTACTACTGTAGCGCGAATCACGCGCGGCACCTGGAACTGCTTCCGTGTGCCGAGCGGGATTTGCACGCACCCATTGACTTCAATGGGTCCGTGCTGCGCGAAACACGGGCAAGTATAGGACATGTCGTGAGTTTAACGTAGCACACGTACGCTGCGTGAAAATCACGACCTGTCAGAACGGCCCCATTGACTTACGTAAGTCTGTGCGACGCACGTGATTTCCACGTGCGTAGCATGGAAGTAATACACGTTCGTGTGAATAAGGCCTTAGGGTATGTTCACACAACCTATTTTCAGCCGTTTTTCGGGCCGTAACGCCCCAAAATATGGCTAAAATTACAGTGGCTGAACACCTCCAAACATCTACCCATTGATTTCAATGGGAAACACGGTGTTCCGTTCCCACAGGGCTTTTTTTATGCATCCGTTTTTAAAATTGGCCGCATAAAAAACGCCTCGTAAAAAGAAGTGCATGTCACGTCTTGAGCCGCTTTTGGAGTTGTTTTTCATTGACTCAATAGAAAAACAGCTCCAAAAGCGGCCGTAAAAAACGCAGCCAAAAACACAAGTTGCTTAAAAAACAGCTGAAAAATCAGGGGCTGTTTTCCCTTGAAAATAGCTGCGTATTTTCAGCTATTTTTTGTTAAGTGTGTGAACATAGCCTTGCTGGAACACAGAGTTAGGCCTCATTTACACGAGCGTGTGCGTTTTGCGCGCGCAAAAAACGCAGCGTTTTGCGTGCGCAAAAGGCACTTGACAGCTCCGTGTGTCATCCGTGTATGATGCGCGGCTGCGTGATTTTCGCGCAGCCGCCATCATAGAGATGAGGCTAGTCGACGTCCGTCACTGTCCATGGTGCTGAAAGAGTTAACTGATCGGCAGTAACTCTTTCAGCACCCTCGACAGTGCATTCCGATCACCATATCGAGTAACCTGTTTAAAAAAAAAGAGGTTCGTACTTACCGAGAACTTCCCGGCCGTTGCCTTGGTGACGCGTCCTTGGTGACGCGTCCTTGGTGACGCGCCTCTCTTGACATCTGGCCCCACCTCCCTGGATGACGCGGCAGTCCATGTGACCGCTGCAGCCTGTGCTTGGCTTGTGATTGGCTGCAGCTGTCACTTGGACTGAATTGTCATCCCGGGAGGTCAGACTGGAGGAAGAAGCCGGGAGTTATCGGTAAGTCAGAACTTTTTTTTTTTTTTACACGTTCACGTATATTGGAATCGGAAGTCACTGTCCAGGGTGCTGAACCAGTTTAAACTCTTTCAGCACCCTGCACAGTGACTGTCTCCTGCCGGGTTCGGTCAAAACGAGTTCGTCCGAACCCGGTAAAGTTCGGTTCGCTCATGTCTAAGACACTCCGTTCGGATGTTTGTAAACAGAAAAGCACGTGGTGCTTTTCTGTTTACATTCAGTTTGACAGCTCTTGCGTGAATCACGCAGTTCGCACGGAAGTGCTTCCGTGTGACCTTCGTGGTTTTCACGCACCCATTGACTTCAATGGGTGCGTGATGAGCGAAAAACGCACGATTATAGAACATGTCGTGAGTTTTACGCAACGCACTCGCGCTGCGCAAAATTCACGCATCGTCTGCACTGCCCCATAGAGTAATATAGGTGCGTACGACACGTGTGAAAAGCACGCGCGTCGCACGCGCGTATATTACGCTCGTGTAAATGAGGCCTTAGTAGACCGATACACATCCCATGTATTGCACGTAGTTTATAACTAATTTCAGTCGTGTATGATGATCGTACAATGCAGTGTGCTGACCCAAATAGTGATGTTATAGCAAGAAAATGCATGTTCAGAACATAACATGACTGGAGCATGTCATGCAGAACAATTGTGTTATCGTTTGGCCTTGTAGCGCTGGGGCTTTGTGTTTCACTTCTGACCACGTGGTTGAGGGAGAAAAACATGGTGGTTTCCTTCTAGAAATAGTGCCATTCCTTCCAATGAGCTGCCTCTGGTATTGCAGCTCAGCCTCATTCAAGTGAAAAATATTCATAGCCAAAAATAGTGTTGTTTACAGAGGAAAGCCGCCATGTTTTTTTTTTTTTTAATTCCCTACAACCATTTGAGTTCATAAGTGTCTACTGAGCGTTCTGATTATTAACCCCAACTGCTTAAAATGACTTGTGCATCTGGGTATGTGGCAGGCTGCACTACATGTGATACTAAGAAACCACCAGTCCACGTTTATTTACTTCATAATATTTTTATATAATTAAGCAGTCATATCTACTGAACATCTACATGTATAATGCCTTCATATTATATTGGCAATCTAACGATTTCTTATAGTTGATGTGACGGGGGGTTTTCTTTACCTTAGAATGCAGCATGGATATGCGGAAACGTTGGCTTTTGGATTCTTGCTGCAGGTGGTTCCTATAGACTGAGTTACATGATGTGAATGTGCAACTTGTCCAAGTGTGAAAGGGAAACATTTTGTAACTGTTGTGGCTCCATTCATTTATATTGTATTGCAACAATTACACAACATGGAACAAGTGCAATTTTGATTTGAGCCAATGTCAGGGTTTCATTGTATTCCAATGTATACCTATGGAATCGATTTGTAGTCTAGCCCTATGCAAAGAAGTCCCGTCCTCCCTTACTGATAAAACGGCATTGACGCGGTTACCATGGAAGGTATAATGAGAAGTGGCCCTCATAGCAATTTATATGGAATAGGTCATCACCTCTTACTTTACAGCAGACCACTGGCAGTCTAGGCATCTGCTCTTTATTATTTAAAACACTACTAAAGTATTGTGGGTTTTCATAGTGCTCATGTCATTAGTTAGTACCCTGCTAACCAAAAAAATGATCTTGCTTTTCGAGTGCTGCGCACCCTGAATTTTATTGGCTCATTATCACTAGTATACTTAACCAATATGGAGGAGACCCTAAATACCCCTCTATAAAGTAACTAAATAGATATCAGTAGGTCATATATAATATATTATATGGGGGGAGGGCATATATTAGAAAACGCCCATGACTACGGGTGACGTCAGCAGTGACTCATAACATAATCAGAATGAAAACCTAAAAATAGAGTCAAAACCATGCCTATACTGATAAAATCTATAATGTTATTGGTACAAAATATAAAAAACACACACATTAAAATCAAAGATGATCACCACAGTGTGAAGCAGATGAGGCCAGACAGAACAAATCTATGGGTAAGTTGCTTATACTATATATCCACATATACTTTTTATGTAACCATTTGTTTGGGTCTGGTGCTGACTGCATCTTTGCCTTCAAATGATTAGGGTATGTTCACACGACCAAGTTTCAGACGTAATTCGGGCGTTTTACGCCCCGAATTACGTCTGAAAAAACGGCTCCATTACGCCGACAAACATCTGCCCATTACTTTCAATGGGTTTTACGATGTACTGTGCAGACGACCTGTCATTTTACGTGTTGCTGTCAAAAGACGGCGTGTAAAAAAAGACGGCTCGTCATAAAAAGTGCAGGACACTTCTTGAGACGTAATTGGAGCCGTTTTTCATTGACTCCAATGAAGAACGGCTCCAAATTACGTCCGTAAAAGAAGCCGCGAAAAACGCGTGCACTTGTAAAAACGTCTGAAATTCAGGAGCTGTTTTCTCCTCAAAACCGCTCCGTAATTTCAGACGTATTCGGCGTTGTCGTGTGCACATACCCTTACTCAGACCTGGGACTCTGCATATTATCTAGAACACATTACATGTCTCCTGGGTTTATATATTTCATACACTATGTAGAGCGCTGAATGTGCTTTCATGGTTGCAGTTACTCCAAGCCTTAGTCATGATACTTCCAATACACATATATGTTTATTTATTATCCAACTATAGACAACTGTCTGGCCTCATCTGCTTCACACTGTGGTAATCATCTTTCATTTTAATGTGTGTTTTTTTTATATTTTGTATCAATAAAATTATATATTTTATCAGTATAAGCAGTATAGTTAGGTTTTCATTATCACAAGTAGGTGGAGTTTTGACAGAGTAACAGATATTGTATTGCTTTTAAAGGCTATGTAAACCAATTTTTTTATTTCTCCAACGCATCTAAATTAAAAAATGAAACAACTTTGCAAATAGTCGTCATTACAAAATATCCCACCGTTTTGTGTCTACATCTCTTATGCAGAACTTCTCTAGGCACCTCCCTGCTGACAGACAACAAACAAACCTTGTGTAGTCTGATCCTGCTGTCATACTTCCACCTATCTGTCCCAAATGTCTTCCTAATATATATTTTGTAGCTTAGCAAGAAGTAGGGGACATATGGAAGAAAGTATGACTGCAGGATCAGACTACACAGACTTTATTTGTTGTCTGTTACCATGGTGACGCTTGGATCAACATAGCCTCTGTAGACACAAAACAAAAGGGCATTTTTAATTAAGATTATATGCAAAGTTGCCTCATTATTAATTTTAGATGTATTATGACAATTAAAAATGGTTGCAAATAGTCTTTAATTAGTTAAAGAGAAATTGACAATTTGGTGTAAAATTGTGGCCTGTCTTGCTGAAATTTCATCCATGCTGAAGTTTCCCGAAAATATTACCATCAGTGGTTCTATGGCTGATATATTCTTCATGAGGGTATGTTCACACGGCTTATTTAAGGCCGTTTTTCAGGCCGAAAAATCGGCAGAAATATGCCTCCAAACATCTGCCCATTTATTTCAATGGGAAAAACTGCGTTCTGTACCGACGGGGCGTTTTTTTACACGCCCGTTTTGACAAAATGGCGCATAAAAAGAAGTGTATGTTACTTCTTGAGCCGGTTTTGGAGCTGTTTTTCATTGACTCTATAGAAAAACAGCTACAAAAACGTCCGTAAAAAAAAAGCGAGTTTGCTTAAAAAACGGCTGAAAATCAGACGTTTTTAGCCAGGCGTGTGAACATACCCTAATAGTAATAGCATGAAGCCATTCATAAATGTCCGTAGATTTTGTTTCTTTATGGACCTATTGCACACTAACAGTACTATACCCACATAAATACCAAATATTACCATGACCCTGTATTTAATGTCTCGGCATTTGTTATATGTACTACATTTGTTCTTCTGAGCTGTTTGCATTTATACTCTTTACAATTATATCCAGCAGACTAAACTGATTTATGAACCAAATGAAATCCTAACATTCCAGAAGACTTTGATATATGACTAGAAATTATTTATTCCACCTAAAGCTGAAGCATTCCTATGAATCTTATTTCTTTAGCAATTGTAAACTCAATCCTTAACGGGATGGGAATAGTCATTATAGCTCCTTAAAATGCAACAGTCATGAGACAGATGCACTTTAACCTTTGATGGACACCTTAGGGCACATTCAGACGTGGCGGAATTGCTGTGGAATTCTGCTGCGGACAGTCCGCGGTGGAAATCCTTTGCAGTCAGTTTGTCCATTGGTTTCCACACCTTTTTTAGTTATCTTCGTGCAGACGTTGCACAAAACTCCGCTGCGGACCATAGGCTGCGGTGCGGAATTTTCAGACCGCAGCATGCACTGTCTGTTGCGGAGAAGAAGCGGAATTTCACTGCGTATTTCAGCCTTTGCAATGCAAAAACTGAAATCTGTGGCAAGTCCGCTGTGATATCTGCAACGTCTGAATTACCTGTCAAATATGCAAATGTTGGTGCAGATTCGTTGTGTAATTGCCCCAAACCTGCAGCAACATTTGCTGCGGAAAAACTCTGCCACGCCTGAACATGCCCTTATTGCTATCCATTTCCAGACTAGTGGGCGCTACTGCAACCGAATATACAACCCACCATGTCAGCTGAATATTTTGGGTAGGGGCACAGCGTGAGAGAATATCTGTCTCTACAGACTTTCAGTGAATCAGCATCACTGTTTGTTCTTCTATTGGAGCTTATTTATCAGGAGTCTACAGACAGTTATTCCTTCACACTGTGCCAATGTACAGCCCCCCAACTCTGGTCCAGGGGGCTTTGTAGTGAGTGGTCCTAGCTCCTACTATTTTAACCCATGATGGATATCTTACAGCTGTCTCTTTTTTAAAGTGCACCTGTCTTATGATAGATGCTAACCTGCATTGTGTGTCAGTATACTTTAATGAAAAAGTTAATACCTTACTTAATAAATGGCCTGTGTCATTGTGTTTAGTTGTAGGTTATTATGATATTATTTTACAAGTACTTCTCAGTAGAACTTTTGTCTCCTTTACAAAAATAATTCAGTAATAAATGAAAATATCTGCACCAATGTTTTAGTATTCCAGTGGTACTAGGTGACCAGGAAAGGGCATACATTGTCCTAATCATTATCAACAGCAACCAACCAATCTAAGACTATCCATTAGTTATAAATCTAGTTGTCCTTCCCTATTGTCCAGGTTTGTACACCCTTAAATCTCCACCATATTGTGTCTCTGAAGTGTGAACAATAACGTTTTAATGCCACAGATGACCAGGAAATGGGCATATCTGCAAAGCCCACACATCCTAGTCATATGAAAATAAGCTGAAGCTTGCGCTAAATCATCCAATTGTATGTACTCTAACCATTAGACATGACTATGGTCCCCTGGAAATCGGAGGGTACATTTATAAGACCTAGATTGGAATGACAAACATAGTTAACTGTGTGCTATAAATCTATCTGACTTTTTTTTTTTTCTTCAAGTATCGTATGCGTTTGTAGTTTATTGCCGTTGTACTTGCTGCTGACAAATCTTCAGGATCCATTTACTTATTCACACCTGGGATCTAGCTTTTCACTTAGTTTATGAATCAAGGCCGACAATTCTTCAGTAGCTTGTGATTTGTCTTCTAGAAGTTCATAGCGGAGGCTTGAAATGTCTTGTTTTATTTCTTTTAGTTCACCTATAAGAACAATTCAAAAATAATTTGTATAAGTGATCTCCAGTTATCCTCAAGCCACCCTTCAATCTTTAACAAAGACATTTTACCTCTTTATTATAAAATACTTGTATTATGAAGATGAATGTACTAACCGTGTGTCGTGGGACTTGTTATAACTCATTCTAAAAATGAAAGTTCAGAAATGGCCCAGAGACAATTAGAATTGATTTGTGTTTTGCTAGTAGATCATTCCTGATAAATTTACATTACATGGAAATAGTGGGAACGCTGCCCAGTTGTCCACTTCTGACTATTAGGTGACCAATTCTATATTCGTCATCCTGTGTCATGTATTTATTTACCTAAAATAATTTATCTGAGCTTGTTCTTTAAGTGCTACTGGATAATGTGTCCTATATATATATATATATATATATATATATATATATATATATATATATATATATAGATATATATTTTTTAAAAAAAAAAAACAGTCTTCTATGACAGTGGGCACTGCCATGTATGCACTCCATGTATTCTTCTTATGAGAGTAGTAGCCACCATCCTTCACTGTCCCTTTTATTTCAGGCACTTTACACGAGTGTTCCTAGACTGGTTCATTGTGTCCTGTTCTTGCCTCACACTTTTACAATTGTTCTTTATATGCATTTTCTTACCTGTAGTGTTGGCTTTTGTATAGCTCATACATATCCTGCACAAGGGTGAGATGTGTGAACTTTATGGTCATGACACAATTGACAACCATATATAAAAAGGACCCATTGACTAGTATTTCATTCGTCCATTCACAGATGATACACAATGTTATGTCTCGTGCAAGGCTTGAGGGGCAGTGCATAACATACACCTGAATGACACAGGGTTTCAAAGTTTTGGCTGGAGTTTTCCTTAAATAAATCCTTATTTATGATCAGTTCTTGTGAATTCTACCTTTTGGGTTGAGGAGGTAAAGAAGCTAATTTACCCAATCAGCTTTATACCCAAAACTATGGGCAACCTCTTCATGTCTGGTGTGGTAGTTGTGTAAATACCTTTTTCCTGGATATGGAGTTTATATAAAATATATCCAAATATTATTTTTTTTAACAAATATAAGTGTGGAGTTGGATAAACATCAGTTTTCACACTACCTATTTTTTGGGAAGCCAAGCAGCATAAGTCAATAAACCAAAAAGGGATTTGGAGGTCAGTATGACGAGCGTAGGTGGCAAATGTAAATCTATATGATGCATAAAATAAATACATGGATTATTCCTCTTACCTTCATTCACTTCATCATTTTCTTTGTCCACTTGGGCTCTCAGCACATATCTTTTTATAAGTCTTTTCATTATTTGCTGTCAGGGAAAGTGACAAGGAGATACAAAACATGAATCTCTAGAGAAGTGACAAATTGTCAGTGTTGTGAAGTGATTTCTGTAGGTTTTTTCAGAAATCATTTAAACTATGCGTACACAAGCACATTATGTGTACAGGATATCTAGTTTTCTCATAGAATTATGTGGAGAGACTTACTTGATAGCGAGTTGGCTGAATCAGAATATTGTTGAAAATTCGTGACTCAAAAATCTTGGCATTAGATTGGGAGAAGAGGTTTAACTGTAAGAGAAGATATGTTAGTTAAAGTACCCCCTGATTATTATTTTTTTTTAAAATCCATTTTGGGTGCTGATCAAGGAGTTGACGCAGCAAACATTGGATCCTGCATAGGACATCAATGTATTGGCTCCAAGTAGTAAGAAATGAGAGAATACTATTATAGGACCAAAGAGTACAGAGAATGTCTCTTGATCTGGAGGACCCAGAACTATCGTGCATACCACCTTGCATCATTATTTTGATTACTGGATCTTATATTGACTGCCTGTTACTGACCTGAATCTGTTTGACCACAAAATGGTTCACATCCACCATCTGCAGCCCGACCATCTATTGAGGACTATCCTGGGGACCGTGACCTGGGAATCTTGCTAGCACAGTCCATACCTCCTTGTGGGGTTAAGGGTGCAGAACAGAGGATTACTTAGACTCTGCACCCCAGGTTAGACTGCGCCAACTCAATAACGGTCTCAGTCAATCATAGTTCCTGCCACCTGCCAAACATGTCTTGCGCTGAAGAGCAACTTCTTCTCCAACAAACTTCTTCTCTGTCTGTTCCAGCTGTGCTGTGTCTTCTCTGATTCCCTGAGATGCACTACTATGCTGTGCTACTTTGTTCGGTGTCTTTGAGACGCCATCTACAATGCTAGCCAGGGACCGGCATCCAGGTAGGCTCTTGGGCTTATAGTCTAATACAGAGAACTACAATGTCAGCAGTGAGACCCTGTGCTATATGATCCTGCTTATTTTCGGAGGACTGTTCGACAGGCTTTGTAAACAAATATGGATAAGCGGAGACAGTCATATTTCAATAACAAATTATCTGAAAAGGGACTAATATCTTAGACGATTCCAGAAAAACAATCTAAAAAATGTAATGTTGGTTAAACTACTGATGTATAATATCCCGGCAGCACAGAAAGCTGCAAGGCCACATAGGGGTCATGAGAATTATGATTGTTGTTAATTATGATCATAATAATGAAAATGATAAATCCAACATTTTATTATAATACATGTTTTATAAAAAAAATATCTATTAGGTCTAATGATACTGGTGTTCCTCTTGATGGAGAGCAGACTTTGGTGCCATTGACCTTTAATACAGATAATTCAGATGCCTAAGTCTGTGCCTGTCTCAAGGTAAAGTAAAATAAATAGATGAGGAATAGCACAGATCATAGTGACTGAATGCAGAGATGCCTTGACACAGACACCAAAGTGATTAATTATGAATAACACCAATACTTGTATTTAAATGCAGGCCAGATCGTGTATTTCAGGAAATTCATTTTTTTTAAATTACACTGCCGTGAATGAAGTTTAACCTCTGTGAACGGCATGAAACAAACATGACTATGTGCCAAGATGCTTTGCATTTTGAGATAATCTCATTAATTTTGCTTGTAGTTCATTTCATATTAATATTTTTCATTATCACACTAAGCAATGCAACACAAAAGAGGGTTATGTTAAGATGCAGCACACTCTTAGAAGACCGTAAGATGAAAATATTATGGGGGAGATGTAGTAACAGTGCGCCAGTCTTAAAAAAAAATAAATCAAGCTGGAGTAAGATGTAACAGATTTATTAAGAGGCACACGCCTCTTTAAAAATTTGTCGCATCTTCTGATATAATTTACGACAGTTTCTGGCATAAATTATAATGTGTGGGGCTGCTGAGGGAGTTTCCATTTGGCTGTGTGGAAGTAAGCTGCTCATTGGTGCATCCGATCGTTCTGAGATTTCCTGCTCTGCGTTAGGCCTAGTTTACAGAGTATTTTGCAGAAATCACAGAAAAAAAATCAGCTGATCAAAAAAATTACACAGTAAAACGTAACCTTTAATTAATATATTGGGATAATAAAAAGGAAAATGATTATCCATCCAAATAATGATGAAAAAAATAATAAGGGAGAGGTGTTTTTTCTTTTGTTCATTGAGTTGAGAGAACAAGAAAAACAACTGACCCTGGTATACCCTATCAGGTCACCCTTCCTAGTCGGAGTAACGCCGCTACACAAGGGATGACTCCAACCTGTACCCTAGATACCCTACTAATGGCCTAGCCAATTCTTTATAGTGGATATCAGGTACAGTGGGACCTAGAGAGGCAAGTGCACAAATAGAAAAAGCAAAAATTTGCAAAAACGTCAAAAACTACACAACAATGGGTAGGCACAAATGAAGGGGGAAAAAAAAGCACTATCATCATGGTTTGAAATCAGGGATTCCAGGACTGAAGTATTCTGGAGAGCTTCCCTTTGAATTGATGAGAGTTTGAAGCTTTTGCACATTTTTGCTTTTTCTATTTGTGCATTTGCCTCTCTAGGTCCCACTGTACCTGATATCCACTATAAAGAATTGGCTAGGCCATTAGTAGGGTATCTAGGGTACAGGTTGGAGTCATCACTTGAGTAGGGGCGTTACTCTGACTAGGACGGGTGACCTGATAGGGTATACCAGGGTCAGTTGTTTTTCTTGTTCCCTCAACTCAATGAACAAAAGAAAAAAAAAACCTCTCGCCTCACCGTTATTATTATTTGCATCATTATTTGGAGGGATAATCATTTACCCTTTTTATCCCAATATATTAATTAAAGGTTAAGTTTTACTGTGTAATTTTTTTGATCAGCTGATTTTTTTCTGTGATTTTGTTTTTTGACTACATAATCACTGACTATACTTTTGGCCTGCCAAAGCTGCTATATTTGTTTGGTTCTGTGAGCATACTAAAGTATTTTGCAGGCAGAAACAATCTGCTTCAAAATTCCTTCAGGAATTTTGAGGCAGATTTTGACCTGCCTGCACTTTTTTGCCGCGAATTTCGCGGCGCCTTTTGCATGCGGCCAATCGAAGACAGAGGGTGGTCAGAGGCGTAACCGCGGCAAAAAAGCTAAAAGCGGCCGTGGTACAAAATGCCTTCGCCTCCCATTGAAATCGGTTTCCGCGTCAAAATCCGTGCTGAAAAACTGTGTGAAATGTTCACATAACTTCTGCAGAGAACAGTGGAGTAAATACTGGTAAACATATAAGTTTACCTGCAACTGAGAGTCATTGCCATCCACATTAACTTTTTTTTAAACCAAAAGCTTGTTTTTTCCTTGCCATCTTTTCTAATACTCCAATACAGTCATTTCTAACTTCTTCTTTTTTAATTAACCCCTTAGTGACCAACAGTACGCCTTTTTACGTTCCTCACTAATGGGCTTTAGGCTAATGCGACGCCTTTTAACGTGATCGCATTAGCCTAAAGTAGCGCCGAAATTAAAGATCGGGGCTCCGTTCTCTCAGCTACCGGAGGTAGCTGAGAGTTCGGGGCAACGACCAGAGACCATAACGAGTGGTATCTGGTCACGTGATCGCCGTGAATCGCTATTTCACGGCGATCACGCTAAACCGGCAGATAATCGCCATTTCTCTCTCCTCTAATGGAATAACTCCTTAGAGAGGAGAGAGAACGGTTAAATAGTGCGTCCGTTCCCCCCCACGTCCGATCCCCCCCCCCCGTCCGATTCCCCTTCATGTCCGATCCCCCCCCCCCCGGTCCGATCCCCCCCCCCACGGTCCTATTCCCCCCCCCCCTAAAATGGCGCCCGAGTGCGCTTTGCATGTCTTACCTGTGTCGTCATCTGGCACAGCAACAATCAGGGACCGTTGTGACTGGTCCCTGATCAGGTGATCTCTGTGATAAAACCTATCACAGAGATCACTGACAGTTATTTTCAAAACACAGCCAGGACATGGGCTGTGTTTCTCTCTCTCCTCCCATTGTAGTTGTTCTGAGAGGAGAGAGAAATCAGTCTAAGTCCTGTGCTGTGAAGAAAGAAAAAAAGTGAAAAAAAAATCATCGTTCTTATACACACATATATATATATAAAATCTATATTAGCGTCAGCGCTAGATTAGCGTCAGCGCTAGTTTAGCGTTAGTGCTAGTTTAGCGTTAGTTCTAGTTTAGCGTTAGTGCTAGTTTAGCATTAGTTTAGCGTTACTTTAGGGTTAGGGCTAGTTTAGCGTTCGTGTTTAGGGCCGTTTAGAATTAATTTTACGTCTGTTATATAAAAAAAAAATATATATAAAAAAAAAATATATATAAAAAAAAAAAAAATAATTTGTGTCGTTTTTAGGATTTTAGGTTTACTTTAGGGTTAGGACTTATAGGGCATATATATATATATATATATATATATATATATATATATATATATACATACACATCTATAAATATGTCTCAGCGTATGTACAGCCTACGCCTTGCTATGTTCCGACACTTCTGAAAGCGAAACAGACACCGCTTCAGAATTTGTTCCAGACAGTGACAGTGACGATTCTAATTCCACCGCTGAACCCCATAGTCCTATGGTGGTGGATACGTCAGTCGCTGTAGGGTGTCAGGTGTCAAGTGCAGGGCTGAGTGTTGCAGTCCCTCCCGTGATGTGGGATCCTGCACTATCATTTTCCCCCCAAGTACCCCAATTTGAAGCGACCCCAGGAATTAGTGTCGACGTCCAAAGTTTTACCCCCTATAATTTTTTCCATTTATTTGTATGTGATACGGTCCTAGACTTGATAGTCCAGCAGACTAATCTGTATGCTAGGCAGTTTGTTCTACAAAAGCCTGCGTCTATGTACTCCAGAATGTGGAGCCCCACAAGTGTCCCAGAAATAAAAAAATTTTTAGGCATTACCCTCAATATGGGTTTGGTTAAAAAACCCTCTGTCCGGTCCTACTGGACTTGTAATGCTGTCCACGCTACCCCTGTATTTGCAGCAGTGATGTCCAGAAACCGCTATGAGGCCCTAAAGCGATTCATGCATTTTACTGATAATTCCCAAGTCCCCCCAAGAAGTGACCCAGCTTATGATCGGCTTAATAAATTAAGGCCATTAATCACCCTTCTAAGTGATTTATTTCTAAAGTTGTACACCCCTGACAAAAATTTGTCAGTAGATGAATCGCTCATGAGCTTCAAAGGGCGTCTTTCCTTTCGTCAATTCATCCCTTCCAAACGAGCCAGATATGGGGTGAAATTGTACAAAGTGTGCGAGAGCACAACGGGTTACACCTGCGGTTTCAAAATCTATGAAGGCAGGGACTGCCAAATTTATACCCCAGGCTGCCAGAAACTATTGGCACCTCTGGCAAAATTGTGTGGAACCTAATGGAGCCATTTCTGCACAAGGGGTACCACGTCTATACAGACAATTTTTATACCAGCGCTGCCCTTTATAAAGCCCTCCATGCTGCAAATACAGGGGCCTGTGGGACAGTACGGAAGAACAGAGTGGGACTCCCACAACAGTTGGTGTCCAGGCGTTTGGGAAAAGGAACATCCATGGCCCTTGCAAGTCAGGAATTGCTTGCAGTGAAGTGGGCCGACAAGAAGGATGTCTACATGCTGTCCACCGTACACACGGACACCACTGTGGCAATTACGGAGAGGGGGGCTACCACTGCAAAGCAGAAACCTGTCTGTGTAACAGACTACAACAAATTTATGGGGGGTGTAGACCTTTCCGACCAGGTGCTTCAGCCTTACCTGGTGAAGCGCAAAAATAAGGCCTGGTACAAAAAGGTAGCAATCTACCTCATCCAGGTTGCTACCTATAACAGTTTTGTTATTTTCAAAAAAGCCCAAGGAACGCTCACTTTCCTTCAATTTCAGGAGAAGGTCATTGAGCATCTCCTTTTTGAGTCCACTATACCGGCACAATCCTGCGAATCTGAGGATGTGCGCAGGCTTTCAGAGCGCCACTTTTTACACCCTATTCCCTCCACTGAGACCCAAAAATATCCCCAAAAAAGGTGTCGGGTATGTAGCAAGCATGGCAGGAGGAGGGATACCCGCTTTTATTGCCCCATGTGTCCATCAAAACCAGCCCTTTGTAACTACCCCTGTTTCGAAACCTTTCACACGGTTGCAAATTACTAGAATTTAACACAAAAAAAAAAAATGGGTTGGGGGCCTTTTTAGGGACTCAATTTCTTTATATTTTCTTTTTAGTTTGTGGGCTTTCCAAGTAGGGATTATTTCTTGTGGGAGAGGTTGTAGAGCACATTTTTTTCAGACCGTGAAACTAATTTTACCCCTTATGATTTTTTTTATTTATTTGTGGGTGATCAAGTGCTGGAATTAATTGTCCAGTACAAAATCCCACATCCACAATTTTTTTATTTTGACTGTTCTTATGACTATGTCCTGCCACATACAGCTGTTACATTCCTAATTCTGTACCGTGATACGGGCATGATCTTTTTTTTTATTTGGAGGATCTCTAATAATTGAGCTGTTCCTTATCAATACACCATGGTCTTTGTTACGGTTCTTCTGGAAATACTGACATCATTTTGGGGATTAGTGATCCTTTACTGTTCCTATAGATGGTTTTGGACACTGTCCTTTTATATATTCTGTAGGTGATTGGTTGTTTTGTGCACATAGCGGTTCCTACCTTGCCGGGCAGGGGCCTGTTATGGTGTACCGCGTCACTTGGCACATTCGTCCCTCATAAGGATTGATGGAGCTAAAGAGACGTTGTACAACCAGTCACTGAAAAAAACAAACCTTGTCTTGACAGCCCTGCAGGTGTTCTTCTATCTAGTGAACAGACTCGAGTTTGCAACATAGTTGGATACATTTTCCTCCATTTGTTTGAAGATATTGCCCGTCACTCCAGTACAGTTTATTTTTTCCTCTTTGACTGATTTTATATTAGGACAGAATTCTGTCCACAATGACATCATAATGGCACCAACTGCTTCTTCAGCAAGACATAGTCATAAGTACAGGCAAATACGTCTATAGCGACATGTATCCGTTTTGAATACACGGCTTCACTTCTATTCTGTGCCGCACAAATTTATTAATGTGGCATATTTCTAACAAAATAACCTTCTACCACGTCTCCTCTATTTCATGTGGAAATGTAATAAAAGCTTGAAGAAAACATTATATACCCATAGTGTCTGAAATGATACCCATTATTTCCTCCTTTAAAAAATTTTTGGTCCGCATGCCCACTACACCACTAGATGAATACCTTTAGGGGTTTCGTTTTTAAAATGGGGTCATTTCTGCATAGTTTTTTTTTTTTGTTCAGGCAGCTCAATGCCTCTAAATGCATGATATGGGGCCTAGAATTTATTCAATTGTGCCCTGAAAGCCAAAGGGTGCTCCCTCTCTTTTTGGCCCAGCCACACGTCTAATAAGCAGATTGGGGCAACAATGAGAGTATTTTTGAAAACAGGAGAAACGGGGTGATAGATTTTGGGGTGTGTTTCTTCATTTTCATGTTCGCTTTACAAAGAAATCGGTCTTCAAAGTGATACTTTTATATAAAAAGTGATTTTTTTTTTTAATTTCACCAGCTATGCATTAAATTTAGCAAAAAACTGTGGGGTCAAAATACTCACTACACCCCTAGATAAATACCTTAAGGGGTCTAGTTTTCTAAATGGGGTCGTTTATGGGGAGTTTCTATCGTTCTGGTAGTTCAAAACCTCTCCAAATGTACAGTGGGGCCTAAAACATTTTCAAGCAAAATAGGAGTCCTGAAAGCCTCCGGGTGCTCCCTTTCTTTCGGGCCCTGCTGTGTGTCCAGGCAACACATTAGGGTCACAATGGGGGCATTTTTGAAAACAGGAGAAACAGGGTGATAGATTTTGGCGTGTGTTTCTTCATTCTTATAGTCGCTTTACACAGAAATCGGTCTTCAAAGTGATACTTTTATGAAAAAAGTGATTTTTTATTTTTTTTCACCTGCTATGCATTAAATTTAGCAAAAAACTGTGGGGTCAAAATACTCACTACACCCCTAGATAAATACCTTAAGGGGTCTAGTTTTCTAAATGGGGTCGTTTATGGGGAGTTTCTATCGTTCTGGTAGTTCAAAACCTCTCCAAATGTACAGTGGGGCCTAAAACATTTTCAAGCAAAATAGGAGTCCTGAAAGCCTCCGGGTGCTCCCTTTCTTTCGGGCCCTGCTGTGTGTCCAGGCAACACATTAGGGTCACAATGGGGGCATTTTTGAAAACAGGAGAAACAGGGTGATAGATTTTGGCGTGTGTTTCTTCATTCTTATAGTCGCTTTACACAGAAATCGGTCTTCAAAGTGATACTTTTATGAAAAAAGTGATTTTTTATTTTTTTTCACCTGCTATGCATTAAATTTAGCAAAAAACTGTGGGGTCAAAATACTCACTACACCCCTAGATAAATACCTTAAGGGGTCTAGTTTTCTAAATGGGGTCGTTTATGGGGAGTTTCTATCGTTCTGGTAGTTCAAAACCTCTCCAAATGTACAGTGGGGCCTAAAACATTTTCAAGCAAAATATGTGTCCTTAAAGCCTCCGGGTGCTCCCTCCCTTTCGGGCCCTGTCGTGTGTCCAGGCAACACATTAGCGTCACAATGGGGGCATTTTTGAAAACAGGAGAAACAGGGTGATAGATTTTGGCGTGTGTTTCTTCATTCTTATAGTCGCTTTACACAGAAATCGGTCTTCAAAGTGATACTTTTATGAAAAAAGTGATTTTTTATTTTTTTTCACCTGCTATGCATTAAATTTAGCAAAAAACTGTGGGGTCAAAATACTCACTACACCCCTAGATAAATACCTTAAGGGGTCTAGTTTTCTAAATGGGGTCGTTTATGGGGAGTTTCTATCGTTCTGGTAGTTCAAAACCTCTCCAAATGTACAGTGGGGCCTAAAACATTTTCAAGCAAAATAGGAGTCCTGAAAGCCTCCGGGTGCTCCCTTTCTTTCGGGCCCTGCTGTGTGTCCAGGCAACACATTAGGGTCACAATGGGGGCATTTTTGAAAACAGGAGAAACAGGGTGATAGATTTTGGCATGTGTTTCTTCATTCTTATAGTCGCTTTACACAGAAATCGGTCTTCAAAGTGATACTTTTATGAAAAAAGTGATTTTTTATTTTTTTTCACCTGCTATGCATTAAATTTAGCAAAAAACTGTGGGGTAAAAATACTCACTACACCCCTAGATAAATACCTTAAGGGGTCTAGTTTTCTAAATGGGGTCGTTTATGGGGAGTTTCTATCGTTCTGGTAATTTAAAACCTCTCCAAATATACAGTGGGGCCTAAAACATTTTCAAGCAAAATATGAGTCCTGAAAGCCTCTGGGTGCTCCCTTCCTTTCAAGCCCTGCTGTGTGTCCAGGCAATGCATTAGAGTCACAATGGGGGCATTTTTGAAAACAGGAGAAACAGGGTGATAGATTTTGGGGTGTGTTTCTTCATTCTTATGCTCGCTTTACACAGAAATCGGTCTTCAAAGTGATACTTTTATGAAAAAAGTGATTTTTTATTTTTTTATGCCTGCTTTGCATGAATTCTTACAAAAAAACTGTGGGGTCAAAATACTTACAACACCCCTTAATAAATACCTTAAGGGGTCTAGTTTTCAAAATGGGGTCACTTGTGGGGGTTTCCACCATTCTGACACCTATGAGCCTATGAAAACCTGGCTTGGTGCAGGAAAACAAAATGTACTACAAAATTTATAAAATTATTACTTAACTTGTAAGTCTTCTAAATTGCTCAAAAATTATTTTTTTTTTCAAAAGTGCTGCCAAAATGGAGTAAAGAGATAGAAATATATATTTAATAAAAAAAATTGTACAGTATATGTGTACATATGTGACATATTGCAGTTAAAAATAGGGAAAAATGATAATTTTTACAAAATTTCTTCAATTTTTCTATTTTTTAAGTTATTTCCGCAAATCGTATCAGTCTACTTTTACCACTAAAATAAAGTACAACATGTGACGAAAAAACAATGTCAGAATTACTTGGATATTCAAAACTTTCACAGAGTTATTCTCTGATAAAGTCACACATACCAGATTTGACAAATTTGGCTTGGTCATTAAGGTCCAAACAAGCTTGGTCACTAAGGGGTTAATGTGATTCTTTCACATTCTTCTCTCCAGCTTATCTAATCTTCTCATTTATACAATTTTTATTCTGCACTTTTAGTAAAGTTCAAGGTGTCATTTGTGTGTAAATTCGATGCCACATCTGAAGCACACAAATACAGCTTGGAGTGCTTGGGTCCCCGTTAAATGCTGTACTGCCTATCCATCAATAATGTCACCTGACATCCTTATGACATGCTGTATAGGATCTCAAAACAATATTAAGAAGAACTAGGAGTACGGCTGGGAGATTAATCAAATTAATTTGATTAATTTGCCCTCAAGGCCTGTTTTTTAACAGAATCGTTGAATCGATTCTTTAGTGGCGCTATCGCATTGTGCTGCAGGAGGAAGCTCCGCCTTGACACCTACCTGGTCTGACAAGCTGCACCCCATTCTGTCCCTGCTTCCCCATGGAACTGCTGTTCTGAACAAAATGATACAGTACGGAACAGCAGTTCCGTGGGGAAGCAGGGACTCCTGGTATATAGCCACACCGCCCTGTAGATACCGGCCCGCTGTAGATAGCACCCCATTGCAGATTGCACCACCACCCCACATTGCAGATGGCACCCCCCTTGTAGATGGCACCCCACCCCACTTGCAGATGGCACCCCCACCCTCCCTTGCAGATGACACCCCCACCCTCCCTTGCATATGGCACCACCACCCTCTCTTGCAGATCACACCACCACCTTCCCTTGCAGATTGAAACACTACCCTCCCTTGCAGATCGCACCAAAACTCCCCCCACCACCTTGTAGATAGCGCCACTGTAGCTCCCACTAGGATCTGAATCCCCGGCCAAAGCGTCGGCAACTCTGGCCGGTGACTCACCTCCTAGTGGCAGCTACAGTGGCTCTATCTACAAGGAAGGGGGTGGGGGTGTGGTCTACATGTGGGGGTATGATCTACAAGGGAGGGGTGGTGGTGCTGCCATCTACAAGGGGGAGTGGTGGTGAGATCTACAAGGGAGGGTGTGGTGCTGCGATCTACAAGGGGGTGGGGGTGCGATCTACAAGGGAGTGGGTCGGTGTGCGATCTACATATGGGGGTGCGATAGATGGGGGTATGATCTACAAGGGAGGGGTGGTGGTGCTGCCATCTACAAGGGGGAGTGGTGGTGCGATCTACAAGGGAGGGTGTGGTGCTGCGATCTACAAGGAGGGGTGAGGTAGGATCTACATGGGGGTGGGGGTGCTAACTGCATGGGGTTGTGGCACTATCTACATGGGCACTATATTGTGGGTGGCACTATGTGGGCACCATCACTATATGTGGGCACTGTGGCACGGTCCCTATATGTGTGCACTGGGGCACTGTCACTATATGTAATCATTGTGGCACTATGTCACTGTATGTGGGCACTGTGTCACTATATGTGGTGTGATAACTTGGGGTAAGTTAGCTCAGAGGATCGCCATCTCCAGGGTAAGATGGTTGGCACACTTAAGAATTTTCACTCCAACACAGTGGATTTGGTTTAAAACTGGCCGCAACCAGCTTTATTGTCTTCATACATGAAAGGCGGTTTTACAAAACAGTTCAAAATAAACCCTTGGCCGTCCAGCCTCAATCTAAACATACAGCTTCCCTAGCTATCAGGGTGAAAGGTCTTCTGCCAAGCACCTCACAACAAACATGTGTTCTTACTAGAACTTTTGACTCCCACAGGCTGGCAATGCCTGTCTTCCACAGACTCAGAGCCTTGTGTGAATAGATCACACCTTTGTTAAAGGAGCCTTCACAGCTGGCAGCTAATGAGACTCCTAAGGCAGCCCAAACCCTGGACTGTCCAAAAGACGGAATAGAACTTCTCTTCCACTCCAGCAACCCAGACCTTTTTCCAGGTTTCTTGCCTAATAAATAAGGAGAAATTACACTTTTTTTTCTTGTAACTTTCCTTTTGAATATAACATTCTGGGCCCAATTCCTGCCCTTTCGTAGCCACACTGCTACAATGGGCACTGTCCCTATGTGGGTACTGTGGCACTATGTGAGCACTATCTACAGGGACATTAGGGCACTAATGTACTGTGGTGTTTTCAGGGGATTGGGACAAAAAAAACCTGACAAATTAAATCCATCCTGGGGAGACACTGATGCAAAACGGCCATGAAAAACTGACAATTGATCAGTTTTTAATGGCCATTTTTTTTCACTGTCGTGTGACTGTAGACTAAATGACGATGATGCCAGGAGTCCCATTCACATGTACCGTTGTCAGGCCGGGAAATCCGGCTGACACACGGACCGTTTTTCACGGTGCAATCACGGTCGTGTGAATCTGGCCTTAATGTAATTTATTTAAACCCCCATCGTGGGGCCAGTACTCAACAGGGTCCTGCTCAGACTTCAGACACTATAATGTAATCTCTCCCAGAGTGCCCGCTCTGCGCTATCTGCCTGGCCCTGCTGCAATTTAGGCTGCTATCGACTGTAATGTCGGAGACCGGCTGAGGTGGTGACGGACAGAGAGGGATGTTAGTGCACACAGTGTATAATTGATTATAGAGTCTGTTAACCTGTTCCCTGCCGGGGAAAACAGAAGTTATAATCAGTTAGATATACATTTTTCCAATTGTATTTCTGATAAAAAAAATATTTGCAGAGGTTAAAAGTTGTGAAGTTACGTACAATAATTATTGCAATATATTAAAAAGTTATTAATATAAAGAAAATAATTTATTAAAATATCTCTTGGTATTACTCTTAAATAAAAAATTGAAAAAAAATCTAGATTAAATTTTTTTGCAAAATCGCCCAGCCCTAGGAGAGAGCTCTGTCTGGCTTTATTGTGCTCTCATCACTTGTACAGCTCCTGCTTTGTTATGTTACAGGGGTGCTTGTAGACCCCTTCCCACCACCATCTCTAACATCGACTTTATAATGTAATGTGTTCAAAATATAATTTTGACTGAGATTATATACTATATTTATTTTTGTAAAAACTGTTCTGTTATATTTTTATGTATTCTTTTTTAAAATCTTATATAAAAACATTAGTAGTCATTGTTTTAATTGAGAATAAAATCCTGAATCAGAATGTCAGTTCTCAGGAAATATCTCCATAACACTTATTTATTATTATTAATAATAATATTTAAATATTAATTAAAATGTGCTATATTATCTGTGGTATTTGCAGATTATTCATTAGTATTATATGTTTTCTCTTTTTCTTTTGTGTTGCTTGTTCTATTTAATACTGCTTGTCAATATACTGACTTGATGATTCATACATAAAAATAATCGCTATCGTGAAGCTGTTAAATTTAAAACTTTGTCGTCCGACTTTCTCTATTAAAGTAGATTGCATCCATGATCAAATTTGCATTAAAAAATTATAACCCAGGTATGATATTTGGAATAAAACATCTATCCAATTCTGATAACAATTTTTGCAAACCACTGACTGTTTATTAGGGGTTTTATAAATTGTGGCGTCATCAGGGGACACAGGCGTCGGTCACGCCTGCGTCCCATTCTCCTGATGACTTTGCGGTTGCATTTAAGCTTTTAATCGATTGTGTGCTTGTCAGTGTAAGCCCAGACTGGGAAATTGCAGTCCGGACCTCCTCCCTAGTTTGCTAGCTGCATTTAGTATTCTAGTCCGCTATACAGAATGTCAATAGAGTTTAATCACCAGACACAGTCAATTTTAATTCACTTTATTCTGGACCTATTCACTATACATCTATACTCTAATAAAAGTTGTGTTTTAATGGCCTGTTAGCGAAAGGCTGGGTCAGTAGTGGGGCTCAGTTCACACGTTGCGTAAATACTGAAGATTTTATGCAACAAAATTCTTGGCGGAAAATCTGCAGCAAATACAGTAGCAGCAAAGTGGATTAGATAAAACAAATCTCATCCACACACTGCATAAATACTGAGCGGAAAAAACACTCAAATTGACCTGCGATGCAGAATTTTATTCCGCAGCATGTCAATTGTATTTGCGTAAACACTGCTTATTTGTTGCGGGTTTTCCCCATTGAATTGGGGAAATAAACCCGCAACAAATAGAAGTTATTGTGTTTTTTTGCGGCGGGTTCGCAGCGATTCTGCTGCAAAATCTTATACTTACCCAGGAGTCTGTGTTTCTTCCTGCAGCCTATCACAGGCTGTAGCGGCGGTCACATGGGATGAAACGTCATCCCAAGAGGCCGGCCTGGATGACGTCAAGGGCTGGTCTCCTGGGATGACGCTTCATCCCACGTGACCGCCGCTGCAGCCCATCCCAGGAGGCTGACCTGCTAGCAGGCGGGCTAAGTGCTGCAGTTTTCCACAGCAGACATTAAGGGGGAAAAACTGCACCACAGATTAGTGTGTTTTTTTGCTCGGAATTCCCTGTGGAGCTCCGTGCTTTTACTCCGCGTATCCGCTTTGTGTGAACTCAGCCTTAAAGTAATTTTGGTACTGTATAGATAATGCACATTCTACATTCAAGAAATAATTCTCTCAGATAGATGAATTAATCTTTTTCAGTGGGAGACAAAAAAGAAAATGAAAGATATATGACTATTTACCCTGGATTTGGAGTCACCCATTCCTATTTCAATGTCTTTCTTCAGTTTTTTTGTTCTACACTTCAAGAAGTTGATAATTCTCATAATAAGATACACAAAGGATTTAGGACTTGGAACAACACTGAATGGAGGAGGGAGTGTTTTTCCATCATCAAAATACGAAAGCCATAACTTCGATCGGGCAAATTTCCATTCCACATCACTGTCATCCTGGATGTATAAGAGACACAAAAATTACTTCTCATATCCATTACATAGACTTAAGTGACTCAATTTACAATGGAAGAAACAATCATCATTGCTAGTTTACTACTCAAGTTCGTTTCATTCCCTCAGCGGAAATGTGCATGCAACAAAGAAAAGACTGACAGGAGTAAAAATAAAAACAGTCCCGTTATCTTTTTATTAATTTTTTATTTAAAAATGTATACATAGTCAACAAAGCAAAATATTTGGAAACACTCTACACCTATATCTCTGTAAAGGCCTGTTCACATCAGCGTTCGGTTTCTGTTGATGGGTTCTGTGAGACCTTTCTGTCAGCGGAACCCATCAACGGAAACCGTAGCTTCCGTTTGCATTACCATTGATTTCAATGGTACTGCTTCCGTTGCTAATGGTTTCTGTTTGTCTCCGTTCCATAAGGTTTCCGTTTTTTCAAGGAATCAATAGTGTAGTCGACTACACTATTGTTTCCGCCCAAAAAACTGAAACCTTACGGAACGGAGACAAACATAAACCATTAGCAACGGAAGCATTACCATTGAAATCAAGGGTAATGAAAACGGAAGCTATTGCCACTCCCATGTTAAACATAGACATACATGTATACAGTGATTGCATGAGCACAGCAGTTGGGCATGCGTCTTCACAGGTTGGATGCATCCAAGATAGGAGAAACCACCAAGCTCTGTTATTTAACTCTTAAACCTATGTGATCAGAAGTGACCGTTGTGTCAATAACGGGAAGAAGCTACCTTGTTATATAGGTATCCTTTAGGTATGCCATAACAGATGTCTATGCATATTATTATGCATGGGCTTAATCTGCTGTCACATAGAGATATAAAGATTAACAACAAAAATCCAATGTAACACAAACTTAAATAAAAATTGTGTGTCTATGCCTCTTGCTCATAGCCGTAATGCAGCTGTCTGTCACTGGAGGAGGGAAATTTCTTTATAGAAAAGGCTGTAGGGTAACTTACATGGACATCAGAGATATTTTAGAATATGAATGCATAAAGTAATCGTGCTACACTGTGTCCACAGCGAAGTATAAACGCTGCGGGTGGTCAGTACATAGTCTAATGTAAACGCTGCTGCCCGGTCAGTCCACAGTCTAGTGTCATCGCTGCCGCCTGGTAAGTCCACAGTCTAAGTGCTTTTTTTTGTGATAATGTTGATTTTTAATTTGACGGCCAACTAATTGGCTCCAAAATTTGTAGACTTAGGAGCCAAAGTGAACCAAATTATTTTTCAATGTAGGAGCCCATTGTTATCTGCATGGCCGTAACAACTCGTACAACAAATTTTAAAGATTATTTATCGAGATTGGAAATATGTACCAGAAAATAACACCTAAAAAACGACAAATAATCCTGCAAAAAACTAAACTTCATACAGCTATGTCAACATTAAAAAGAAAAAAAAAAAAGACATGACTGTTGGAATCGAGAGGGGCAAAAACCAAACAAAACTTCTGGTTTCTAAGCAAAAATTTGCTGGATTAAGAAACTCCAAATAAAAAGGACTTATATTTCCATTTTTAAAATAATTTTATAGGAAATTCCATTCACCCCTTACCAAGATTTGACTTAAATGTATATCATAGCCGGTGGAGGGGGGGTTAGGAGCAAGAATACAAGTTGAGCCCGCTCCATACGCCGCAGGTGTCAGCTGCATATTACAGCTGACACCATGCAATAACAGCACTATAGGAGATAATCCGATCCCGGCCACAAGCTATCTGACAATGTCCAATCATTGCTGACAGTGTCAGGGTAAGGCCACACGGTGCGTCGTTGATGCGGGTTTGTTGCGGTTTTGTTGCATTTGAAAACCGCATCCGGTCAACTGTATGCGTTTTTTGTCTCTAAGGGTATGTTCACACGCAAACGCAAAATACGTCTGAAATTATGGAGATGTTTTCAGGCGAAAACAGCTCCTGAATTTCAGACGTTTTTGCATGCACTCGGGTTTTTCGCGGCGTCTTTTACAGACGTAATTGGAGCTGTTTTTCATTGGAGTCAATGAAAAACAGCTCCAAAAACGTCCCAAGAAGTGTCCTGCACTTCTTTGACGCGGGCGTAATTTTACATGCCGTCTTTTGACAGCAATGCGTAAAATTCCACCTAGTCTGAACAGAACATCGTAAGACGTATTGGAGCCGTCTTTTCAGGCGTAATTCGAGGCGTAAAATGCCTGAATTACGTCTGAAAATAGGTCGTGTGCACATACCCTTATGGTACAGTTCTTTTGCGTTTTTAAAGGAAATAATTGATGGACATAGTTTTCACCGGTGTTGAAGTTTGTTAGGTGCTTCCTGTATATAGGTCATTACAATGCATTGCAGAACTGTTAGCAAAAACCCAAGCAGTTCAGCAACAACTTTGGCAGCGCGGTCATTAACTGCATGCAGTCGGACATTATGAAGATGCAGTTAACTGCACAAAAAACACATTGTAATATAATAGCAGCAGTCTGTCCATAACCAAAATGTCACCATTGACTTCTATTGAAAAAACGCAACATAAATGCACTGTGACCGCACCGTGTGGCCTTATCCTCAGATTCTGTAGGGACACACCCTATTAACAAGCGTGGTAACACATTAGAAGTATAAAATAAAGTTTCTAAAAAGTTATCCCTTCATGGGATTAAAAAAGTAACAAAATAAAAATTATAATAAAGAAATTCCACTAAAAAAGTATAAAATATGTAATTGTCAATACATAAAAACAAAAAAACTACCTATAACTAGGTAAACAAAAAACAATGCAGAAAATCGCTGTTTTCTATATTCACGACAAAAAATAAAATTCATAAGTTACACAGTAATTCATTTGTGCCCCCAAACTGCGCATGAAAAGAAAAACTGAAAAAGTTATGACACATCTCCAGCAGATGAACTCAGAAAAAAGCAAAATCCACTGCAGACTGTTTATATATATATATATATATATATATATATATATATGTGTGTATATATATTTATATATATGTGTGTATGTATAAATAAATATATGTATGTTTATATATATATATATATATATATATATATATATTTGTGTATATATATATATATATATATATATATATACATACACTACAGTTCAAAAGTTTAGGGTCACTTAGAAATGTTCTTATTTTTGCAAGAAAAGCACAGTTTTTTTCAATGAAGATAACATTAAATTAATCAGAAATACACTAGAAATGACTATTCTAGCTGCAAACGTCTGGTTTTTAATGCAATATCTACATAGGTGTATAGAGGCCCATTTCCAGCAACCATCACTCCAGTCTTCTAATGGTACATTGTGTTTGCTAACTGTGTTAGAAGGCTAATGGATGATTAGAAAACACTTGAAAACCCTTGTGCAATTATGTTAGCACCGCTGTAAACAGTTTTGCTGTTTAGAGGAGCTATAAAACTGACCTTCCTTTGAGCTAGTTGAGAATCTGGAGCATTACATTTGTGTTTTCAATTAAACTCTCAAAATGGCTAGAAAAAGAGAGCTTTCATGTGAAACTCGACAGTCTATTCTTGTTCTTAGAAATGAAGGCTATTCCATGCGAGAAATTGCCAAGAAACGGAAGATTTCCTACAACGGTGTGTACTACTCCCTTCAGAGGACAGCACACACAAGCTCTAACCAGAGTAGAAAGAGAAGTGGGAGGCCCCGCTGCACAACTGAGCAACAAGACAAGTACATTAGAGTCTCTAGTTTGAGAAATAGACGCCTCACAGGTCCTCAACTGGCAGCTTCATTAAATAGTACCCGGAAAACGCCAGTGTCAACGTCTACAGTGAAGAGGCGACTCTGGGATGCTGGCCTTCAGGACAGAGTGGCAAAGAAAAAGCCATATCTGAGACTGGCTAATAAAAGGAAAAGATTAATATTGGCAAAAGCACGCAGATATTGGTCAGAGGAAGATTGGAAAAAAGTGTCATGGACAGACGAATCGAAGTTTGAGGTGTTTGGATCACACAGAAGAACATTTGTGAGACGCAGAACAACTGAAAAAATGCTGGAAGAGTGCCTGATGCCATCTGTCAAGCATGGTGGAGGTAATGTGATGGTCTGGGGTTGCGTTGGTGCTGGTAAAGTGGGAGATTTGTACAAGGTAAAAGGGATTTTGAATAAGGAAGGCTATCACTCCATTTTGCCATGCCATACCCTGTGGACAGCGCTTGATTGGAGCCAATTTCATCCTACAACAGGACAATGACCCAAAGCACACCTCCAAATTATGCAAGAACTATTTAGGGAAGAAGCAGGCAGCTGGTATTCTATCTGTAATGGAGTGGCCAGCGCAGTCACCAGATCTCAACCCCATAGAGCTGTTGTGGGAGCAGCTTGACCGTATGGTACGCAAGAAGTGCCCATCAAGCCAATCCAACTTGTGGGAGGGGCTTCTGGAAGCATGGGGTGAAATTTCTCCCGATTACCTCAGCAAATTAACAGCTAGAATGCCAAAGGTCTGCAATATTGTAATTGCTACAAATGGAGCATTCTTTGACGAAAGCAAAGTTTGAAGGAGAAAATTATTATTTCAAATAAAAATCATTATTTCTAACTTTGTCAATGTCCTGACTATATTTTCTAGTCATTTTGCAACTCATTTAATAAATATAAGTGTGAGTTTTCATGGAAAACACAAAATTGTCTCGGTGACCACAAACTTTTGAACGGTAGTGTATATGTATGTGTACATATATATGTATGTTTATTTATATATATATATATATTTGTGTAAATGTATGTATATATATATATGTGTGTGTGTGCGTATATATATGTATATATATATATTATATATGTGTGTGTGTGTATATATATATATATATATATAAACACACGCACACTATAATCATTACTAGCTATACTTCCATTTATAAGGTGTGTGCATTTGAATAGTAAAACAATGAATTATTGCCTATGTTTTAATTAAGAAACAGCTATTATTTGACAGCTGTGCGTATTCTAGGTTGATTAGCATTGAAAGTTCCACAGTAAATCTATTTTGATTCCATGATGTAAGAAAAAAAATGTGAACAATGACAAAGGGGCAAAGTCATAATCAAACTAACTGAGCAAAGTAAAAACATTATGAATATCTATGGAAATGGTTGTGCTGCCAGCAGTGTAGAAAAATGATTGTTCTAAATTGTACAGTCATGATGTTATCAATCAGCATCTGCTTGGTTGCCACATGCAGCACCCTGTTTTTCTACACATATCAGATATAATGTCATAAATCAGCAAAATATACGTGATTTTTTGTTCTGCTGTTCTGCGTCTATGTCTTTATGTGACAAACCTTGGATGTCACCACAGACCACTACATTTAATTGATACTTTCTAAAACAGAATAATATAGTGATCTGCATAGATGTATCAGTAATGGAAATAGTGGACTGCAGTATCCAGAAAGAATATTTAGTAAGTATAATTAGTTTGGAAAAAAAACAACAATTTAGGGGTGAACTAATGAATATGTATCAATATACCGAAGTACAGTGATCTAATAAAGGAACTTTTAAACCCAGGCCCAAAAATATTACAAGGGGGCATTCACTACATCTAGAGAAAAGAAGAATTCTATAGCTAAGAAAAGATTGTACTGTAAAAGCAGTGCCACTATGGAACTCTTTGGCTTTTCTCTGTATTATTTATTTCCCATAGCTCATATAGCGCCAACACAATTTGCAGTGCTGTACAGGGATTATCATCACTCACAATGAGGCTCACAATCTAATTTTCCTATCTAACACACACTAGGTCCAAGGTTTTTTGGAGTGTGGTAGGAAAACAGGCTACCCAGAGAACTCAAAGGAAGAACATACAAATTGCATGCAGATGTTGCCACCTTGGTTGGATTTTGAACCCAGGACACCAGTGCTGCAGCACAACAGTGCAAGTTACTAAAACTAACTATTGAGTCACTGCAGGATAATAGGTTAAACTTGATTGACTTATGTCTTTTTTCAACTTTACTATATTTAATTGGCACAACTCGTAATATTACAGTGGTTTTACATACAGGTAGTATAGACTCAGGGAAGAATCATGATGCACAAACAATATAGCCTAAGTTAATGTTGAGATAAATATATGTGTGTATATATATATATAAGTACAGGTGATTCAAAAATGATGGTGCAAAAGTAAAGGCCTGTAGTTAAAGTAAAAGTGGTAAATGGCCAGTGGCTGAAAATCAAAGCAAAACTGGCTTAGTGCCCATAGCAACCAATCACAGCACAGCTTTTTGTCACGTAGCTGGTTAGTGGACCCACTAGGCCGTACCGCCGTAGCGGGGAGGCAGCTGGCCAAACTACAGGAAATCCCATCAATACAATGTCCCGCACAAGGGTACCTGGATAGTTCAGACAGTGGCCGCAGCTCTGGTACAGATGGAGAAGGATGCAGCAGGTAACGCCAAATGTGGCGGATGACACGGGTGCCACAGGTTGCGCCAGACGTGGCGAGTTCCTCAGGATGTGGCAGATGACACAGGACGAGACACGACTCCGACACTAATAGGCACAGGAACAAGAATAGCACGGGATACAGGAACAGGTAACAAGGCACTGGTAACAACTGGAACGGGAAACACTAAGGGACCATTTGCAAAACAGACTGGGAAAACTAACAACGCTCAGGTAAAGATCAGAAGGCTTGGGGCCTTCTTATAGACCAGGAAATCATGACAGTTGATGATGACGATTTCCTTTGTGCGCGCGCTGGCCCTTTAAGGCCGGGCACGAGCATGCGCGCGCACCCTACGGGACACAGCAGACCGGAGCGGAAGTGAGCGCTGGCGTCTCCTAGGAAGGAGATGGGGACCAGCGCTCACGGATCCTTGGCTGCGGGCGTCGGGATGTGAGTAAACCCGACGGCCCGTGGCCATGGACACTACACTTTCATTTTTAAGAGCCAAATTTGAAATGTACTTCGTGTGACATAAGAAAAGTCGTGTGGGAAAAGTCCAGGTTGCCCAAAGACTTTGGAAGAGACAGTGAGCAGGATTCGAGCCGTGTACAGGAGTAGTATCGACCAAGCTGACTAGTATGGAACTACAGGTGCCACAAACCAGGGTATGACATATCTTACACAATATCTGCATGGAGTTTGTATGTTCTCCCCATGCTTGCGTGGGTTTCCTCCGGGTACTCCGGTTTCCCCCCACACCCCAAAAACATACCGATAGGGAATTTAGATTGTGAGCCCCAATGGGGACGGTAAGTGAGGACCTCTGTACAGCGCTGCGGAATATGTTGGCGCTATATAAGTAACAGAAATGAATAAATCTTACGAAAACCTCTGCGTTGTAAATAATACAGATTACATCTTGAGGAGCTGAAACCAGATCACAAACCGAAACGCTGTGACTTTTGCATTGACTTGCAGGGTCAACTGGAAGAAGATGAATTCGCTGTCAGGCTGGTGTTCAGCGATGAGACTACCTTTCACCTCGGTAGGAAGATCAATCGCCACAACGTTAGAATTTGTGGCTCAGAAAAGCCATGTGTCCTTAACGAGTATATGAGGGACTCAAAGTAAACGTGTTCTGTGCAATGAGCAGGCCCAAAGTCTACAGTGCCTTCTTTTTTGCCAAGGATACTGTCACTGGCCATTCCTACCTGGAAATGTTAAAGGAATGGCTTATTCCACAGTTAGTGGAAGATCTGCCAAACGTAGTTTATCAGCAGGATGGTGCACCTCCACATTTCCATTTGGATGTTTGGCGATACCTAAATGAAACGCATTCGATCGGCCGAGCCGGAAACAACGATTTACCAGTGTTGCGCTGGCCTCCATAATCTCCAAATCTAGCACCCTGAAACTTCTTTCTGTGGGGCTACATCAAAGACTCTATCTGCCCCCCCCAGCCACAGGATCTGAATGACCTGAGGCAACGCATCACTGAAACAGTGGAGTCCATATCTGAGGATATGCTGGCACGCGTCTGGACAGAACTGGACTACGGCCTAGACATCTGCCGTGTCACCAATGGAAATCACTTTGAACATAAAACTAGGATAGATATTGTGTCTTCATATTAATAAATTTGTGTTATGTTCTCTTGGTTATGAATACCGAGGCTATAATTTTGCACCATCTTTTTTTAATCACCCTGTATACGTGTATATATACTAGTGGGTATGTGTGTGTGTGTGTGTGTATATATATATATATATATATATATATATATATATTCTTGGAGAATAAGGGGGCTATTAAACTATATATAAAACAAGTCCCCTCCCTCCGGCACCCATAGACATGAGCACCGCTGCATATAGACATTCCAGCGGTGCTGAAGCCCACACATCACCATCCCAGCCCCTCTCCCAGTCTGTGTAGTGTAAAGGTCATACATTGCCCAGGAAGGGTGTCCCTGATGACAGTATGTGACAGTTCCATTGGGGATACCATTTCTGTCCAATGTACGAATTTCCCATGTTCGTGGTTGATTACCGCTGCAATGTTTAGGTATGGTACTGTAGGCAGTTTTTTGTTTTTAAAAATAGAATTCAATAGCGGTCTTATTTAAGACTAAATAAAATATATACTGTAAAAGCCCTTTAGGTTATCTGTATACATAGGCTCTGCTATATCTGTAGGACACATGACTACGACCAAGTTTTGAATTTCCGTTTTTTTTTAAATATTAAAAGTAGAAATCACTCAAATCACTCCATAGAAAACACCAGCAAGACTGAGGTATTTTCATCACTACACAGCAGGACTGACCCTCTAATTGCGGCATTTTAATTTCTAGGCTATTTTCTGAAATGTTTGCATGGTTTTCTTTAGTGGAGGAAATCGCACTATACAATCTTCTACAAATGCTGTGCAGTTGTCTTCACACAATTTTCTATTATGTATCTGTCAGACTCGTTTATTTTGATAGCAGAAAACATTTAAAGTGAAATAAATTTATCATGTCCTATCTGAAAGAAACTTTCTCGAACTGACACAAATATAACCGATATTTGTTCTATTTTCTGAATCTAAACTAACATTAGTGCTCTGCCTATACAATGCATTCTGTACTGAATAAATTGAGTTTGTACAACCAGACCTTTTTTTCCATTTAATTATAAAGTGAAGAGTGGAAATTTTGGATCCCATCATTTGTATATTGCTTATGTTGCATTTCAATTTCACTCCTTACAATTACGGTTATATCTGTTCATCAATAACATTTTATTATCTACAATTAACCAGGCTTAAAAAGCACTTAACATTAGGAAAGTACTTTCCTGTACCCAGTTTCTGGCAATAATGGGTTCAAATTGTAACGCAAAACACAATGGCAGAATAGAATGAAAAATACAAAAAAAAAAAAAAGTAGCATGGATTTTTAAACCTGTTATTTAGAAACTCTGAACCTTTGTTATACATAATAGAAAATCCATATTTTTTATGTCAATAAGTTTGGAGTACACTGCATTAAAATGTGTACTATTGTGTGTGCTAAAATTGAAAACAAAATACTTAGTCCTGAGTATTACATGTTCGGCCATTCCAATAAATGGCTATCTATGTACCGCATTGATGTCTCGAGTCCACCAGAAGAGGAGCCGCTATAATAGGACCCCCCTCTATGACATCCATATGCCCTAATGCCCAATCATTTAAATTCCTGAATTGATATTGTAAGTAAATGTTTTTTAATAAATCATGCAATTATCGTCTCTTTTGTAAATGTACTCTATGGTGGCCTCCTGGAACAGCTCTTTAATGCTGACAATATAAGTAGGATGATTACATTAATAGTTCAATAAAGATACAGTATATACCCATTGATAAAAATGTTCTGCATAATAGCTTAGAATCCAGGTATACTGTTTATAATAATTTTCAATTCCTTCACCTGTATCCTGACAAAAATAGACCTGCAATGCCATGGGAAATGTGTTCTTCTTAAAAGCTCCTGACATCTTACTTATAAATAAAATAAGAGCAGTGTTCCAGCCATCATTTACGTCTCAGTGATTCAATACAGAAGGCATGTGAAATGAAGTCATTCTATTTAAAATACAGCAATAACTGGGAAATACAACAATTGGATTACCTCGATTTCTTGATATGAGCTGTTAATCATGGCAATCAACATGTTCAGAAGGACCACCACCATTGTCACATTGTAGATGCCATAAAGCACATAGCCGATGTTCTCTATGAACTTGTGGTCGTATTTCAGAACTACAGATGTTACTTCAGACAAGCCAAATATGGACCAGAACAGTGTTTTAAAGCTCTCCTCAACACTTAAAAGACAAGAAGAAGACAAGCAGTGTTATGTTATGTAGAGCTTTGCTTCCCTTATCCAGAATACTTGTACATAAAGGCTTGTTTCCAATCATTGGCTGGTGTAAACATGGCAGTGATCAGCCAACAACCGATTGCACTAACGACGACGGCACATATGGTACCAACGATTGCTCGATTGGCGCTCTCTACAGGCAAACAATATGCCCGTGTAGAAGTATCCTTACGTGTGGCAATTAACCAGCTCAATACTTTTACCCTGCAACCTAAATAAAAAAAATGACATCTGGTTTTGCATTAAATGCTAGGATTACTGTTTTTCTTTAAATGTAATAATTTTGCTAATTTATTTTTTCACTGCTGTTTAGTCATGCTCTTCAGTATATTAAAGCTTAATTATATTTGAAAAGTTAACTCTGGCATCCACATTCATTGTTTAATAAGATCAGATCAGTCAGCAAGTGTCTATACTCCGGGCCGGCCTTCTGCAACCTGTGCCATCACACAGTGCGCATAACTCCAGCAATTGGAAGGGGCTCCCTTCCCCTGCTTGTGTTTCGGCAGCACCCGGGCCCAGCTCATCTGCAGCTGCCTTTCCGCCCGGGCGCCCCTTCTCTGCTCAGTGGCGTAACTACCACTGTAGCAGCCATAGCGGCTGCTAGCAGCGCCACCGGTCATGGCCCTAAGGGCACCCGTGCCACCCGCAGACACAGATTCCATTGAATCCTATGGCAGAGCAGGAAGGTTTCTCCCTGCTCTGCCATTTACAAGGGTACAGGCCTGCAGCCTATCAGGCGCAGGGACAGTTTCCCTGCACAGGCCGTCGTGATGACGTCACTGGATCATGCCAGTGTTGTGGAGCTGCTCCGTTCGTCGTGGCAACGGGACCTAGGTGAGTACAATGTTTTTGTTTTATTTGTTTGGGGGACACTGTCTATAAGGGGGAGGTGGGGGGCTGTATGGCACTGTCTACAAGGGGGTTGGGGGGCACTGTCTACAAGGGGGAGATGCGGGGCTGTATGGCATGTCTACAAGGGGGAAGTGGGGGGCTGTATGGCACTGTCTACAAGGTGGAGGTGGGGAGCTGTATGGCACTGTCTTCAAGGGGGTGGTGGGGGCTGTATGGCACTATCTACAGGGGGGCTGTATGGCATAATCTACAGGGGGGGCTGTATGGCACAATCTACAGGGGGGGCTGTACGGCACAATCTACAGGGGGCACTATCTACAAGGGGGGTGTGGCACCTAGGGGAGAGGGGGCAATATACTGTGGGGGAACCACTAAGGGGGTATTATACTGTGTGGGCACACTTAGAGGACAAAATACTGTGTCCTTAAAGGGGTTATAATATATTATATTATTAAATATTATTATTATATTGTACAGGGCAGCTATGGGGGCATTATATTGTATGGGGCACTAAAGGAGAATTATACTGTGTGTGAGCACTTAGGGGGCATTATACTGTGTGGGGGCACTAAAAAGGGCATTATACTGTGTGTCGGGGGCATTATACTTTTTATGGGCCATTATTTTATGACGGAGGTGGGGCGCAGAAAGAAAATTTTGCACAGTGCGCCATCTATCCTAAGGCCGGCCCTAACTATACTGCTGGTTCATGTTCATGAAGTGACTACACTTTCTCCTCCTGCATTTCTCATGATCACGAATACCTAGCACTGGACAGAAACTTAAAGAGGCTCTGTCACCAGTTTATAATTGCCCTATCGCCTACCTAATCTGACAGGCGCTGTAATGTAGATAACAACAGTTGTTGTTTTTTAAAAAAAACTTTTATTATTGACCGAGTTATGACGATTTTTAGTTTTAAGCTAATTTGTTCTAAATGCCCAACTGGGCGATCTTTTTACTTTTGACCAAGTGGGCGTTGTAAAGAAAAGTGTATGATGCTGACCAATCAGCGTCATACACTTTTCTTCATTCATGTCCAGCTGTACTTACAACACAGCGTGATCTCGCGAGATCACGCTGTGCCGTCACTTACTCCAACAGAAACTTCACCGGAGAGTTGGGAGAATGACCAGCCGTAGTCTGGCTGGAGGCGATGTCTGGTCATTCTCCCGACACTCCGGTGAACTTATTGTGGGACTAAGTGGCGGCACAACGTGATCTCGCGAGATCACGCTGTGCTGTGAGTACAGCTGGACATAATGAAGAGAAGTGTATGACGCGGATTGGTCAGTGTCATACACTTCTCCTTACAACGCCCACTTGGTGAAAAGTAAAAAAACGTCCAGTTGGGCATTTAGAACAAATTAGCATAAAAGGAAAAATCGTCATAACTCTGTCAAAAATAAACGTTTTAATAAAAAAAACTAAAAAATTTTGTTCTGTACATTACAGCGCCTCTCAGATTAGATGGAGATAGAGCACTTATAAACTGGTGACAGAGCCTCTTTAAGCATCAGATAAATGTCAGCCGAACCCACTGATTTTGGAAGAATCAGTCAGCAGTCTAAGGGCCCTCTTACATGGGCCAATGATCGGGCAAACGAGCATTCATATAAACACACGTTCCCGTTCATTGCCTGTGTGAACAGGGCAACAATCAGCTGATGAACGAGCAAACGCTCGTTCATCTGCTGATCTGCATTTTTATGCAGCATTAAAAATCATCGTTGTCAGCAGCACAACAGGGAGATGTGCTGCCGACATGATGAAAATGTATGGGGGTGAATGATTGGAGTAACAAGCGCGCGTCCCCATACATAAGCAATCATTGGTCCTTGTGTGTGTCAGTGTGCGTTGCGTATTGGCATCAGTGTGCTTTACGTGTGGCATGCGTTTTCCACGTCCGTGCAAGCACTTTTTTTTTAATCTTTTTAAATTATTTCTCTGCATTTCTGTCCAGGGTTTTCATGCACCCATAGACTTCAATGGACAACTAGGTGCCCAAAAACGCACCAATATAGGAGATGCAGTGAGTTATACGCAACAGACACTCACTGTGTGACAACTCACGCCTGTCTGAATAGCCCCATTGAAATTAATGGGTTCGTGTGCTGTCAGTACACGGATGAGCATTACGCTCGTCCGAATGAGCCCTAAGACAGTGTATGATATCAGCCCAACTGTCCCTCAATGGATCTTTTATTCCCCCAGGAGGTAAGTGAGAGTAACCGTTCAGATATTGATCTATATGAAACCTGTGTGTGATAACCAAGCCTAGAGACAGCCATGCACATGAAATAGATGTAAGACCAATGCTCGTTAGGTTGACAGATTTTTCTGCTGACTCCACCATAAACATTGTAACGAGAACGTCAATCCTATAGATGCCACCAGGAGTTAGCACTTGCTGACCCAGAGATGCAAGGTCCCAGACTTCTGATATTTACCATGGACCTCTGTATGGCCTGAAGTCCGCTGGTCGCGGTTCCCAGGGCAGTCACCCTAGGTGGCAAAAATATACTAAAGCAAAGTACAAAAAAGGATCAAAAGAAAAGTCAGGCAAGCAGAGGCCGGGGTATCAGGCAATACAGCAAGGTCAAACATGATCTACGGTAAGGGCTCAAGAATAACAGCAAGGTCATACAACTCATGTCAGCAACAGGAAATCCAAATAGGGTAAGGTAATAAGGCAAGGACACGGGAACAAGTAACGACCGGTAAGTTTGTTACAAACATGCATGCTCATCAGGCCTGTTTATTTCAATGAGGATAGGGCAGCTCTGGCAGTGGCTTATCTCCCACGGAAACAATGAATCGAGCATCTTAAAATCAAACATCCATCGGGGGACAGTCAGCTGGCCTGTATCATTGGTTGATCCTGATTATTTCAGTTTCAATGTAGTTTTAATGTGAGAAATGTAATCTCCCTTGCCAGAGGTGATTTTTCAAAAATCTTTTGCAATCTGGATTTATAACTGTATGGTTGCTATTTCAACATGGGCAGATTTATGGACAATCTCCTGTCAGAATTTTGTTCTTTAAAATTTAAAGAGGGGGCAGGGGTTAATAGTCACCTTGCTCTTATTATTAGTTTATATCTTATTTCTTCAAATCTACTTTTGGTTTAGATTCTACTCATGTGTATTATTGTCGAACCCAAAAATGTGTTTATATGAATAATGTAAAACAGCTTATAAAAAAATTATTATTACTAAACCAGACATAATATAATACTTACGTTGTGAATGCAGAATTCACTTTAGCTCCAAGGTAGTAAGAATACAGGATAAACATCCCAATCATGAATGCCAGGAAAACCATAATAAAGAGGACCATAAACTTAAAGATGTCCTTCACAGTCCTCCCAAGTGATATCTGTAGAGGTCCAAAACTTTCATTGGCTGGCAGTATGTAGGCTATGCGTGAGAAACTCAGAACAACAGCTATGGCATATAGGCCTTCAGATATAATCTGTGGATCAGACGGCAGCCATTTATCTCTGGCTGGAAGAAATCAAATACATGGTAAATAACTTCAATAAATAATACTGGAAACCAATCTGATCAGTGTCTTAAGAATTGGCTGGAGAACATGCTTAGCAGAAGATGGAAGATTTATGATGCGCTTGTTTAAATTAAATCCCATCAAAGTAGACTTAGATATATGATGGTCATACCACTTGTTCTTCATTCTTCACTCAAGCATTGTATTCATTCAGAAAACATTTATTAGACAGCAGAGCATTTCCAAAGGTCACCATGCCATACAGCTATAAAGGGACATTTTATTCCTCGCCAGTATAAAAAGCTAACACCCTGTGAGTAAACAGGACATCTTTATAGCTATTTAATTTACTCATTCTCTATATTTATTTGGTCACTTCCTTTCTTTATGATTTTATATCATCCATGAATTGCTCTCTTCGTTTGAAATAATATATATATATTTTTCCTAATATTTCATATAAGATTAGATAGTCACCATCAACTGATTTGTGTTCCTGTTCCACATACTAGTACAAACAGTGTTTAGTACCCATTTATCAACAAAAGAGAATAATAATTTTATATTTCCCATATGAAATCATTTTAGGTCCGTCTAGGACACATCACTAACATTTGCACAATGTTTCACCGCTAATGTTTCTAGCTGCTTGTAGATTGTACACACCTTTTTGGCTGGGCTAGACCTAGACTTTTGCATTGTAGTGAGCGATAGATCGCTGTCCATAGGAATGCATTAGGCTAGGTGTCACATTGGGTTCGTGGACCCACTGGGCCGTACCGCCTTGACGGTATGACAGCTGGCCAATAGGGCGCAGGTCACAGTCTATAGTTTGTATAGTGTACCTGCGGCAGCTCGGACAGTAGCAAGGCAGGCTCGGCTGGGACCAGGCAACAGGTAGACGTCAGGCTTGGAGTAGCAGGACAGGCGTGGAATACAGCACAGCATGACTACAGCTCAGCACGGCACTTGACCAGGATAGCACGGGATACAGGATATAGGTACTGGAAACTGGAAAACACTAGGAGACCATTTGCATAGACAATCTTTGGGTATGACAACAACGCTCAGGCATGGGAGGAAGGGTAACAGCCCTTCTTATAGCCCAGGGTGCTCTGAAAACAATCAGCTCAATCTACAACCTGCGTGCGCTTTGGCTCCTTAAGTCTGGACTGAGCTCACGAGCGCACTCTGGTGGTCACTGTGGAACAAGACGGCCATATGTGCAGACATCTCTATAGAGAAGGGCGTCGACTGGATGGAAGGAGTTTGTGGTCCGCGACCACGGATGTTACAGTATCCCCCCTCTTACGCCCCTCCTCTTGAGACCAGAACGAGAGAGAAACCTCTTAATGAGGGTAGGAGCATTAAGATTCTCTTCTGGCTCCCAGGACCTCTTTTCTGGACCAAACCTTTCCAATCTACTAAATAAAAGATTCTTCCTCTTACTTTTTTAGTGTCCAGGATCTCCTTAACCTCAAAGGTGTCTGAAGGACCGCTGGAGGCAACCGCAGGGCTAGGAGTCTTGGTATAGCGGTTCAGAACGACCGGCTTCAGGTGGGAGACATGGAAGGAGTTGGGGATATTGAGGGTAGGAGGCAGCCACAGCTTGTAGGCGACAGGGTTAATATGCTGTAGGATCTCGAAGGGTCCGAGGAACCTGGGAGAAAATTTGTATGATGGCACCCTTAGTCGGATATTCCTAGAGGACAGCCTGACCTTCGTGCCAGGGAGAAATTGAGGTGGTTCTCTTCTCTTTGTGTCAGCCTTCTGTTTCATGCGGTCGACTGCCAGTAGGATGGAGGATCGAGTCTGCTGCCAGAACTGCAGAAAGTCTCTAAAAGCAGAGTCAGCCGCTGGTACATCGGGCGTGTCGGGCACCTGGAGAGGAATTTGTGGGTGTTGGCCGTAGACAATGAAGAACTGTGTATTCCTTGTGGACTCGCTGGTGTGATTATTATATGGGAACTCAGACCACAGAATCAGCTGCACCCAGTCTTCATGCTGCTTGGAGATGAAGTGGCGTAGGTAGTTCTTCAAGATCTGATTGATCCTCTCGACCTGAACATTGGACTGAGGATGGTAGGCTGAAGAAAAGTCCAACTTCACACTGAGGAGTCCACAGAGGGCTCTCCAGAACTTCGAGGTGAACTGAACCCTCCGATCAGACACAATATGCCGCGGCAAGCCGTGCAGGCGGCAGATGTGTTGGATGAAAAGGTTGGCCAGTTGAGGAGCAGACGGAAGACCGGTCAACGAAACTAAGTGGGCCACCTTCGAAAATCGCCACCACCCAGACAGTACTGCATCCCACAGAGGGAGGCAGGTCCATAACAAAGTCCATAGCTATATGCTGCCACGGAGCATCGGGTACAGGCAATGGCTGGAGCAGACCAGCAGGTCTGGAGTGAGCGACCTTGTTAGCTGCACACACTGAGCAGGAAGAAACAAAGTCCATAATGTCTTTGGGCAGCGTGGGCCACCAGAAATGACGGGCAATTGGGTCTCGGGTTTTACGGGTCCCCGCGTGACCTGCCAGTCTAGAGCAGTGTCCCCAGCGGAAGATTCTCCTTCTGCAGCCAGGCGCACAAAGGTCCTCCCTGGAGGAATGTACCCAACTTGCAGGGGGTTGACAGAGACCATGCAAGACGGGTCAATAATATTCTGTGGAATTTCCATGGTGTCCACTGTCTCGAAAGATCTGGACAAGACATCGGCCCTCACATTCTTGTCATCCGGGCAATAATGGAGCTCAAACTGGAACCTGGTAAAGAACAGCGACCAACTGGCCTGACGAGGATTCAGCCATTGGGCCGTCTGAAGGTAGGTAAGATTCTTGTGGTCCGTAAAAATTAGGATGGGATGAGCTGCACCCTCTAGTAGATGTCTCCACTCCTCCAGAGCCAATTTGATGGCCAGTTACTCCCGATCCCCAATCGAGTAGTTGCGTTCTGCAGAAGAAAAGAGCTTAGAGAAATATCCACATACCATTGACTTGCCCTTGGAACCTCTCTGGAACAGAAGTGCACCAGCACCGACAGAGGAGGCATCCACCTCCAACGAGAACTGTAGAGAAACATCTGGATAATGGAGGATAGAGGCTGACGTGAAGGCACTCTTCAGGCTATTGAATGCGGACTCTGCCTCAGGAGTCCATACCTTGGCATTCATGCCCTTCTTGGTGAGGTTAGAGATAGGAGAAGTCAGTGAGGAGAATTTTGGGATAAACTGTCTGTAAAAATTGGCGAATCCCAGAAAGAGCTGTATGGCCCTCAAGCCTTGAGGGCATGGCCATTCTAGGGCGGACTTTACCTTTTCAGTATCCATCTCGAGATGATGTAGCCCAGGAAGGGTAGAGCATCTTTCTCAAACACTCACGTCTCCAGCTTGGCGTACAGACGATTCTCCCTTAACCGCAGCAAAACTTGACGGACATGTCTCTGATGAGTTATAGGATCTGGAGAAAAAAATCAAGACGTCATCAAGACAGACCACAACACAAACATAGAGGAGATCACAGAAGATGTCGTTAACGAACTCCTGGAAGACCGCGGGAGCATTACACAGGCCGAAGGGCATTACTAGATATTCATAGTGTGCATCACGGGTGTTAAATGCAGTCTTCCATTCGTCACACCGGCGAATCTGTATTCGGTTGTAAGCCCCACGAAGGTCTAGTTTGGAAAAAATCTCGGCACCACGTATACGATCAAATTATTCTGAGATTAATGGCAACGGATACTTATTTTTCACCGTGATCTGGTTGAGACCCCGGTAGTCGATACAAGGACGCAGGGAACCATCCTTTTTTCTTGACGAAGAAGAACCCGGCTACTGCCGGGGAGGAAGACTTCCATATGAAGCCCCTCTCCAAGTTCTCTTTAACATAGGCGGACATGGACAGAGTGTCTGGCAAGGAGAGAAGATATACCCTACCACAGGGAAGGGATGCACCAGAAATCAGCTCGATGGGACAGTCATACGCCTGGTGTGGGGGCAGCGTCTCCGCCTCCCTCTTTCTGAAGATGTCCGAAAATGCAGCATAATGACCAGGTAATCCTGCCAATGACTGAGACAGAGGAGGCTGAGCCGAACAAATTTGTACCAGGCAACGGTTGTGACACTCGGGGCCCCACTGGAGAACCTCACCAGAGATCCAGTCCAGGACTGGGGCATGTAGTCGGAGCCAAGGCAGGCCCAGCAACACGGGGTTAACGACTTTGGACAAGACAAAGAACGAGAGGTGCTCAGAGTGGAGAGCTCCTACTTGGAGCCTCAGCGGCTTGGTCACAGCAATAACTGGGTCTGGCAGAGGTAGTCCATTCACAGATGCAACCACCAATGGCCTCTCCAGAGGGGTAGTGGGCAATTGGAGACGATCCACCAGGTCTCTACGAATGAAATTAGCAGCAGATCCAGAGTCCAGATACGCAGAGACCCGATGCGTTTTCTCGCCGGACTCTATGGTCACGGGGATGGATAATTTAGACGGAAGTCCTTCTTTACCCAGGGTTGTCTCTCCTACCAACCCTAGGCTTTGGGGCTTTTGGGGACACAGACGCATAAGATAGCCTCCGAGGCCGCAATAAAGACAGAGTCCTGAAGTGCATCTGCGTTGTCTCTCCTGGGTAGAAAGCTTACACTGGTCCATCCTCACAGACTCCTTAGGAGGGTCGGCATCAGAGGACAGCAGTGGTCGGGACTAGGGAGGCCTCCCTCCCGACGAGCTTCTTGGAGCCGTTCTTGGATCCTTATATCAATCCGGGTGGCCAGAAGGATGAGGTCATCCACGGTAGATCTCGAGCGGAAAGTTCGTCCTTAACCCTAGGAGACAGTCCCTGACAGAATGCAGCCACCAGGGTCTCATTGGTCCACAACAGTTCACCCGCCAGGGTGCGGAAGTGGATGGCGTACTCGCCCATGGAGGTGTCTCCTTGGCGTAGGTTTAGCAAGGAAGCCGCTGCAGACGAGACTCGTCCAGGCTCCTCAAACACCGTGCGAAATGTCTGGAGGAACCCCTGGAAGTCACGGGTCTCTGGTCCTTGTCTCTCCCAGATAGGATTCGCCCATACAAGGGCCTTGACAGTGAGGAGAGAGATAATGAAAGCGACACTTGCGTCATCAGACGAAAATGCCCTTGTATATAGGCTGAAGTGGATCTGGCACTGGTTCAAAAATCCACGACAGGTCCCTGCGTCTCCATCATAGCGGTCAGGAAGTGGCAAAGAAAAATGGGGATAAACACTGCCAGGAGGTGTAGTAGGAGGAACGGCAGCTAGCACCTGCTGCCGATGTGCGATAATGTTCAAGGCCTAGAGGAGTTGGTCCTGTCGAGACCGCAGGTCTAGCATATCCGACCGCATCTCTTGTGACGTCATCTTGGTCTTGGATAGACCAGTGGTGTCCATGGCCTGAGCGTACGGTCACGTTGGGTTCGTGGACCCACAGGGCTGTATCGCTTTAACGGTATGGCATTTAGCCAACAGGTCACAGTCTATAGTTCGTATAGCGTACCTGTGGCAGCTCGGACAGTAGCAAGGCCGGCTCAGCTGGGACTGGGGAGAAGGTAGACGTCAGGCGTGGAGTAGCAGGACAGGCGTGGAATACAGCACAGCACGACTACAGCTCAGCTCGGCACTTGACCAGGACAGCACGGGATACAGGATTCAGGTAGGGGAACCACTGGGAACTGGAAAACTTTAGGAGACCATTTGTATAGATAAACTTTGGGTACGACCACAACGCTCAGGCATGGGAGGAAGGGGCACAGCTCTTCTTATAGCCCAGGGTGCTCTGGGAGCAATCAGCTCAATCTTCCACCTGCGTGCGCGTGGCTTTTTAAGTCTGGACTGAGCTCGCGAGTGCACCCTGGTCGTCACTGTGGAACAGGACGGCCGTATGTGCAGACATCTCTGAAAAGAAGGGCGTCGACTGGATGGAAGGAGTTCATGGTCAGCGACCACTGACGTTACACTAGGGGTACTTATCTCACTACAAAAAAATCACTGAGACAAATCGCTGTCCATCGGAATGCATTGAGAGGCTTGAAAATTTCTTCAAAATCACTCCAGATAAGTGTGTAGCATTGAAATCCCAGCATGTAGCGATTATAAAAAAAAATGCTAGCAAATCACTTGACTGGAGCGATTTTGAAGAGATTTTCAAGCTTTTGAATGCATTCCTCTGGACAGGAATTTATGACAGTGATATTACAGCGATTTTTGTAGTGAGGTAAATAGCCATAGCCTAACGCATTCCTATAGACCACGATTTGTCTATGTGTTTAGCTGCAGCCTTAACGTAGTATTAAACAGCCGTGTAAACGAGTGTCGATCGTTGATCGTTTGCTCCTTTCACAAGGAACTAGTATGGGGACGAGCGCTCGTTACACCGATCGCTCGTCCCCATACAGTTCTATCGTGTTTACACAGGGAGATGTGCTGCCGACAACTATAAAAGTTTATGCGTATAAAACGATGCCATCAGCCAATGAACGAGCGTTTGCTTGTTCATCGGCTGTTTATTGCTCTATTTATTCTATGAACGCTTGTTTGCCCGATAATTGGCGAGTGTAAAAGGGCCTTTAGAGCTGCTTCCAAACAGCAGACACCTTCTCCTTTGATAACTATTAATCCGCAATTTCCAGTTCCTGACGTTAACCACTAGTCGATACAGTGCCTGTCCGTCAGTGAGTGCTCCACCAATAATTGCTTCCATTTTTGCAAATTGCATGGGGTGCAAATGTTGCATCCAGGATCCAAATGAATAGACTGTGCTGCTTTAACAAAGTTTTCACTTATGTTCTTTGTTGTGTAATCCAAACTCATGAATGTTTTGTTTTTTTTTGCCTTCTCTAAACCATTGAATTAAAATTAAGCCTAAAATGCTCATGAGTTGGATTTGCTAAATGAATCACAAAAGGCGATCTACCTTCTGGCTGTGAGATCATGCTCTTTGTACATATCCCAAATTATAAGACATTATAACTGCTCTCGACAAACCCAAGAGGATACCTGTAACGTGTTATAATGTTGTTTTAAACAGTACAACAATAAATGGCAATGGAAGGTGCACAACTTGTGCTGTATGTAGTCACTCAATTAAGGGAATACAGGCACTCTGAATAAACCGCTGAGCACCAGACAATATCCGACTATTTATCACTTAGTATCCAGTGCCTAAGCATTAATTTTTCCATTATGGATTGTTTCACTACATAAACCACTGGGACTCTTGGGACAGCGTACAGCAAGTTCAACTCTTGAGGGGAGGGCTGGCTGCCTTAATCCCTTGCTATTCTGCATAAAACATTGCTTTCCACATGCCCTGTATCTGTCACATAAACACTGGGTGGTTTATTTTTTTCTTTCTACCCAGTTGAGTAGTTTGTAGTGGAGTGGCGCTCCCCTGTGAGGAGGACCTCTCGTCCTGAAATTCAGCAGTGACTCCTTCGACAGTTACCGCTTTCAAAGCTCAAGCCTGCTGCCCTATTGTCGGTAACGTCTCCTGTGCATTGGAGTGGTGGGACCTTGCTTCGTTTCAATGAGTGGGGATAAGCTCGTACAAGCCATGGTTGGTGCCATTACAGCCTCCCTCCTTGGCAGTGATTGGTGTGGAGTGCCTTCTGAAAAGGCATTGCTGTGGGCTTTCTCCATAGACTACCAGGGCTGAGTACTGGACATTTACACATCCTAGAATTTCCTCCCCAAGCCAATATATTTTTGTCCCTCCACTGTTTTCCTGGACTGTGCAAAAATTTAGAGATCGTTCTTCTGAAACTGAAAGGAGGATACCAATAGTGGAGGATGTACACTACCCTTTGCCGACACGGATTGCTGAGCTCCAGCACCGGATGTCTGTCTCTGTTGACCATGCTGATGACTTTTAAAAAGGTTAGAATTGTCAGCCTCCATGATAACGACCCTAAACATACTGCACTGCTAAAGCTACACTGGAGTGGTTTGAGGGGAGACATTTAAATGTCTTGGAATGACCTAGTCAAAGCCCAGACCTCAATCTAATAGAGAATCTGTGGCTTGAGGACTGCAGTACTTCAACGTAACCCATCTAACTTGAAGGAGTTGGGGCAGTTTTGCCTGCAAGAATGGCCAAAAATCCCAGTGTCTAGATGTGCTAAGCTAATAGAGGACATACCCCAAGAGACTTGCATCTGTAACTGCAGCACAAGGTGGCTCCAGAAAGTATTGACTTTCAGGGGGTAATTACTTATGCACAGTATAGGTCTGTTTCTTGGCTTAATTGTGCACCTTCAACGTGGTAGGCATGTTGATTAAATCATATGGTACAAACCCCCAAAAATCCATTTTGATTCAAGGTTGTAATGCAACAAAACAGGAAAATTACCAAGGGGTGAATACATTTAAAGGGCACTTTACCTGTAACTATACCACACTATTCTATAATACTACAGTATGCTATGCTATAATCCTTTATGCGGCAAATAAATAATCTGTGTTGTACATATAGTTATTATTCCTTATAACAGTACTAAATACCTGGACTCGTTGACTCATACCCTTGGCATAAAAGAGTAGCCTAACCTGCTCAAGGCAAGACAATGAAGAATGAAACACAACAGCAATGTATACAAGTCTGAAGGGTTTGGCAGCCTAAAGCACATAAAGTGATGGATAGTTCCATAACCCAGAATCTGTCACCAATATATTTCCTTCTTGACTTTCCTTATCTATTCTAATTTTTTTATGACAGTGTTCCAGGAAATAATTTTTCTAATTAAAGACACTTATATATCCCCATTTAGAGATATGTTATTGAATAAAGAAATCCTATGATCTGCAACTAAAACAATAGATATAGCAAATAAACTGCTCATAAATATGTTTTTCATATTTTTCAAATAACAAATATAATGTGCTAATAAATGCACTTTACAGGTAAGGACACATTTATTTCCTGAAATACATACATATTTATATGAAACTAGATATGCATTTTTTATTTCTGCCTCCAAATACTGCTTTCATCTGCTTCATTTCCTTATCATCTGCTTGTATTTCTGCTTCAATTTATGCAAAAATAAAGTGAATACAAATTATAACCTGCTTTGTAACTATTAACAAACAGTAAAAAATTACGATTTCTCCATCCTAGCCAGTGTCTTACAGTGCAGTGAAAAAGTTGTTGCTTCCTTCTTTGCATATTTGCCTCACTTATTGTTTCAGATTTTCAAACAAAATGTAATATAAAACACAAAGACAACTTGGGTAAACCCAGAATATGGTTTACACTTCATTGTCAAGGATGTATGTAATACGTCAGCATACCTGTTGTTTCAGGTAACTTTTCAAAATCAGCCGTAGGCTCCATCACTAATTGTCAGTTGTCCTATGATGTTAATTTGAGAGTGGGCAGAGACTAGCTGCTATGATGTCTCCCATACACAACACACAGAGAAGAGGAAATCCTGCTCCCCTATCTCTCTTACACATTAAGGCTGGGTTCACACGACCTATTTTCAGACGTGAACGAGGCTACAATACGTCTGCAAACATCTGCCCATTCATTTGAATGGGTTTGCCGACGTACTGTGCAGACAACCTGTCATTTACGCGTCGTCGTTTGACAGCTGTCAAACGACGACGCGTAAAAATACAGCCTCGTCAAGAGAAGTGCAGGGCACTTCTTTCAGACGTAATTTGAGCCGTTCTTCATTGAACTCAATGAAGCACAGCTCAAAATTTACGGCTGTCAGAGAAGCCTCGCAAAATGCGAGGAGGAGCATTTACGTCTGAAACGAGGCAGCTGTTTTCTCCTGAAAACAGTCTGTCTTTTCAGACGTAAATGCCTGCTATCGTGTGCACATACCCATACACAGAAGCAGCAGCAGCATGGAGGTCATTATAGAGGAGTAATAAGCAGCATTACTTTGGATCCAACACTGGGGTGAGTCAGTAGAACATTTACTAGAAGCTGCAGCAACCATGTCCCTGTGAGTCTGTGCTGCTCTCTATCTCTCTCACTTTCTCTCTCTCTCTCTCTCTGCAACAGCTCCATCCTCCTCCTTATCTCCCCATAGACTTCTATAGGCAGCAGCTGTAACCTAATCCATCATTGAGGCTGATCATTTTTAGTAGTAAATTCAGAGTGAGTGATCAATGTAGGAGGCAGGGTGGAGGAAAATATTTTGAGAAGTGGAGAAAGAGGATTTTTCTGTAATAAGATATATTGCAGTTTCTTTTTTTTTTATAAATTCTTTTATTTTCCATTTTTCAAACACCAAGAAGAAAGTGCAGACATAAACATCACTGACATCGGCTCACGGGCCAGCATTTATAATTATAATATATGCCAAAGATACCATACAAAACCATGACATTCTGCTGCATCACTCTTGACGGGTCAGATAATTTATACATCCTGAACCAGCAGCCATGCATAAGAAGTATAGAAAGCAGGAAAAAAGAGGGAGCAGAAAGAAGGAAGCTGACCTCCCACAATTTAATGTAGGAATTATACTCCGGAGGCCATAATAGTCCTATACTCCACTGACGATTGAAAACGAATCCACTCACGCCATGTTTTGAGAAATTTAGCATGGGCCCCTCTCATTGATGCCGTAAGGTCCTCCATTCTCATGATCTCCTGAATCTTGCCGAACCACATGCCCACAGTTGGCCGACAGGTTTGTCTCCACAACAAGGGAACACACGCCCTAGCAGCATTCACCAGATGGCGAACCACCTAGCGTCGGTAAGTAGACAAGGGGACGTCGCACAAATGGAGCAGGAACAGAGCCGGAGAACGCGGAAGGGGGAAGTCTGTGAATTTGGAAGAAATGCGCCACACCTCAGACCAAAAATCTGACAGCTGCGGGCAATCCCAAAAAATGTGCAAAATGGTGCCCACCTGGCCCCCACATCTCCAACACAACGGAGAGACCGCCGGAAACATTGCATGCAATCCGGAAGGCACCCTATACCAACGCGACAGGATCTTAAATCCCGCTTCCTGAAACCTGCTAGCCATGGAAAAATTGTGTGTCATAGTAAACAGACGGTCCGTTTGCTCCGCAGTGAATGTGAGACCTAAGTCCCTTTCCCAGCTACTCAAGTATGAAGGTGTGGTAAGAGTAAACGGAGAGATCAGCAGTGCATATAATCTGGACAGTGAGTGACGCACCGTGGCCGTGCCCCTGCATAAGAGTCCGAAAGGTGAGCTATCTCGCGTTTATGCCTGTGGTTTAGGAAGAGATGTAATGAAGTGTCTTAACTGAGTGACCTGCCAAGAGGTAAAGGAAATCGGTTCTGACAAAAATGCCAGCTGTGAGCCTATCATCCAAGCCGAATCCTGTATAAAGTTATCAGCGTAGCCCTTGCCCGTCCTCAACCAGTCGCAAGGGGCCCCCCTCCTTTCCAGGTGGAAATGCAGGGTTGCCCAAGACGGGAAACAAGCGGGAAGGGGACGGAGAGATCTCTTTCCGAGGGAAGAGCCGGGACGCAACCGCCAGGGTGGGTCCTATCGTCGGATGCATTCGTGCCGAGGGGAACATGCGCGCCCAACCAGGGCAATGCCTGCAATGGGACCTCAAAAAAGGTCTGTTGCATAGACACCCTCTTTTTGGCCTCCGTGTGTCTAAACCAGTCCAATATTCGCACCAAATGAGAGGCCTGGTGATAGGAGACCAAATCCGGGAGGCCAATGCCCCCGTCTCACCTGGCACGAAAAAGCATTTACCGCACAATGCGTGCTGGTTTCCCCACCCATATATATATATATATATATATATATCTGTGGAGTAGGGACTACAGGGATTGGAAGAAAGAGCGTGGGACTTGTACCGGCAAGGCCTGAAAGAAATACAGAATCCGTGGCAGAATGTTCATCTTGAATATGGCGCATCTACCAAACCAGGTGAAGCTGCCCGTCGTCCAGGAATCCAAATCGCTCTTCACACATTGAAGAACCGGAGGGTAATTCACTGCGTAATGGCGAGATAGATCTCCGGTCAGCCGGACCCCCAGGTATTTAAGGGAATATCTAGCCCACTTAAAGGAGAAGGACTCCGACAGCTCGTCCACCAGAGACTGTGGCAACGAGATATTTAGAGCCTCCGATTTCTGGTAATTGATCTTGAAGTTAGAAAGATTCGAGTATCTACTCAGCTCTGCCAACAGATTGGGCAAGGAGACTCTGGGGGCGGTGAGAAAAAAGAGCATGTCATCCGCATAAGCGGCAACCTTATGGCACTTTCCTCCCAAAAATACACCCGCTATGTCTGGATTGGAGCGGATATGGCACAAAAAGGGCTCCAAGCACAAAATAAAGATTAGGAGACACAAGGGACAACCTTGCCTCGTGCCGTTTGAGATAGCGAGCGAGGAGGAGAAGTGGCCATTCACCTTAACCTGTGCCGTGGGTGAGGAGTAGAGACTCGAAATCCACTGCGTCATATGAGAGCCCAGCCCCACATGCCGCAGTTTAGCCAACATAAAATCCCAGTTGACCCTGTCGAAGGCCTTCTCCGCATCCGTAGATAGGAAGCAAGTGGGCAGCGATGTGGTGGCCGCCTGATACTTTAGGTTAATTGCCCGCGTAGTGTTATCTCGAGCTTCCCTCAACAGCATAAAGCCCACCTGATCATTATGGATCACGTCATCTAATAGCGGAGTCATCCTATGTGCCAAAATTTTCAACGATATGGGACGATAATTCTGGCACAAGGATGGGTCCTTCCCCTCTTTGGGTATCACCGTGATATGGGCCCTCAACGTATCCCTAGGAAGGGTCCTCCCCTCCGTGAGCGAATTGAAAGCATGTAAAAAATGAGGGGAAAGTAGTTGAGAACAGGCCTTATAATAATGTAATGGTAACCCGTCCGGGCCAGGCGCCTTCCCCGATGGCGAGTCCTTCAGTGCCCAGGACCACTCTTCCGGGGAAATAGGAGCCTCCAGTGCCGCAATAGCCTCCTGGGGGATACATTTCATCCCTGAGGACCGTAGACACGACTCAATCCTCTCCAAGTGGCCCCCGCCACCCGAGGGAGGGGGAAGATTATAGAGAGAGTGATAATAAACACGAAAGGCCTCCGAGATGTCCTGTGGGAGCTGCAGACGCCGATTGTGTGGGGTTCGTACCTGAGGGACATATGTGCGCATACGTGACTTCCGCAATGCCCTTGCCAGAGTCCTTACCGGTTTATTGCTGAACTCGTAAAAGTGCCGTCTGCATTTAACTAAAGAGGCCCTAGCTTTGGAAAGACAGAGCGAGCGAACCTACTCTCTCAGCTGTCCCAATTCCGCTCCTACCACCCGATCCTGGGAGACCTTATGTGACTGTTCCAACTTGTGTATGCGGTTCAGGAGGTCCCTGAGGAGAGCCGTCCATTCCCGCTTTAATTTGGTACCAATACGAATGAAGGAACCGCGCACCACACACTTATGTGCTTACCAAATGCAAAGCGGGTCCAGCAAAATACTCAGTGAGATCTCTGTGAATGTCCGAGACCACCGTCGAGTCCTGTAGGAGCGCTTCATTCAAACGCCACTGCCAGGAACGAGGGCGGTTCATTGGCAAGGTAAGGGAGAGAGTGATAAGAGCATGGTCAGAGAAAGTGATGTTATCTATGGAGGCAGCTGCAAGGTCAGGAAGGTGGGAGCGCTGTAAAAATAAGTAATCTAATAGAGAATATGAGTTGTGAGGAGCCGAGAAGAAAGTGTGGTCCCTGGTCGAGGGATGCATAAGCCGCCATGAGTCGACCAATTGGTGCTCATGCAACAGCCGACGCATACGACGATGAGCCGATCTGGATAAGGACGAATGCCCTCTTGAGGAGTCTAACGCGGGATCCAAAGGGGCGTTCAAATCTCCCCCCAATATCAGAGTGCCTTCCAGAAAATTATCCAATGCAACCAAAACCCTCTCTAAAAATGCAACCTGCCCAGTGTTAGGGAGATAGTACGAGGCCAGTGTGAACATGGTGTTAGCCAGCCAACCTTTCACGAAGAGGTACCGTCCTGCTCCATCAGTGCGCGTCTCCAGATGCTCCCAGGGAAGAGAGCGTGAAATCAGGATGGAGACCCCCTTAGTCTTTGAATCAGGAGATGTACTATGATAACCCTCCGTAAAGTTGTCGAGTCGGTGAGTTTCGGTATGTTGTTGGCCCGGAAGTGGGTCTCCTGTAGAAATGCTACATGCGCTTTTTTCTTCCAGAGGAGATGGAGAATGGAGGACCTCTTTTCTGGGATATTCAGACCCTGCGCATTCAGGGAGACAATGGTTATGGCAGACATATTAGGAGAGGTAGAGGAAGACAGAGGGGAATAGGGAAGAAGAAGAGAAAGAAAAAGAGAAAGACCCCTTCATGGGGACACAGAGATCCGGAGCAATGGGACCACACCACCCCTCTACTAGCGGAGTACAAAACCCCTCAACAACTCGTCATGGGCTGTGTCGCCCTCAGACGAAAAAGTCCCTCTGACCGCGACACAGCTACATGGGACCCAAGTGGGGAACAAAGAATGGCAGCGGTACTACAGACACAATTCCTCAAATATGGTATCAGTAAAAGGATCAATAACAAAATGAAGCTCATCGGAACCCCGGACCCACCCATTAAACTACCAATGCCACCTCCCCCACCCTGCTTGACCGTCCAGCTGCAGATCCCCCTCATACAACCCCTGGGTAACATACTGAACAAAAAGTCCCGTTTAACTTCACCAGCAAAGCCGACCTCAGTATCTTCTGATGGGCACCTGCGGACAAAAGAGGGTTAAGTGCCAACAAGTAAACCGTGGCCTAAGCCCTCAGGTGGAGCACTAGACTGCATCCGCAACTATGAAAAAACAATCAGTCTCTGTGAGGAGAACGCCGTCCGGTGGTCCGGAAATCGCCTGGCCCATCTCTGGACCTCCCCTGCTTCCGGGGGTTCGGTCCAATCCGGTATCCGCACTGGGGAAATCTCCAAAAACTGAAAGGCCTCCTCTAGGTCCCCCGGGGACCGGACAGCAATCAAATGCCCTTGTCTGCGGAGAATGATATGAAAGGGGTGTCCCCATCTGTAGGTGTCTCCCACCGCCTTAGTGGCCTCCAGCAAAGGGCGGACAGTCCTCCGCATATAAAGGGTCAGTCTGGAAACATCCGGAAGTACAGTGATCTCTGAACCATCAAAGGGAACGGTCCCCTTCTCCCATGTTCTCTTTCTGTTTGTAGAAATGCACTCTACATATGACGTCCCACGGACGATTACCCTCTCTAGCCCGAGGGTCCGCCAGTCTGTGTACTCTGTCCATCTCAATGGCCATGTCACGTGGCCTGTCCAGGAGCTTGTTAAAGATATGCGTTACCACACCGTATAATCCATCCGGGGGTACCGATTCCGGGATGCCCCTTAATTTAAGGTTGTTTCGCCTCCCCCGGTTTTCTACGTCGTCCAGATGCAATAAAAAGTCTTGCATTTAAGTGGATTGGGTGTCCATGGTCTGAGAGAGAACTGAGATGTCCATGGTGTGAACAGAATTTTGGCGCTCTAAGGTCTCTACCCTTGCGGCCAGGGAGCGTACCTCCTGTGAGACCGCGCCAATGGCCTTGTTATGCTTCTCTTCCAGCCGCGAGAGTCGTAGGTCCAGGTCGGATTTGGTGGGAAGCACCCTCACCATCTCCCATAATTCAGCAAGAGTCCGTTCCATTGAGAGCGGGAGCCGCGGGGAGTGAGCCGTCTGATGGTCCCCCAATCCTGCTGATGGAGTGAGCGCACCCCTCAAAATTGCGGGTATCCCCTGGCTAAGTTGCTGCAAGACCGGAGTGAGAGGCTGCTGTGGGGTGGCCTGCCAAAATGGTGCCGTAACTGCACTACCCTGCGAGGCCATGCGGTCCACGCCCTGTCCCGACCCATGCTGGAGCGGAAGGGGGTAAAATCTTCTGCCGGATCTGGGGAGACCGACCCCTGAAAACCCACTGGTCCCTGCGCTGCCTCCGAAGACATACTGACAGTGTCGGGGACCCGGGAGCTGCTGTGCAGACTTACCGGCCCAACGAGGCAGGAAGGCGGCGAGCGCCCACGTGGTGGCGGGATCTGGCTGCGGCCTGAAGGAGGAATTGATGTCCGTGGCGGAGAGGCTCCGTCCTGAGTGGAGCGAAGATACCGGCTGATAGAAGAGGAACAAGGAGTGACCGAGTGACTATTACGACTTCTCCCCTTCGTCGTGTGCAGGGATCAGGTAAGTGAGCCCGTACGGGCGATTTTCTGTAAGATAGTTCCGGTGCTCCAGAGAACACGTCCTCACACCGCCATGCCAAAGCCACGCCCCCCTATTACAGTTTCTTATCTTCGCTGGTACTACTGATTTATGGAAGATTTGTTGAAACTACAGTGATGATTTCCATGATTAGAATACAGAGGCTAAAGCTTTCCAAAGGATTTCATGATCAAAGCTTTAGCTCTTTAAAGTCAGTCAAACTCACCAATGTGTGCAGGACCTGCAAGCGATCTGATGTAGACGGTAGCCAACAGTTTCCCAATGTCTGCCATTGGGAGAAAGGAGGACAAGACATGTCATATTTCAACATGACCAATGCTTTGTTCTCTTGGGAGTTAGACAGTTTGGTGTCTGACACTGGCATATTTACTCTTCCCATTGAAATAAAAGATGTACGCCTAGCCAATAATACATGTTTATAGGGGCGTCAGAAGAGATAGTTCACGGTTGAACATGCGTTTGGCTAAGAACTATGTAATGTGTATGACCATGTTAAGATTTTTTTAACCATATCTATTTATTAATAATGTAAACTTAATACAAATACGTTATTTTATATCAAGTTGTTAAAAATGAAATTCTTGGGGGTGTGGTCTGGCGAATAGAGGCATCTTATAAGAGCTTCTGCTGTTGGCTTTTTGCGCGAATAACTGCGTCTGATTACTGTACATCTTGCTTCCATGTGGAAAAAAATATGTCTCAGACCCCAGACTCCAGCAAGTGCAACATAAGAGTTGCACCAGAAGCGGCATTCAATGTTTTTTCGTTGAGTCCCTCTCTGCATTTCTCTAGCCACATGTCCAGACATGGCGGACCAACACAGGTCAGCAAGTTGTCAGAAAAGGAGACGCCCCTATTCCAATTGCGGAGTTGTCTCCCCCTATTCTCTGTGATTAATCTCTGATGGGACATTTTCCTGCGATTGAAGTAAGCTCTGAGATAGTGGTTCCCAAGTTGCAAATGGTGTCCATGCTGACTAAGACAGATATGGAGGATTATATCTCGTGGCTGGAAGCCCTTTTCAAATCGGAGTATCAGATTCCTTTAAGGAGGACCTCAACCAGCTGCATTCAACTGCCCAAGCTCTGGACACCAAGACACAAGACATCCAACAACGCCAAGAGACGCACCAACAGCTGCTGTAACAATATATATACAGTACACAAACTCATATGATCTTTGACATGACCGACGATACTGAAAACAGGATGTAAAGGGACGTGTTCTAAATTGTCCCATTAGGCATATGTGTAGATTCACACATATGCCGTGGGAAAATGTCCCCAGGATACTAGGCAGGACACAGCTCGCAGGAAGCCAGCTGTCCAATTTGGTTCTACAGCTAAGGAGGAGCAGAGGATGTCCTTTGATCATCTGTCTCCTCAGGTTGTATACACAGCACAGGATGTCTCTGGCACCTGAGCCCTGGCACGTCCGAGGAAAAACTAGGCAAACACTAGTGACCCTATGACAAAAAGAGTTAGTGATATTAACTGATATTAGTCAGCAAAATCACCACCGTTTTACATTAGCGAGCCAGTCCGAAACTGTTCTTGATTTATGCTTGTGTTTTGTTGTGAAAGAATTGTGTTATATCGTGAACTAAGATAGGTGGATACAGGTAACATACGTACACGGTAAAGTGTTGTATTATACTGTGAACCTAGACCTTGAAGTTTAGATCGGTAGCACAATTTTATTTGAGGCTGGACACAGAATGCAATTAAAACCAGCAAACCTAGTTTGAAGTAATTTTTTTTACCAAGGTATTAACATTTTGTATTTGTCTTTCAACAACAACTGCGTGCTATTCTGCGGCAAACTACTCATAATGCGATGCAGATCGAAGTGTGTTCCAACGCATTGAGGTCGGTGTTCTTCAGGTGAAGCCCAGCTGGACAGGAAAAGGGGTTCCAAGCAGTGCAGAAGGAAAAGAAGAACAACACTAACCAAGATGGCAGCGGAAAGTGTGAGTATGGATTTCTCCACACTCAAACACAAGAATACACAGCACATTCAAACCTGTATCCCCCACTACATACAGAAATGCTGTGGTCCACTTCACAGGACTAGGCTTATGCATACAATAAGCTGTGCATTAGAAAAAGGAGCGTTTTTACCAAAACATCCAAACGACCCCAAATAATGGCAAAGTTAGTGTGGATACTATTTGGAAGCCTGAACACGCTGGCACAATTGCGGGCACAAAAAAGGCAGGTGTAGTAGCGGCAGTCAACTTTCACTGCCATTGTTGTGCTGATAACATTAAGCATGTGTAAACACTGGAAACTCAGACACAAGAGCACAATCGAGGGAGGCAAAGAGATTTTTGTGTTGGAATCTAAACGCTCAGAGAAAGAGACTAAAGGGGGTTTTACACTGGGCGATTATAGGGGAGACAATCGTTTATAGAACGCTTGTTTCTGATTGCCCTGTGTAAACAGGGCAGCGATCAGCAGATGAACGAGTAAACGATCGATCATCTGCTGATCGTATCATTTTAAAAATGTCAAATATTATCGTTGTCGACAGCACATCTCCCTGTGATGTCTCGTTGATCAGCGCTCGCTGCACTGGCCGATTATCGGCCGGTTTAATAGGGCTTTTTTATTCTAACATGGACAAAGAGCTTCTAAGATTGTACACTGAGATAAATCAGTTTAAGAACAGGACAGCATCCACGGATGCAATGATAGAGGCACTCAGATGGGATCTAGCTGCAGAGTCGCAAACCCTTGGCAGCAGACAATCCCTCTTGGTCTATATTCAACAGGATTGTGTAGACAAACAAGCCAAAGAGTTTTCACTCTCACTAACTGTGTGGTAACAATTTTATAAAACTAAAAAACTTTATTAATATCACTAATATGAAGAAATATTTATTTAATATATCTACCACATACAAAACAGACAAATTGTGAATTAAAAAGTGTCCCTGTACTGCCAGTAATTGACAATATTAATATGGTCTTACTAATAGGGTAATTAAAAAAAGATCTTTCAGGAAAATTCCCTATTGTTCATAATCCCTTCTGAAGAATATAATGAAATTTGAAAAATGTCATGAATTACTGAATAGCAAATGGAGGCATTTCTCTCAATAGTACCATGAACCAAAAATACCAGTAACATAATCAACGGATTACTAATTATTTGATGGAGGCATTCCTCCTAGTGCCAAAGGACATTTATTTGGATATTGTCCTATAATTATGAAAGATTAAATTGTCACAGGAATCGAGAGATTTTCTACCTAAAAAATTGAGGCATTCCTCCCATTGATATTAACATGAGTGACCAATTACAAGTATTGTCCTATAATTCTAAACTCCAAACCTGTCAGGATAAAGTGTCAATAACTAAAGAATGGAGGCATTCCTCTCATTCATTCTGCAGGCTGAGCTCAGCGTTTACTTTTATCTTTGCCCTACGTAAGTACCTATAAGTTGTCCGGCTAGTCTACATGAATTAGTGCAACAAAAATGAATCCCTAAAGCTCATTTAATAAGTGAAGTGACCCACGTTAATCTGGATCTCTGCTTTGTATACTGCAAATTTTAGAAATGTATCTCCATTTTCCTACTTTGACCTAGTGTTATGGAGGAGCATCAGATTTAAGTTTGCTTTACAGGGTAGATCTTCACTACTAACACCTCTATTTTATAATCCCGAATTTCCCCCAGCTTTAAACCCACACTCTTTTAGATGGTGGTTAGACAATAAATTGTTGACCGTGAGAGACTTTATCCTTAATGGAAAATTGATGACTCCTAATTATTTTAATAATATGTTTCACCCGCCATCTACTGAATTTTTCAGTGCTCAACAGATTCTAAATTTTTGGAGAAAACTCACCTCTGCTTCACCTAAGTTAGACTTAGCACCTATGGCATCCATATGTCTTGTTAGAGCTAATTTACCAGCATCATTATCTTTTATATATTCTAATTTAAATTGTCCACCTACTGGAGGCAAATTGCCATTCATGGTCAAATGGGAGGAAGAGCTGGGGATACAACTTGATCGAGAGCAATGGGCTTTAATTTGCACAACTGCTAGCAAGGGGAGTTTACAAGTCACCCTGATGGAGACCTCTCTTAAGTTACTACATAGAATCTATATGGTACCGACCAGAATACACACTACGTAGCCTGATATTCCTGATGCATGCTTTAGGGGATGTGTGGACCCTGGCACTCATCTGCACACGTGGTGGACTTGTTAGAAAGTCAAATGCTTTTGGAGGACGGTTGTGACATTTGCTAACTCAATGATGAATGCACACATAGAGCGAACACCTGAGGTTTGCTTTCTAGGGGTTAAACCAGACGGTCTTTCTTACCCTACCTTTAAATTGCTTCAACTCCTTAGGATGTCAGCTCACATACATATTGCTCAAAACTGGAGAAGGCCTTTACTTTCAATTACGGCGGTGAAAAATCGTATGAATAAAATCTTGGTTTACGAAAAACTCAACGCTGTTAGACATGGTACTGTAGCACAATTTGATAAGATTTGGTCTCCATGGATACGAACTATGGCTGTCCCAAACCTTTCTTATTATTTAGCAACATAATGTTCTCCACGTGTGGTGGAGGAGTGCTTTCAGCCAATATCCTTCTTCTTTGTTTTGACTATTATTAAGTCTTAGTGGTTTGGAATACACCGAGAATGTCTCTATGTTCATCTATATGATTCTATAAATTTCTATACATATGTTTATTCTCTGTATGCTTCTTATACCACAGGCACCATGTTTATACTGTTTGTGTAATGACGGGGTAGGGAGACAGACAGGTGAGCCCTAATCTACCCGCCACTCAGTCCCTGCCTACTTGCACGACCCGTCCTAGGCGACGGCGTACAACTGGGCGACGGTCCCTACGCTCAATATGTGCACAACAGACAAACAGACAAGGGTACACAGAAGCTAAGGGAAATGGGGCAGTTGCCCACGGCAACACCGTGAGCAACAAGAGTAGTGAACGAGCCGAGTCAAACCAGGAGTGTACAAGGTACCAAACGCAGATCAGGAGCGTAGTCAGTAAAGCCAGGGTCAATTTGAAGCAGAGGTCAATAGTACTAGCAGGAACAGCAGAGCCAGGAAACAAGACAGAATCACAGGCAAAGGAGGAGCAGGAAATGAAGGTATAAATAGACAGAGGGCGGGAGCTAGCTCCCTCTGGCCAGGCTATGATAGGTTCTCCCACTCCTCAGCCTACCAGCCTGAGTGGTAGCAGATCGAGTCACTCTATCAGACCTAGGAGCAGATGCAGACTGATTAACCACGGGCGTCGACACAGAAGCTGTGTCTGGAAAATCCTTTACAGTTTGCTTTTATATCGTTCTTTCTCACTTTACCATTTGCATATGTAAAATGTATATTGTATATCCAACTTCTATCGTAATTTAATAAATTTATTTGAAACATTTAAATTAATCCCTAATACAGCCTCCCTACATGTTTCACAACCTATAGTGGCGTCTTCAGGGGAGATGGCTGTTTGCATAACTCTCTTGGTCTAATTCTAACGGTATGGTACCCTTGCCTATGAAACAGGTTTTCGTTTTGGGAACAGAACAGGGGGAACAGGGGCAGCATTGCCCATGTCTTCTGAGGATCACAGATCCAATAACCTGGGTTCAGATACTAGGGTATAGGTGGAGCGTACGCTAAATTTCTCTCCAACACCTTTAGAGTAGACCTAGCGGCCACTTCCATGGAGAGTGCAATAGTGCCACAGTGTCCCCTGGAGATAGTGCCCCCTTGAGATAGTGCCACCCACAGTGTGCTCTGTAGATAATGTCACTCATAGTGCTCCCTGGAGATAGTGCCCCCTGGGTATAGTGCCACAGAGTCCACTGGAGATAGTGCCAATCACAGTACCCACTAAATAAACGTTACATACGAGGCTCCCCTCTACAGCCTCACCACTGAACCGTTCAACCTCTTCCCCACCGCGGCCACGCTAAACTTACCTGAATCAACGAGCTGTGCTCAGTATCCTCCCATTCCTTTTCTAGTAACCAGCAGCAAACATGGCTTCTACATTAATCCTCTCCTCCCATAGAATCACAGCTGCTCATAAAGGGGTTGTCCAGGATTTGTCCATGAGTTGTGTCCGGTATTTCAGCTCAGCTACATTAAACTGAATTTAGCCGAGCTACAATAACACACACAACATGTGGTCAGGAGTGGCGCTGTTTTTAGAAAAATGCAGCCATGTTTTTTCTAAACCAGGACAGCACCCTATTACTTTAGTATGAACATGTTTTATGCGCCTATCTACAATGTTTTTGATTGTTTACATTTTTTTTTAAATATAATGATTACAACAGAACTAGAACATGATTTATACAGCTGATGTACTACGAACAATATCAATAGATCTCCAAGTACAGGTTGAAGAAACAGGAATAATATCCATAGAGAAAACTGCTGTTATATGGTGGCTGTCAGTATATAGAATAAAATAAAATGTAATGAACACATTATAATTCAGTGTCTGCAGAGAATATATCTGATGATAAACAAGAGTAGATTGGTGGTATGCAAAGGAGCTGTAACCTATCACCCTCGAATACGCTATAAAAATCAAAGGGATATCTCTGTTCATTTTCATGTAGGATAAATGAAAAATAACTTTAGCTTTTGTCCTACAATTTACTTCCTATTTTACATTGTGTTGTCTGTGTCAGATGCTTAGGAGACAATCTCTGTATGTTTAACCAGAATATGTGTAAAAATAATGGTCCATAATAAAAGCAGTCAAAACTGGAGATCATCCAGCTGAAAGTGAAGAGATTGAAAATGTAGATAAATCTTTAACGGATGGTAAAAGCTGAACTCCAGATGGCAGTAAAACAGACATAGTAAAAGGAATATTAGGACACTTGTAATCCTTCTCTATAAAACCATATTGGGAAAAATATTAATTTAACTATTCTAGTTCTCAGAACTTTCTTGGTGGTCGAGGCATATTTAAATACAAGCTATAATTGGAATGAAGGATATTTGTTGCTAAATCAATACTATGATGGTAATAAAGGTTATGGCTGTATTCACAGTATTAACACTTTCTTAAAATGCAGCTCCAAAGTACAAATAGTGAAACATTGGGGCAGATTCACTAATCAAAATGCGATAGAATTCTGTCTAGAATTGAGCCACAAAACTGTCCCAGATGTTGTGTGCTACATTTCTTAAGGGTTTTAGCCAATTTTGCGACTCACTGGACACTTTTGCAAATTTTTTTAAAAAAGGAGGCGTGGCTAAGTGGATTTGTAATATGTGCCAGATGTATTAATAGTGTGTGCCATAATTTTGCACAAAATAATAGTTTAACCCCTAGGCGCACTACGACGCAACTGTATGTCCACGTGGCCAGCGTCTTAGCGCACAGGGACGTACAGTTACTGCGTGGTTCCCAGTGCACACTGTCGGCGACAGTGTGCACCGGGAACCCAGCTGTCCCTGGCATATACTATTGACAGAAGGCTGCAACATATCCAACTGTATGGCATACAGTGGGATAGGTTGCCCGATACTCTGGCCATCGGAAAGCTCCTGTTCTTAATGTCCATATATGGACAGTGACATTAGGAGCTTCCCCAGGGCTGGAATCTACGAGCAGAGCTTTAGCTAGTGTCTGCCTAAGTACTCTGGCCCTGAAGAAGCTCCTGATGTCACTGTCCATATATGAACAGTGACGTCAGGAGCTTCCCCAGGGCTGGAGTCCCCGGGCAGAGCGGCTGTGCAGGTAGCTCCAGCGATATGACTGTCCATATTGGGACAGGTATGTCCCTGGAGCTTTGCGACGTTTGACCAGGGGCGTAGCTAGGGGGGGGGGGCAGGCGGGGAATGTGCCCCGGGCACAACTAGGTGGTAGGAAAGGGGGGGCGCCACTGAGCAGCTGATCGCTGCAGATAGGCGCCCTGTATGTCGGACACTTGCACCAGCGATCAGCTTTAGGAAGAGCCAGGAGTTCATGCAGCGGCGTTCTGACTGGGGTCTGTGTCGGCCAGGGAGTGGACCAGTCCAGTTACCTGACCTGTCACCTGACCTCAGTCAGTGACATGAGATCAGATGACTCAGGTCAGTTACTGGACTGGTCCACTCCCGGGCTGTCACCGACCCTAGTCAGAAGGAACTCCGCCGCTACCTGTGCCGCATGAGCTCCTCCGGTAAGTCACGTCAGGCAGAGCAGAGAGTGGTAGCGGTAGGCTACCGCTCGCCGCTGTTTACAGTGTCGCGCTAAGTACAAGGGGGGAGTGTGGCACTATTTAAAAGGGGGGAATGTGGCGTTATTTACAAGGGGGGGGAGTGTGCCGCTATCTACAAGGGGGGAAGTGGGCTGTGTGTGGCACAATTTACAAGGGGGGCTGTGTAATGCTGTTTACAAGGGGGGCTGTGTGGCAATCTTTACAAGGTGGAACTGTTTACAAGGGGGGGGCTGTGTGGCGCTGTTTACAAAGGGGGTCAGTGTGGCGCTATTTACAAGGGGGGCAGTGTGGTGCTATTTACAGGGGGCAGTGTAGCGCTATTTACAAGGGGGGCAGTGTGGTGCTATTTACAAGGGGGGCTGTGTGGCGCTGTATACAAGGTGGGCTGTGTGGCACTATATACAAGGGGGGCTGTGTGGTGCTGTATACAAGGGGGGCTATGTGGCACTATCTACAAGGGGGGCTGTGTGTGGCGGTATCTACAACAGGGGGCTGTGTGTGGTACTATCTACAAGGAGTGTGTGTGGCGCTATTTAGAAGGCGGATGTGTGTGGAACTATTTACAAGGGGGCTGTGTGTGGCACTATTTACAAGGGGGGATGTGTGTGGCGCTATCTACAAGGGGGTCTGTGTGGCACTGTCTACAACAGGTGGCTGTGTGGCGTTAACTACAAGGGGGGCTGTGTGTGGCGCTATCTACAAGGGGGGCTGTGTGGCACTGTCTACAACAGGGGGCTGTGTGGCGTTAACTACAAGGGGGGCTGTGTGTGGCGCTATCTACAGGGGGCTGTGTGTGGCCTACGTTATATAACTATATTGCTTGTAAAATGTAGAAATGCTTTTATGATCGAGCTACATTAAAAAAATTGTGAAAAAAAATTACACCTCATTGATTGGTAGACAAAGCAAACATGGCGGGAAATAAGTTGGGGGGGGGGGGGGCGTGCCAATCTGAATCTTTGCCCTGGGTGCAGGAGAACCTAGCTACGCCTCTGCGTTTAACGTATACCTGTGATGGATGCCTTATAGTGGCATCCATCACACATAGGCTACCATGTTAAAGAAATGTATACCGCACAGTATACGTTCTTTTGCAGGATCCCTCAGGATGAAATAGCGTAGTCTACTTCGCTATTTCATACTAAAAAAAAAGGTATACCGACGTATACCAGCCCGACACTCTTTTAGTCTCCATCGCTCTAATAGATTTTTTGCCTCCATCCCCTATGGACACATTTATCATGTATGTTGGAAGCTTTTCCGGCTTAAAAGATAAACAAACTTCATAAACGTGATGTGAAGGGGGCCATAAATAAATTTGTGAAATAGTTTATTCAACAAACCTTCTTCTGTTTTTTGGGGGGTTTTTTATGGTGAAAAAAATCAGCATTTATTTGCCTGAAAAAGAACGTGTAAATGTTTTATAAGTGCTGAGATGTTGCTTAATTTTTTTTTAATATATATATTTTATGTGAATTTGCATCCAACTTCATTCCAGAGTAAATTATTCCGCCCTTTCTTTAAGTGAATAGAAAACTCTCTTTCCAGCCTTCAATAGAGTTGGAGAGAAGTAGGGCTTCAGAAAGTTGATTTCAAAACATGAGATTTGCTGGAATGGCTCCCCCTAGAATTGAGAATCATTATTGTTATCTTGTCTGCAAATGCAAGTATTTTTGATTCGTATGAGCCTATTTTTATTCCATGGAAAGAGCGAAGATTTTATTTTTTGTGCAACAGACGGACAATGGCTAGATTTAATAGGAATGGAGACAAGACTTCATTTATAGTGGTTCAGCTCAACCATTAGGCATTTCTGTATAAAAGTTCACAGCCTTATTAACAAAATATCCAAGGTCTGGAAACTGTCAGACCCACCCACTATCCCACAATGTATCGCTAAGGTAGATTACATATACAGACTTGAGGAAATTGCACATTGGGAAAATTGGAATGACCTTAAATTCAGTATACACCGTGTTCCAAATTATTATGCAAATTTTATTTATCGCTGATTTTCCTAAATAGTCGATGCAAATGACAGTCAGTATAATCTTCAAGCCATCAACCGTTGGAGTATAATGCGAATTTTATTGAACAAATCTCCTAATGATAACATATTTTTTTTTAGAAGTAAAAAACTCAAATTATTATGCACAACAGAGATCAAAACATTTTAAAGGTTGTAAAGAGAACTAAAATGGTAATTTGTTGAATTTGCAGCATCAGGAGGTCATATTTACAGAAATCAAAAGCTCTTTCAATAAAAAAAAACTTAACAGGCCAAGTTACATGTTAAAATAGGACCCCTTTGTTTGTGTGTAATTTGTGAGTATTTGGACAGTTTCTGCTTGAATATCTTTGCAGGATGACAGAATAGCCACCCAGAGCTTCTGTTTTGATGTGAACTGCCTCCCACCCTCATAGATATTTTGCTTGAGGATGCTCCAAAGGTTCTCAATAGGGTTGAGGTCAGGGGAACATGGGGGCCACACCGTAAATTTCTCTCCTTTTATGCCCAATGACACAGAGGTATTCTTTGCAACATGAGATGGTGCATTGTCATGCATGAAGATAATTTTGCTACGGAAGGCATGGTTCTTCTTTTTGTACCACGGAAGAAAGTGGTCAGTCATAAACTCAACGTACTTGGCAAAGGTAATTTTCACACCGTCAGGGACCCTAAAGGGGCCTACCAGCTCTATCCCCATGATTCCAGCCCAAAACATGACTCTGCCACCTCCTTGCTGATGTCGCAGCCTTGTTGGGACATGGTGGCCATTCACCAACCATCCACTACTCCATCCATCTGGACCATCCAGGGTTGCACGGCACTCATCAGTAAACAAAACGGTTTGAAAAATAGTCTTCATGTATTTCTGAGCCCACTGCAACCGTTTCTGCTTGTGAGCATTGTTTAGGGGTGGCCGAATAATAGCTTTATGCACACTTGCAAACCTCTGGAGGATCCTACACCTTGAGGTTTGCGGGAATCCAGAGGCACCAGCGGCTTCAAATACCTGTTTGCTGCTTTGGAATGGCACTTTAGCTGCTCTCCTAATCCTATTAATTTGTCTGGCAGAAACCTTCCTCATTAAAAACGCGAATTCAGGAACATGTGAGGGACATTAAAAAGGCAGGAACAATAGAGGATCACAACTGGGAAGAACTCAATAAATTGAAAACTATTCCTCGACATTTCCGGGATTTCCATAATAATAGATGGCAGGATCTGAGGGTTCATGGCATCGACAAAATTATTGTTGGATCACGTGGAGGAGATACTTTCCGCAAATTAGAACGAATTGAATGCAAATGGATTACGAAACTGAAGACCAGCTCGCCTCTGGGGCTCAATGAGAAAATGTCCTTTGCTTCTTTCCTATAACTATAAAAATAAAAATTATTTTTGGGTCCTATAGCATCATATATCTTTTAACTTTTTAATCTGCATACATTTTGCTAGTTTGTTTGATTACGTTGTCTAGGGAACATCTGGTCGGTGTTTGGCTCAAACACTTGTTGTTTGGCTGCATTTATATCTGGTGGTATTTTATAATATCATTACTACTACTATTTTTGTCTTCCTATAGGGGCTACATGTATGTTAGTTTTGAGGTGTAATTGCTGGGCAGAATTGAACACAGAGGACCGCATACTATACTCCCGAATTAAGCTTTTGGTTGGACCTCTTTCATCAATATGTTTTGAATTTGTTCAAACTTTTATGGTCCGGTAGCTTTTTCATGGGGTTCTCACCTGTATATGTGTTTCCGTGCACATACTGAACATCTATATATATATATATATATATATATATATATATATATATATATATATATTATATATAGGATACTGTGTACATCTATATATATATATTTTTTCAAATTTATTAGCACATTCGGCACATTAGATTTATGTATTTCTATATAGACTTATATTTAACACATTTTTTTATATTTCTATATCTATTTCTTCACATTTAAGCATACACAATATATATATATATATCTTTATACATATATTCCTTTCACACTATTTGTTGCTCACACATTAAACATTAAAACATAACATGGATTCATATATTTTTGCCACTATATTTTGGATACATATTGTATATCTATTCAATTTCTGTATGTATTACAATCCACTAAACAAATAACAAAATGTACATTTCTAAATGTGTAATTTGTCACGCGCTTTTCACTTTGTTTATTTATTTATTTATATATATATTATTTATTCATTTATTCACTTCACTTTGCACTTTTTCTGCACATTTTCTCACCTGGTGTTATTTATTATTTTAATTTATTTATTATCTTTTATAATATCAAATATTACTTATTGTTTCTCTTTTTTATATGATGTGCTATTTGTATCATGTATGTACAATGTTTAACATGTGGTCCTCTCAGTATTCTAGATGTATGAACTGATATTGTGATACTGTGTGTATTATTGTCCGTTTACAACTGTGGATTCTATAGTCCCCCTATATTCTCATGTTAAATCTGGTCTTGCTCTTTAAATTGGACCTCTAACTGCTATTGTTTACGTTTATAATGGTTACCATGGTACAACACGTCATATATATCTGCTCTGACTTCTGTTCCCGGCGGTTGGTGCGTACGTGCAAGCGCATTCCTCATTGTTGTTCGTGCCCATATCCAAGATGGCCACTATGGAATGACTCGTCATCTATACGCGATGACTTTCTGTCTTGGACTGCGTCTCTGAATGACGCGTACGCGCATGCGCGCATCTCACTCCTCGTACGTACTTGTCATCGTAAGTGGTGTCGGTTCGCTGCCCACTGATTGGGAGCTTGTGGGAGTTATGTGCCGGCCTTTTTTTTTATTCACCAATGCATGACACCTGATATGCTTCAGGTGTTTTGTGTTGGTGATCTGTGCTACCATTCGCTATTTTTCAACACACCTTCCTTGCAACCCAGTATAGATACAACGGAGGTCACCTCACTAGCTAGTACCCCTTGAAAAAGCTACCGCGAAACGCGCGTCGGGGCTCCTGCTGTGGACATTCATTTTTTTTGATCTGGCATGCAATACATTGGTTGGTATGGCTTCTGGGACCTATTATGACTTTAGGTGATTTCCTGGTCTCTATGACTACTCAGTGCTGGCTACTTAGTCTTTTTTGCATGCCATTTTTGACCACGGTCTATATTATACTGTTCAGGCTTTGCATATCTTTCTGGAGATACAGCTCCAGGCTTCCGCTATATTTTTTTTTTTGGATTATACACATTTATGGCATGACTGTCAGTATGACTCTTTTTGGCATTTTCTGATTTATTGTATATTTGCCATTTGTCAATAACCTCATGTTGTCCACTGTGCATATTTTAATTGTTTGTGGTTTTTAGGTCTTGATGGCCAACATGTTCTTGTATTTATTGTAATAAAGGATTATATATTTTTTGCAAATTCTCTGGTTGTACTTGGTTTTATATTTTTCCCTTAGGCTATGTTCACACGGAGTATTTTGGGGGAGGAATATCTGCCTCAAAATTCCGTTTGGAACTTTGAGGCAGATATTCCTCTCCCTGCACGCCGATTTTCGCGGCGATTATCGCGCCGTTTTTCGCCCGCGGCCATTGAGCGCCGCGGGCATAAAACAGCGAGAAATACCCTTTCTCCTGCCTCCCATTGAAGTCAATGGGAGGTCAGAGGCGGAAGCGCCCGAAGATAGGGCATGTCGCTTCTTTTTCCCGCGAGGCAGTTTTACTGCTCGCGGGAAAAAGACGCCTACGCCTCCCATTGAAATCAATGGGAGGCGTTCTCGGGCCGTTTTTGCCGAGTTTTGCGACACGGTTTCCGCGTCAAAAAACTCGGCAAAATACCCCGTGTGAACATAGCCTTAGGGGTGCTAATATATGTCCTCACGTACAGTTATAGGTATTTATTGTTTGCTCTTCTTTGATATGTGTCGACGTTTACCATAACGTTTATTGTTAGGTCTGGTTCTATATAGGTATTTATAACCTTCCTCATTATGCCTTTATCTGAACGAACCCGTCTGTGCTCTGAATCAGCCACAAATCTTTTCACAGTACGATGATCACGCTTAAGTTTTCTTGAAATATCCAATGTTTTCATACCTTGTCCAAGGTATTGCACTATTTCACGCTTTTCGGCAGCAGAGAGATCCTTTTCTTTCCCATATTGCTTGAAATCTGTGGCCTGCTTAATAATGTGGAACGTCCTTCTTAAGTAGTTTTCCTTTGATTGGGCACACCTGGCAAACTAATTATCACAGGCGTCTGAGATTGATTACAATGATCCAAAGAGCCCTAAGACACAATACCATTCATGAGTTTAATTGAAAAACTTTTATTTAAATGTTTATGACACTTAAATCCAATGCGCATAATAATTTGGAACACGGTGTAGTCTGGACCCCCTGGGTGAATTTTAGAAAATGTAATGCTTATATATTTTCGATACCAATTTATAGTAACCCTCCCAGTAATATTTTCATTCTAGGGTATGTGATTTGCTCTAATATCATAAAAAATATATATAAATGTATACATATACACTACCGTTCAAAGGTTTGGGGTCACCCAGACAATTTTGTGTTTTCCATGAAAACTCACACTTATATTTATCAAATGAGTTGCATAATGACTAGAAAATATAGTCAAGACATTGACAAGGTTAGAAATAATGATTTTTATTTGAAATAATAATTTTCTCCTTCAAACTTTGCTCTCGTCAAAGAATGCTGAATTTGCAGCAATTACAGCATTGCAGACCTTTGGATTGGCTTGATGGGCACTTCTTGCGTACCATACGGTCAAGCTGCTCCCACAACAGCTCTATGGGGTTGAGATCTGGTGACTGCGCTGGCCACTCCATTACAGATAGAATACCAGCTGCCTGCTTCTTCCCTAAATAGTTCTTGCATAATTTGGAGGTGTGCTTTGGGTCATTGTCCTGTTGTAGGATGAAATTGGCTCCAATCAAGCGCTGTCCACAGGGTATGGCATGGCGTTGCAAAATGGAGTGATAGCCTTCCTTATTCAAAATCCCTTTTACCTTGTACAAATCTCCCACTTTACCAGCACCAAAGCAACCCCAGACCATCACATTACCTCCACCATGCTTGACAGATGGCATCAGGCACTCTTCCAGCATTTTTTCAGTTGTTCTGCGTCTCACAAATGTTCTTCTGTGTGATCCAAACACCTCAAACTTCGATTCGTCTGTCCATGACACTTTTTTCCAATCTTCCTCTGTCCAATGTCTGCGTGCTTTTGCCAATATTAATCTTTTCCTTTTATTAGCCAGTCTCAGATATGGCTTTTTCTTTGCCACTCTGCCCTGAAGGCCAGCATCCGGGAGTCGCCTCTTCACTGTAGACGTTGACACTGGCGTTTTGCGGGTACTATTTAATGAAGCTGCCAGTTGAGGACCTGTGAGACGTCTATTTCTCAAACTAGAGACTCTAATGTACTTGTCTTGTTGCTCAGTTGTGCAGCGGGGCCTCCCACTTCTCTTTCTACTCTGGTTAGAGCCTGTGTGTGCTATCCTCTGAAGGGAGTAGTACACACCGTTGTAGGAAATCTTCACTTTCTTGGCAATTTCTCGCATGGAATAGCCTTCATTTCTAAGAACAAGAATAGACTGTCGAGTTTCACATGAAAGCTCTCTTTTTCTAGCCATTTTGAGAGTTTAATCGAACCCACAAATGTAATGCTCCAGATTCTCAACTAGCTCAAAGGAAGGTCAGTTTTATAGCTCCTCTAAACAGCAAAACTGTTTACAGCGGTGCTAACATAATTGCACAAAGGTTTTCAAGTGTTTTCTAATCATCCATTAGCCTTCTAACACAGTTAGCAAACACAATGTACCATTAGAACACTGGAGTGATGGTTGCTGGAAATGGGCCTCTATACACCTATGTAGATATTGCATTAAAAACTAGACGTTTGCTGCTAGAATAGTCATTTAGCACATTAACAGTGTATAGAGTGTATTGCTGATTAATTTAATGTTATCTTCATTGAAAAAAAACTGTGCCTTTCTTTCAAAAATAAGGAAATTTCTAAGTGACCCTAAACTTTTGAACGGTAGTGTATAATATATATATTGCTGAGATGACTTTAAGGGCAACACCCCCTCCCCTTCTTCTGCTACCCTTTTGTTAAATTCCTCTTAAAACAAATGTTTTCTTTTCTAATCTGTAGTTTCTCGGTACTGAGGTGTAGGCAAGCCAAGCTATTATGGCGGACTATTCTTATTGCTTTCTGTAAGGTCGGTTTTAATACTAATCTACTATATTTCTATAACAACCTATCAACAGCAATTTATTTGTAACAAAAAAGCAAAAACATAAATATTTTTTTTTTAGTTTGAATATGTAGACCTTGCAAGCTACAATTCACACATAATTTCACTGGTCTTTTTAATTTTTACTATCAGCCATAATTTAAAATTTGGGCATATGGATGTCATTGATGGGATCCCTCACTCAAACCTCTGTTTGTCAAAGCAGGGAGAAGTTGTGAAGAGCAGCTCCTGCTCAGGAGGACTTGTCAAGGCCATGTATTACATTTCCCCTAAAATTACCCTCTCCCCTATAACTGCTGATCTGTGGGTTTCATATAAAAATCTGTACAAGATAAATAAATTCAATTATTGTAACATTTTATCTAGATAAGATTGTGAAATGTTATAAGTGTGTTGTGCCAAATTAGAGTTTCACTTTAACTCTGGGCTGCCTGTGTCCAGAGTTACACTTTAACATATTTATCTCCTCTCCGTGACCAAATGGCTTCTTATTCCAACACCAGATTTATGAAAACATCAAAGTGTTAAGTGACAAAGTTCTGTATTCATGATTTTTAGAGTCAAATTAACCCAGTGGATTTTAAATGCCTTATGGTAAACAAGAAATGTGTTCCCGTGGGTCAGCTTGTGTCTCATTACAGTGCTAAGTATAAATTAAGGAAATATCATGACATTTCAAACATGTGTATATTTTGAGCAGATATCAAAAGCTGGTTAATGTCAGACAGTCCACGTACAGTCTAAGGAATAACCGGAGACCAAACTATTTACATCAGTTTTATGTCTTTACCTTACAATTAAAGTAATACAGCACAGCAGAGAAATTCCCAGTGTCTGCTCTTCCTACTCCTGGCAACAGAATACGGGAGACATTTAACCTGCTGCACTACTCCCACAGGTAGTTATTTATGTCATAGATATTTTCTATGGAACTTTTAAGTTAGGCCCCATGCACACGACCGTAAAAACACTCATTCAGTACTATTGGCCGTGGACACCTTTCTGTATCGCTACAGATGGGTATCTGTGCCGTAGAAATGTTTGGAACATGTCCGTTCTTTTGCATTTTACGGGCCATGCTCCCATACTTTGTATGGGAGCACGGCCCAAAAATGCGGAGGAGGCCGGCCGTGCCCACAATCACGGGCGTGATTAAGGGCACGGCCGTGTGCATGGGGCCTTAGGTAATAATTTTTTTACCAGGAAACTGTTAAATGTATATGTGTGTGAGTATATATATATATATATATATATATATATATATATATATATATATATATATATTCCAACAGAGAAGGCAGCAGCACTCCATCGCAATAAAGGGAGAACTTGTAGATGTAGACGGGTGCCAGCAAGCAGTCCAGATCAATATTTCAAAAACAATAAATCTTGCAGCACTCCAGTAGAGTAGATGAAATAAAGGTAGTTTATTGAAGCCAACATATCATATAAAGTGCAACGTTTCAGTCCAAAATTAGGACCTTTTTCAAGCATGATATATATATATATATACAGTCCTGGACAAAAGTTTTGAGACTGACACAAATTTTGGTTTTCACAAAGATTTAGGCTTCATTCACATATCCGTTAGGGCTCTATTCTGACATTCTGTCTGAGGTTTCCAGAAGAATAGAGCCCTGACTGATACAAACGGAAACCATAGGTTTCAATGGTGACGGATCCGGTCCCAGTAGTTTTCGTTTGTCTCAGTTGTGCAAGGGTTCTGTTATTTTGACAAAATCATTAGCGTAGTCGACTATGCTATTGATTCTGTCAAAACGACGAAGCCCTTGACACAAACGGAAACAATTGCGACTGGATCTATGGTTTCCGTTTGTGTCAGTCAGGGCTCTATTCTGACGAAAATCTCAGATGGAACGTCAGAAAAGAGCCTGAACGGATATGTGAACGAAGCCTTAGTCAGATGTTTCTATGGTATACTGAAATACAAATGATAAACATTTCATAAGTTTTTAAACTTTTATAGACAAATACATCAAGTTTATGCAAAGACTCAATATTTACAGTGTTGACCCTTCTTTTTCCAGATTTCTGCAATTCGCCCTGGCATGCTGGATATCAGCTTCTGAGCCAAATCCTGTCTGATGGCTACCCATTCTTGTCTTATTAGTGCTTGGAGTTTATCACAATTTCTGTGTTTTTGTTTGTCCACCTGCTTTTTGAGGGTTCACCACAGGTTCTCATTGGGATTGAGGTCTGGGGAGTTTGATTAGGCAAGAATGGGTAGCCATCAGTCAGGATTTGGCCCAGAAGCTGATATCCAGCATGCAAGGGGCGAATTGCCGAAGTCTTGAAAAATAAGGGTCAACACTGTAAATATTGAGTCTTTGCATAAACTTGATGTATTTGTCAATAAAAGTTTAAAAACTTTTGCTTATAATTGTACTTCAGTATACCATAGAAACATCTGACTAAAAGATCTAAAAACACTGAAGCAGCACACGTCAGTTTCAAAACGTTTGACCAGGACTGTATATATATATACAGCTATATATATATATATATGCATGCTCTATAAACAGTTATTTTACATTTGTGGTGATACTGAACGGATACCATACATTCAACATACAATTAGAAAGTTTTCGTTTTTGCTATGCAGTGACCCAGGATTGTATGGCTGCATAACTAGGCAGATTTCCCATATAGCAGTTGGGGAAAGCTGGGCAGAAACCCATGTAAAAACAGTAATGGCTTCCGTATGGGTTCTTAACCCCTTAAGGACGCAGCCTAGTTTTGGCCTTAAGGCTCAGAGCCCATTTTTCAAATCTGACATATTTCACTTTATGTGGTAATAACGTCGGAATGCTTAAACCTACCCAAGCGATTCTGAGATTGTTTTCTCGTGACACATTGGGCTTCATGTTCGTGGTAAAATTTGGTCGATATATTCAGTGTTTATTGGTGAAAAATTGCAAAATTTAGAGAAAATTTTGAAAAAATTGCATTTTTCAGAATTTAAATGCATCTGCTTGTAAAACAGACGGTTATACCACCCCAAATAGTTACTAGTTCACATTTCCCATATGTCTACTTTAGATTGGCATCGTTTTTTGAACATTCTTTTATTTTTCTTGGACGTTACAAGGCTTAGAACATAAACAGCAATTTCTCATATTTTTAAGAAAATTTCAAAAGCCTTTTTTTTAAGGTACCTCTTGAGTTCTGAAGTGGCTTTGTGGGGCCTATGTATTAGAAACCCTGATAAAACACCCCATTTTAAAAACTAGACCCCTCAAAGTATTCAAAACAGCAGTTAGAAAGTTTTTTAACCCTTCAGGCATTTCACAGGAATTAAAGCAAAGTGGAGGTGAAATTTGCAAATTTCATTTTTCTTGCTGAAATTCAATTTTATTCATTTTTTTTTCTGTAACAAAGAAGGTTTTACCAGAGAAACACTACTATATATGTATTGTCCAGATTCTGCCGTTTTTAGAAATGTCCCACATGTGGCCCTACTGCGCTCGTGGACTAAAAGACAAGCCCTAGAAGCAAAGAAGCACCTAGTGCATTTTGAGTCCTCTTTTTTATTAGAATATATTTTAGGCAGCATGCCAGGTTTGAATTGGTGTTGAGGTGTCAAAACAGTAGGAATCCCCCAATAGTGACCCCATTTTGTAAACTACACCCCTCAAGGAATTCATTTAGGGTTGTTGTTGTTACCATTTTGACCGCACATTTTTTTCACAGCACGTATTTGAATTGGGCTCTGAAATGAAAAAAATGTCATTTTTTCCAATAAAATGTCATTTGTGATCAAAATTTCTTATTTTCACAGGGAACAAAATACCCCATTTTGTTGCCCAATTTGTCCTTAGTGTGGCAGTACCCCATTTGTGGTGATAAACTGCCGTTTGGGCCCATGGGAGGGCTCAGAAGGAAAGGAGCGCTATATGTTTGTTGGAGTCCAGATTTTGTTGGATTGGTTTTCGGGTGCCATGTCGCATTTGCAGAGCCTCAGAGGTATCAAAGCAATGGAAACCCACCAAAAGTGACCCCATTTTGGAAACTAAACCCCTCAAGGAATTCATTTATGGTTGTTGTTAGCATTTTGACCGCACAGTTTTTTCACAGCACCTATTTCAATTGGGCTGTGACATTAAAAAAATGTCATTTTTTCCAATAAGATGTAATTTTTTACCAAAATTTCTTATTTTCACAGGGAACAAAATACTCAATTTTGTTGCCCAATTTCTCCTGAGTGCATCAATACCCCATTTGTGGCAATAAACTGCCGTTTGGGCCCATGGGAGGCCTCAGAAGGGAAGGAGCGCTGTGTGTTCTTTGGAGTACAGATTTTGCTGGTTTGGTTTTCGTGTGCCATGTCGCATTTGCAGAGCCCCAGAGGTATCAAAGCAATGGAAACCCACCAGAAGTGACCCCATTTTGGAAACTACACCCCTCAAGGAATTCATTTATGGGTAATGTGACCATTTAGACCCCATAGTTTCTTCACAGAACTTATTTGAATTGGGCTGGGAATTTAAAAAAAATATATTTTTTCCAATAATATGTCATTTTAGCTCAAAAATTCTTATTTTCACAAGAAATAAAATACTCAATTTTGTTGCCCAATTTGTCCTGAGTGCGGCAATACCCCATTTGTGGTGATAAACTGCCGTTTGGGCCCATGGGAGGGCTCAGAAGGGAAGGAGCGCTGTGTGTTCTTTGGAGTACAGATTTTGTTGGATTGGTTTTCGTGTGCCATGTCACATTTGCAGAGCCCCAGAGGTATCAAAGCAATGGAAACCCACCAGAAGTGACCCCATTTTGGAAACTACACCCCTCAAGGAATTCATTTATGGGTAATGTGACCATTTAGACCCCATAGTTTCTTCACAGAACTTATTTGAATTGGTCTGGGAATGAAAACAAAATTATTTTTGTCAAATAATATGTAGTTTTGGCTGAAAATTTCTTATTTTCACAAGAAACAAAATACCCCATTCTGTTGCGCAATTTGTTCTGAGTGCCGCAATACCCCATTTGTTGTGATAAACTGCCGTTTGGGCCCATGGGAGGGCTCAGAAGGAAAGGACCACCATTTGGCCTACTCGGGATTTTCTAGTGCGAAGTCATGTATGCAGAAGCCCCTGAGGTACCAGTACAGTTGAAACCCGCAAGAAGTGACCCCGTTTTAAAAACTACACCCTTAAGGCATTCATCTAGAGGTGTAGTGGCCATTTTGACCGGAGACCTACACCCCATAAACTGTAATGTGGGTTCTCCCGGGTATGGCAATACCCTACATGTGGCTGTTATCAGCTGCCTGGACACACAGCAGGGCCCAGAGGGGAAAGACTAGGGGGGATAAGCTGTGCGGAGTGCATCAGGGTAAGTAAAATTGGGGTAAATTATAAACCAAGGGATGTATGATAAATTTTAAAACACTTTCATACAGAGCTCTGGTTATTCGGGACACGTGTCACATTGATATATTGTGTCCTCCCTTATCGCCCTCTTATAGCAGACTTTGCACCTCTTTTGACTTTTTCCCTTCTTGCCAGTTTGGGGAACTTCCCCTGGAAAGTGTTGCCCTGGTACGATGCGTGTGGGCTCGCTTCCAGAAGTACTGGGTGCCCCCCCTTCTTGGTCCCTAAAGATTAGGTTCTTGATAATCACCTCTTGAAATTCCAGGAAAGTTCCCGTCTGGCCTGCACATCGACGTAGCACGTACGCATTGTACAAAGCCATCTATATGATGTTCCCGGCCAGCTTCTTATACCACACCGCATGGCGCTGTAGGGCTTCAGGGCTTGATCTTACAAGTCAATCACTCCCATGTACCTATTGTAGTCCAGGATGCAGTCTGGTTTGGGGGTGGCCTTTCCTTCATATATCCTAAACCTGTAGGTATACCCTGATGCACTCTCACAGCTTATACACCTTCACGCCATACCTTGCCCTCTTACCCGGCAGGTACTCGCGGAATTGAACCCTCCCTTTAAAATGTACCAGGGACTCATCAATAGAAATACACTTCTCGGGAGTGTATGCTTGGGAAAACCGGGCACTGGAACGGTCTAATAAGGGTCTCCGTTTAGACAAACGGTCAAAACTGGGGTAATCTCGGGGTGGGCACGGCTCATTATCAGTATAATGTAAGAAGCGAAGTATTGCCTCATTTATTTATTTTTTTAGGTTCCAGTTCAGTTCTGAAGTTGCTTTGAGGGGCCCATATATTAGAAACCCCTATCAAATACCCCATTTTAGAAACTAGACCCCTCAAAGTATTCACAACAGCATGTAGAAAGTTTATGAACCCTTTAGGTGTTTCACAAAAATTTAGAGCAAAGTAGAGGTGAAATTTACATTTTTTTTTTGTCAGAAAATCCTCTTTATACCATTTTTTTTATAACACAAAAGGATTTATCAGTGAAACGCAACTTAATACGTATTGCCCAGATTCTGCAGTTTAGAGAAATATCCCACATGTGGCCCTAGTGCGGTAATGGACTGAAGCACCGGCCTCCGAAGCAAAGGAGCACCCAGTGGATTTTGAGGCCTCTTTTTTATTAGGCACCATGTCCGGTTTGAAGAGGTCTTGTGGTGCCAAAACATTGGGAACCCCCCAAAAGTGACCCCAATTTGGAAACTAGACCCCTTGAGGAATCCATTGTAGTTTTCTTGGGGTGCATGCGGCTTTTTGATCAGTTTTTATTCTATTTTTAGGTGGCGTGGTGACTAAAAAACAGCAATTCTACTATTGTTTTTTTTTCGTTTTTTTTTACAGCGTTCACCGTGCGCTATAAATGACATATTCACTTTATTCTGCGGGGCGATACGATTACGGCGATACCAGATGTTTATAGTTTTTTTTTATGTCTTATGGCGTTTGCACAATAAAATACGTTTTGTAAACAATCATTCACTTTTTGTGTTACCTTATTCTAAGAGCCATAACGTTTTTATTTTTCAATCAATAAAGCCGTGCGAGGACTTATTTTTTGCGTAACGAACTGTAGTTTCAATCATTACCATTTTTAGGTACATGCGACTTTTTGATCTCTTTTTATTCCATTTTTTGGGAGGTGAAGTGACCAAAGAATTGTGATTGTGGTTCGGTTTATTATTATTTTATTTTACGGCGTTCACCGTGCGGGATAAATAATGAAATAATTTTGTAGTTCAGGCCGTTACGGACGCGGCGATACCAATTATGTATAGTTTATTTGTTTGTTTATATATTTTTATTAATAATAAAGGACTGATAAGGGAAAAGGGGGGATTTTTACTTTTATTACTTTTAAATCTTTTATTTTCTAATTTTTACACATCTTTTTTTAACTTTTTTTTCACTTTATTACTTTGTCCCACTAGGGGACAAGAGGGCAGGAGGCTCTGATCGCTATTCTAATACACTGCACTACATGCGTAGTGCAGTGTATTAGAACTGTCAGCTACTCACTGACAGCAAGCATAGTGGGTCCTGACGTTGTCAGGACCCACTAGGCTTCCGTCTATGGCATAGCCGGACGCCATTGTTTGGTGTCCGGTTGCCATAGTCACCATCGCCGGCTGCTATCGCGTAGCAGGCCGGCGATGGCAGCTTAACCCCTAAAAAGCCGCGATCTCTATAGAACGCGGCTTTTAAGGGGTTAATCAGCGGGGACACAGCGATCGGTCCCCGCTGTAGGAGCTGTGACAGCTGCTGAACAAGACAGCAGCGTCACAGCTCCTGTATGTGTCGGGAGGACGGCCGAAACGGCCGTTACTCCCGAGACGTACTATTACGGCATGGAGCGCGAACTATACAGCTGCCATGACGTAATAGTACGTCAAGGAGCGGGAAGGGGTTAATCAAGAAATTGCTAAATACTATTTTTAATAACTTGGCAGAAGTGAACAAAGGGACCTGTATTTACTGTTACTTTTTTTTTTAAGAGGAATTATATTCAATCTGGACATGCACAGTATATTTCCATAAAATGGCATTGTAAGATGGTGCAGAGAATTGTGCTAAATTTAAGTGCAAACATTTTTTGTTGCACAATATTGGTGTGTCTACCTAAGAATCGGTACTCATTAACATAATCCTGTTTAAGGATGTTAGAATTACCCCAAATTATTAACTTTGACCATCTTTGAAAACCAGAACCAATAATTAAAGTGCCTTTCCCGCAACGCTATTGATAAATGTGCTTCAATGAGTCTAAAATAAATACATGATGATATAACATTCATTTTAGAGAAGATACAACCGCGCCATGGGAATGATTGTTGAGTGGAGCTGAATTTGATATATCTGGGTGTTACTTAGCGTTCCGTGACTCTTCCATAAACAATGAAGTGCTGCCATTCACGGTAACAATCAATGATTACAGTTGCGTATATTGTTATTTTAATTATTATTACGCTCAGCTGCCCACTGGTTTAAAAAATATCTCCTGGGTATACAAAAAAAACATCAAGCAACCTGCTACTTCTACTTAGCCGGAAAAAAAACAAGTAACAGTCAAATGCTTTGATCAATTCATTGTGTGCTCAGGATCCATGTCACAGAGCGTGGCCGAGAGCAGTTTGATTAATTACAAGCTTTTCCATTTGTGTTTTTGTGTCCCAGTCTAATGACAGCCAATGTAAGTAACTGGATATAGATTGTCTGTGATTTATTAACATGATAATCACTCGGTGGGTCTGCCACACTCTGATTCATGAAAAGCATACATCTAGAACAAAACAAACAATCCTGGATTCAGATATCAATAGTTAGATAAACGGTCCCTGACGTATATCACATCATGTTATTAAATTACAGAGAGCGTAATAAGGGCTAATGCAGGAAATGGAGTGAGTGGCCTGATGTGGTCTATTTACTTAATGCTAATTTGATAATATTACTTCATCTTCCGACTACACTCAGAATTTCAGGGTTGCATAACATTGCAGTTTGTACGTCGTGATCACATGGTTATCAGCGCCATCTTTCAGGGCATTGGTAACACTTGCAGTGGGATCTGTTCCCACTGGCATCATGGATTTCCTTTTTTACTAGATCCTTGACAGATATCGGATATGGCGGATCTGTTTCACAACTGATCCCAATAAGTTATAATAATTTCGTCCAGTTTCTGGCCTTTTTTACGAAGCAGAACAGCACAACAAATTACACTATTCTGTATGTTAGGGGCAATGGAAACCTAAAGGAACACAGCCATGTCACCAATGTGAGAAGTCTAAAATCAGTATCACATATTTGACATTAAAAAAATATGAATGTTTGAAACATTGCAAGTGAGCAAGTAATGTTTTGTGGATGAATTTGAGTATTAAACATGCTTCTCCCCATTCTGTCATTCAGTCACCAGACATTCACTATAAATTCACCAGTTTAATATATGATGTGCTGATGGACAAAAGATGTTAGTGCAATAAGGAATACTGTGCTATCCATAAATGCAAGTCTGTGCGGTTACCTAGATACCAAACTTAGAGGAGATTTTTACTTTAGTTTTCCTTTTTTTCAGGAGATTACACCTTTGGGCATTCATTTAATAGGGACCTCGCTAATTCCCAGAATGAAGGGGCTGTAGGGCGTGTTAGGGCATGGCCCCATGTGGCGTATTTCTTCCGCAACTGTCCGCATCAATGCCGCACAGAATCTGCGTTGCAGATTCTGTTGCGGATCTGCCCAAAATGTGCAGTAAATTGATGCGGACTGGCCGTTGCGTATTGAGGTGAAAGTACTTCCCTTCTCTCTATCAGTGCAGGATAGAGAGAAGGGACAGAACTTTCCCTAGTGAAAGTAAAAGAATTTCATACTTACAGGCCGTTGTCTTGGTGACGCGTCCCTCTTTCGGCATCCAGCCCGACCTCCCTGGATGACGCGCCAGTCCATGTGACCGCTGCAGCCTGTGATTGGCTGCAGCCGTCACTTAGACTGAAACTTCATCCTGGGAAGCCGGACTGGAGAAAGAAGCAGGGAGTTCTCGGTAAGTATGAACTTCTATTTTTTTTACAGGTTGATGTATATTGTGATCGGTAGTCACTGTCCAGGGTGCTGAAACAGTTACTGCCGATCGCTTAACTCTTTCAGCACCCTGGACAGTGACTATTTACAGACGTCGCCTAGCAACGCTCCCATAATTATGGGTGCACACACGTAGTCACCCGTAATTACGGGAGCCCCATTGACTTCCTCAGTCTGGCTGTAGACCTAGAAATACATAGGTCCAGCCAGAATGAAGAAATGTCATGTTAGTAAAACAAATACGCTCCGCAGCACACATAACATGTACATGACATCTGCGGACTTCATTGCAGAATTTAGAATCTCCATTGAAGTCAATGGAGAACTTCCGCAATGAGTCCGCAACCAGTCCGCCACACGTCCGCAACATCCATTGTATGCTGCGGACACCAAATTCCGCACCGCAGCCTATGCTCCACAGCGGAATTTTCCGCATCGTCTAAACGAACGCTACTAAAAAGCAGTGGAAGGCAATGGAGAAACGGGTCCGCTGTGGATTAACGCTGCGGAGTGTCCGCAGCGGAATTCCAGAGCAATTCCGCCACGTGGGGCTTTGCCCTTAAAGTTCGCTGAGGTCTTCATCGCCAGGTCCAGATTTACATAACTTGGAATTGCCACACAGCACAGACACACCAAAACAGAAGTTCTAGATGAAAGAAATCTGCAAGAAGCAAGCAGTTTCGGCACTTTATTCTACAGCGCATTTTGGATTAAGAAAATGTTAGTATTACAAATGTTGAAGACCTCTAGTCGTCTCTTGTCCTTAAAGGCTAGGTAAACCTTTGAAAGTGATCATATATATATTACTCCAGCTCTCAAACCCCCATCAGAGTTATAATTTGAAAATTTTTGAATAGGTTTATAGTTTCGGCAAATAAAGGTTATACTTTTTCGAACAAAGTTATATAATTTTCCAATATGCTATCTGTATAATTCCTCATGCTTTTTCAGTCATTGAATAGGAACTCACACTGTTTACTCTCTGGGGATAAAACTCTGCCGTGGACATGTGATGATCACACAGATGCTCACCTCTTTACAAAATTGTACTGCAACTGAAACGTGTCCATCACATGACAAGGACTATCCACTGAAAGTAATCAATGAAAGCCCCTATTGAATGACTGCAAGCAGAAATCTTACGATTGTCATAATACATAGAACCAGGAGACATAAGGACCCTTGGCAGGCATTGAGTGACTACATATATAAAAATTAGCACCAGCAAAAAAAGCATGTTCTATAATTTGGCTCAGTCCTTGTAAAGGATTCTTTATAGATATAGACTGTTGAGTTTACGGCAGGTGGGAAGATGCAAATATACATACTTCATCACATTGACTTAGGGCGGGTTCACACATAGCGGAATTTCACTTAAATTCCGCTGCGGACACTCCGCAGCGTTAATCCGCAGCGGAGCCGTTTCTACATTGACTTTCACTTTAATTTAGCAGTGTTCGTTTACACGATGCGTACAATTCCGCTGCGGAGCATAGGCTGCGGAGCGGAATTTGGTGTCCGCAGCATGCTCTGTCTGTTGCGGAGCAGTGGCGGACTCATGGCGGAATTTCTCCATTGACTTCAATGGAGATTCAAAGTTCCGCAATGAAGTCCGCAGCTGTCATGCACATGTCATGTGTGCTGCGGATGCGTCTTGCTTTTTTTACTTGACATTTCTTCATTCTGGCTGGACCTATGTATTTCTAGGTCTACAGCCAGACTGAGGAAGTCAATGGGGCTCCCGTAATGACGGGAGCGTTGCTAGGAGACGTCAGTAAATAGTCACTGTCCAGGGTGCTGAAAGAGTTACGCGATCGGCAGTAACTGTTTCTGCACCCGGGACAGTGACTACCGATCCCAATATACATGTATCTGTAAAAAAAAATGAAGTTCGTACTTACCGAGAACTCCCTGTTTCTGTCTCCAGTCCGGCCTCCCAGGATGACGTTTCAGTGTAAGTGACGGCTGCAGCCAATCACAGGCCAAGCACAGGCTGCAGCGGTCACATGGACTGGCGCGTCATCCAGGGAGGTCGGGCTGGATGCCGAAGGAGGGACGCGTCATAAAGACAACGGGCGGTAAGTATGAATTTCTTTTACTTTCACTAGGGAAAGTGCTGTCCCTTCTCTCTATCCTGCACTGATAGGGAGAAGGGAAGCACTTTTCCCGCAGTCCGCAGCAGCTAGTCCGCATCAATTTTCTGCACATTTTGTGCAGATCCGCAGCCGTAATCCGCAACCCGGATTAGGTGCGGCATTGATGCGGACAGTTGCGGAGGAATTCCGCCATGTGTGGTCATGCCCTTACAGAGTAACCACCTATAGGTTGCATCGGGGAAACAGTGTTTTTATCCTTCTGGAGGAGAACTACTGTACTTGCCTACTTTTTTACTGTAAGCATTGTCCTAAAGACTCCCTACCAGATCGATCTCTGCAAGGAGAATCAGTACCTTCCAATATGACTATAAGAAATGACAGAAATATGGGTTTCTTACCGTAAGTAAAATACTCCACTTCAGGAGGAAGTGTGACCAAAGATAAATCACTTTCTTGGATATTTTTGTCCACATACTGTTGCGCTTTGGAGGCCTGTATGAAAGCTAGGAGCCTTGCAGTAAATGCTGCAATAAAGATGGAGAGCATTCCAAAATCCAGGAGATTCCACAGCTGCAGTACATATTCCCTGGGTCCTTCCAGCCAAAGCTCCTTACACTCTGACCACATCATTCCTGACGAAACAACAGGGAATACTAAGTCATTACTAAAACAGTTATTCTCCTTTCCAGTGCGTGCTAAGCAATGTCCTTAACATTTACAATAAAAAAACAATCTAAAGAATTTAACGTTTGAGCCTTCAAACGGTTAAATTGAATAAAAAAAAATGAAAGATCTGAGTCATTTCTTAATCTCTTCTTACATGGTCACCTTTTGCATTATTAAAAGGTTGTGAAATCCGAGTGTACGCATGAGGGGGCTAGCATCTTGAAGGTGTGAACCAGTCGTCCCCAGAAAATACCTGTTTCGCATACTAATAGCAGCACAAACTGCCCTTGGGGTGAATTTGACAACTTTATTATAATGAAATACATTTATACAAAAGTGGAAATATTGTCCAACTAAAACGCATAATTTTTTTTTGTTTTTTTGCATGAATGACACTGAAGCTGCATTGTAAGGCTGGAATAACATAAGCTTATTGTAGGAGAAGAAAGCATATGCTTCTGATGTAAGCAAATATAGAATAAGGAGATGGACCAAATATGAGCAAATGTCTCATATCAACATGCCGTGTCCGTGTCTGTCTATGGTCACCAAAGTGATATTATGTTTCAGTGGAAATCAGTACAATAGTTTTGAAAGGTAAAAATGTCATTAGAGTTTTTTGTGGATTCAACAGAATAAGACTTGTGGGAGTAAATGAAGGAATATCTTTAGAAGGGAGAAGTAACATCAAGGACCACAGACCATGGAGATGAGCAGATTTGTGGAAATTTCATTTGCTGAAATTTTGTCAATCAATGAATATCCTATTTTTGACCTATATTTCCCCTTTGTGAAACAATAAGGGCTGAAATATGGATCTGCATTCGATTATTTAGTCTTTAATGAGTAAAACGCATATGAAGGAAATGTGTCCATATTGATTCATCTCTACTGCCAATGCCAAAACCCTATGAATAATATTCCTTTAAAAACTCAGAGGCTCTGTTCACACCGAATTGTTTGCAGGCAGAAAAAATCTGCCTCAGAATTCCTTCAGGCAATTTGAGGCAGATTTTAAACTGCCTGCACTTATTTTTCCGCATTTTTTAGCAATGTTTTTTGCCCATGGCCATTGAAGCTAATGCAAGGACCGCAGGCAAAAAACGTTGCATAAAAATGCTCAGAAACGAGCGCCACATGTTTTTTCTGCCTCCCATTGATTTCAATGGGAGGTCAGAGGCGGAAACCGCGGCATGAAAGCACATGCCGCTTTTTTTCCAAAAGCCGCCCGGAAAGAGAAGTCTCTGCCTCCAATTAGTATCAATGATTTCGGACAACTTTTGGTGTTGATTATGACGCGGTTGCCGCATCACAATCAGCGCAGAAAAAATATCTGTGTGAACTGAGCCAAATAGCTACTGTACTCTAATTGATATTGTGTGTTTACAAACACTACAGTATTGGGTGATTGTGCTTTACAGTATTTGGGACATGTCTACAGAGGCTAATATTTGTGCTCAAACGCAGTATTTGAACAAAAAAAAAAACTTACCTACAACCCATACCATAATAAGCATCTCCGTCCATGTGAACCTTGTGGTCTTCACTCTGAAAATCTGCTTTGGATATTCAATGACAGTGATGTTTGGAAGAGTTGTAATGCCTTCAAATCTGTCTGATGCATTGAAGACAAGTAGGCACAGAAAAATTATAAATGATGCAGCATGTGCCACAAACTTCATGAACGGGCTGCGGAGAATCTTGCCTAACTAGAAAAAAAATATATATAGTTACTAGGGAATATGTAGAAAAGGTAGGGCAGAAGAAAAACAATGTGGTTACCAATGTTAACCAATCAGAAGCCTGCTCACATACTATACTATGCTATAGGCTAACAGAGGGAAGTTGCTATATATATATTATATACTTATTATCTGATTTGGCAGCTATATTTCCAACTCTAGGAAGTCTGCTGAGTGGGGCAAATGCACCCTCTATTTCAACCTTGTTAAAGGGGTTCTGCATGATATATATTTTTTTTATTTAGCCTTCTTATTCTCAAAGAATAAGGGCCTGTTCACATCACCATTGCCCTTCCATTGAGGGGTTCCGTCGGAGGTTCCATTGGGTTAACCCCTCAACGGAAAGGGGAACCTCAGTTTCTGTTTCCCTCACCATTGAATTCAATGGTGACGGAAACCTAGCTAATGGTTTCTGTCTGTCACCGTTGTGACAGGGTTCCACAGGCGACTGCGCTATTGACTCCATCAAAACTATGGAACCCTGTCACAACGGTGACAGACCAAAACCATTAGCTAGGTTTCCGTCACCATTGAGTTCAATGGTGAGGGAAACGGAAGCTGAGGTTTCCGTTTGCCTTTCCGCTGAGGGGTTAACCCGACGGAAACCTCAGATGGAACCCCTCAGCGGAAACGAACGCTGAGGGGTTCAATGTGAACACACCAATGTTTATTAAAAAAAATTCTCCCTCAAGTCCATACACAGCCCCTCCCCCTCACTATCTGTTCATTGTATGAGACACCTGCACATTCCACAGAGAGGCTTTCTTTGGTGCAACCGAGTTACATATGTGACATGGCTGCAGCGGGAAAAGCCTCACCAGCAGCAAAAAGCCCCTCTGTATATTGTATGGGTGCTTCTTATACATTGCACACACGGAGTATGTGCCCATATACAGAAGTGAGCGCTGTTGTATGGTCTACATGCAGCAGCGCTCACTTCAGTTGGTGGCTTAATACACCTGAGGGATTCAATTTTTTAACAAGCATTGTATTACAAAACAAAACTTTCTTATTCTTCAAGAATAAGAGGGCTAAATAAAAAAAAGATATATCCCAGAGAACCACTTTAGGGGCAAAGTTAAATAAAATGACGTGTCCTCTTTAGGTTATGATTTCCAAGTTTTATCATAGGTTATGTGCGAAACATTGCATCTTTAAAATACAATGAAGAAGGAAAGAATTAATCTGAGCTTTGTAGGTTCACTAATCCATCATGTTGTAAGCAATTTCCAATACGGAATATTTTATATAACTCGTTTCTCCTTTCATATTGTGCAATATGTTTAGTTAAATACATATTTTGTTAAATTTTATAAAGCCCTTCCAAGACACTAGCCATATATTCTTGTGTGTGCACAAAAGGCAGACATGCATGAAAGTTCCCAATGCCTTAGTGCACTTAAATAGCATTTCGTTGCTACTGACCTTTGCAAAGTATTATATTCAATAAGAAAAAATAATAGTGTTGGACTCTATCCATGCTTTATACAACAGATGTACATGACTTTGTAAAAAGTTATTATATTATAAGTATACAAGACAATGTTGTACCCATTTTTGCAACCTTAAGCTAGGGGCTGCCCTACTATGATAATTTCTAACAGGAATTTTTTTTTCCATGTAATCTCTTTTGATTGTCTGATTAACATACAGCACACCCTTATTTAAGCCGGCCATATTTAAGAGATAGCTATGAGCCGAATGTCCCTAGTCCCAAAACCTCCCCATAAACATGCATGCTTGGCTGTGACTCATCTCCTGGCAAAACAAAGGATTGGGCATGTTAAAATCTATCTGTGATAAATAACCTTGTTTAAAATGTGTTAATCATTATAGACATACAAAGATCTACAATATAAATTCACTTTAAACTGCGGAGTGCTAGTGATCTACACCTGTTATTCTAGGTGTTAAAAGCTATCATTAGAACATGAGGAATTCAATACCCGACTGCATGGCGCAATCCAGTAACCAGCAGCGAGAAACGGTAGGCCCAAGGCGACGACCAGTACAACCAAACACTTGATGGCGATAGGCTGTTCTCGTAATCCTGAGAGGTTTTCATACCAGATCGTTAAAAGTTGCTGTTGGCAATTAGGGTGTGCCACGAACTGCAAACACAACAATAATAAAGATCGATTAACAATTGAGACCAAATCTATCCAGGACTTCTGTATTTGTGTTGCACTTGAGTGATGAAAAGTGAAAATAGTCTGCATTTGCCATGTTTTCATTTAAATTTAGATTACTACGGGAAATAAGAACAAAAAATGCTGATGCAGCATCATGAAAAGCCATGAATCATTACAATACAAGACTCGTGATGTATGTGTCAAAAATGCATGACTAAAGTTGCGTTCATATACACTGTCCACTTGTTCATCTAGTGCCGCCTTTAGGAAAATATATAAACTAGCAATGAAATGCATGGTTTGAGAAAATAATAAGTGCTAGCAATCTACACAGAAATATATGCTGAAATAAACATGGAATATTAATATGGAATATACATTTCCACTGTTTAAAGGTAACCTGTCCTCCACATTATGCTGCCCTTACGGAGGACAACATAATGTAGTCACAGACCTGCTGATTTCCGCGGTCTGTCACTTATGTGTGACTGTGAACCTTTTTATGAGAACTTACATTCAGGTTTCAGGCAGCCCCGCCAGGGACGAGTCCGGCATATTCATGAGTTTCCACTAACTCAGCCCACTGTCCGCTAGCTGCACCCACACTTCGCTGATTGACAGATGTCTCCTTATTAGTGTGAATCTGGTAATATCCGTCAATCAGTGGTGAGTGGGCATGGCTAGTAGAATGTGGGCAGAGCTAGCAGCTCAGGAATATGCTTGACTCATCTGTTGTGGGGCTCTGAATGTAATTTCTCATAAGGGGTTCACAACAGCACATAAGTGACCATATCTGTCAATAAATTATGCTGCCCTTTTTACGGCAGCATAATATGGATGACAGGTTCCGTTCAAAGAGTAGCTCCACTTCTGTATAGCAATGAAAAGACAATTATGAGATCAACCACACTCAAACATAGAGCTTGCAAAAAGACTGATTGTAAGCAGCAATCATTAACTTTTTTCACTGGATATTATGTCACAATACATGTAATACCCAATTATGTTAATAGTCTCTCAACCACTGAGAGTTTGTCCCAAGTATACGATCCCGAATATGACTTTGTTTAAAGTGATAATCTCGGCAAAACCTGAAAATATAGCTATAATATGCCCACGTCTTACCTACCCGTTGATCTGAGAATCCACAAGTGTCTTTTGGGAGGCAATCCCTGCATAAACTTTCAGTCATTTCCTATACGGGTCCCCTGGTGGGTCATGACAACCACTGCCCAGGACCTGAGTGTATAGGCAAGCTGCAGGAGCGCACATGGAAGCTTTTCCAGAAACAGATAGAATTTGGAAGCAACTTAAATAACTCAAACATTTATATTTACTGATAAGGTTTTTGATTCTGAGCAAAAATGCTCTTTAGAATAGGCTTCAGAGGTCCCTGCTTAAACCCCTCTGTTTCCTAGGTGCATATGTAATGTCCCCCAATACATTACTTGTGAGATAATGTGTTGTAAATGTATTTTATGACATTTTTGCACTTTTATGAACTGTCACTTTAAAATAACAAATGTAAGGTTACAATGCACTGTGTTACAGCCTATGGAGGAGTGGCTTAGACTAAGAAGTTTCCAGAAGGTGGGAGGAGCTTAGGACATAGAGGGGGTCCAGTTGCAGTTAGTGGCAGTTAGGGCCTGTTCACATCAGCGTTCGCTTTCCGTTCCGGGGTTCCGTCGGAGGTTTCCATCGGGTAAACCCTTCAACGGAAAGTCAAACTGAAACCACAGCTTCCATTTCCATCACCATTGATATCAATGGTGACGGAAACATTGCTAATGGTTTCCGTTCGTCACCATTCCGGCAGGTTTCCGTTTCAACGACGGAATCAATAGCGCAGTCGACTCCGCTATTGTTTCCGTCATTAAAACACGTTCGTGTGAATAAGGCCTTAAGAGAAGGAAATCTTCTGAGATGTATTGAGAGTAACAGGAATCCATTCTGTGGACAGTGAGCAATGTCACCTTATCAGGTTGGTGAGTCTCATCCTTCACCTATACATGTGTACTACCCATACTGACAGGCTGAGAGCCATTACACAGGAGCAGAAAGCTGCATTCATGGGCAGATATCCTATCGTCCCACTGAATTGACAAGGGTAGGAAGCCACAAGAAAAGCAGAGAGAGAGGGCCCCCCGCTCCTGCATCTGGCGCTTCATCGTACTATAAGGATTGAGTCTATTGTAAGAAATGTGCCTCCATGTCATATGGAAGAATGTAAGTGCCATTTTATGTGAAAAACGTAAGTAAATTGTGCCGCGAGCAAGCCTGTTATGCTTCCACTCTTCAGCCTCCTGTCTTATTTTGCACCCATAACATCAAGGACACCCCAAACACCATCAGGACAGGAGCAGACACTGGGAGTGTCCCAGGGGATATTTAGAGACTACCATCCTCATTTACCTAGTGCAAACCCCCTCATCACTAGCTGTGAGCAGGCCCTGAGAGGAAGGGAAGGCCTGTTAGCCACCGTGATCCAAACTGAGAGCCGAGCTGGCTGCCAAATTGTGGGCCTTGTGCCTTTCCCTTTCCCATCGCTCCTCGGGTCACCCGCTCGCACGCTACACAGCCATCTTAAAGCTGAGTGGATAGTTTTAGACCTGACAACCTGTAATGTAAAGATGAATGAAAGTTGATGTATATTAAAATAGAAAAACATTATTACAAAAAGAAAAAAGGGAAGCACTTCGACATCTTAAAAAATAATAAAAATAAATGGGTGTAACAGCTGATACAGTATATATTTGTATATATTTTTTTTATGATGAACAAAATATATGTCTGACTTTTGCTACCAACGTGGTGTGAGCTGAGTCTTATAAAAACATTAAGGCTGGGTTCACACAGAGTTTTTTGACGCGGAAACTGTGCTGCAAAACTCGTCGAAAACGGCCCGAAAATGCCTCCCATTCATTTCAATGGGAGGCGGAGACATCTTTTTCCCACGAGCGGTAAAACCGTCTCGCAGGAGAAAGAAGAGACAAGCCCTATCTTCGGGTGTTTATGCCTCTGACCTCCCATTGACATCAATAGGAGGCAGAGAAAGAGTATTTCGCAGCGTTTTATACCCGCGGGGCTCAATGGCCGCGGGCGAAAAACGCCGCGAAAATCGGCGTGCAGGGAGAGAAAAATCTGCTATAGACAGTGAATAGACATTCCTTCCAGCCAGGATGTTTATGTGGTACTTACAGCACAGCAAGATTACGCTTGCTGTGCTGTAAGTACCACACAAACGTTACCGAAGTGTCGAGATTGTGAATAGACATCCCGTCCTGGCTGGAGGTGATGTCTATTCACTGTCAAGTAACGTTAATGTGTGAGTATGTGACAGCACATAGTGAACAACGCAGGATCACTATTTGCTGATTACATGAATGGGGAGAAGAGTATGACGCTGATTAGTCACTGATTGGTCAGCATCATACACTCCTCTGTACAACGCCCACTTGGTCAAAAGTAAAAACATGCCCAGTTGTTCATTAAGAAAGTATTTAGCATAAAGCTAAAATCGCCTGTAACTTGGTGAAAATAGATCGTTTTTCTAAATAAAAAACACTGCTGTCACCTACATTACAGCGCCCATCGCATTATATAATGAGTCTCTTTAATAATAATTGGCAGAATGTAGCCAGCACTTTCCCCATCCTCAAATATTTTTGTTTCAAAAGAAACGTTTATTATCAGCAGTATGAAGAAGATGAACTCTAAGATGGGGCTCAGCTTCCAACCAACTAGACTGTCATTGCAGAAGGGGCAGCCACAAAAGCAGTTTTGTATCCGTGACTCATTGTTGAAAAGTAAGCATTAACACCCTATTTTCAATTCATAACTACTCATTTTCTGTATCTAGCGGCCCTGAACACAAGACTTTATTGAATACCATACAGTCAAGGCTAATGTCTTCCCTACATTAACAATTGTAACCAAAATGGTTTTAAGCGCCAAATATGAACTTAGGTACCCGCATTATCTCCTAACACTATTAAAACTCTAAAGGGAGAGTGGCCGGGGATACTTATGGGTAAGTATTCCACTCCACGTACATAAGTTAACAAGGAAGATGATCCTATAGGTAGATCCATCCTAGATAGTAAAAAATGATGGGAGCTTGAGTAGTTGAGTAGTACTTGAGTAGTTGCCTGGTGTCGGTATTCCTAAGCCTTGAAATATCACAAAGGCTTCCCTTCCCTATAATTGGATTACTGCTGCTTATAAAGGGAGTGATTCCAATAATTGAGGCACATTAAAGAATTGCTATATGAGCATATCTTCAATAATAGGTGAACCTACACTTTATCTAATATGAGTGGTTGCAGTCAAGTCTTGCAAAATGCTCCTATCTAGAGTGTTCTACTAACTGGCCTCTGCTCTAGGGAAAGCTGCCTTAGATCAATAAAATAACTTTTTGGGACAGGTCAAGATTAGCCTAATAACGAACAACACACGTAGGATTTTTTTAATGCTATAGTTTGTTTATAAATGTAAAGTTTTGTGATTAATTCAGTAGAACAAGTGAGTAAAGCCGGTTGTCTTCAAGCGTTTAAGCCAATGTGAACGATGAAAATGGACACATACAACTGGCTAAACTGTATGAGCAGCCACTTGACAATGTGGTTACTTCGTTTATTACCCATTGTTTATATAACAGCAACATATTCCGAAACATCAGTCCCTGTCCCCAATGAGGCTTACACTCTCAGAAAGACACGGCTGTGAAAGGAAAGCTCATCCTTCCAAAGCAAACAACCATGATAAGATGGGAGCTCTGTTCTCTATTCCCTGCACTGATCTTAGATGTCAGTTCATGTCTTAGGAGATACAAGTAAGCTCCTTTTGTGGTGTCTTACATGTATTTTTCTTGTCAAAGAGAAAAGGAGTGGCGTGCAGCATAGGAGCAGGGACATGTAAGTACATATGGTGCACTGTATGGTTGGCAGTAATGTGGGACACTATGTGCCTGGTGACCACAAAATACAAGAGACAAAGCAGCACATCCAAAATAACAGGAATTTATTGACCCACAAATGCGACGTTTCAGTCCAACAGGACCTTTCTCATGAGTTTTATCGCAGCCCTTGGTAGTGGTATATTCTGAAAATGTAGCCTTCGAACCAGAAAAGGTTGTGCACTGGAGTATTTAGAGCAGGTCATTATGTACAGCGCTATGTTCAGTAGTTAGCAGTATTTGGGGACTACTTATCTCAACCAGTGTGGCAATCCTTTTTGCATTTAAAGCGACTGTCTCGCCATGACAATCACTGTCCATATGCCCTATTAGGGCATATAGATATATTAGAGGAGGTCCTCCACTAAGGACATGCTTCTGTGTGCTAGAACGTAGGGTCCCTCTGTAAGAGCTGATCCTGCTCTGGCAGACCCAGCACTCTCATAAATTTGAATGACTGGGTTGTAATTCTGATGCTATGTTCAGCTGGCCGTGTCTTCCCCCAACAATAACAGCTGATTGATGCGGGATTGAAAAAAACGGTCTTTTTAAAAAGGGGTTGTCTTCATGGTATTTATAAAAGTTATATTTTATATACTACACCACTTTTCATCCTTTTCTCTTGCCCTGAGTATTATGACCTGTTTTGAGTATATTACATATTACTTGATGTATTTAAGGGGTTTTCTAGCCAGTAAAAATTGATGGCCTATCCTCACAGTAGGCCATCAATAGCTGATGGGTTGCGATCTGACTCCCGTGACCCCAGGTGTTTTGAAGGGGGTTAAGCGCTTGTACGAGCGCTGCTTTCCCTTCTTTTCTACTTTCTCACTGTGAATCGTCGACACACATGTAGTCGGACCCCGACCCATCAGCTATTGATGGCCTATCCTGAGGATAGGGCATCAATCTTTACTGGCTGGAAAACCCCCTTTAAACATTCTTTTTTGTTTTTAAGCTCTACCATACTACCACATTTCAAAACAACTTGTACACTGATGCAATTCCGACATTATAACCCCTATAACAGGATATAAAACATGGTCTTGTTAGAGACCTGCAGTAACATATTCAGCTTTGTTGCCATTATTTTTCGCTTGCCAGTTAAAGGGGTTGGCCAGTTTACTATAAAATGCATTAAAATTGTGCCTTGAGGAAAAACAACATACTTACTAATATAATGTCTTATGCTATTTGGTCTTCTTCGCCAGTTACGGCAAGCTACGCCCCCTGGTTAAAAACCTGCTATCCCCGCCGTCACGCCGCCCTCGTCCATGGTAGCACGCGACATCGAGAGCTAAAAGACGGAGCTCGTCCATGCCGGAACTTCTGGCCTCTCTTCTGCGTTTGTGCTGGTTTTCGACTTGTCCAGGAACCGCACAAGCGCACTGGAAACTCCTCAGGCGGCATGTCCTCGTTTTGAGAACGTTATGTGCAATCTTCCTGTCAGCTCAGGAAAATCGCACGCGTTAAAGGGGTTTGCCACAAAACACATGTATTCCCTATCCACATAAGGAGAAAGGGCGACCAAAAATCCCCCATGAGAAGCTTGGGACTTGCGTGTTCTGTGTCCGGCTTCTCCATAAAAATGAATGGAGGGCCGGTCACGCATGCGCATCGGCACTCCGTTCATTTCTATGAAGAAGTCGGACACAGAACACGCAAGTCCCAGGCTTCTCATGGAGCACCTAGGGGGACTTTCAGTTCCCCGTTCTCCTTATCGTTGGTGGTCCCTCTCATATATATGAGATATACAGTGAAGGAAATAAGTATTTGATCCCTTGCTGATTTTGTAAGTTTGCCCACTGTCAAAGACATGAACAGTCTAGAATTTTTAGGCTAGGTTAATTTTACCAGTGAGAGATAGATTATATAAAAAAAAAAAAAACAGAAAATCCCATAGTCAAAATTATATATATTTATTTGCATTGTGCACAGAGAAATAAGTATTTGATCCCTTTGGCAAACAAGACTTAATACTTGGTGGCAAAACCCTTGTTGGCAAGCACAGCAGTCAGACGTTTTTTGTAGTTGATGATGAGGTTTGCACACATGTTAGATGGAATTTTGGCCCACTCCTCTATGCAGATCATCTGTAAATCATTAAGATTTCGAGGCTGTTGCTTGGCAACTCGGATCTTCAGCTCCCTCCATAAGTTTTCGATGGGATTAAGGTCTGGAGACTGGCTAGGCCACTCCATGACCTTAATGTGCTTCTTTTTGAGCCACTCCTTTGTTGCCTTGGCTGTATGTTTCGGGTCATTGTCGTGCTGGAAGACCCAGCCACGAGCCATTTTTAATGTCCTGGTGGAGGGAAGGAGGTTGTCACTCAGGATTTGACGGTACATGGCTCCATCCATTCTCCCATTGATGCGGTGAAGTAGTCCTGTGCCCTTAGCAGAGAAACACCCCCAAAACATAATGTTTCTACCTCAATGCTTGACAGTGGGGACGGTGTTCTTTGGGTCATAGGCAGCATTTCTCTTCCTCCAAACACGGCGAGTTGAGTTAATGCCAAAGAGCTAAATTTTAGTCTCATCTGACCACAGCACCTTCTCCCAATCACTCTCAGAATCATCCAGATGTTCATTTGCAAATTTCAGACAGGCCTGTACATGTGCCTTCTTGAGCAGGGGGACCTTGCGGGCACTGCAGGATTTTAATCCATTACGGCGTAATGTGTTACCAATGGTTTTCTTGGTGACTGTGTTCCCAGCTGCCTTGAGATCATTAACAAGTTCCCCCCGTGTAGTTTTCGGTAGAGCTCTCACCTTCCTCAGGATCAAGGATACCCCACGAGGTGAGATTTTGCATGGAGCCCCAGATCGATGTCGATTGACAGTCATTTTGTATGTCTTCCATTTTCTTACTATTGCACCAACAGTTGTCTCCTTCTCACCCAGCGTCTTACTTATGGTTTTGTAGCCCATTCCAGCCTTGTGCAGGTCTATGATCTTGTCCCTGACATCCTTAGAAAGCTTTTTGGTCTTGCCCATGTTGTAGAGGTTAGAGTCAGACTGATTAATTGAGTCTGTGGACAGGAGTCTTTTATACAGGTGACCATTTAAGACAGCTGTCTTTAATGCAGGCACCAAGTTGATTTGGAGCGTGTAACTGGTCTGGAGGAGGCTGAACTCTTAATGGTTGGTAGGGGATCAAATACTTATTTCTCTGTGCACAATGCGAAAAAATATATAGAATTTTGACTATGTGATTTTCTGTTTTTTTTTAAATATAATCTATCTCTCACTTGTAAAATTAACCTAGCCTAAAAATTCTAGACTGTTCATGACTTTGACAGTGGGCAAACTTACAAAATCAGCAAGGGATCAAATACTTATTTCCTTCACTGTATATATATATATATATATATATATATATATATATATATATATATGAGACATATATATATATATATATATATATACTGTATATATATATGAGATATATGATATATATATATATATATATATATATATATATATATATATGTGAGGAAATGATCGCAGCACTCTAATAGGTTGATGTCAAATAAAAATGTGGTTTATTGTTCCATGTTTCAAAGGATAAGCTACGTTTCAGTCCTCTCACAGGACCTTTGTTAAGGATCTGCCAGGCACAGCTTCTGTATCCACGCCCATAGGTAATCAGTCTGCACCTGCTTCTATGTCTGTGAGACTGACTCCATCTTCCACCACTCAGGATGGCATGCTTAGGAGTGGGAGAGCCTATCACAGCCTGGCCAGACGGAGCTAGCTCCCACCCTCTGTCTATTTATACCTGCCTTTCCTGTTCCTCCTTTGCTTGTGATTCTTCTGTTGGTTTCCTGGCCCTGCTGCAGCTTCTTGAACTACTTGTCCCTGCTTCGTATTGACCCTGGCTTACTGACTACTCTTATGCTCTGCGTTTGGTACCTCGTACACTCCTGGTTTGACTCGGCTTGTTCACTACTCTCCTGCTCTGCGTTTGGCACCTCGTACTCTCCTGGTTTGACTCGGCTCGTTTACTACTCTTGTTGCTCACGGTGTTGCCGTGGGCAACTGCCCCGCTTCCCTTTGTTCTGTGTTTCCTTGTCTGGTTGTCTGTTGTGCACTTACTGAGTGTAGGGACCGTCGCCCAGTTGTACCCCGTCGCCTAGGGCGGTTCGTTGCAAGTAGGCAGGGACTGAGTGGCGGGTAGATTAGGGCTCACTTGTCTGTTTCCCTATCCCTGTTATTACATAATCACAAGCCCATATACCTACTCTACCCTGGTCGCTCACACCACTATGGACCCCCTGGAGACCCTGGTTCAGCAAATGAAGGGTCTCTCCCTACAGGTCCAGGCCCTGGCTCAGAGGGTCAACCAGCCTGATGCTACCATGGTAGTGCCCCTCACCTCACCTCTTGAACCCCACCTCAAGTTGCCTGACCGGTTCTCAGGGGACCGGAAGACTTTTCTCTCCTTTAGGGAGAGTTGTAGGCTCTATTTTCGTTTAAAGCCCCACTCCTCAGGTTCTAAAAGCCAGCGGGTGGGTATAATTATGTCCCGGCTCCAGGAAGGGCCCCAAGAATGGGCCTTCTCCTTGGCTCCTGACACCCCTGAACTTTCCTCCGTTTATCTTTTCTTTTCTGCTCTCGGACTCATTTATGACGAGACTGACAGGACTGCCTTTGCCGAGAGTCAGCTGGTGACCTTACGTCAGGGTAAGAGACCTGTTGAGGAGTATTGCTCTGACTTTAGGAAGTGGTGCGTAGCTTCTCGGTGGAATGACCCTGCCTTAAGGTGCCAGTTTAGGTTGGGTCTGTCGAACGCCCTGAAAGACCTACTAGTTAGCTATCCCTCTTCTGACTCCCTAGACCAGGTTATGGCTTTAGCGGTACGACTTGACCGACGTCTCAGTGAACGACAACGTGAACGTTTATGTGTTTTCTCCTCTGACTCCCCCATGATGCCTCCCGAGGTTCCGTTGCTTCGTTCTTCCACGGAAGACTCGGAGGTACATATGCAACTCGGGGCCTCCGTGTCCCCCCAACAACGTAGAGAGTTCCGCAGGAAGAATGGTCTCTGCTTCTATTGTGGGGATGACAAGCATCAAGTGAACACCTGTCCTAGGTGTAAGAATAAGCAGCCGGAAAACTTCCGCGTCTAAGTGATCATCGGGGAGGTTACTTGGGCGCACAGGTATTTCCCGTAAATATGAAATGTAATAAAATCTTGCTTCCCTTTCAGGTCTCTTTTGGTGGTAGGTCTGCTACCGGCAGTGCCTTCGTGGATTCAGGGTCGTCTGCTCATATCATGTCTGTGGAATTTGCTATGTCTCTAGCTATGCCTTTGATTGATTTGCCTAAACCTGTCCCGGTAGTGGGTATCGACTCCACTCCTCTTGCTAATGGTTATTTTACACAGCATACCCCTGTTTTTGAACTCCTTGTTGGCTCCATGCATTTGGAGCAGTGCTCTGTACTGTTGATGCAGGGATTATCGTCCGATTTGGTTTTAGGCCTTCCCTGGTTGCAGTTGCATAATCCCACATTTGACTGGAATACTGGGGATCTTACCAAATGGGGTAATGAATGCTTGACGTCATGTTTTTCTGTTAATTCTATTTCTCCCCCTGAGGAGGTGAACACGCTACCTGAGTTTGTTCAGGACTTCGCTGATGTTTTCTCTAAGGAGGCCTCCGAAGTGTTACCTCCTCATAGAGAATACGATTGCGCTATCGATTTGGTACCAGGAGCTAAGCTCCCTAAGGGTAGGATATTTAATCTCTCTTGTGCCGAACGTGAAGCCATGAGAGAGTATATCCAGGAATGCCTGGCCAAGGGTTACATTCGCCCCTCTACTTCTCCGGTAGGTGCTGGCTTCTTCTTCGTAGGGAAGAAGGATGGTGGTCTTAGGCCATGCATTGACTACCGTAACTTGAATAAGGTCACTGTAAGGAACCAGTATCCCCTTCCTTTGATTCCTGATCTCTTTAATCAGGTTCAGGGGGCCCAATGGTTCTCTAACCTTATCCGCATCAAAGAGGGGGATGAGTGGAAGACTGCGTTTAACACGGCCGAAGGTCATTTCGAATACCTTGTCATGCCCTTTGGGTTGTGCAATGCTCCCGCGGTCTTCCAGAATTTCATAAATGAGATTTTAAGAGATTACCTGGGGGTATTTCTTGTAGTGTACCTTGATGATATACTTGTGTTTTCCAAGGGCTGGTCCTCCCACATTGAGCATGTCAGGAAGGTGCTCCAGGTCCTTCGGGAAAACAAACTGTTTGCGAAGACCGAAAAATGTGTGTTTGGGGTGCAGGAGATACCATTTTTGGGTCAAATCCTCACTCCTCATGAATTCCGCATGGACCCCGCCAAGGTCCAGGCTGTGGCGGAATGGGTCCAACCTGCCTCCCTGAAGGCGTTACAGTGCTTCTCGGGGTTCGCTAATTATTACAGGAGATTTATTGCTAACTTCTCGGTCATCGCTAAGCCTCTTACGGACCTCACTCGCAAGGGTGCTGATCTCCTCCGCTGGCCTCCTGAGGCTGTCCAGGCTTTTGAGGTCCGTACGAAGTGCTTTATCTCGGCCCCGGTGTTGGTTCAGCCCAACCAAATGGAGCCATTTATCGTGGAGGTTGACTTGTCCGAGGTGGGAGTGGGGGCTGTCTTGTCCCAGGGTACCAGGTCCCTCACCCATCTCCGTCCCTGTGCCTCCTTCTCCAGGAAGTTTTCGCCCATTGAGAGTAACTATGATATTGGCAACCGCGAACTCTTAGCCATTAAATGGGCATTTGAAGAGTGGCGCCACTTCCTGGAGGGGGTTAGGCACCAGGTAACGGTCCTTACCGACCACAAGAATCTGGTTTTCCTAGAATCTGCCCAGAGGCTAAACCCGAGACAAGCTCGATGGGCGTTATTTTTTACCAGATTCAATTTTTTGGTTACCTATAGGGCTGGGTCTAAAAATATTAAGGCTGATGCACTGTCGCGTAGCTTCATGGCCAGCCCTCCTTTGGAGGAAGATCCTGCTTGTATTTTGCCTCCAGGTATAATCATTTCCTCTATTGATTCTGATTTAGTCTCCGAAATTGCGGCTGATCAAGGTTCAGCTCCCGGGAACCTTCCTGAGAACAAGCTGTTTGTTCCCCTGCAATTCCGGCTAAGGGAAAATCATGACTCCGCACTATCTGGTCATCCAGGCATCCTGGGTACCAAGCACCTCATTGCCAGAAATTAATGGTGGCCTGGGTTGCCTAAAGACATTAAGGCCTACGTCGCCGCTTGTGAGGTTTGTGCTAGGTCCAAGACTCCCAGGTCCCGACCAGCGGGTTTACTACGTTCTTTGCCCATTCCCCAGAGACCTTGGACCCATATCTCCATGGATTTTATCACCGATTTGCCTCCATCTCAAGGCAAGTCGGTGGTGTGGGTTGTAGTAGACCGCTTCAGTAAGATGTGCCACTTTGTGCCCCTCAAAAAACTACCCAATGCTAAGACGTTAGCTACCTTGTTTGTCAAACACATCCTGCGTCTCCATGGGGTCCATGTCAATATTGTTTCTGACAGAGGGGTACAATTTGTTTCTTTGTTTTGGAGAGCCTTCTGTAAAAAGTTGGAGATTGATCTGTCCTTCTCCTCTGCCTTCCATCCTGAAACTAATGGCCAAACTGAGAGGACTAATCAGTCTCTAGAACAATATTTAAGGTGTTTTATCTCTGACTGTCAATATGATTGGGTCTCATTCATTCCCCTCGCTGAATTTTCCCTTAATAACCGGGTCAGTAACTCGTCAGGGGTCTCCCCCTTTTTCTGTAATTTTGGGTTTAATCCACGGTTCTCCTCCGTTTCACCTGGTAGTTCCAACAATCCCGAGGTAGAGGTCGTTCATCGGGAACTGTGCACAGTTTGGGCCCAGGTTCAGAAGAACCTAGAGGAGTCCCAGAGCATACAAAAAACTCAGGCAGATAGAAGACGTTCTGCTAACCCCTTGTTTATGGTCGGGGATCTGGTGTGGCTATCGTCTAAGAACTTGCGCCTTAAAGTCCCGTCCAAGAAGTTTGCTCCCCGGTTTATAGGGCCGTACAAGGTCATTGAAGTTCTCAATCCTGTCTCCTTCCGACTGGAGTTGCCCCCATCTTTTCGAGTACACGACGTGTTTCATGCCTCCCTCCTTAAACGCTGTTCCCCGTCCTTGGCTCCCTCGAGGAAACCTCCTGTCCCCGTTCTCACCCCTGAGGGGGTAGAATTCGAGGTGGCCAAGATTGTGGACAGCAAGATGGTCCAAGGCTCCCTCCAGTACCTGGTCCATTGGAGAGGATACGGGCCTGAGGAAAGGACTTGGGTACCCGTCCGGGATGTTCACGCTGGGGTATTGGTCAGGAGGTTCCACCTTCGTTTCCCCAATAAACCAGGTCCATCTAGAAAGGGTCCGGTGGCCCCTCATAAAAGGGGGGGTACTGTTAAGGATCTGCCAGGCACAGCTTCTGTATCCACGCCCATAGGTAATCAGTCTGCACCTGCTTCTATGTCTGTGAGACTGACTCCATCTTCCACCACTCAGGATGGCAGGATTAGGAGTGGGAGAGCCTATCACAGCCTGGCCAGACGGAGCTAGCTCCTGCCCTCTGTCTATTTATACCTGCCTTTCCTGTTCCTCCTTTGCTTGTGATTCTTCTCTGCTGGTTTCCTGGCCCTGCTGCAGCTTCTTGAACTACTTACCCTCTGCTTGTTATTGACCTTGGCTTTACTGACCACTCCTGCTCTGCATTTTTGTACCTCGCTCATCTCCTGTTTTGACTCGGCTCGTTCACCTCGCTTGTTGCTCACGGTGTTCCCGTGGGCAACTTCCCCATTTCCCTTGCTTCTTTGTACCCTTGTCTGTTTGTCTGTCGTGCACCTATTGAGTGTATGGACCGTCGCCCAGTTGTACCCCGTCGCCTAGGGCGGGTCGTTGCAAGTAGGCAGGGACTGAGTGGCGGGTAGATTAGGGCTCACCTGTCTGTCTCCCTGCCCCAACATTACATATCTACATATATATATCTAAATATATATCTCATATATATGTATATACACCTACCTCATATATATATTTATTTGAGATATAAATATATACACATCATATATATATATATATATATATACATACACACACACATCTGCACAGTATATATATATATATATATATCTCATATATATGTACACTATATATCTCACTACATATATATAGATAAATATACGAGATATACATACTGTACATATATATCTCATATCTGTACACATACAGTATGTATATCTTTCATATATGTAGTTTTTATATATGCAGTATTTATATATGTACAGTTTTCTTATATCATATACATATGTACAGTGTGTATATATATATATATATATATATATATATATATAAAGAGAGCACGGAAGTAAAATAGCATTTGCTGAGTGAATAAATGTCACATTTTTTTGCTTTGAGTGCTGCTTCCGTGCTCTTTTTTTCTATTCATCATATGGGGAGACGTCACTCCTCATTACTTGAAGCATAGCACCAGCCAAATTTGTTTTTTCGTCACGGTGCTGCTCCTACCTTGTGTTTGATTTATGTATACATCTCCCATATATCTATATGTGAGATATAAATATATATGCATTATATATATATATATAATCTGTACAGTATGTATATATCATTTATATATACTCAATACATCTCACAAATATAGATAAATATGTGAGTTATATACATACTGTACATATGTGTAAATGCTTCTATGTGTAACTAAGTCTAGGGCTACATGGTGACTTTGGCCGCGTCATCTGTTGCACAGCCAAAGGTAGCAGTGTCGAGTTGCTTGCACTGCTACTAATGAAAGCTTATTTGGGTCGGGTTGCGACCCATACGTTGCCGCAACTGAGACACGACTGTCGCAAGATATCCAAGCCTGCTGGATTTTTTGCGACTGTGCTATGGCAGTTGCTGCTACTTGCAAGTCACAATGCCGCCCCATTCGCTTTCTTTATTTGTGATGCTGGTAGTCATGCGATGGGTGTCGTGGGCAAAGTCACCATGTAGTCCTAGCCGTGAATCCGTGGCCTCACATAAATTCAACAGGTTTGGGTTCCTGTTAACTGTCATGTTGCGTTTGTTGTATATAGTGGCTCTCAATGCAACCACATTCACTATAATAGTTATAATGTAACTGCGCAACATTGCCATACCTCTTAAGAATCGCAAACAGGGACAACCGGTTTTTCCTTTTAAGCCACACCTCTAATCCCGCTCAATCCCCGCCCATATACACCCGGTTCAGTCCACACAGTATCATGCTCACATAGTGCCTCCCTCACAGTATAATGCCAAATAGCTTCCCGATACAGTATAAAGCCCCCAAAGCTGCCACCATATAGTGTAATGCCCCCATAGATGCCACCATATAGTATAATGCCGCCTTAGCTGCCCCTAGTGCCAGTGCCCACGTAGATAGTGCCACACACAGTGACCATGTAGGTAGTGCCACACACAGTGCCAGAGTAGATAGCGTCACACACAGCCCCCCTGTAGATAGCGCCAGTCCTCCCCCTTGTATATAGTGCCATACAGCCCCTCCTAGTAGATAGTGCCATACAGCCCCCCTTAGTATAGTGCCACACAGCCCCCCCTTGTATATGTGCTACACAGTTCCCCCTTGTGTATAGTGCTACACAGCACCCCCTTGTATATAGTGCTACACAGCTCCTCCTTGTATATAGTGCCACACAACCCCTTTTATAAAGTGCCACACAGCCTCCCTTGTAGGTAGTGCCACACAGCAATCCCCCCCTGTATATTGCCACAGCCCCCCCCCAAAAAAAAATATTGTACTTACCTTGCCCTGTTGCCGTGATGGACGGAGCGCTGCACTGCACTAGCGGGATACAGTGACATCTTCACACCGGCCTGCGCAGGGAGTCTTCCCAGCGCCTTATAAGCTGCAGGCCTAACGTGGCCTGCAGCGTATAGTATTAATTTGTATCTGCATCCTGAGGACGCAGATACAAGTGAATGTGGCTGTCGTTAGCAACGGAGCCCCTGCCGGTGCTAGCGACGCCACCGAGCATGAGTGGGCCTGTGCCAGGTGGCCAATAAATGTTATGGGCCGGGGGCCCCATAGCAGCTGCAGGCAGGGGGCCCTTTTTGGATGGTGATCCTGGGCAATTGCCCAGTTTGCCCTCCCCTAATGCTGGCCCTGGCACCGTCCGCATCACAAGAAAAGCCCTGAATGGCAGGAAACTGAACCGATGATTCCCCTTACCCAACCAGCGCTATCAATTGTATTGAGTCCCAAAGTATGTAAGGGCCTTGTGGCCCTGGTCACATGGGGGTTTTCGGGCAACTGGACACCCCCTTACTGCGCGCACCCTTTTTGTGTGTGTGTGTGTGTGTGTGTGTGTGTGTGTATATATATATATATATATATATATATACATATCGCAAGTGTCGCACAAGACGGTACCTGAGAGAGAGATACATACTATATTTATCTATGTCTAACTATTGTAATGTCCATGGCCACGGCCCGTCGTTCTGACTTACCCCTCAACGGCCATGGCCATGTGTGTTCCCTGCAGCGTCGTCCCCCTGTGAGGCGCTGGCACTAACTTCCTGGTATCAAGACCGTCTCCGGAGGGCGCGTGCACAGTCTTAAAGGGCCAGTGCGAGCATAATTGCAGGAAGTCTGCAATCAAGCCCAGAATGCTACTGGACTATAAAAAGGGCTCTGACTTCTTGTTCTTTGCCTGAGCGTTGTTCGTTACCCAAAGTTTGTCTTGCTAATGGTCTCCTAGTGTCTTCCAGTTCCCAAGTGTCCCCTGTTCCTGTATCCTGTATCTCGTACTGTCCTGGTCTAGTGCCGTGCTGAAGCTGTTGTTGTGTTCTGCTACTCCACGACTGACGTCTACCTGCTGCCTGGTCCCAGCCGAGCCTGCCTTGCTACTGACCGAGTTGCCACAAGTACCCTTTCTGGACTATAGACTCTGTACTATACCTGTTTGGCCAGCTGCCATCCCGCTACGCGGTACGACCCAGTGGGTCCACACCTCGCATCGTGACAGCTATGTACATATCAATTTTATATACCCTCCTATCTATATCTATCTAATTATATATCGTTATCTAACTTTGTGTGTGTGTGTTTGTGTGTGTATATATATATATATATATATTTTTTTTTTTTATCTTTTTATTAGCGGTTAGGGGAAAAATGCATGTATTTCAGAATCACGTGAGATGCCTGCAGAGACGCTACTGAGAGAGATAGTTACTTGCCTATCTATGTATATATATATATATATATGTGTGTGTGTAAATGTATATATACACACGTGTGTAGAGAGATAGAGATCACAGTTTTGGTGGGGGGATATAATAAATATTTATTCAGAGATGGGAATGGGGGAATCGTACCATTTCTATTATATTGTTGGGGTGTACAGTGAGGTACACTTTATTATACAGCTGTACAGTGGTAGCTGAGGCGAAGCAGTCGCTGACTGAGGTGTTGTTACAAGATGACAAGCAGAGAAGGATATGCTGTGCTGGGAATGTTGCATGCTGGGATTTTTACTTTCATTTTTAATATCTCCCACCCACACCAGCCTGCAGGGAGAGCGCTGCTAATGGACTGTAGTAAGGCGGAGAGGCTATATAAATCATATATTATTTACTTTATTTGCCCCCATAACTCATTAAGGCTTTCTTTATTGTCTGGGGCAGTTTTGAAATTTTATGCTGATGGTGGCCAACCCCTTTAACTCCTTTCCGCAACTTCATGTAACTGTACGTGATGGGTTGCGGTCTGTTCCCACATTTCCACTTACAGATACGTGAACGCTTTAAACTGTCGCCGCACCGGGATGTGTGGCGGAAGTTTAAAACAGACGGCTGTCCGAGACAGCCTAGCTTTAAACTGTGGATGCCGGCCGAGGACCAATCACAGCTTAGTATGACGTTTCTAACGATTTAAAGATGTGCAGCGGAAGTTTAAAAAGACGGCTGTCAGAGACAGCCTAGCAACTGTGGATGCCGGCTGAGGACCAATCACAGCTGGACCAATCACAGCTTAGTATGACTTAGTTTGACACCTAGAATTAATTAAACTTTAGAAAATACGGCTGTCCAAGACAGCCTAGTAACAGAGGATGCCGGCCGAGGACCAATCACAGCTGTCCTTGGCCGGCGATCGCTGTGACTGGTCCATCACTGCTGATGGACCAATCACAGTTTATTATGACAGTTGGAGGGGGGTGTTTAGTCTAGTCTCTGTCTCTGACCACTTCACTTCTGTCAGATGAATACTGTGCTTTGAAGGGTGCAATTTTATTAAATGAGACATTTCTTGAACTTACTTTATGTTCTGGAGCCTCTGCAAACGTAAGTTGTTGCTTAAAAATCATCCACGTAAAAAGTAGGCCATAGAAACCTACTGGAACTGTGTAAAAATCATATATGGAGTATTATTCAGCACAAGATCCAAAAACAAAACGGTAGGCCTTCCCTTCTTAGCCCTAAAATTCTCCAGGCAGCAGTTAATGGCCACATATGGGGTAACGACCTTATCCCGAGAAATTGCACAACAAATTTTGGGGTGCTTTTTTTTTTTATTACCCTTGTATAAAAGAAAAATGTGAGGATAAAGCAACGCTTTATTGGGGAAAATTTAATTCTGCATTTTCACGGCCCAGTGTTTATAACTTCTAAGAAGCACCTTTCGAGCCAAAATGCTCAATACACCCTTAAATAAATTCCTTAAGGAGTGTAATTTACAAAATGGGGTCACTTCCTGGGGGTTTCCACTGTACTTGTACCTCAGTAGCTCTGCAAACGCGACTTGGCACCCGAAAACCATTCCAGCCAAATCTGTGCTCCAAATAGCGCTACTTCTCTTCTGAACCCTGTCGTGGGTCCAAACAGCAATTTAATACCACATATGGGGTATTGCCGTAATCGGGAAAAATTGCTTTACAAATGTTGGGGTGCTTTTTCTCCTTTATTTTTTGTAAAAATTAAAAAGGCCTATGTTTGTTCAGAAAAAAAAGTTAATTTTCATCTTCACAGACTAAGGGCGGATTTACACGAACGTGTAATACGTCCGTGCAACGCGCGTGCTAGTCTATGGGGCAGTGCAGACTGTCAGTGATTTTTGTGCAGCGTGAGTCCGCTGCGTAAAACTCACTACAGGTCCTATATTTCTGCGTTTTTCGCGCATCACGCACCCATTGAAGTCAATGGGTGTGTGAAAATCACGCGCACCACACGGAAGCACTTCCGTGGGATGCGCGTGATTCGCGCAACAGCAGTCAAAAGTATGTTTGCAAACAGAAAAGCACGTGGTGCTTTTCTGTTTACAAACATCCAAACGGAGTGTCATAATGATGGCGGCTGCGCGAAAATCACGCAGCCGCACATCCTATCCGATGACACACTGAGCTGTTAAGTGCCTTTTGCGCACGCAAAACGCCGCATTTTTGGCGTCCGCAAAAAAGCACACGCTCGTGTAAATCCGCCCTTACTCCAAAAAATTCCGCAAAAAACCTGTGGGATCAAAATGCTAACTATACCCCTAGAAAAATTCTTTGAGGGGTGCAGTTTCCAAAATGGGGTAACTTTTGGGGGGTTCCACTGTTTTGGTCCCTCCAGGAAGTTGCAAACGCGACATGTCACCGAAAACCAATCCAGCAAAATCTGGACTCCAAAATCCAAATGGCGCTGTTTCCCTTCTGAGCCCTGCCGTGGGTCCAAACAGCAGTTTATTACCACATATGAGATATTCCCGTAATCGGGAGAAGTTGCTTTACAAATTTTGGGGTTCTTTTTCTCCTACATTTTTTCAGAAAAAAAGTAGATTTTCATATTTACGGCCGAATTCGACTAAATTCTGCAAAAAACCTGTGGGGTCAAAATGCTAACTATACCACTAGGAGAATTCCTTGAAGGGTGTAGTTTCCAAAAGGGGGTTACTTTTGGGGGGTTTCCACTGTTTTACTCCCTCCAGGACATTGCAAACACGACATGGCACCGAAAATCATTCTAGCAAAATTTGTGCTCCAAAATCCAAATGTCACTGTTTCCCTTCTGAACCCTGCCGTGAGTCTAAACAGCAGTTTATTACCACATATGGAGTATTGCCGTAATCGTGAGAAAGTGCTTTAGAAACGCTGTTTTTTTTAAAAATTCTAGTTTTTTTCTGAAAAAAGGTGGATTTTCAATTTTACACACTTATTCCAATAAATTTAGCAAAAAACTTGTGGGGTTAAAATGCTAACTATACCCCTCGATAAACTCCCTGAGGGGTGTAGTTTCCAGAATGGGGTCACTTTTGGGGGCTCTCCACTGTTTTGGCACCACAAGACCTCTTCAAACCTGACATGGTGCCTAAAATATATTCTAAAAAAAGGAGGCCCCAAAATCCTCTAGGTGCTCCTTTGCTTCTGAGGTCCGTGTTTCAGTCCAAGAGGACACTAGGGCCACATGTTAGATATTTCTAAAAACTGTAGAATCAGGATAATAAATATTGAGTTGCAATTCTTGGCTAAAACCTTCGGTGGTACAACATTTTTTTTATTACAAATGAATTTTGGTAAAAATTAAATGATTAAATTTCACATCTATTTTGCTTTAATTCCTGTGAAACGCCTAAAGGGTTAAGAAACTTTTTGAATGCTGTTTTGAATACTTTGAGGGGTGCATTTTTAAAAATAGGGTGATTTATGGGGGGTTTCTAAATTCTAAGGCCTTCAAAGCCTCTTCAGAACTGAACTGGTCCTGTAAAATAGCCTTTTGAAATTTTCTTGAAAATGTGAGATTGCTGCTAAAGTTCTATGCCTTGTAACGTCCTAGAAAAATAAAAGGACGTTCAAAAAACGATGCAAACATAAAGTAGACATATGGGGGACGTTAACTAGTAACTATTTTGTGTGGTATTACGATCTGTCTTACAAGCAGATACATTTAAACTTAGAAAAATGCTAATTTTCATGAATTTTCTCTAAATTTTGGTGTTTTTAAATACTGAATTTATCGACCAAATTTTTTCACTAACATCAAGTACAATATGTCACGAGAAAACAATCTCAGAATCGCTTGGCTAGGTGAAAGCATTCCCAAGTTATTACCACATAAAGTAACACATGTCAGATTTGAAAAAATCGACTGTGTCCTGAAGGCCAAAACAAGCTGTGTTCTTAAGGGGTTAATGATCAAACAGCGCTGTAACACTTATTTAACTGGAGGTTAAATAGGTGTGGACACCAGAAACTGTACTACCCCTGGCATTCATAAGCAGGTAAGCAAGATAAAGGGTTATTTACTCCAATAGTGGCATCTCTAAATATGATGCCGAGTAAGGCCCCATGCACACGAACGTGCTTTTGCGGCTGCAATTCCCCCACAAATCCACGGGAGAATTTCGGCCCCATTCATTTCTATGGGCCCATGCACACGAGCGTGGTTTCCACGGTCCGTGCATAGCCCAGGAGCCTGGACCGCAGAAAGAACGGACATGTCTTATTACGGCCGTGTTCTGCGGTCCAGGCTCATAGGAAATAATGCACGCTGCCATGTGCAAGGCCCACGAATTGTGGGCGGCTCGTATGTGTCACTCCGCGGCCGGCCCGAAGATCACGGCCGTGCACATGGCTACGGTCGTGTGCATGAGGCCTAAGGGTTCATTCACACTTGTGTTGCCCTCACACTTTTATTTGTATCATTTTTTGCTCTAGAACTGTTATCTCCATGGAATGGCTGACAGTAATTAAAGGGGTATTGCAGTTAAATAAATTATATTATTTGTAAAATAAAAAGTTATACAATTTTCCAATATACCTTATATCAAATTCTCATGGGTTTACACACCTAGAGGACAAATTACATCTACAGTATGTGTATCAGAGCTGTGTCTTGTAACCAGCCATGCACACGTGTGTCCATCAATGACTAGGACAGATATCTATCCCCTAGAAGTAAACAATAGAGGTTCCTATTGAATGACTGCAAGCAGAGATCTTAAAAACTACGAGGAAATGAAACAGGAAGCATACTGGAGAATTGCATAACTTTTTATTAAACTGTATAATCCCTTTAAAGAGATTGACCACTCATGAAAACATTGCATTATTTAGGTAACTATATAGTCTGCCTGGTCAGCATTTGAACTGGGAGAGTTTAGACCTAGCAGGCTGAGGCCATGGTCACATTATTGTTTTGGTGCGTACTTTTAATACAGATCTAATTTGTTTCTAGATTATGAACAGATTTAGATTCTGATTTATCTGGTTTCTTGGTCATACATCATATGAGGCATAGCAGTTAATCCTTGAGATCTAAACATCTGTTCTCATCATGCTAATTGGAAGAAGGAACAAGAACCAGAAGGGCAACAGCTTGAGAATATGTCCTTCCTCCCCTGTACTTGGACCTAATCCTATTTTTTTGTAAATAAAGGTGAAGGGAATATACAGTATCTACTAAACAGTCAGTCTGTATATAGGAAAAAACTGGTTCACATAGGATTTTTTTTCATCAAAAACATCTACAAAAATTTATTTACGTCTTTCTTAACATGCGCTTTTTGATGCTAGTTTTAAGGCACGTTAAAAAGTCTATTGAAGTCAATGGAGAAAATCGCAATACCCAGAATATGCTGCGTTTTTAGAAAAAAACAAACAAATACGCCAATGACCACAAAGATGGCACTGCGGCCAGCTTTTGTTTGAAGTCTACAGTGAAATATTAAAATGTCTACATGGGCAGCGTTTTGGTTTTGGGCAGGTTTCATAGCCTTTTGGGGTAAGTGGTGTTTACTGTTTTGCAAAATACTTCCGTATTTGAGAATTTATGTCTGAATAATTCTGGTGGTCATCATCTTTTGTCTAATCTTTATTCCCTTTTGGTTGCTCCGTCGGACAAGTTGCCATATAAGTCTACACATATCCTTTACTGTTAGGGAATGGCAAGATATGGCGGAACGTACTGCGAAAATTTCTATTAATGCTTCGCTGGTCTAAGCCATTTATAAAGTACTCTGGCGATGGTACTTCGTTCCCTCTAGATTGGCCAAAATGTTCCTTTCTGCCTCATCTTCTTGCTTTAGACACTGTGGATGTGTGGGAGACCCTCTGCATATATGGTGGAGCAGCCCGAGGGTACGCCGATTCTGGCGACAAATCTTTAATATGTTATTTTCTATAACTCAGATTAACTTGAAATTGTCCCCGTCACAGGCATTACTTAATGAGACCTTCCCTGGATTATCTAAAGCCTCTCATAAATTTGTATCCTTTCTTTTCCTGGCAGCCAAAATTACTAAAGCTACATCCTGGAAAAGCCCAGTGATTCCTCTTCATCTGGTTAAGACTAAATTGAATTGCATTATGGTTAATGATCGGTTGCATTGTATGGTCTCAGATAAAGAAGTTTGGCAGCCTTGGCTCGGATACCTTGGGACGATCTCTCAGGTTCTTTTTGCATAAAAGACACTTGACCCTCATTTTCCGGTCCTTCCCCCCTCTTTTCCCTCTTTCTCCCTCCCCTTTTATTCCTTTCTTATCTTTTATAGGATATATGGCAAGTTTTGCATTATAATTGTATGTTATGATTTGATCTACAGGGAATGCCCCCGACTGTGTTTTTCTTTGATATTGCTTGATGTACCATTTACCTTTCCTTGTTAAACTGCAATAAAAATTTATTGAAACATAAAAACGCAGCATGCATTAAGTATGGTGTTTTTTCTGGCGTATTTCTCCATAGGCTTCTCTAAAGAATTTCAAGAATACCCAGAATAGAACACATTTACAAAATTTCACAAAAATAAAAAACACCACCAACAACGCATAAAACAAAGATTTTTTTTAAAATGCAGAAAAATAAGCGTGTGAAGGAGGCCTACAGCTACTTTCATAAAGCTGCATAAGAGCCATATACTAGTATATGGTGTTGAGAACAAAGCAGCTAAACCTGTCTTGGCATAAAACGTATAGATCTCATATGGAGCCATATTACGGCCATCTGAACGAGGCCTTAGGTTATGTTCATACACGGCAGATTCATTGCAGAAATTTCTGCAGGTAAAAAATGGGAGGGGGGAAATGGCAAGTGACAGCAGGAAGAAAGATCACAGCCTGTTACTGTCATCTCTCCCCCTGTACAGCCTACAGTGACCCCAGGGAGTTATACATGAACTTTTCTTAATGTTATCACCCCCTTACCAATGAGAAAGAGGATATGTTTGTCACATTTAGGTGGGTCTTTTTTTCACGGGGGTGAGAAGATAAGCAGTTATATATCTAATCACCACCTGCGCCTAATCAGACCATTTGTCAACTCAGATATTTACGGTCATCTGATATTTTTGGTTTATTCAGTTCTGGTGAGTATGTGAAGATTTATGCACGTAGAAATATATACACAAAGCGAAGCAGCACTTCAAGTAAATCAATATAATCAGGGTGCCAGCGAACTTGACCTTGATGCAGTGTAAGTGCAATAGACAAAGAAATCGCAGCACTCCAATTAAATACGTGATTCATTCATCCATGTCACAGCAGCCATAGATGTGACATGGATGAATAAACCACTTATTTAATTTGATTCACTTGCAGTGCTGCGATTCTTTTGTCTATATCATGTCGACATAGGTATAAGGCCGGATTCACACGAGCGTGTGCGTTTTGGGAACGCAAAAAATGCAGCGTTTTGCATGCGCAAAAGGCACTTAACAGCTCCGTGTGGCAGCCCCGTATGATGCGCGGCTGCGTGCTTTTCGCGCAGCCGCCATCATTATGACACTCCGTTTGGATGTTTGTAAACAGAAAAGCACGTGGTGCTTTTCTGTTTTCATTCAGAGTTTGACAGCTGTTGCGTGAAAAACGCAGGTCCCACGGAAGTGCTTCCGTGTGGCATGCGTGCTTTTCACGCACCCATTGACTTCAATGGGTGCGTGATGCACGAAATACGCCCAAAGAACGGACATGTCGTGACTTTTTTGCAGCGGACTCACGCTGCGTAAAAATCACGCAACTGTCTGTATTGCCCCATAGACTAATATAGGTCCGTGAGACGCGCGTGAAAATCATGCGCGTTGCACGGACGTATATTCCGTTCGTCTGAATAAGCCCTAAGTGTTATATATGAACTCTGCACACCTTGACCTTTTATTTTTAGTAGTTGTTGTGTGTCTCAGGCTTTACTTGGGTAAGACTTTTGGCCATAAACCTGAATTTTTATGCATTTTTTTTGCGCAACGTTACTTGCCTGCTGGGTGACATTTTTAGAATGTACCAGGTGTTTACTTTCAGAAAATATATGGGTATGAGGGTATTTTATGATTATTTTATAATTCAGGTTTTTTTGGGTATGTATAAAGTGTAACCGGTTAAGATGTGAGATAGGGCCTCCATTGAGATCTGTGGAATTTGGACACCATCAACACCTTGAACTCTTTGTCATCTTCCTCAAACCATTCCTGATAATTTTTTGCAGTGTGGTAGAGCACATTATCCTGCTGAAAGACAAGGAGGCCATTGCCGTTAGGGAATACTGTTGCAATGAAGGGGTGTGCTTGGTCTGCAACAATGTTTGCATAGGTGGTAAGTTTCCAAGTAAAATCCCCGGAATCCCAGTACCCAATGTTTCCCAGCAGAAAATTAGCCAGAGAATCACACTTTCTCTGCTAGGTTAATTCCCATAGTGCATCCTGATGCTACCTCTTCCCCAGCGAAACACACACACCCGGCCGTCCACATTATAACATGAATTATCAGAAAAACCACCTCTCATTGCTGGATGTTGCAGTTCTCATGCTCAAGTGCCCATTGTGGGTGCTTATGGCGGTGGACAGGGGTCAACATGGGCACAATGACCTTGTCAAGGAGTAAACCCAAAAATGAAGGACAGGTCTTTATCTTTTCTTTAGGCAGGAATCACACGCAGCTTTGATGCAGTTTTTTGAGCCAAAGCCAGGAGTAGAGTCAAAAGGAATGGGAAGTATGAAGGAAGAGCTAAGAGGGTATGCTCACACAGTATTGAGCTGAGGCTGAAAAATCAGACACTGAATCTGCCTTCAAAATCATTATAGAGGTGAAGCAAAATGTATGTGTTTTCTCATGCTGATTCTGACGCTGAAAAAGCATAGGAATCGGCTTGCAAAAAAAGGTTTTTACTTCTTGTTAGATCCACTCCTTGCTTTGGCTCAAAAAACTGCATGTTTGATTTCGCCTTATTTAGGGTTCACACATGGGAAAACGGCACCAAATCTGCACTGTGTAAATACATTTTAAAGCTCCACATATTTGGCAGAATACGATATTTTATCCTGGGAGATTAGAAGAATTGTGAAGGATAATAACAGCTGTCAGTCAGATTAATATTTCTGAAATGTTCAAATTTTTTTCTAAGGCTTTATTTATAATTTTGCATGGAAATTTCAATAAAAGAAACAATAACAAAAGGATGCAGTTCAGTGTAAGGCTATGATCACACCTGGGTTGGGGGTTTTCCATTGTTCTGCACCGTGAGAGCAGGAGAACAAGGGAAAACCGGAAGCAACGGTTCCATTGCACAACGGATACCACCGGTGGGCCAACTTTAATGGGTTCTGTCGGCCTCCCGTCTGGGTGTCCGTGTTTTTACCGGATAAAATAGCACAACATGCTGCCCTATTGTTTCTAGTTATTTTGTCCGGATCTGCGACAGAGGTCCCTAACGGAGCCTCCAACGGAGATGTGAACGAGACCTAACAGTGTATTAATTAAGTTATTTAGGGTATGGCACTCAAGAAGCAAAAATAAAAAAGGCACTACTTGCTCCTGGAATTATCAATATTTGTTTCAAAATTCAGAGAGTGTGCATAAGTATTTATTTTTATTTTCCAACAATTACAGACAAATGAACAAAAATTCAACAGCAACATGTCCCATGGCAATAACATCTCTGAACACTAAAATCAATACGTTGCAGGAAATATAACCTACAAGTCATATAAATTATTTCAAAAGGTCCTTGTTAGAACGGTACGAGAGATTTTACCTCAAAGACAAAGGAAAAAAAAAAAAGTATCAATGTTCAAGCAAGCATATATTCTATTACAGACACTCATTCATTCATTAATTCATTCGTTCAAACCAGATGTGCCCCCACTCCATCCACATCTCCCATAAATGAGGGGCTAATAAGCCCCAAAACCATACTAATAATTTTGGTAAAATAAACATTATAGTATGATAACATCACATCGCGGTTTATTCTATTTCAAGCCATCTCTTCCATATTTTCTCAAACTTATTTAGACATGTCCTGTTTATTAACAATTCTCTAACTGTCCAATTCTCATTAGTTAAGCCAATAACTCTCATTAACTGTGAGGAGTTAATGGCTGCAATAATTTCTGTAAATTTTGGATAAATGCTTGCGGATGAATATAGAGATCTCTGAGGGGATGGTAACTGTGGCAGGCCCTGGGAGCAGTGGCAGATTAAGTAGACCATAGGCCCTGGTCTGTTTTCCAAACTTGGGCCCCCCTTCCCCACCGCCGTGTCTATAGTGAACACCACCTTTTTGTGCGAGCATTTACAAATGGGTGTTACGATTCCCCTTGTCAAAGGGCTGTGTCCCTACACACTGACAGTCTTCAACCATCGCTGACAATATCACACTTCCTCTTGACAATGGGAATGGTAACACACAATTGTCTATTAGTCCTGGGTGGACAAAGATATGTAGAATACAAGGATTTCCTACAACAGACATCTCAGGAGAGGGGACAGATCCCCTATAGATCCAGTGATTCACAGATGACGTCTTCTCTGATGGGAGTCGTTTTCTTTTCTTCTCCATCTGACGCAGACCGTTATGGCGATTTCTCCTGATGAGACATCTTTGGCCATCACTTCTGCAGCCATTTCCAGCCTCTATAGAAACACACAAATTTAGACACCAAGGCTCAGAATCATACGTTAAAGGGGTTGCCCGGGAACAGACGGTTTTTTATACTGATGACCTATCGATGTGCCCGGACAACCCCTTTTACTCAGACTAATAAATTTGGACCCCAGACTAGATCATAGAATACATACAGACCCAGACCTTCTAAACTATTGCAGTCCCCAGACCAGACCCCCCTAAACAAATAGAGACCCCAGAACAAGCACCCTAAATAAATACAGACCTCAAACAGGACCCCTAAATACATACCCAAGACCCGACCCTCTATACTAATAATGACCCCAAACCTGACTCCCTTAATACAGACCCCAGACCAGACCCCCTAAACTAATACAGACCCCTAAATAAAGACCCTTAAACTAATACAGACCCCAGACCAGACCCCCTAATCTAATACAGACCCCAGACCAGACCCCTAAATACAGACCCCTAAATAAAGACCCCTAAACTAATACAGACCCTGGACCAGGCCCCCTAAATACAGACCCCATAAACTAATACAGACCCCAGACCCCTAAATACAGACCCTAGACCTCACACTAATACAGACCCCCTAAATACTGACCACTAAAACTAACACAGACCCCTAAATATACAGACCCCAGACCTGACTCCCTTAAGTAATACAAACTCCAGACCAGACCCCTAATCTAATACAGACCCCAGACCAGACCCCTGAATACAGACCCCTAAATAAAGATAGACCCTAGAACAGGCCCCCTAAATAGACCCCATAAACTAATACTGACCCTAAATGTCAAACTAATACAGACCCCCTAAATACAGACCCCTTAAACTAACACAGACCACTAAATATACAGACCCTAAACCCCTTAAACTGATACAGACCTCCGACCCCCTAAATACAGACCCCAGACCCCTTAAACTAATACAAACACCAAACTTCCTAAATACAAACCAGACCCCCTAAATACAGTCCCCAAACCAGACCCCCTAAATACAGTCCCCACACCAGACCCCCTAAATACAGACCCCTTAAACAAATCCATCCTTATACTTACGTAGCAGCGCACCTCAGTCTTCTCTATAGGTCATGTGACCAGCAAGTCTCTAATCAGTAGTAAGAACTTCAGAGATGAGGCCCTGTTCACACGGAGTTTTTTGCAGGCAGAAAGTTGTGCCTCAAAATTCTGTTTGGAATTTTGAGGTAGGTTTTGATCTGATAGGCACACTGATAAAGTATTCCGTTCCGTAGATTAACAATTTTTACTGCCTGAAGATAGAACGATTAAAATTGAATTTATTAAATTGTTTCATTAAAATGAGCCATCTTAGCCCTAAATACAATGTGAACAGGCTCAGATAAGGTGGTCAGTAATGAGGAGAGGTGTGCTGATGTGATAGTATAGTTGCACACACCAAACACCTCCTCACCCCTAACGATATATTCTACTAGCACACCTCACTGACTAACAGACAATCCAACGCGTTTCAGTGCCACATGTATAGGTGACACATCATCAGGGATTATCAATTCTTTTCGATGTAGTGTGTTATTTCACTGTTAATTAAGCCGGCTAGCACAATTGTGTGCTTGTTATACCTCCCGGCGCGTGTACGACACTAATGCACTGGCCGCACACGCGCCGGCGAAGTTCCGGTCTATTTGACAGGCCTAGGCCCACCCACTGTGCTGACGTGGCTTGGGCCAGGCACCAACCCGCAGTAACCACGTCAAAAAAATGACGTTGCAGGCTGAGTGCCGAGCCTCCTTTCTAGCCACCAATCAGCTTAGTTAGGGACGCAAAGCGTCCTATGTTGCCATGGAGATCAAAAGGCGGACGAAATCTCACATAAAAGATCCAATACCGCAATGCACATATCTCTCAGCAGAAAAACAATGCTAACGATACATGATCCCTACGATCCCAGTACAACAAGGCACAAACCTTCATGTTACTACACACTGGAGTCGCCGGGATCACCCGGACCTACCTACAAGACACAAAGTGTAACAGCTACAAATGCCCGAGACAATCAGTATCAGGCACCAACCCGCACTATGCTCATACATTGCCGACCCTCCCAGACTGTCATCTAGAGGGATTGACCAAATAACAATCAACGTCCCAGACAACACTGGGGATCGATAAACTAGTGCAAAGCCCCTGCAACGAATAACGCAGTGCAACAACCGAAAAAAGAACCGTCAAGCAAAAAACGCATGACTGCATTGATTACCCAAAAACATCTTAGAGCATTCCGCTTTGTACCGGAAAAAGCAGATATACATAAACACCCACACAGGGAAATAGGTCTTAAAACATGTAGAAATTTATTTACAGGAAACACGCATATGAGATCTGCTCGTTGAGGCCTTGGGGACAGATAGTCTGTAGGCGGTGGATCCACTGCGCTTCTTTTTGCATGATCCTCCTATCTAAATCACCGCCTCTCAGTGTCTGTCTAATACATTCCACCCCTTGAAATTTAAGGCACGAGGGGTCACCTTTGTGACGCTCCCAGACATGACGTGAAACCGAGGTATCTTCTTGTCGCCTAACGTCACCAATATGTTCCCTAATCCTCCTTCTGAATTCCCTTATCGTTTTCCCTACATATTGCATTGTACAATCACAGGTGATCAAGTAGACCAACCCCCTTGTTTTGCAGTTCATGTAGGACCTGTTTTCAAAGCTCTTCCCTGTGATGGTACTAGTGAATTCACTGCTACAGAGTACTGACGCACAGGCCTTGCAGGACCCGCATCTGTAGCTACCCTTTAGACTCTGATTTAGCCATGTACCGACTGGCTCCTGAGTATTTAAATGGCTATGCACTAGCCGATCTTTCACATTACGTCCACGTCTATAAGTAATAAGAGGGGATTTTCCCACAAGGTCACCAATGTCAGGATACGCTTGCAGAATGCCCCAATATCGTTGTAAAATGCATCGAACCTCAGCACTGGCCGAATCAAAAGTGCCGATAACTCTAGCTGTTTCTTCCTCCCCTTTCTTTGGTTTAGGGTTGAGTAAATCATCCCGATTTCTGCCTAGGGCATCCTGATAAGCCTCTTTTAGTACCTGTCTCGGATATCCACGACACCGAAACCTGTTCTCTAGTTCGCGTGCCGAAATCTTATAGTCGGATATAGTTGAACAATTGCGGCGTACCCTCAGATATTGGCCCTTTGGAATACCACGTCTCAGACTTAAGGGATGACAACTTTCCCATCTCAGGAGACTGTTCGTAGCAGTAGATTTTCTATACATGTTGGTCTGTATAGCTCCTGAAGGTGTCTTTTGAATCAACACATCAAGGAATGTGATCTTATTCTCATTTATCTCATGCGTGAAAAAAAGGCCTAAATTGTTCACATTAAGAATCCCCACAAACTCAACGAACTCAGCCTTAGTTCCCTTCCACAATATCAGAATATCGTCTATGAAACGAATCCATAGAAGGATACAAGAGGTCCATTTTTCCATTAGTTCAGTGAAGACACATTCTTTTTCCCACCAACCCAAAAATAGGTTGGCATATGTGGGAGCAACAGGACTCCCCATAGCCACCCCTTTGAGCTGGTGGTAGATCTTCTGATCAAATAAAAAGAAATTGTGCTCCAATATGAATCTCAATAATGAAATCACAAATTCATTGTGGGCCTTAAAGTGTGTACCTTTTCCTCTCAAAAAATATTGGATGGCACAACATCCGAGTTCATGAGGAATCGAGCTGTACAATGCCTCCACATCAAGTGAAGCAAGAAACACATCCTGATCAAGACGGATGCCCTCCAATTTCCTCAGGGCATCCATAGTATCCCTCACATAAGAGGGTAATGATAATACAAAGGGTCTCAATATCTGATCCAAGTAAACACTTGCATTTTGCGTCAAACTATCTATCCCAGATACAATTGGGCGACCTTTAAGGGGTGTCGTCCCCTTGTGGACTTTGGGTAAACTGTAAAATGTTGCCACCTGCGGAAATTCCATTAACATGAATTTGAATTCTTTCTCACTGATCAAATTGAGAATTTTAGCTGGGTCAAGAATGTCCTTAAGCTGACTCTTAAAAATCCTAGTGGGGTCAGACTCCAAAACCCTATAGCACTGTTGGTCATGCAAAATATGAAGACACATTCTCTTGTAGCGGCTGCGATCCATGACCACGATATTGCCGCCTTTATCGGACTGCTTTATAACAATCGTGTCATCAGACTCAAGAGATCGCAGACCAGCCATCTCCTCCTTGGTTGTATTAAAATGACCAATCTTCAAGTCATCAAGTGACTTGAGCTGGTCTTCAACAACCTTTACAAAGACATCTATGGGTGTATTATCATTTAAAGGTGCAAATTTGGTAGAAGGCGCCCTCAGATCTGTAAATGGGCCTTCACCAATTTCTCTTTGACCTTCCTCCCATAATCCCTCCAATAGTCTGAGGTCTGGCAGGTCATCCTCCACTATGCCCAACTCAAGACATTTACGTCGATCGTGTGTCTTAAAAAAATTTTTCCATTTTAATTTTCGAGCAAATAGGTTTAGATCCTTAACCCAAGTGAATAAGTTGAATTTATTTGTAGGGACGAATGACAGACCCCTTCTGAGGATACCAATTTCCTCATTATTAAGCACTCGGGAGGATAAATTAATGATCTGGGACTCATCCTCCTCAAATCTGGACCTACAGCCTATATGTCCCTTCTGTCCCTCAAGAGATAGTCCGAGATGGGATGGCTTTTGGCTAAAAAACCACCTCCACGACTTTGTCCTTTACCTCTCCCTCTTCCCCTCAGATTAGCCCGGGTGGGATAACGACTCTGGTCCATCCCTCCCCGTTGTCGCCTAAACTGAATTCTCCCCTGTTCAGAGTCAGAGTATTCCTGCTCTGACGATGAAATGTCAGTTTCAGGTTCGAGAGTCACATTAGATTTTGTGCTATAATCAAAGATTCTTCCCTCTTTAAAATCAAGCGTATCACGAACAAATTGGTAGTGTTTTCTCTCTTTTATATGGCTCGTGAACTTTTCCACTGCTTGTTGTAAGATAGTTTCTTTCCTCTCATACTCTGAGTTAGAGGAGAATTTCTGTGCTGATGTTATTGCTTCTTTGAGCTGTTGGGTACTTTTAACCGGTTAAGGACTAGGCTGTTTTACAGCTAAATGACCAGAGCAAATTTCACAATTTTGCTATGCGCTTCTTTAGATGACTATAACTCAGCAGGTGAATAAAGTTCATCTTTGAATTTTACACTCTTTTTAAAGGACAGATAGGGCTTTGTTTTAGTGGCATTTGTCAGTATATATCATTTTTTTTTTTTCTCTAAAGTGGGCAAAATTGGAAAAAAATGCAAGAATTTAACAATTGCGTCGGTTTATGCTAGCATTTTTCACACACGGTATGAACCACGGCCAAAATTAATCTCCTTTCACATTCTTCCACTTCTCCCGTGCATGGGGATACCAAATATGTGAGCCTTATTCACTGTGCGGGCATGTGCCAGGGCTTGGCATAAAAGGAGGCTTTTTGGCCTTTTCGGTCCAGGAATTTTGCATTTGATTTTATAGCCGTATACTGTTTTCTGGGGGGCCTAATGCTGCTGAAACATTAGAAACACCCCATAAATGACTTCATTCACACAAGTAGACCCCACAAGGTTTCCTTCAAGGGGTTTATCATATTTTTAGCAAGTCCAGTTTTCTTCTGAAAGTTTCTTGAATAAGATGGAACAAAATAAAATCAGCACTTTTTTAGCAAATGCGTCAGTTTAGGCTAGTATTTTTCACACACGGTATGGACCACGGCCAAAATTCATCTCCTTTCACGTTCTTCCACTTCTCCCGTGCATGGGGATACCAAATATGTGTGCCTTATTCACTGTGCGGGCATGTGCCAGGGCTTGGCATAAAAGGAGGCTTTTTGGCCTTTTCGGTCCAGGAATTTTGCATTTGATTTTATAGCCGCATACTGTGTTCTGGGGGGGCCTAATGCTGCTGAAACATTAGAAACACCCCATAAATGACTTCATTCACACAAGTAGACCCCACAAGGTTTCCTTCAAGGGGTTTATCATATTTTTAGCAAGTCCAGTGTTCTTCTGAAAGTTTCTTGAATAAGATGGAACAAAATAAAATCAGCACTTTTTTAGCAAATGCGTCAGTTTAGGCTAGTATTTTTCACACACGGTATGGACCACGGCCAAAATTCATCTCCTTTCACGTTCTTCCACTTCTCCCGTGCATGGGGATACCAAATATGTGTGCCTTATTCACTGTGCGGGCATGTGCCAGGGCTTGGCATAAAAGGAGGCTTTTTGGCCTTTTCGGTCCAGGAATTTTGCATTTGATTTTAGAGCCGCATACTGTTTTCTGGGGGGCCTAATGCTGCTGAAAGATTAGAATCACCCCATAAATGACTTCATTCACACAAGTAGACCCCACAAGGTTTCCTTCAAGGGGTTTATCATATTTTTAGCAAGTCCAGTTTTCTTCTGAAAGTTTCTTGAATAAGATGGAACAAAATAAAATCAGCACTTTTTTAGCAAATGCGTCAGTTTAGGCTAGCATTTTTCACACACGGTATAGACCACGGTCAAAATTAATCTCCTTTCACATTCTTCCACTTCTCCCGTGCATGGGGATACCAAATATGTGTGCCTTATTCACTGTGCGGGCATGTGCCAGGGCTTGGCATAAAAGGAGGCTTTTTGGTCCAGGAATTCTGCATTTGATTTTATAGCCGCATACTGTTTTCTGGGGGGCCTAATGCTGCTGAAACATTAGAAACACCCCATAAATGACTTCATTCACACAAGTAGACCCCACAAGGTTTCCTTCAAGGGGTTTATCATATTTTTAGACAGTCCAGTTTTCTTCTGAAAGTTTCTTGAATAAGATGGAACAAAATAAAATTAGCTTTTTTTTTTAACAAATGCGTCAGTTTATGCTAGCTTTTTCACACACAAAATGGACCACGGACAAAATTCATCGCATTTCACATTCTTCCTCTTCTCCCGTGCATGGGGATACCAAATATGTGTGCTTTATTCATGGGCATGTGCCAGGGCTTGGCATAAAAAGAGGCTTTTTGGCCTTTTCGGTCCAGGAATTCTGCACTTGATTTTATAGCCGCATACTGTTTTCTGGGGGGCCTAATACTGCTGAAACATTGGAAACACCCCATAAATGACTTCGTTCACACAAGTAGACCCCACAAGGTTTCCTTCAAGGGGTTTATCATATTTTTAGCAAGTCCAGTTTTCTTCTGAAAGTTTCTTGAATAAGATGGAACAAAATAAAATCAGCACTTTTTTAGCAAATGCGTCAGTTTAGGCTAGTATTTTTCACACACGGTATGGACCACGGCCACAATTCATCTCCTTTCACGTTCTTCCACTTCTCCCGTGCATGGGGATACCAAATATGTGTGCCTTATTCACTGTGCGGGCATGTGCCAGGGCTTGGCATAAAAGGAGGCTTTTTGGCCTTTTCGGTCCAGGAATTCTGCACTTGACTTTATAGCCGCATACTGTTTTCTGGGGGGCCTAATGCTGCTGAAAGATTAGAATCACCCCATAAATGACTTCATTCACGCAAGCAGACCCCACAAGGTTTTCTTCAAGGGGTTTATCATATTTTTAGACAGTCCAGTTTTCTTCTGAAAGTTTCTTGAATAAGATGGAACAAAATAAAATTAGCAATTTTTTAGCAAATGCGTCAGTTTATACCAGCATTTTTCACACACGGCATAGACCACGGCCAAAATTAATCTCCGTTCACATTCTGCCACTTCTCCCGTGCACGGGGATACCAAATATGTGGCCTTATTTATCACATAGAGATGTAGGAGGGCGGAGGATAGAAGAAGATTATTTCACATATCGCTTTTTTTCAAAGCTGGTTTTACAAAACTCAACAGAGTTTCTATAACACTTCCAAAATATCTGCTCGTCCACACTTACATTCTGCTCAGGGGTGTAGAGTTGCAGAAATAAATTATTCAGGGAATTTATTAGCGGTCTTATTTTGAACAACCGATCCCGGTTTGCATCGGTACTTGGGGGGGCCTGTGCGTTGTCATTGAAGTGGAGGAACCTCATTATTGTCTCATAACGAGACCTGGGCATTACTGCAGAATATACTGGGGTGGCTTGGGCGGGTCTTGTTGACCAGTAAGACCTAATGGAGGGCTTTTTGACAATACCCATATTTAGGGTGAGCCCCAAATTTTTTTTTAATTCCTGCAAATTGGTGGGCGTCCAATCTCTGGCATGGGTGGATGAAGGTTTCTGCCTTATATATTGCGTGGCATATAAATTTGTTTCGTGGACAATCTGATTTAGGATGTCGTCCGTTATAAATAAATGGAAGTAATCCATTTGGACAAAATTTGTATTGTCCACGGTTATGCCAGGAGTGGTCGTAAATCCGTGGATTCTAGGCCCAAAAGATGGGGCAGGTGCCCATACAAGAGCCTGGACTGGAGGGACCAGGCTGTCCCGTGCTACAGCGCTACTTGGCCCTGCGCTTTCATGTTCTGCAGTTTCGACTGCATCAGGGACAACGTCCCCTGAAGATGAACCTGAAGTGACGCTGTCATCGTCACTACCTAAAACAGGTTCCATCTCGGACGCCATCTCTGATGCGGTCTCCGACTCAGACCACAGCATGGCGTATGCCTCCTCGGCGCTAAACAACTTCCTCGCCATAACGTAACTAACACTAACACTAACTAAACAAATTTTATTTTTTTATTTTTTTTATAAAACACACAAACTAAGGCCCCATGCACACGACCGTGCCCGCAATTGCTGTCCGCGATCGCGGGCACGGCCGGCCGCTGACTGACAGCCGCATTTTCGGGCCGTGCTCCCATACAAAGTATGGGAGCACGGCCCGCAAAATGCGAAAGAACGGACATGTTCCATAATTCCCGGAACATTTCCACCGCACTGACACCCTTCCGTAGTGCTACTGAAAGGTGTCAGCGTTCAATGAAAGTGAATGGCTCAGTTTTTGCGGACCGCAGTTGCGGTCCGCAAAAACGGAGGTTTTTTGCTGTCGTGTGCATGGGGCCTAACTGCTATATATATCTACACTACCGCTAACAAAAAAATAAACCGCTATTGCTATATATATTATATATATGTGGATATATATATAATTATATACTCCCTACCTGCCTATTCTAATAGAATAAAAGAAAGAAAGGTAGATAGATAGAAAAAAAGATAGATGGATAGATAGATTGTATAGATAGATAGAAATCTATCTATACAGAGAATGTTTTATAGTGTAACTGTTTTTTTTTTTTTCACTGTAATCTTCTGGCAGCAATTCTCCCGAGTCTCTTTTTCTCCTCAAACTGAAACAATATTTGAGGAGAAGAAAAGAGGCAGGAGATTTACTGCCAGAAAACTCAAAATAAAACAAATGTGGTCGCTGTGATTTTCACAGCGACCACATGTTCAGGGACCATCAGATTGGTCCCTGATACTCTGCCCAGTGCCCAGAGCTGTTGGTAACAGCGAGGGCACAGGGCTGTGTGCACGCGATCGCGGGCACAGGGCTGTGTGCACGCGATCGCGTGCACACTGTTTTATAAGCAGAAATGCATGTGATCGCTGTGATTGGTTGTCACAGCGACCACATGTTCAGGGACCATCAGATTGGTCCCTGATACTCTGCCCAGTGCCCAGAGCTGTTGGTAACAGCGAGGGCACAGGGCTGTGTGCACGCGATCGCGTGCACACTGTTTTCTATGCAGAAATGCATGTGATCGCTGTGATTGGTTGTCACAGCGATCACATGTTCAGGGGCCAAAAGATTGACCCCTGACATTCTGCCCAGTGCCCATGGCTGTTAGCAACAGCCAGGGCATAGAGCTGTGTGCACGCGATCGCGCGTGCACAGTCTCTGAAGTGCGGCCGTATATATACTATACGCCGGACTTTAGAGACCCTGACCGCTGGCCGTATATTTACGGCCAGCGGTCGGGAACCTGTTAATTAGGCAATTTCTTTCCTCTTCCAATAACAGACCCATGAACCTTAAAGAAGACTCAATAGACTCTGTTTCCCATTTTTTAAGCAACTCTGGGGATCTAATTCTAGCTGCTGGAGTCAGAGAGATCCGTAAACCTCTGGGGACAATCTTATTTTTGCTATAGGTTTCCAAAGTCTGAATCTCCCACCAGGATCTAATATGGTCTTTGTAGATTTTGGTCAATTGGCGAAATGATGCATTGATGTTAAAGGTCTGAGTAGGAAGTACAATCTCATTTTCAGAGAAGACCTCCTTTGCATCATGCATCCACTTATCTGTATTTAAATCACCGGTGAGAAATCCTGCCATCTCCAATCCTCAATTATATTATAATATTATTTAATAGGCACACTGATAAAGTATTCCGTTCCGTAGATTAACAATTTTTACTGCCTGAAGATAGAACGATTAAAATTGAATTTATTAAATTGTTTCATTAAAATGAGCCATCTTAGCCCTAAATACAATGTGAACAGGCTCAGATAAGGTGGTCAGTAATGAGGAGAGGTGTGCTGATGTGATAGTATAGTTGCACACACCAAACACCTCCTCACCCCTAACGATATATTCTACTAGCACACCTCACTGACTAACAGACAATCCAACGCGTTTCAGTGCCACATGTATAGGTGACACATCATCAGGGATTATCAATTCTTTTCGATGTAGTGTGTTATTTCACTGTTAATTAAGCCGGCTAGCACAATTGTGTGCTTGTTATACCTCCCGGCGCGTGTACGACACTAATGCACTGGCCGCACACGCGCCGGCGAAGTTCCGGTCTATTTGACAGGCCTAGGCCCACCCACTGTGCTGACGTGGCTTGGGCCAGGCACCAACCCGCAGTAACCACGTCAAAAAAATGACGTTGCAGGCTGAGTGCCGAGCCTCCTTTCTAGCCACCAATCAGCTTAGTTAGGGACGCAAAGCGTCCTATGTTGCCATGGAGATCCAAAGCCGGTACATGGCTAAATCAGAGTCTAAAGGGTAGCTACAGATGCGGGTCCTGCAAGGCCTGTGCGTCAGTACTCTGTAGCAGTGAATTCACTAGTACCATCACAGGGAAGAGCTTTGAAAACAGGTCCTACATGAACTGCAAAACAAGGGGGTTGGTCTACTTGATCACCTGTGATTGTACAATGCAATATGTAGGGAAAACGATAAGGGAATTCAGAAGGAGGATTAGGGAACATATTGGTGACGTTAGGCGACAAGAAGATACCTCGGTTTCACGTCATGTCTGGGAGCGTCACAAAGGTGACCCCTCGTGCCTTAAATTTCAAGGGGTGGAATGTATTAGACAGACACTGAGAGGCGGTGATTTAGATAGGAGGATCATGCAAAAAGAAGCGCAGTGGATCCACCGCCTACAGACTATCTGTCCCCAAGGCCTCAACGAGCAGATCTCATATGCGTGTTTCCTGTAAATAAATTTCTACATGTTTTAAGACCTATTTCCCTGTGTGGGTGTTTATGTATATCTGCTTTTTCCGGTACAAAGCGGAATGCTCTAAGATGTTTTTGGGTAATCAATGCAGTCATGCGTTTTTTGCTTGACGGTTCTTTTTTCGGTTGTTGCACTGCGTTATTCGTTGCAGGGGCTTTGCACTAGTTTATCGATCCCCAGTGTTGTCTGGGACGTTGATTGTTATTTGGTCAATCCCTCTAGATGACAGTCTGGGAGGGTCGGCAATGTATGAGCATAGTGCGGGTTGGTGCCTGATACTGATTGTCTCGGGCATTTGTAGCTGTTACACTTTGTGTCTTGTAGGTAGGTCCGGGTGATCCCGGCGACTCCAGTGTGTAGTAACATGAAGGTTTGTGCCTTGTTGTACTGGGATCGTAGGGATCATGTATCGTTAGCATTGTTTTTCTGCTGAGAGATATGTGCATTGCGGTATTGGATCTTTTATGTGAGATTTCGTCCGCCTTTTGATCTCCATGGCAACATAGGACGCTTTGCGTCCCTAACTAAGCTGATTGGTGGCTAGAAAGGAGGCTCGGCACTCAGCCTGCAACGTCATTTTTTTGACGTGGTTACTGCGGGTTGGTGCCTGGCCCAAGCCACGTCAGCACAGTGGGTGGGCCTAGGCCTGTCAAATAGACCGGAACTTCGCCGGCGCGTGTGCGGCCAGTGCATTAGTGTCGTACACGCGCCGGGAGGTATAACAAGCACACAATTGTGCTAGCCGGCTTAATTAACAGTGAAATAACACACTACATCGAAAAGAATTGATAATCCCTGATGATGTGTCACCTATACATGTGGCACTGAAACGCGTTGGATTGTCTGTTAGTCAGTGAGGTGTGCTAGTAGAATATATCGTTAGGGGTGAGGAGGTGTTTGGTGTGTGCAACTATACTATCACATCAGCACACCTCTCCTCATTACTGACCACCTTATCTGAGCCTGTTCACATTGTATTTAGGGCTAAGATGGCTCATTTTAATGAAACAATTTAATAAATTCAATTTTAATCGTTCTATCTTCAGGCAGTAAAAATTGTTAATCTACGGAACGGAATACTTTATCAGTGTGCCTATTAAATAATATTATAATATAATTGAGGATTGGAGATGGCAGGATTTCTCACCGGTGATTTAAATACAGATAAGTGGATGCATGATGCAAAGGAGGTCTTCTCTGAAAATGAGATTGTACTTCCTACTCAGACCTTAAACATCAATGCATCATTTCGCCAATTGACCAAAATCTACAAAGACCATATTAGATCCTGGTGGGAGATTCAGACTTTGGAAACCTATAGCAAAAATAAGATTGTCCCCAGAGGTTTACGGATCTCTCTGACTCCAGCAGCTAGAATTAGATCCCCAGAGTTGCTTAAAAAATGGGAAACAGAGTCTATTGAGTCTTCTTTAAGGTTCATGGGTCTGTTATTGGAAGAGGAAAGAAATTGCCTAATTAAAAGTACCCAACAGCTCAAAGAAGCAATAACATCAGCACAGAAATTCTCCTCTAACTCAGAGTATGAGAGGAAAGAAACTATCTTACAACAAGCAGTGGAAAAGTTCACGAGCCATATAAAAGAGAGAAAACACTACCAATTTGTTCGTGATACGCTTGATTTTAAAGAGGGAAGAATCTTTGATTATAGCACAAAATCTAATGTGACTCTCGAACCTGAAACTGACATTTCATCGTCAGAGCAGGAATACTCTGACTCTGAACAGGGGAGAATTCAGTTTAGGCGACAACGGGGAGGGATGGACCAGAGTCGTTATCCCACCCGGGCTAATCTGAGGGGAAGAGGGAGAGGTAAAGGACAAAGTCGTGGAGGTGGTTTTTTAGCCAAAAGCCATCCCATCTCGGACTATCTCTTGAGGGACAGAAGGGACATATAGGCTGTAGGTCCAGATTTGAGGAGGATGAGTCCCAGATCATTAATTTATCCTCCCGAGTGCTTAATAATGAGGAAATTGGTATCCTCAGAAGGGGTCTGTCATTCGTCCCTACAAATAAATTCAACTTATTCACTTGGGTTAAGGATCTAAACCTATTTGCTCGAAAATTAAAATGGAAAAAATTTTTTAAGACACACGATCGACGTAAATGTCTTGAGTTGGGCATAGTGGAGGATGACCTGCCAGACCTCAGACTATTGGAGGGATTATGGGAGGAAGGTCAAAGAGAAATTGGTGAAGGCCCATTTACAGATCTGAGGGCGCCTTCTACCAAATTTGCACCTTTAAATGATAATACACCCATAGATGTCTTTGTAAAGGTTGTTGAAGACCAGCTCAAGTCACTTGATGACTTGAAGATTGGTCATTTTAATACAACCAAGGAGGAGATGGCTGGTCTGCGATCTCTTGAGTCTGATGACACGATTGTTATAAAGCAGTCCGATAAAGGCGGCAATATCGTGGTCATGGATCGCAGCCGCTACAAGAGAATGTGTCTTCATATTTTGCATGACCAACAGTGCTATAGGGTTTTGGAGTCTGACCCCACTAGGATTTTTAAGAGTCAGCTTAAGGACATTCTTGACCCAGCTAAAATTCTCAATTTGATCAGTGAGAAAGAATTCAAATTCATGTTAATGGAATTTCCGCAGGTGGCAACATTTTACAGTTTACCCAAAGTCCACAAGGGGACGACACCCCTTAAAGGTCGCCCAATTGTATCTGGGATAGATAGTTTGACGCAAAATGCAAGTGTTTACTTGGATCAGATATTGAGACCCTTTGTATTATCATTACCCTCTTATGTGAGGGATACTATGGATGCCCTGAGGAAATTGGAGGGCATCCGTCTTGATCAGGATGTGTTTCTTGCTTCACTTGATGTGGAGGCATTGTACAGCTCGATTCCTCATGAACTCGGATGTTGTGCCATCCAATATTTTTTGAGAGGAAAAGGTACACACTTTAAGGCCCACAATGAATTTGTGATTTCATTATTGAGATTCATATTGGAGCACAATTTCTTTTTATTTGATCAGAAGATCTACCACCAGCTCAAAGGGGTGGCTATGGGGAGTCCTGTTGCTCCCACATATGCCAACCTATTTTTGGGTTGGTGGGAAAAAGAATGTGTCTTCACTGAACTAATGGAAAAATGGACCTCTTGTATCCTTCTATGGATTCGTTTCATAGACGATATTCTGATATTGTGGAAGGGAACTAAGGCTGAGTTCGTTGAGTTTGTGGGGATTCTTAATGTGAACAATTTAGGCCTTTTTTTCACGCATGAGATAAATGAGAATAAGATCACATTCCTTGATGTGTTGATTCAAAAGACACCTTCAGGAGCTATACAGACCAACATGTATAGAAAATCTACTGCTACGAACAGTCTCCTGAGATGGGAAAGTTGTCATCCCTTAAGTCTGAGACGTGGTATTCCAAAGGGCCAATATCTGAGGGTACGCCGCAATTGTTCAACTATATCCGACTATAAGATTTCGGCACGCGAACTAGAGAACAGGTTTCGGTGTCGTGGATATCCGAGACAGGTACTAAAAGAGGCTTATCAGGATGCCCTAGGCAGAAATCGGGATGATTTACTCAACCCTAAACCAAAGAAAGGGGAGGAGGAAACAGCTAGAGTTATCGGCACTTTTGATTCGGCCAGTGCTGAGGTTCGATGCATTTTACAACGATATTGGGGCATTCTGCAAGCGTATCCTGACATTGGTGACCTTGTGGGAAAATCCCCTCTTATTACTTATAGACGTGGACGTAATGTGAAAGATCGGCTAGTGCATAGCCATTTAAATACTCAGGAGCCAGTCGGTACATGGCTAAATCAGAGTCTAAAGGGTAGCTACAGATGCGGGTCCTGCAAGGCCTGTGCGTCAGTACTCTGTAGCAGTGAATTCACTAGTACCATCACAGGGAAGAGCTTTGAAAACAGGTCCTACATGAACTGCAAAACAAGGGGGTTGGTCTACTTGATCACCTGTGATTGTACAATGCAATATGTAGGGAAAACGATAAGGGAATTCAGAAGGAGGATTAGGGAACATATTGGTGACGTTAGGCGACAAGAAGATACCTCGGTTTCACGTCATGTCTGGGAGCGTCACAAAGGTGACCCCTCGTGCCTTAAATTTCAAGGGGTGGAATGTATTAGACAGACACTGAGAGGCGGTGATTTAGATAGGAGGATCATGCAAAAAGAAGCGCAGTGGATCCACCGCCTACAGACTATCTGTCCCCAAGGCCTCAACGAGCAGATCTCATATGCGTGTTTCCTGTAAATAAATTTCTACATGTTTTAAGACCTATTTCCCTGTGTGGGTGTTTATGTATATCTGCTTTTTCCGGTACAAAGCGGAATGCTCTAAGATGTTTTTGGGTAATCAATGCAGTCATGCGTTTTTTGCTTGACGGTTCTTTTTTCGGTTGTTGCACTGCGTTATTCGTTGCAGGGGCTTTGCACTAGTTTATCGATCCCCAGTGTTGTCTGGGACGTTGATTGTTATTTGGTCAATCCCTCTAGATGACAGTCTGGGAGGGTCGGCAATGTATGAGCATAGTGCGGGTTGGTGCCTGATACTGATTGTCTCGGGCATTTGTAGCTGTTACACTTTGTGTCTTGTAGGTAGGTCCGGGTGATCCCGGCGACTCCAGTGTGTAGTAACATGAAGGTTTGTGCCTTGTTGTACTGGGATCGTAGGGATCATGTATCGTTAGCATTGTTTTTCTGCTGAGAGATATGTGCATTGCGGTATTGGATCTTTTATGTGAGATTTCGTCCGCCTTTTGATCTCCATGGCAACATAGGACGCTTTGCGTCCCTAACTAAGCTGATTGGTGGCTAGAAAGGAGGCTCGGCACTCAGCCTGCAACGTCATTTTTTTGACGTGGTTACTGCGGGTTGGTGCCTGGCCCAAGCCACGTCAGCACAGTGGGTGGGCCTAGGACTGTCAAATAGACCGGAACTTCGCCGGCGCGTGTGCGGCCAGTGCATTAGTGTCGTACACGCGCCGGGAGGTATAACAAGCACACAATTGTGCTAGCCGGCTTAATTAACAGTGAAATAACACACTACATCGAAAAGAATTGATAATCCCTGATGATGTGTCACCTATACATGTGGCACTGAAACGCGTTGGATTGTCTGTTAGTCAGTGAGGTGTGCTAGTAGAATATATCGTTAGGGGTGAGGAGGTGTTTGGTGTGTGCAACTATACTATCACATCAGCACACCTCTCCTCATTACTGACCACCTTATCTGAGCCTGTTCACATTGTATTTAGGGCTAAGATGGCTCATTTTAATGAAACAATTTAATAAATTCAATTTTAATCGTTCTATCTTCAGGCAGTAAAAATAGGTTTTGATCTGCCTGCATGCTGTTTGCCGCGTTTTTCGCTCGCGCCCATTGAGTGCCCTGGGCAAAAACGGCGCAAAATACGCTTTCTCTGCCTCCCAATGTCAATGGGAGGTCAGAGGTGTAAACACCCGAAGATAGGGCATGTCGCTTCTTTTTACCATTGAAATCAAAGGGAGGCATTTCCGCGTAAAAAAACTCTGTGTGAACAGGGTATAAAGGCTTCCTTTTGCAGGACATATACAATGCCGCTTTGTCTCGGTTTTTGCCGCAAATTGCGGCAAAAATACATTGTACTTTGGGCCCCGGGAGACTCGGGCCCCGGGCGGCCGCCCAAAATGCCCTATGATGATCCGCCATTGCCTGGGAGCCATCAAACAGGAAAAGAGAAGGCGTCAGAGAGTCAACCCTGATGGGGTCTTGAGTTCTGAAATATTGTTCCAGTTTTTTGCCCGCATTTGCCGTATATGTGGGATTAAGTATCAGTTCAAGTGGACAAATTGTCCCCTTGAGCTTCCAGAGGTTGGAACGGGGGATACTCAGAGATTCATCAACAGACAGTGATCTTAAATAGTCAATTAGGGATATCCTTCCCTAGTTCTTCCTTGGGCTCCCATATATTAGGCAAAATAGAAGTAAAATGTATAGTCTGTACAACACACTGAGGTACAGTGGTTTCAGAGCAACTGGTTGATGCGTTTTAGAAAGTCTCTTGATGTTTAATTGCAGTAGAGATGAGGAGGTAAGGAAGGAACTGTTTCTTTAACAGGTCTCCACCAAAAAAACTAGAGGTTCATAGTCACGATAGTCTTGTTAGTACCAGGAGTTCGGGTACCCTAAGTTCACCCCAAAGAGAAGGGGGAGTGGCTTAAATCTCCCCTTGCACACATTCAAGCCCCGCACCATTAAATATGTGTACTCACCGTAAAACAATCACTATACAGCGACCAGACACAAATGGCGTAGCCCACACCACCACTCATGGAGGAGAAGAGGAAAGATGTAATGAGCTGTCTCCCTACGTGCTGACAGAGGGGCGTCCTACTTGTAGCTGCAGCCTCCAGCATTACATGAGTGAAGTAGTTAAAGATGGCACTGCTGTCAGGGCTATGTGATGGGATTTGGGCACTTCTAGCAGACTATGCCAGCGGGATAGTTCTTACCGTACACGCGCCACTTCAGCAGTACTGTAGTAGTGCAGATTTGCAGTTGCAGGGGATGTAGGAGGCGGGAGTGCATGAGGTCCACTGCGGCCCTCTCACAGAGCAGGAGGCTAGTGGGGATATGATGGTACCAGAGCTGCTGACAAGGAGATATGCCCGTCCAGAGGTCCTACAACATGTCCTGGTAAGGAGAAGGGTCATGATGACTGCAGTTCAGCAGGTCAGGGTACTTGAGAACCCCATTAGAGCACGTCTCCACAGGCAGACATCAGACCACGCTCCCTTGAATGTTCACATTTTTAACAAGTTCAGCAATCATTGCATACTTATGTACGTTTTAAATATTAATACACATTTCCACCTTGGAACTTATTTCTAATTATTTTAAGTTTCAGTACAACTATTTCAGTTTATTATCCAGGAAATTGCAACATTAAGAGCCATTTTACAATTGTCTTGCCCCCAGCAATTTTCACCAATGAACTAGATTCCCAGGGCGCGCAGTAAATGTGATCAAATGGAAATCTCTGGAGCATACACCCACACAAATAAAGTCCACTTACATGCTATAGGCTTTACTGTTTTTACTGTCTGAGATCTAAAGCAAGGACTGCATCCGTTTGTTACCAGCAGGAATTTTAAGATTAGAAATGATTGATAATTAAACCTTTTTAGTTGTGAACTTTATTCTATATACATAATGAATAGCAATTAGTATATCAATTAAAGAGGTTTTCTGATAAAGAAAACCCCTGTTAATATGTGCCGTGCTGTTAAGGCCATGGATACCATAGATAAGGGTCCACGACTTAGGACCCCCCTGTATGAACTAGAGCAAAGAGCCGCTAAGAGTAGCCAACCTTCAGGCAGATATGGCTTGTCCATGTATTCTATGATCTTCAATTCATTTGGATGGCTGGCATGTGATGGTACATTTTTCTTGCCGGGGCCGCTGCAGAAGAAATGTATGGCCAACCATAACGTCCCCCGACGACAGTTGTTCACCAAGAGTTCCAGGAGCCATACCGACCTGTCTTTAGAGATGGAATTATTTTCATGAGACAACCCTATAAACGGGTCATGTACTTTAATTTCCATTATTTTCAGATGCAATCCCTAAGCTGGAAGCTCTAGGCCACTGCTATATAGATAAACAACATTTAATGACACATACATGTTGACACAGCACAGCTTAGGAACGGACTGTTCACATAGACTTCAATGCAGGCTACACATCCAAAGACTGCAGTATAGAAGGGTGAGTGTAAATAAAGGAAGCACCTTTATACAGCTGAGGTCCCTAAGCTTGCCACAAAAGAACATAATGTAACTTACTAACTTCTTGTGATCATTAATGTTTACACAAGTAAACAAAATAATAGAACTTACTGCTGTAAATAGAATTTCTGACAATATAATAAACTAAACCGTGTGAGTTTTTCCCATGTCCCTGTTTTTACAAACATCCGCTCTGTAGCTTTCACATATTTAGGATGCCTTGTGGTTTCTGTGTGTCTCTTTCACTCGTTGTACAAAACAAAGCCTGCCCTGTATATTTTGAGAACGCGTTTGATCTTAGCTGTGATAAACACAGTGCATTCTGTTCCAGGAAAAGCATCCTTGTGTTTGGTCAAATATTTCTCATATCATTTTCTTATTGTTCAGCCATTTACATTCATGTACACAGTCTCCTAATAAATTCTGCAGTCTTATCAGATCCATTCCCGTAAAATCCATCCTTTTCTGAGAAGTATTAAAATGTTTGTCAGATTTTACGTGGATGATATTAGGCTATGGATGTTGAAGAGGGAATGTAAAAAAAGAAAATCTAAGTTGTTTTAAATAACAAATGGCATAGAGACCATAAAAGCCTAACCCCTAAGGGTATGTGCACACGATAGCAGGCTTTTACGTCTGAAAAGACAGACTGTTTTCAGGAGAAAACAGCTGCCTCGTTTCAGACGTAAATGCTCCTCCTCGCATTTTGCGAGGCTTCTCTGACAGCCGTAAATTTTGAGCTGCTCTTCATTGAGTTCAATGAAGAACGGCTCAAATTACGTCTGAAAGAAGTGTCCTGCACTTCTTTTGACGAGGCTGTATTTTTACGCGTCATCGTTTGACAGCTGTCAAACGACGACGCGTAAATGACAGGTCGTCTGCACAGTACGTCGGCAAGCCCATTCAAATGAATGGGCAGATGTTTGCCGACGTATTGTAGCCCTATTTTCAGACGTAAAACGAGGCATAATACGCCTCGTTTACGTCTGAAAATAGGTCGTGTGAACCCAGCCTAAATGCACAGTATCTGGTAGATGGTAAGAATAAGGGTATGTTCACACAACAGCGTCCATAACGGCTGAAATTACGGGGATGTTTTCAGGAGAAAACATCCCCGTAATTTCAGCCGTAACAGCATGTGCAGGCGCTTGAACGCCGCGTCCATTACGGACGTAATTGGCGCTGCTTTTGATTGGAGTCAATGAATAACGGCTCCAATTACGCCCCAAGAAGTGACAGGTCACTTCTTTGACGCGGGCGTCTATTTACGCGCCGTCATTTGACAGCGGCGCGTAAATATACGCCTCGTGTGAACAGACAGACGTCAGCCCATTGCTTTCAATGGGCAGATGTTTGTCAACGCTTTCAAGGCGCATTTTTCGGACGTAATTCGGGGCAAAAACGCCCGAATTACGTCCGTAATTTGTGTGTGTGAACATACCCTAAGAAAAAAATCCCTCTGAGCTATATATCAAAGTCACATGGTGCTTATACACAGGCTTGCTCTCTTTGCCTTAAAAGCTTCTATTATATACAGCTGGTGAGCTGTTATCTGAAAATTACATTTCATTAAATATAAAGTGCATCTATTAGGATTACAGTCATCTGAAAGATAAACCAGTGGACGTTAAATGGGTTGTCCTAAATGGACACCCCTTTCCATATGCCCTATTATATTTCCTCTCCCACGCCCTTTCAATGACAATTTCACACCCTCTTATTTAGTAACAATGCAGTTCCTCTGAAGAGAGGAACCCTGCATAGGTTTTTCCCACCCATTAGCTTAGGGGATGGGACCAAGTAAGACTAGGTCTTCTCTGTTCAAGGGCCTCATTGCAGGTATAGGCTCAACATTGCTCAGCCAAATAAGACTGCAGATAGTCCTTTTAGGATGATTCGAGACGTAGCGGATTAGCTGCGGATTTGTGGTGCAGATTCCGGATTTCAAATCCGCCCCAGTTTAAAGTACAATACAAGTGTTCAAAACCATATCCACATCAAATCTGCACTCAAAGCAAAACATGGTTTGAAATTTAAAAAAAACAAAGAATGGTCATTCTTGTGCCAAGAAGCAATACATAGGTTAAAACCTGCGGCAAATCCGCACACCCCAACATATGCAGATTTTGCTACAGATTCATTGCAGATTTGCCAAAAATCTGCGGCAGAAATTGTTAGCCACGTCTGGACACAGTATTGGGTTTCTTGATTGGCTGTGAGCAATGAAATTGACAGGATTTGTGATGATTGCTATAACAAATTTTGTTACTAAAGGTCCGATACGTCTCGGCTGAAACGAAAAATCGGTTATGTATGTGGACAAGCAATCCTTATTGAAAAGAAGAAAAAAAGAAAAAGTTTCAGAAATATAACTAAGCACTCTTGGGCTCAATAAAAGTGAATAATTATTTTATTTTTTGAATCCAGATAATACCGGAAAAGATAAATTTATACATACACCAAAATACAATTTAAAAAGAGAATTCTCCTGGCCAGGAAAAGGAACGTACGAATAATCTTCAACACATTGGTAATATTACCTGATGGTTATATAGTATAGTATATGTGTACCACACAATTATACAAAAAGATTTCCAAATGGAGAGCCGCTGGACTGTGTTCACATCTGCGGTTTCCAAACATATGTATAATTTGTATCACATATTGCTAAAGGACCTGTTTGGAGTAGCTGTAAATAATATAAGAGTTTTCCAAATGGAAAACCGCTGAACTGTGTTCACACCTGCGTTTTCCAAGCATATATATAATATATATCATAATATTACCATAGGACCTGTTTGAGGTAGCTGTTAATAATATAACATACAATAAACCTTCAAAGGCGTAAGTGATATTGCCAGATGGATATATAGCATGATGTATATGTATTAAACGATTTTACAACAAGATTTCCAAATCTAAAACCGCTGGACTGTGTTCACACCTGCGGTCTCCAAACATACATGTAATTTGTATCACAATATTACCAAACATGTATGTAATTTGTATCACAATGTTGCAAAATAACCCCATTCGAAGTGGCTGTTAATGCTATTTATAACGAGATTTTTCCATGCATATACAATATGACAACTCTCAAAAATAGAAAAATAGCCTCACGATTTGAAGGAATGTGGTTATGAACGTGCTTTTTTCTCTCATCAAGTAGATAAAAAATTCCAATTCAAAACTGATGATAATAGGAAGTCTTTTCACAGACCCTTAGGTCAATGTATAGCCTACAGGCAATTGAATTTTGGAGTAGAGTATAAGCTTGAATGGATTTTTACCTTCATCTCTGAAATCAAAAAAATGCCAGGGAGACCATGCAGGGAGATAATTAACTCCGATGTAAAAGATAGATCTCCTCAAGAGGAAAATTCGCCTGTGTGGCCACACATTTAATTGCAAAGCATCCACATCTCCACCGTTACTTCCCTTGGCGTCTTCCTCTATAGATCCATACTGGCAAAGGCCTGCATAGGTTTTTCCCACCCATTAGCTTAGGGGATGGGACCAAGTAAGACTAGGTCTTCTCTGTTCAAGGGCCTCATTGCAGGTATAGGCTCAACATTGCTCAGCCAAATAAGACTGCAGATAGTCCTTTTAGGATGATTCGAGACGTAGCGGATTAGCTGCGGATTTGTGGTGCAGATTCCGGATTTCAAATCCGCCCCAGTTTAAAGTACAATACAAGTGTTCAAAACCATATCCACATCAAATCTGCACTCAAAGCAAAACATGGTTTGAAATTTAAAAAAAACAAAGAATGGTCATTCTTGTGCCAAGAAGCAATACATAGGTTAAAACCTGCGGCAAATCCGCACACCCCAACATATGCAGATTTTGCTACAGATTCATTGCAGATTTGCCAAAAATCTGCGGCAGAAATTGTTAGCCACGTCTGGACACAGTATTGGGTTTCTTGATTGGCTGTGAGCAATGAAATTGACAGGATTTGTGATGATTGCTATAACAAATTTTGTTACTAAAGGTCCGATACGTCTCGGCTGAAACGAAAAATCGGTTATGTATGTGGACAAGCAATCCTTATTCCGATCGTTCGTCCCCATACATGTCAGCAGCTCATCCCCCAGGGATATGTGCTGCAAACTAGCAACCATTTTTTGGTCACATAAACAAGCGTTTGCTTGTTCATCGGCTGATCGTTCCCGGTTGCACAGGGCAATGATCGGAAACGAGCATTCATATAAACGCTTGTTTGTCCAATTATCAGCCCGTGTAAAAGGGCATTTCGTGTAAGCACTGTACAGCCCCTTGAAATGTAGTTTGAGAAGCTGTATAGTCTCCACACATTTAACCCTTTAATAACATTTTAAATTACCATATTTACACAGGATATGTCTCATAAAAGATACACTTTATATCATTTGAAAGTCTATAAGATATATCTAGCTACAGAGGTATTATCAAAGATAAAGTAGTATGTGAGCTAATAGGCATGTAATATTATTAACAGCTTTTGTGGTTTTAATTATTACTATTATGAAATCACTAAAATGGTCAATCAATCCGCCTTATGTTCTTAAAGGTTCACTTGCATTAAAGGAGCTTCTGACAAAGTCAATATAGAATGCTGTTCATTGTCTAATTGGTAACAGTGCATGGTAATGATGTATCTGATTTGATTTTAGAAACAGAGGGGAAGTGCAACCACAAGGAAACAAGATCAAATACTAATCAGGGATCTGAGAAAGCAGGATCTGGGTTATAATGAGGGTGGATGTCGATATCTTGAATACTTCATCAAAATACACCATACAGTTAAAGTGAATAAATCTATTAGTACAAAACTGCATTTTTAGGTGCAACCAAAGCTTTTGGAGGAGACTAACATAATCATAGAAAGCACAAAAAACACATCTGTATATCTTGTGTTATTACATTTATACATTAATAGGACAGGTTTTTAAAATCTACGAACACAAAACAACCAGTAATTTAGATCATATTAACTACAAGTTAAACCTGTTTACACCAAGTTTCCTTAGGTTAACCCCTTAAGGACGCAGCCTAGTTTGGGCCTTAAGGCTCAGAGCCCATTTTTCAAATCTGACATATTTCACTTTATGTGGTAATAACGTCGGAATGCTTAAACCTATCCAAGCGATTCTGAGATTGTTTTCTCGTGACACTTTGGGCTTCATGTTCGTGGTAAAATTTGGTCGATATATTCAGTCTTTATTTGTGAAAAATTGCAAAATTTAGAGAAAATTTAGAAAAAATAGCATTTTTTAGAATTTAAATGCATCTGCTTGAAAAACAGACGGTTATACCACCCAAAATAGTTACTAGTTCACATTTCCCATATGTCTACTTTAGATTGGCATCGTTTTTTGAACATTCTTTTATTTTTCTTGGACGTTACAAGGTTTAGAACATAAACAGCAATTTCTCATATTCTTAAGAAAATTTCAAAAGCCTTTTTTTGAAGGTGCCAGTTCAGTTCTGAAGTGGATTTGAGGGGCCTATGTATTAGAAACCCCCATAAAACACCCCATTTTAAAAACTAGACCCCTCAAAGTATTCAAAACAGCATATAGAAAGTTTTTTAACCCTTCAGGCATTTCACAGGAATTAAAGCAAAGTGGAAATGAAATTCGCAAATTTCATTTTTTCTGCTGAATTTCAATTTTATTCAATTTTTTTTTAGTAACAGAGAAGGTTTTACCAGAGAAACACTACTAAATATGTATTGTCCAGATTCTGCAGTTTTTAGAAATGTACCACACGTGGCCCTACTGCGCTCGTGGACTAAAACACAAGCCCTAGAAGCAAAGAAGCACCTAGTGCATTTTGAGGCCTCTTTTTTATTAGAATATATTTTAGGCAGCATGCCAGGTTTGAAGAGGCGTTGAGGTATCAAAACAATGGAAACCCACCAGAAGTGACCCCATTTTGGAAATTACACCCCTCAAGGAATTCATTTATGGTTTTTGTTATCATTTTGACCGCACAGTTTTTTCACAGCACCTATTTGAATTGGGCTGTGAAATGAAAAAAATGATATTTTTTCCAATAAAATGTCATTTTTGATCAAATTTTCTTATTTTCACAGGGAACAACATACCCCATTTTGTTGCCCAATTTGTCCTTAGTGCGGCAATACCCCATTTGTGGTGATAAACTGCCGTTTGGGCCCATGGGAGGGCTCAGAAGGAAAGGAGCGCTATGTGTTTGTTGGAGTCCAGATTTTGCTGGATTGGTTTTCGGGTGCCATGTCGCATTTGCAGAGCCCCAGAGGTATCAAAGCAATGGAAACCCACCCGAAGTGACCCCATTTTGGAAACTACACCCCTCAAGGAATTCATTTATGGTTTTTGTTATCATTTTGACCGCACAGGTTTTTCACAGCACCTATTTGAATTGGGCTGTGAAATGAAAAAAATTATATTTTTTCCAATAAGATGTCATTTTTGATCAAAATTTCTTATTTTCACAGGGAACAACATACCCCATTTTGTTGCCCAATTTGTCCTTAGTGCGGCAATACCCCATTTGTGGTGATAAACTGCCGTTTGGGCCCATGGGAGGGCTCAGACGGAAAGGAGCGCTATGTGTTTGTTGGAGTCCAGATTTTGCTGGATTGGTTTTCGGGTGCCATGTTGCATTTGCAGAGCCCCAGAGGTATCAAAGCAATGGAAACCCACCAGAAGTGACCCCATTTTGGAAACTACACCCCTCAAGGAATTCATTTATGGTTTTTGTTATCATTTTGACCGCACAGTTTTTTCACAGCACCTATTTGAATTGGGCTGTGAAATGAAAAAAATGATATTTTTTCCAATAAGATGTCATTTTTGATCAAAATTTCTTATTTTCACAAGGAACAACATACCCCATTTTGTTGCCCAATTTGTCCTTAGTGCGGCAATACCCCATTTGTGGTGATAAACTGCCCTTTGGGCCCATGGGAGGGCTCAGAAGGAAAGGACCACCATTTGGCCTACTGGAGCTTTTCTGGTGCTAAGTCATGTGTGCAGAAGCCCCTGAGGTACCAGTACAGTTGAAACCCCCGAGAAGTGACCCCATTTTAAAAACTACACCCCTTAAGACATTCATCTAGAGGTGTAGTGAGCATTTTGACCCCACAGGTACTGTGTAAAAGATAATGCGCAGCAGATGGTGCAGTGTGAGATTTGCAATTTTATATATGTATATGCCATTTCAGTGTCCAATATAGTGTGCCCAGCATGCGCCACCGGAGATATACACCCCTTAAATTGTAATGTGGGTTCTCCTGGGCACGACAATACCCTACATGTGGCTGTTATCAGCTGCCTGGGCATATGGCAGGGCTCAGAAGGGAAAGATGAGGGGGGTAAGCTGTGCGGAGTGCATCAGGGTAAATTAAAAATCAAGGGATGTATGATACATTTTAAAACAATCTTTTATACAGAGCCCTGGTTTTTCGGGACACGTGTCACATTGGTATATTGTGTTCTTCCTTATCCCCCTCTTATAGCAGACTCTGCACCTCTTTTGACTCTTTCCCTTTCCACCGGTTTGGGGACCTTCTCCTGGAAAGTGTTGCCCTGGTACGATGCGTGTGGCCTCGCTTCCAGAAGTACTGGGTGCCCCCCCTTCCTGGTCCCTAAAGATTAGATCTTGAAATTCCAGGAAAGTTCCCCTCTGGCCTGCACATCGACGTAGCACATACGCATTGTACAAAGCCATCTGTATGATGTGCCCGGCCAGCTTCTTATACCACACCGCATGGCGCTGTAGGGCTTCAGGACTTGATTTGACAAGTCCATCCCTCCCATGTACCTATTGTAGTCCAGGATGCAGTCTGGTTTGGGGGTGGCCTTTCCTTCATATATCCTAAACCTGTAGGTATACCCTGATGCACTCTCGCACAGCTTATACATCTTCACGCCATACCTTGCCCTCTTACCTGGCAGGTACTGGCGGAATTGAACCCTCCCTTTAAAATGTACCAGGGACTCATCAATAGAAAAACACTTCTCGGGGGTGTATGCTTGGGAAAACCGGGCACTGGAACGGTCTAATAGGGGTCTCCGTTTATACAAACGGTCAAAACTGGGGTCATCTCGGAGTGGGCACGGCTCATTATCAGTATAATGTAAGAAGCGAAGTATTGCCTCATTTATTTATTTTTTTAGGTTCCAGTTCATTTCTGAAGTTGCTTTGAGGGGCCCATATATTAGAAACCCCTATCAAACACCCCATTTTAGAAACTAGACCCCTCAAAGTATTCACAACAGCATTTAGAAAGTTTATGAACCCTTTAGGTGTTTCACAGAAATTTAGAGCAAAGTAGAGGTGAAATTTACTCTTTTTATACCATTTTTTTTATAACACAAAAGGATTTATCAGAGAAACGCAACTCAATACTTATTGCCCAGATTCTGCAGTTTAGAGAAATATCCCACATGTGGCCCTCGGGCGGTAATGGACTGAAGCACCGGCCTCCGAAGCAAAGGAGCACCTAGTGGATTTTGAGCCCTCTTTTTTATTAGGCACCATGTCCGGTTTGAAGAGGTCTTGTGGTGCCAAAACATTGGAAACCCCCCAAAAGTGACCCCAATTTGGAAACTAGACCCCTTGAGGAATCCATTGTATTTTTCTTGGGGTGCATGCGGCTTTTTGATCAGTTTTTATTCCATTTTTAGGTGGCGTGGTGACTAATAAACAGCAATTCTACTATTGTTTTTGTATACTTTTTTTTTTACAGCGTTCACCGTGCGCTATAAATGACATATTCACTTTATTCTGCGGGGCGATACGATCACGGCGATACCAGATGTTTATAGTTTTTTTTTATGTCTTATGGCGTTTGCACAATAAAATACGTTTTGTAAACAATCATTCACTTTTTGTGTTACCTTATTCTAAGAGCCAGAACGTTTTTATTTTTCAATCAATAAAGGCGTGCGAGGACTTATTTTTTGCGTAACGAACTGTAGTTTCGATCAGTACCATTTTTAGGTACATGCGACTTTTTGATCTCTTTTTATTCCATTTTTTGGGAGGTGAAGTGACCAAACAATTGTGATTGTGGTACGGTTTATTAATATTTTTTTTTACGGCGTTCACCGTGCGGGATAAATAACAAAATAATTTTGTAGCTCACGCCGTTACGGACGCGGCGATACCAATTATGTATAGTTTATTTGTTTGTTTATATATTTTTATTAATAATAAAGGACTGATAAGGGAAAAAGGGGGACTTTTACTTTTATTACTTTTAAAACTTTTATTTTTACACATCTTTTTTTAACTTTTTTTTTACTTTATTACTTTGTCCCACTAGGGGACATGAGGGCAGGAGGCTCTGATCGCTATTCTAATACACTGCACTACATGCGTAGTGCAGTGTATTAGAACTGTCAGCTACTCACTGACAGCAAGCATAGTGGGTCCTGACGTTGTCAGGACCCACTAGGCTTCCGTCTATGGCATAGCCGGACGCCATTGTTTGGTGTCCGGTTGCCATAGTCACCATCGCCGGCCGCTATCGCGTAGCAGGCCGGCGATGGCAGCTTAACCCCTAAAAAGCCGCGATCTCTATAGAACGCGGCTTTTAAGGGGTTAATCAGCGGGGACACAGCGATCGGTCCCCGCTGTAGGAGCTGTGACAGCTGCTGAACAAGACAGCAGTGTCACAGCTCCTGTATGTGTCGGGAGGACGGCCGAAACGGCCGTTACTCCCGAGACGTACTATTACGGCATGGAGCGCGAACGATACAGCTGCCATGACGTAATAGTACGTCAAGGAGCGGGAAGGGGTTAAATAAAATTGTATTAATTTTAAAAATTCTATACATACAAGTGAAGCAAAAAGATGCAATAAAGAGGTAAAGCAGGGCAATCATAATGTACAGTAAGAAAGATCACAATATGCACATAAAGACCAATGGGTTAATGAAAAGGTTAAAAAAATAAAAAAAATAAGATAAACCACAACCTTGTTAACTATACCAAAGAAAAGAAGAATAGTATTAGGACTTTAGAAAGGTAATTAGCAAGAACACCAAAATCAAGAAAGCACATAAAGGCTATGTACACCTATGAAAGGAATTAGTTTTCTAATCAACGTTTTATGTATTTTTAAACAACCATGAAATAGATTTAAAAAAAATATATATATATATATTCTGTTTTTACAATACAGCTGCTATGTATCCTGTATACATAGAAGCTGTATTGTTTTGTCTCAGCCGATTATGTCAGTACAGCTACACTGACAGCTCGGCTGAGATCAAGTCCTGCGTATCTCTGACACAGAGGATCCACCTAAAAACGAATACATCTAAGTAATAAACATAGATGTGATTGTTGTTAGCTGGATCCTATGTGTCAGAGACATGCAAGACCTACTTTCAGCCGAGTCGTCAGTTTAGCTGAGCTGCCGGACTTGGCTCAGGCAGAACGATACAGCTTCTATGTATACAGGATACATACTGTAGAAGCTGTATCATAAAAGGTAAAAAAAAAATAAAAAAAAAATTATATTTTAAAGTTGTTTAATAACATATTAACCCCTTCAGGACCAAGAGTCATTGATGCCTCAATGACCAGGCCTAAATTTAATGTTTTGGCATATATTCTTTTAAACTGTCATAACTGTTGAACTACTTCGGATAGCTTCACAACTTTTTTAGTTTTTTTTTTTTTTTAGGACAAATCACACTAATCCGTGTATGCGCTCAGGCGCTTCGTGTCTGTTCGGCTGTTTCCGGAAATAAATGTATCGGTGTACAGACTCAATAGAAAGCCTATGAGCCCGTAATCCGATACATCGGCTTTCCGGAAAAAGCCGAACAGACACGAAGCGGCTAAGCACTCACACGAGCACTTCAGCTGCTTTATTCTAGAGATTGGTGGGGGTCTTAGTGCTCGGACCCCCACCAATCAAAACTTCTGACATGTCACTATGACATGTCAGAAGTTTGCCAAAGGTTTAGCTACACTTTAACTAACTAACAATGTATTATCACGCTAACTAACCTACTAATCCTGCCTGCCTATTCTAACACTAAGGGGCACAGGAAATACAAAGTATATACTTTCTATATACTTTGTAAATGTATGTATATATATATATATATATACATACATGCCAAAGGGATATACATATATGCCAAAGGGATCAAATACTTATTTCTCTGTGCACAATGCAAATAAATATATATAATTTTGACTATGTTATACACAGCTGACATGCCGCTGCAATGGCTGCGATGGCTGTTACCGCCGATCGCAGCCATTTAACCCCTTCAATGCGGCTGTCAGTGACGTCCGCCGCATTGAAGTGGTTGACAGAGGGAGGGAGCTCCCTCTGTAACCCCCGAGCCCCCCCGCGATGGATCGCGGGTGGCGATTGTTGCTATGGCAACCAGGAAGCCGTTATTAGGCTTCCTGGTTGCCAAGGTAGGGTAGCTTATTAGGTGCTGCCCGAGGCAGGACCTAATACGCTAACTGTCAAATGAAGAATGACAGTTGCGATGCACTTGCACTACATAAGTAGTGCAGTGCATTGTACCGGGGATCAGAAGACCAGATCTTCAAGTCCCCAGGTCAGTGTAAAAGAAAAAGTTAAAAAGGTGAAAAAAAATGTGAAAGAAAAATAAATAAATAAAAGTTAATAAATAATAAATAAATAATAAAAACAACACTTGCCCTGTTTCCTTGATAAACTCCTTTATTATTAGAAAAAAATGAAAATATGAAAAAAAAATATATACATAATAGGTATCGCCGCGTTCGGAACGGCCTGATCTATAAAAATATCACATTATTTTTACCGCACGATGAACACCGTAAAAATTTTTAATAAAAAACAATGACAACATTTTATTTTTTTGAAATCTTGTCTCAAAAAAAATTTCATAAAAAGTGATCAAAAAGTTGCAAGTAATGCAAAATGGTACCAATAGAAACTACAGTTCGTCACACATAAAACAAGCCGTCCCGCAGCGATATCAACGAAAAAATAAGAAAGTTATGGCTGTCAGAAAATGGCGACACTAAAACATGATTTTTTTAGAAAAGAGTATTTTTATTGTGGGAATGTAGTGAAACGTAAAAAACAATATAAATTTGCTGTCGCTGTAATCGTATCGCCCCGCAGAATAAAGTTAACATGTTATTTATACTGCACGGTGAACACTGTAAAAAAAACAAAAAAGAAACGTGCTAGAATGGCTGTTTTTTGGTTTCCTCATCTCCCAAAAAATGAAATAAATAGTGGTAAAAAAAATCGCATGTCCCCCAAAACAGAACCAATAAAAATTACAGCTCGTTGCACAAAAAACGCGCCCTCACACAGCTCTGTCACCGGGAAAATAACACGTTATGACTCTCAAAACGCAATTATGCTAAATGATTCTAAATGACGGCCCAGACTCATTTTTAAGTCCAGTAGAATTTCACTAAATATCCACATCGTCATTTGCTGGACCCCACAGGTGGACCCCGTAGATGCAGCGGAGATGAGGAAACTTTAGGACCTTGTGCGGCTTATAGGGCTAGTGAAGAAGTCAAAGATTAGGCAATACTGGAGCGCAGATATTTTGTATAATACCCAATAAACCCGGCCTGTGTATAAAGGATTGGTTCAAAGCGACCACACCAATCCATGGATTATTCATTCACCCCATTATTACTTCATCCTATTATGACCTGTTGCACTCTGCCCAGCTTACATATACCCTGATGCACTCTGCCCAGCTTACATATGCCCTGATGTACTCCGCCCAGCTTACATATGCCCTGATGTACTCCGCCCAGCTTACATATGCCCTGATGCACTCTGCCCAGCTTACATATGCCCTGATGTACTCCGCCCAGCTTACATATACCCTGATGTACTCCTCACAGCTTACATATACCCTGATGTACTCCGCACATATTACATATACCCTGATGTACCCCGCACAGATTACATATACCCTGATGTACCCCGCACAGCTTACATATACCCTGATGTACTCCGCCCAGCTTACATATACCCTGATGTACTCCGCACAGCTTACATATACCCTGATGTACTCCGCACATATTACATATGCCCTGATGTACTCCGCACAGCTTACATATAGCCTGATGTACCCGCACATATTACATATACCCTGATGTACTCCGCCCAGCTTACATATAGCCTGATGTACTCCACAGTTTACATATAGCCTGATGTACCCGCACATATTACATATACCCTGATGTACTCTGCACAGCTTACATATACCCTGAAGTACCCGCACATATTACATATACCCGGATGTACTCCACAGTTTACATATACCCTGATGTACTCAACCCAGCTTACATATACCCTGATGTACTCCGCCCAGCTTACATATACCCTGATGTACTCCGCCCAGCTTACATATACCCTGATGTACTCCGCCCAGCTTACATATACCCTGATGTACTCCGCCCAGCTTACATATACCCTGATATACTCTGCCCAGCTCACATATGCCCCCACATTATAAGCTGAAATACCACTAATACACCAAGCAAAATCTGTGCTTCAAAAGCCAAATGGTGGTCCAACTGAGCCTGGCAGTGTACCCAAACGGCAATTTATGACCACATATGGGGTATTCTGGAGAACCCACTTAACAATTTATGGGATGTGTGTCTACGGTGGTACAAGCTGGGCGCAACACATTGGGCACTGAAATGGCATATTTGTGGAAAACAGCCATTTTCAATCTGCAACATCTATTGTTTACTCATTTTTGCAAAACACTTGTGCGGTCAAAATGCTCACTACACCCCTAGATCAATTCTTTGAGGGATCTAGTTTCCAAAATGGGGTAATTTTTCTGGAGTACCACTGTACTGGTACTATAGCTCAATACAACATGGTGTCAAAAAACGAATCTTATAAAATCTCCACTCCAAATACTAAATGGCACTCCTTCCCTTTAGAGCCTTGCTGTGTGTCCAAATAGCAGTTTATGACCACGTGTGGGGTATTTCCCTACTCTGAAGATGTTGCTTTACAAATGTTACGTAGCTTTTTCTCCTTTATTTGTTGAGAAAATGAAAAATTTTGAACTAATGCTGCGTCTTATTGGAAAATAATGTAATTTTTCATTTTCACTGCCCATTTCTAATAAAATATATGAGACACCTGTGGGGTCAAAATGCTCACTACACCCCTAGATTAATTCTTCAATGGGTGTAGTTTGCCAAATGGAGTCACTTTTGGGTAGTTTCCACTGTACTGCTACCTAAGGGGCTTTGCAAAAGCGACATGGCGCAGAAAAAATATCCAGCAAAATCTGCTCTCCAAAAGCCAAATGGCGCTCCTTCCCTTCTGAGCCCTGATGTGTATTCATACAGTACTTTATTACCACATATGGGGTATTTGCGTACTCTGGAGAAGTTGCTTTACAAATGTTACAGTGATTTTTCTCCTTTATTTGATGAGAAAATGAAACATTTTTACCTAAAGCTACGTCTTAGTGGAAAAAAAATGAAATTTTTCATGTTTACTGCCCACTAATGAAATCTATGAAACACCTGGGGGTCAAAATGCTCACTACACCCCTAGATTAATTCCTCTAAGGGTGTAGTTTCCCAAATGGAGTCACTTTTGGGGGGTTTCCACTGTACTGGTACCTTAGGCGCTTTACAAATGCGACATGATGCCGAGAAATCAAACCAGCAAAATCTGTACTTCAAAAGCTAAATGGCGTGCCTTCCCTTCTGAGTCCTGCCACTTCCCCAAACAGCCGTTTATGACCACATGTTGGGTATTTCCGTACTCTGGAGAAGTTGCTTTACAAATGTTGGGGTGCTTTTCATCATTTATTTGTTGAAAAAAATAAAATTTTTGAGGTAAAGCTATATCTTATTGGAAAATAATGTAATTTTTCAATTTCACTGCCCAATTCTAATGAAATCTATGACACACCTGTGGGGTCAAAATGCTCATTACACCCCTAGATGAATTCCTCAAGGGGTGTAGTTTCCTAAATGGAGTCACTTTTGGGGTGTTTCCACTTTACTGGTACCTTAGGAGCTTTACAAATGCGACATGGTGCAGAGAAATGAATCCAACAAAATCAGCGCTCCAAAAGCTAAATGGCATGCCTTCCCTTCCGAGTCCTGCCGCTTGCCCAAACAGCAGTTTATGACCACATGTTTGGTATTTCCGTACTCTGGAGAAGTTGCTTTACAAATGTTGGGGTGCTGTTAAGGATCTGCCTGGCACAGCTTCTGTATCTACGCCCATAGGTAATCAGTCTGCACCTGCTTCTATGTCTGTGAGACTGACTCCATCTTCCACCACTCAGGATGGCAGGCTTAGGAGTGGGAGAACCTATCACAGCCTGGCCAGACGGAGCTAGCTCCCGCCCTCTGTCTATTTATACCTGCCTTTCCTGTTCCTCCTTGCTTGTGAGTCTTCTCGTTTGGTTTCCTGGCCCTGCTGCAGCTTCTTGAACTATTTGACCCTGCTTCATACTGACCCTGGCTTACTGACTACTCTCCTGCTCTGCGTTTGGTACCTCGTACACTCCTGGTTTGACTCGGCTTGTTCACTACTCTCCTGCTCTGCGTTTGGTACCTCGTACACTCCTGGTTTGACTCGGCTCGTTCACCACTCTTGTTGCTCTCGGTGTTGCCGTGGGCAACTGCCCCTTTTCCCTTGCTTCTGTGCACCCTTGTCTGTTTGTCTGTCGTGCACTTATTGAGTGTAGGGACTGTCACCCAGTTGTACCCCGTCGCCTAGGGCGGGTCGTTGCAAGTAGGCAGGGACTGAGTGGCGGGTAGATTAGGGCTCACTTGTCTGTTTCCTTACCCCCGTCATTACATAATCACAAGCCCATATACCTAGTCTACCCTGGTCCCTCACACTACTATGGACCCCCTTGAGACCCTGGCTCAGCAAATGCAGGGCCTCTCCTTACAGGTCCGGGCCCTGGCTCAGAGGGTCAACCAGCCTGATGCTACCATGGTAGTGCCCCTCACATCACCACTTGAACCCCACCTCAAGTTGCCTGACCGGTTCTCAGGGGACCGGAAGACTTTTCTCTCCTTTCGGGAGAGTTGTAGGCTCTATTTTCGCTTAAAGAGGCTCTGTCACCAGATTTTGCAGCCCCCATCTGCTATTGCAGCAGATAGGCGCTGCAATGTAGATTACAGTAACGTTTTTATTTTAAAAAAACGAGCATTTTTGGCCAAGTTATGACCATTTTCGTATTTATGCAAATGAGGCTTGCAAAAGTACAACTGGGCGTGTTGAAAAGTAAAAGTACAACTGGGCGTGTATTATGTGTGTACATCGGGGCGTGTTTACTACTTTTACTAGCTGGGCTTTCTGATGAGAAGCATCATCCACTTCTCTTCAGAACGCCCAGCTTCTGGCAGTGCAGATCTGTGACGTCACTCACAGGTCCTGCATCGTGTCGGCACCAGAGGCTACAGTTGATTCTGCAGCAGCATCAGCATTTGCAGGTAAGTAGCTACATCGATTTACCTGCAAACGCCGATGCTGCTTCAGAATCATCTGTAGCCTCTGGTGCCGATGTGTCCTCGCTCGTCTGACACGATGCAGGACCTGTGAGTGACGACACAGCGTGATCTCTCGAGAACACGGCTGTGTCTGCACTGCCAGAAGCTGGGCGTTCTGAAGAGAAGTGGATGATACTTCTCGTCAGAAAGCCCAGCTAGTAAAAGTAGTAAACACGCCCCGATGTACGCACATAATACACGCCCAGTTGTACTTTTACTTTTCAACACGCCCAGTTGTACTTTTGCAAGCCTCATTTGCATAAATACGAAAATGGTCATAACTTGGCCAAAAATGCTCGTTTTTTAAAAATAAAAACGTTACTGTAATCTACATTGCAGCGCCGATCTGCTGCAATAGCAGATAGGGGTTGCAAAATCTGGTGACAGAGCCTCTTTAAAGCCCCACTCCTCAGGTTCTGAGAGCCAGCGGGTGGGTATAATTATGTCCCGGCTCCAGGAAGGGCCCCAAGAATGGGCCTTCTCCTTGGCTCCTGACGCCCCTGAACTTTCCTCCGTTGATCTTTTCTTTTCTGCTCTCAAACTCATTTATGACGAGACTGACAGGACTGCCTTTGCCGAGAGTCAGCTGGTGACCTTACGTCAGGGTAAGAGACCTGTTAAGGAGTATTGCTCTGACTTTAGGAAGTGGTGCGTAGCTTCTCGGTAGAATGACCCTGCCTTAAGGTGCCAGTTTAGGTTGGGTCTGTCGAACGCCCTGAAAGACCTGCTAGTTAGCTAGCCCTCTTCTGACTCCCTAGACCAGGTTATGGCTTTAGCGGTACGACTTGACCGACGTCTCAGGGAACGACAACGTGAACGTTTTTGTGTTTTCTCCTCTGACTCCCCCATGATGCCTCCCGAGGATCCGTTGCTTCGTTCTTCCACGGAAGACTCGGAGGTACCTATGCAACTCGGGGCCTCCGTGTCCCCCCAGCAACGTAGAGAGTTTCGCAGGAAGAATGGTCTCTGCTTCTATTGTGGGGATGACAAGCATCAAGTGAACACCTGTCCTAGGCGTAAGAATAAGCAGCCGGAAAACTTCCGCGCCTAAGTGATCATCGGGAAGGTCACTTGGGCGCACAGGAAAACGTAATAAAATCTTGCTTCCCTTTCAGGTCTCTTTTGGTGGTAGGTCTGCTACCGGCAGTGCCTTCATGGATTCAGGGTCGTCTGCTAATATCATGTTTGTGGAATTTGCTATGTCTCTAGCTATGCCTTGATTTGCCTAAACCTGTCCCGGTAGTGGGTATCGACTCCACTCCTCTTGCTAATGGTTATTTTACGCAGCATACCCCTGTTTTTGAACTCCTTGTTGGCTCCATGCATTTGGAGCAGTGCTCTGTGCTGTTGATGCAGGGATTATCGTCCGATTTGGTTTTAGGCCTTCCCTGGTTGCAGTTGCATAATCCCACGTTTGACTGGAATACTGGGGATCTTACCAAATGGGGTAATGAATGCTTGACGTCATGTTTTTCTGTTAATTCTATTTCTCCCCCTGAGGAGGTGAACACGCTACCTGAGTTTGTTCAGGACTTCGCTGATGTTTTCTCTAAGGAGGCCTCCGAAGTGTTACCTCCTCATAGAGAATACGATTGTGCTATCGATTTGGTACCAGGAGCTAAGCTCCCTAAGGGTATGATATTTAATCTCTCTTGTCCCGAACGTGAAGCCATGAGAGAGTATATTAAGGAATGCCTGGCCAAGGGTTACATTCGCACCTCTACTTCTCCGGTAGGTGCTGGCTTCTTCTTCGTAGGGAAGAAGGACGGTGGTCTTAGGCCATGCATTGACTTCCGTAACTTGAATAAGGTCACTGTAAGGAACCAGTTTCCCCTTCCTTTGATTCCTGATCTCTTTAATCAGGTTCAGGGGGCCCAATGGTTCTCTAAGTTTGATCTACGGGGGGCGTATAACCTTATCCGCATCAAAGAGGGGGATGAGTGGAAGACTAAGTTTAACACGCCCGAAGGTCATTTCGAATACCTTGTCATGCCCTTTGGGTTGTGTAATGCTCCCGCGGTCTTCCAGAATTTCATAAATGAGATTTTAAGAGATTACCTGGGGGTATTTCTTGTAGTGTACCTTGATGACATACTTGTGTTTTCCAAGGACTGGTCCTCCCACATTGAGCAAGTCAGGAAGGTGCTCCAGGTCCTTCGGGAAAACAAACTGTTTGCAAAGACCGAAAAATGTGTGTTTGGGGTGCAGGAGATACCATTTTTGGGTCAAATCCTCACTCCTCATGAATTCCGCATGGACCCCACCAAGGTCCAGGCTGTGGCGGAATGGGTCCAACCTGCCTCCCTGAAGGCGTTACAGTGCTTCTTGGGGTTCGCTAATTATTACAGGAGATTTATTGCTAACTTCTCGGTCATCGCTAAGCCTCTTACGGATCTCACTCGCAAGGGTGCTGATCTCCTCCGCTGGCCTCCTGAGGCTGTCCAGGCTTTTGAGGTCCTTAAGAAGTGCTTTATCTCGGCCCCGGTGTTGGTTCAGCCCAACCAAATGGAGCCATTTATCGTGGAGGTTGACGCGTCCGAGGTGGGAGTGGGGGCTGTCTTGTCCCAGGGTACCAGGTCCCTCACCCATCTCCGTCCCTGTGCCTACTTCTCCAGGAAGTTTTCGCCCACTGAGAGTAACTATGATATTGGCAACCGCAAACTCTTAGCCATTAAATGGGCATTTGAAGAGTGGCGCCACTTCCTGGAGGGGGCTAGGCACGAGGTAACGGTCCTTACCGACCACAAGAATCTGGTTTTCCTAGAATCTGCCCGGAGGCTAAACCCGAGACAAGCTCGATGGGCGTTATTTTTTACCAGATTCAACTTTTTGGTTACCTATAGGGCTGGGTCTAAAAATGTTAAGGCTGATGCACTGTCGCGTAGCTTCATGGCCAGCCCTCCTTCGGAGGAAGATCCTGCTTGTATTTTGCCTCCAGGTATAATCATTTCCTCTATTGATTCTGATTTAGTTTCTGAAATTGCTGCTGATCAAGGTTCAGCTCCCGGGAACCTTCCTGAGAACAAGCTGTTTGTTCCCCAGGAATTCCGGCTAAGGGTACTTAGGGAAAATCATGACTCCGCTCTATCTGGTCATCCAGGCATCCTGGGTACCAAACATCTCATTGCCAGAAACTATTGGTGGCCTGGGTTGCCTAAGGACGTTAAGGCCTACGTCGCCGCTTGTGAGGTTTGTGCTAGGTCCAAGACTCCCAGGTCCCGACCAGCGGGCTTACTACGTTCTTTGCCCATTCCCCAGAGACCTTGGACCCATATCTCCATGGATTTTATCACCGATTTGCCTCCATCTCAAGGCAAGTCGGTGGTGTGGGTTGTAGTAGACCGCTTCAGTAAGATGTGCCACTTTGTGCCCCTCAAAAATCTACCCAATGCTAAGACGTTAGCTACCTTGTTTGTCAAACACATCCTGCGTCTCCATGGGGTCCCTGTCAATATTGTTTCTGACAGAGGGGTACAATTTGTTTCTTTGTTTTGGAGAGCCTTCTGTAAAAAGTTGGAGATTGATCTGTCCTTCTCCTCTGCCTTCCATCCTGAAACTAATGGCCAAACTGAGAGGACTAATCAGTCTCTAGAACAATATTTAAGGTGTTTTATCTCTGACTGTCAATATGATTGGGTCTCATTCATTCCCCTCGCCGAATTTTCCCTTAATAACCGGGTCAGTAACTCGTCAGGGGTCTCACCCTTTTTCTGTAATTTTGGGTTTAATCCACCGTTCTCCTCCGTTTCACCTGGTAGTTCCAACAATCCCGAGGTAGAGGTCGTTCATCGGGAACTGTGCACAGTCTGGGCCCAGGTTCAGAAGAACCTAGAGGCGTCCCAGAGCATACAAAAAACTCAGGCAGATAGAAGACGTTCTGCTAAACCCTTGTTTATGGTCGGGGATCTGGTGTGGCTATCGTCTAAGAACTTGCGCCTTAAAGTCCCGTCAAAGAAGTTTGCTCCCCGGTTTATAGGGTCGTACAAGGTCATTGAAGTCCTGAATCCTGTCTCCTTCCGACTGGAGTTGCCCACATCTTTTCGAGTACACGACGTGTTTCATGCCTCCCTCCTTAAACGCTGCTCTCCGTCCTTGGCTCCCTCGAGGAAACCTCCTGTCCCCGTTCTCACCCCTGAGGGGGTAGAATTCGAGGTGGCCAAGATTGTGGACAGCAAGATGGTCCAAGGCTCCCTCCAGTATCTGGTCCATTGGAGAGGATACAGGCCTGAGGAGAGGACGTGGGTACCCGCCCGGGATGTTCACGCTGGGGTATTGGTCAGGAGGTTCCACCTTCGTTTCCCCAATAAACCAGGTCCATCTAGAAAGGGTCCGGTGGCCCCTTTTAAAAGGGGGGGTACTGTTAAGGATCTGCCAGGCACAGCTTCTGTATCTACGCCCATAGGTAATCAGTCTGCACCTGCTTCTATGTCTGTGAGACTGACTCCATCTTCCACCACTCAGGATGGCAGGCTTAGGAGTGGGAGTGAGCTAGCTCCCGCCCTCTGTCTATTTATACTTGCCTTTCTTGTTCCTCCTTGCTTGTGAGCCTTCTCGTTTGGTTTCCTGGCCCTGCTGCAGCTTCTTGAACTATTTGACCCTGCTTCATACTGACCCTGGCTTACTGACTACTCTCCTGCTCTGCGTTTGGTACCTCGTACACTCCTGGTTTGACTCGGCTTGTTCACTACTCTCCTGCTCTGCGTTTGGTACCTCGTACACTCCTGGTTTGACTCGGCTCGTTCACCACTCTTGTTGCTCTTGGTGTTGCCGTGGGCAACTGCCCCTTTTCCCTTGCTTCTGTGTACCCTTGTCTGTTTGTCTGTCGTGCACTTATTGAGCATAGGGACTGTCGCCCAGTTGTACCCCGTCGCCTAGGGCGGGTCGTTGCAAGTAGGCAGGGACTGAGTGGCGGGTAGATTAGGGCTCACTTGTCTGTTTCTTACCCCCGTCATTACAGGTGCTTTTCCTCATTTATTTGTTGAAAAAGTAAAAAATTTGTAATAATGTAATTTTTCATTTTCACTGCCCAATTCTAATGAAATCTATGATACACCTGTGGTTTCAAAATGCTCACTACACCCCTAGATGACATCCTCAAGGCGTGTAGTTTCCAAAATGGGGTATTTTCTGGGGTGTTTCCTTTGTTTCGGCACCACAAGACCTCTTCTAACCTGACATGGTGCCTGAAATATAATCTAAGAAAAGGAAGGCCCTAAAATCCTATATGTGCTCCTTTGCTTCTGAGGCTAGTATTTCAGTCCAGTAGCGCACTAGGGCCACATAAGGAATATTTCTAAAAATTGCAGAATCAGGGCAATAAATATTCAGTTGTGCTTCTCCGGTAAAAACCTTCAGTATTACAGGAAAAATGGATTAAAAGGGAATTTCTGCAAAAAAAATGACATTTTTTAAATTTCCCCGCTACTTTGCTTTAATTCCTGTGAAACGCCTAAAGGGTTAAAAAAAACTTTCTGAATCCTGTTTTGAATACTTTGAGGGGTGCAGTTTTTAAAGTGGGGTGATTTGTGTGGGTTTCTAATATATAAGGCCCTCAAAGCCACTTGACAACTGAACTGTTCCCTAAAAAAATGGTTTTTTGACATTTTCTTGAAAATGTGAGAAATTGCTGCTAAACTTATAAGTCTTGTAACGTCCTATAAAAATAAAAGCATGTTCAAAAAATGATGCCAATCTAAAGTAGACATATTGGAAAAGTTAGCTAGTAACTATTTTGTGTGGTATATCTATCTGTCTTACAAGCAGATACATTTTAATTTAGAAAATGCTAATTTTTTTCACATTTTTTTTTCACACAAAAATATTGAATATATCGACCAAATTTTTTCACTAACATAAAGTACAATATGTCACGAGAAAACAATCTCAAAATCGCTTGGATAGGTAAAAGCATTCCCGAGTTATTACCACATAAAGTAACACACGTCAGATTTAAAAAATGAGGCTCTGTCATTTGGTCCAAAAGTGGCTCAGTCCTGAAGGGGTTAAATAGTGTACCTAGCTTTTAAGCCTGCAAACATAAACAGAGACAATAAAAAAAAAAGTGCGAGAGGAGGCAATGAGGAAAACGAAAAAGCACAGGAAAATAATTTAGAGAGAGAGAGATTCCAAATCCAATAGTCAAGCAGCTAGAATCAAGGTACATCATTTTTTCTTACCAAAACCTGCATCTCTTTCCGATAAATCTCAGATAAGAGAAAACAGGGAGCTGAAAAGGCAAAGCAAGCATCTAAGTTCTTCAGTATAATGAAGGCATTCCATAAAGGCACTAAAAGGAGGAATGCACATGGGAACTCTCATGGATCCAGAGATCAAAGTCAACATTGGTGTCTAAGGGGTAGGGGGCTTACTATGTTTATATCAGTATTACTTATATATATATATACACACATATATATACACACATATATATACACATATATATATATATATATATATATATATATATATATATAATAACCATAGAACAAAGTAACGGCACCAGGACTTCAAGGTAGATGAAACAGGGTGGATTTATTCACATCAAGTGAGCAATGTTTCGGCAGATGCAACTGCCTTTCTCAAGCTTGAGAAAGGCAGTTGCATCTGCCGAAACGTCGCTCACTTGAGGTGAATAAATCCACCCTGTTTCATCTACCTTGAAGTCCTGGTGCCGTTACTTTGTTCTATGGTTATTTTATATTGAAATTTGGGAACTGATATATATATAGTAAATCCTTTCAAAATACGAGACAGCACACCTTGATATTGAAAAAAGTGGATTTATTCACCACATGCAACGTTTCAGCCCTACTCCATGGGGCCTTTCTCAAGCATATATATATACAGATCCAAAACTGTAATTTTAGTTTAGTGCAGAGACAACACATGAAAGTTCATACTTGGAAATATGACACAGGTTATACAGTACTTACCTTCTTAACTTCATATTTAATAGCTAGTTGAACTCGGCTTAGTGAAGGTCGGTGTCTCTGAGATTCCAATGGTTCAGCATCCACATCTCCATTTAAGATAGCCTCCACCTCTTCAGAATCCCGGCATAAGTCCAGGACGCCCACCACAAAGTCTTTGCATTGCATAGACAATTTGCGATAGTCATTCTAAAAAATTATGCAGAAATACAATGTTAAAATTGTTGTCTTGTGATAATTTCCTTTGATAAAACTGCTTATTGTCTGAGCTTAATAAATATAGAATAATAATAAAATATTCATTCATTCATGTTTTTATTAGATTATTGTACATACCTTTTAAGAATAGAGTAATCCATTAAACTGAACATATGTTGCTAAATTTACTGAATATTTTAATAATGGGGGCGACATTTATTCCAATGCCAAACTTGACATGAACGAACTTGTGTAATTCAATTATATTCATCTACATTTATATACACTGAAGCTGGTCATACACATAATAACGGTCTTAATGATTATTTTAAATTTATATTTTCTTTCCTTTGGAGATAAGAAGAACCAGAGGTGTTTGTTAGCCACTTATCTCACGCCACCTATTGAAAAACATGGCTGTTTGACGGAGCTTAAACGCTATGGAAAGCTGAACTGACAGAATCGGCAGACAGAGAATGATACAGCTTCTATGTATACAAAATAAAAATAAAACATTCAAAAGGTGTACATATGCTTATGTATATGCACACAAGATTAGCAGTGGATCCCATATGTTGGGTTTCACTGACATAAATCTAATGTGTCAGCTTTAGACATAGTGACAGTTTCTTACGTTTTCAAGAATTAACAAACCCTGGACATTGGCCATAGTTTTAAGTGCATATGTCTGAAGACAAATACAGTGATCCTTTACCATTGTAAAAGAAAAACATTGTAAAGTGAGACCACAACCCTATGAAAAACTGTTAGGCTTTATTCACAATAGCATAATGGCTTCCGTTTATAATGTAAGTCATGATGCTAAGATGGATCGCCTTTCTGACAGATCCAAACTGACACTGACAGATCTCACTGACTTTAATAGGGTACAACAGGATTCTGGTATTTTAGAAGACAAAAATATAGCTGCAGACGGCACTATTCTTGTTATCAAAAAAACACCCGATGGAGGCTCCCAATGCGGATGTGAACACAGCCCTTTTTAGTTCCAAATTTCATAAAATGTTAACCTTAAATAAAACATGGGACTGGGTTACTGAATATAATCTCATGCTTTCCTATGGACTAATATAAAGCAGCGTGCTGTAAAAATAATATGATGTAGAATGTGTAGCATGTCCCTTGCAGTTCCCCCTATGCACCTCCAGCAAGGAGTGAGTGACTATTTCTCACTCATTACTGCTGCAAAGTTGAAGCCTTGCATTAGCAATGAGTACACCGCTGACTATTCAAGCCATATGAGTTTGCCACAGTTATTGTATAAGCCAGCATACTGGTAAATACATGCTCACTTTATGATGGTCAAGGAAAAGCCACTGTAAAGTAATTGTAAATAATTGTAAGGTAGGGGGAAAGGGGGCTGTATACTCTACAGCTCGAGGGTCTAACACACTTTATATTAGCAAGAAACCTAACTTCAAGAACTCCAACTAAGCTCATTTCATGTTATATAAGTGCCATATTTCAAGATGAACTCTGACAGCCATGACAAGTTACAGGCACTATTATTTGGGAATTGTGTTTAAACAACTCGGGACTATCCACACACTGATTCTTTTTTGTTTTACAAGCAGAGCTCTTCTGAGAGCTGTCATGTCATCTAGAAGATTGCTTGCCATTATACTGGACTTCTGTGAAGGAATAAGTTATCATAAATCCCAAGAGACCCTTTCAGATCAACAGCAAATGACACACAAAAAAGCATATTCCTTAGCTATAAACTTAATGTCTCTTGTATGGAGCCCTATCCCAAGTCTTCTAAAATACATCCAAGATTTCTTTGGCATGCAATGTTTTTAAATGTAGTTTTTTAACACTTTCCAACAATTTACTTGAGCATGACTAGCGATAACAACTGCACATGACTAGCGATAATAATTTCTCTCTTCTGTAGAAGTGGATAATAGAGGACAGTAAAATAGTTTAATATGTCATTATGATCTATCTATCTATCTATCTATCTATCTATCTATCTATCTATCTATCTATCTATCTATCTATCTATCTATCACGGTCTGTGGATATGTGGACCCACTAGGCCGCACCGTCCTAGCGGGAAGGCAGCTGGCCAAACACCAGAGCACCCAATCAATACAAAGTCCAGCACAAGGGTACCTGAATAGTCCAGACAGTGGTAGAGGCTTTAGCATTGATGGGGCTGGATGTGGCAGATTGCACCAGACGTGGCGGATGATAGAAGGTGCAGCAGGTTGCACCAGACGTGGCGGACAACAGTAGGTGCGGCAGGTTGCGCCAGACGTGGCGGACGGCAGCAGGTGCAGCAGGACATGACTCCAACACTAGACAGGCTAGGAACAAGGCACGGGATACAGGTAGCAGGGCACGGGAACATTGGGAACAGGATAACACTGTGGGACCATTTGCAAAGACTAATGTGGGAATTACTAACAACGCTCAGGCAGGTAGTGAAGGGGCAGGTCCCCTTAAATAGTCCAGAGTGATTGAGGCTAATTTAAAATATAATTCATGTGCGCGCGCTGGCCCTTTACGGCCAGGCACGAGCGTGTGCGTGCACCCTACGGGACAGTGCTTAGCAGAGCAGAAGTGAGTGCTGGTGTCTCCTAGGAAGGAGATGCCGGCCAGCACTCACAGATCCATGGCCGCGGCCGCTGAGGGGTGATTAGGAACGGCGGTCCGCGGCCATGGACGCTACACTATCTATCTATCTATCTATCTATCTATCTATCTATCTATCTATCTATCTATCTATTTATTTCTACTCTGCCCTGGTAAACTGTAAGTGCTATTAATGTGAAGTTGAAGCATCTAGGAGTAACAACAGCTCAGCCACAAAGCAGCAGACCATGAGGATAGGCCATCAATTTCTTATGACTGGACAATCCCATTAATGCTATAGCATACAAAGACTCTTTATAAAATTGTATACTTCCAATTTTGTGACAATAGTTCGGTGAAGGCCCTTTCCTGTTCCAGCATGACAGGGGCCCCTGTGCACAAAGCAAGGTCCATAAAGACATTGTGTGACTAGTTTGGTATGGAGGAACATGAGTGGCCTGCACAGAGCCCTGACCTAAACCTCATCCTACACCTTTGGGAAGAATTGGAACGCCAATTCAGAGCCAGACCTTCTCATTCAACATCAGTGTCTGAACTTTCAAATGATTTTTTAGCTGAAGGGGCACAAGTTTCCACAGACACACTCCAATATCTTGTGGAAGGACTTTCAAGAAGAGTGGAGGCTGTTATACTAACAAAAGAGGTCCCAACTTCATATTAATGCCCATGGTTTTAGAATGGGATTTCCAACAAGCTTATATAGGTGTGATGGTCATTTCCACATTCTTTTGGCCATATTATGTGTGTGTGTGTGTGTGTGTATATGCACATTCTATATATATATATATATATATATATATATATATATATATATATATATATCTACTTCATTGTATGAACACTGAAACATCTGAATGCTGTGGTGAATTTAAACCTTAAAACCGACTGCAGAGTTCTAAACCTCCTCTGGCATTAACATCAGCACAATAACTGTGTGCCAGGAGATTCATGGCATAAGTTTCCATGGCCGAGCAGCTGCATGCAAGCCTTACATCACCAAGTGTAGAGTCCCATTAACACACTACTAAATGTGATATGTAATTTGTTTTATTTTGTATTAAACTTTGTTCCAGTCAGAAACCTCATTAAGATTAATGTTTGCATTGTATTTGATGTTATATGTCATTGTACCTTAAAATACCTGGGCTAAACCATCTGAGGCTGGAGCAGGAGGGTAAGGTTTCTCCTATTTCTATTATAGTTTTCTCTGAAGATTGTTCTGGAAGGAGCACGCAGTTAAACTGCTATAGGCTTGCCCACTCCCTGTCCTGTGTCAGTTAGTGGCAGCAAAGTTCAGCTTAGGATGGGCTGATTAGAGGTTGTACCATAGAGGAGCAGACTGTGAGGAGTTTTCCCTGGGCCTCACAGCCAACACTGGGTCGTGGCTGTGAGGCCCAGGGCTCAGAAGTTTTTGCCAGCTTACATCTTGCTTTTGTGTGGAAGCTCTGCACCTCAAAGTTAGGAATTGCATACAAATTAAATATATGTGCACCCTGCCATTGAGAACTGCATGCTAGAGAATTTTCCATGATCTGGTTAATCCTCTTGACTTGACCATTGGACTGGGGATGATGGGCTGAGGAAAAGTCCAATCTCACATCCGGGAGTTTACAGAGGGCTCTCCAGAATTTTGAGGTAAATTGAACCCCCCCCCCGATCAGACATGATGTGAAGGGGCAAGCCATGCAAGCGGAATATGTGCTGAATAAAGATACTAGCTAGTCGAGGAGGTAGGCCGATCAGGGGATAAAATCTGCCATCTTCGAAAACTGGTCCACCACCACCCAGACAATGTGTCATCCTGCTAAGGGAGGAAGGTCTATGACAAAGTCCATTGCAATGTGCTGCCAAGGGCCATTGGGTACAGGCAGAGGTTGGAGCAGACCGGCGGCAAGCTTGTCTTTGATTTCAGAGGATAGACCCTGCCAGCATATGGCCACTAAGGCGTCGCTGTTCCAGGTCAGTTCAGCCGCCAGGGAACGTAACCGAATGGCGTACTCTCCCACAGAGGTGTCTCCTTGGCACAGGGTCAGCAGGGATGCAGCTGCTGAAGTGAGTCGTCCAGGTTCCTGAAATACTGTGCAGAAAGTTTGTAGGAAGCATGCTAAGTCACGAGTCTCTGGTCCCTGACGTTGCCAGATGGGATTCGCCCATGCCAGGGCTTTGCCAGCCTGGAGAGAGACTATGAATGTGATCCTAAAACCATTGGAAGGAAATGCTCTGGCATGTAGGCTGAAGTGGATCTGGCACTGTTGCAGAAATCCTCTGTAGGCCCTCACATCTCTGTCGTAGCAAGGAGGTAGTGACAGCGAGAATCGGAAGTCGGCACTGACAGGAGGTGTAACAGGAGGAACAGCCGGAGCAACAGGAGCAGGTGCTGTGGTGGCTGCAGCTTGCGCATCCAGCCGATGTGCAATGGAATTCACCGCCAGGAGGCATTGGTCCGGTCTCATATGTGTAATGTTTGTGGTCGCTGACCACGAACTTCTTCCATACAGTCGACGCCCTTCTCTCCAGAGATGTCTGCACATACGGCCGTCCTGTTCCACAGTGACGACCAGGGTGCGCTCGCGAGCTCAGTCCAGACTTAAGAAGCTAAAGGGCACGCAGGTGGGAGATTGAGCTGATTGCTCCCAGAGCACACTGGGCTATAAGAAGGGCCCAGCCCCTTCCTCCTATGCCTGAGCGTTGTTGTCGTACCCAAAGTTTGTCTGTGCAAATGGTCTCCTAGTGTCTTCCAGTTCCCAGTGTTTCCTGTACCTGTATCCTGTGCTATACTGGTCAAGTGCCGTGCTGAGCTGTAGTCGTGCTGTGCTGCATACCACACCTGTCCTGCTACACCACGCCTGACATCTGCCTGCTGCCTAGTCCCAGCCGAGCCTGCCTTGCTACTGTCCGAGCTGCCGCTGGTACCCTATACGAACTATAGACTGTCATCTGCGCCCTTTTGGCCAGCTGCCATACCGTTAAGGCGATACGGCCCAGTGGGTCCACGAACCCAACGTGACAATATGTCTGCCTGCATGGCTTGTGACGTCATCGTGGTCTTGGGTTGGCCAGCGGGGTCCATAGCCTGAGCGTAATGTCATGATCTGTTGGTGTGTGGACCCACTGGGCCGCACCGCCGTAGCGGGATAGCAGCAGGCCAAACTACAGTGTACCAAGTCAATATATAAAGTTCAAGCACAAAGGTACCTGTAATAGTCCAGACAGTAGCAACGGCTAGGCACAGATGAGATCTTGACGGCAGATGATGCAAATGAGACAGATGACACCAGACGTGGTGTAACACCGCAGACGTGGACAATGGCAGAACTCGACTCCAACACTATAGCGTGGCATACGAACAACTACAACACGGGATACAGGTAGCAGGGCACAGGAACAACGGGGACAGGATAACACTAAGGGACCATTTGCAAGACTAACTGAGAAATACGAACAACGCTCAGGCAAGTAGTAAAAGGGAAGAGCCCTTCTTATAGTCCAGGGTGATCATGGGCTAATTACTGATGATTTACCGTAGGGTGCGCGCGCATGCTTGCGCCCGGCCTTAAAGGGCCAGTGCGGGCGCACCCTACGGGACACAGCAGAGTGGAGCAGAAGTGAGCGTTGGCATCTCCTAGGGAGGAGATGGGGACCAGCGCTCACAAGTCCATGGCTGTGGCCATCGAGGGGTGAGTAATCCTGACTGTCCGCGGCCGTGGATGTAACACTTAGTTTCAATGAAGGGAAATCTTAATGCTTCAGCATACCAAGATATTTTGGATAATTGTATGCTTCCAACTTTGTGGGAACAGTTTGGGGAAAGTCCTTTTCTGCTCCAACATGACAGTGCCCCAGTTCACAAAGAAAGGGCCATAAAGTTATGGTTGGGTGAGTTTAATGTGAAAGACTGGCCCACACAGAGCTCTGACCTCAACCTCATCGAACACCTTTCGGATGAACTAGAACGGAGATTGCGAGCCAACATCTTCCAATATCAGTGTCTGACCTCACAAATGCTCTTCTGGATGAATAAGCAAAAATTTCCAGACACACTCTAAAATCTTGTAGAAAGCCTTCCCAGAAGAGTGGAAGCTGTTTTAGCTACAAAGGGGGACCAACTCAATATTAATGCCTATGGATTTGAAATGGGATGTCATTAAAGCTCCTGTAGGTGTAATGTGTAGGTTTCCTAATACATTTGCCCATATATTGTATTGCCATGTATATTGTGGAAAAAACTGAAAAGGGGCTTTTAATTTACACTACATAACTATGTATTATAGTGTATGGTAATTTTTACCGGCTCCTATTAAGCTTTGCCTCTGGCAGGGCTTAAGTGAGTATTCCCAGATTCGTCAATGATCACCTATCCATAGCATAGGTGATAATTGTCTGATCGCAGGGGGCTTAAGTGCCCACTTTTACATTCAATGTCTATGAGAATGACTAGTACCTGTGTTTCTGTCATTCCCAAAGACTTTGAATGCAGCAGCAGAGCCCATGCTTTAACGCCGCTTATTCAATGCTCCAACACTGGCCGTTGCAGTTCCAACCCGGAAGCCCACTCTATGCACCCCCCTACTATAACGTACAGTTAAGTCATATGTCGGTAAGGGGTTAAAGGGTTATTCCCATCCAAGACATTTATGGCATATCCCCAAATACTCAAAGTGTAGTCTGCCTTTCGGAGCAAAATATTTTTATTGCACTTCTGGCTAAGAGCCAGAGACAAGACAACATTGCAGTCAATTAACAAATTTCACACATGCCATATGTAGCAACTTCAAAGAGAAAATTAGATTGTAACTCATCATTCACATCTTGATACCCAAACCGAGGCTGACACTGAATTAAAGGAAAACTGGAAACATTCAGTCTATCCTGTAAGTGTGTTTAATTTAGAAACTCCAGAAATAAATGTAAGTTTAAGATTGTTGTAAACATATGTCAATGATGTATAATCCAATGGAATGCACAGATGTGCCTACTATGACTTCAACTGTCTCTTTACCTGTGATGGACCAAACCTAGCAAAGCTAATATCAACAAGCTATGTATATTTAAATATATCTATATATACTGTGAGCTTTTCAGGGGAATTATCTCATGGGATTGCCCTCTCTTGGGTAAGATGGTTGGCACACAAAGGAAGATCCCTCAAATACAACGGGTCTCATAGAAATAGCCTCAGACAGTTTTATTATCTCCTCATGCAGAAAAGACAAAACACATCAATAGTATGGCAAAATAAATCCTAGACCAGCTGGCCACTAACTAAATATATAGCGTCCTTCGCTATCAGGCTTTAGGTCTACAAACCAGCACCTCCAAACACTTTTGTACTTTACCAGATCTTCTTGACTCCCACAGGCTGGCAATGCCCGTCTTTCTTAGGTTAAGAACTTGTCTTCTTACCTTCAATAGTCCGAGAGCAGCTTCTGTCTTATTTGGGGGGAGGGGGAAGCAAAATGGAGGGATTAGAAGAACATACCTATAGGAGGTTAGCGAGAAACAAGCTGACGTTGTTCTTAATGCACAAGGTGTGGTGCAAACAGATACTGGGAGTGGGGGAATGCAGTAAATATACTCCACTATGGAAAAAGCTATTTTTGTGGGAATTGTATCGATTAGAAGGCATGCAAGGGTGGGAGCAGAAGGGAATACTAGTCTAAGTCAATTATTTGAGGACACAACCCTGAAATCTTTCCAACAATTAAAAGACGAGTTCCACTTGGAACAGGCTATGTTTTATCAATACCTGCAGATTCGCCATGCCCTACAGACCCAAAACACTTCAGTAGACTTGACAATTCATGCCTTGGGAGTATTGGAGTATGTTACTAAAGCGCCTGCTACTAAGGGGTTGATTTCGTTGGTATATAGGACTATGTTATCAAAGTACCTAGGGAACCTTATGAAACCCATAAGAGCGAAATGGGAACAGGATGTAGGTCCTATACCCAAAGAGCACTGGCAGGCAATTCTTGCATCACCTGGAAATCTGTCCATGAATATAGCACAGAGGAGATCACAAATCTTTTTACTACACAGGGTGTACAGGACGCCATGGGTTTTGAAAAGAATGGGAGTTAAAACTGATGCTAGGTGTCCTAGGTGCCCAGTGGAGAAAGCGGATATTTTTCACATATTTTGGGCCTGCGGTACTCTCAGTAACCTCTGGGGGGAAGTGACAGATTTGATATGGCAGGTCTATGAGGAGAGGCTTCCAGAGGATCCAAAGGTGCTGCTTTTTGGGTATGTTGGGGAATTGGAAAGGGAACAGCAGGAAGGTTTGGCCATTGCCAAGATTCTGTATTAGGTCCGGAAAGGTATAGCAAAACACTGGTTGGATGCAGAACCACCCTCCATGGGAGAACTTATTGGGGCCATAAATCATACTATTCTGATGGAGTATAATATATACAAGAAGAGGGGAGCTAACAAGAAATTCGGAAGACAATGGGATAAATGGATTCATCAATCAGGGTTGGCATCGGCTGAACTGCTTAGACTCCGAACGCTCGGGGACATTCAGGGGTAGGAGGAACTCTAGTCTATGGCAAGACAACGACATTGGGATATGTCATATCTACCTGGGGCAGAAATTTAAGCTGGGGGATTGTGTCTGGGGAAAGGACAAGGGGGGTAGGGGGTGATCAAGCTGATATGATTGTTGACCTATTTTGGCATTGTATTGCTGCATATGAGGACAAAGGTGGCTGATTATTGGAATACACTTGGGCTGAACTGGCAATTTTCCTGTAATGTCGGTGAACTGACTGAGATTAAGTGGTATGGGGCTGTGCGGGGGTGGAGAGGATTGTTGGGGTAGGTTCAACTCTTATGTTTGTTAAACTAATATGTTCATGTAATATGATATATATAAAGAAACCGATAAAATATATTGGATTTCATGTATGCTGAAATGTGAATGAACTTATGGGCTGATTTAAAAAAAAAAAAAAAATTCTCCTCCACTGAGCAGTGACCATGTCACAATACAGAGTAACAATGTCTATAAAGACACTCTTTTTGTCTAGTTGTACTTACAGGACCCAAAGTTGTAGCATGTTGTATTCTTAGGGTTCTTTAAAAAAAATTACCCTGGCTGAACTAGGACAAGTTTAAGCAATTTTTTTATTTTTTTTTATTATAAATTAATAGAACCTGCCAAAGGGTCAGTTAGTTTACATTCGACAAATACTAGTGTGAACACAACCCTTCTACAACTTAGTCCTGCCTAATCACATAGGTAGTACCATTTGATGTACATCGTTTTCAAATTAAAAGCATTGTATGTGACAGACAAACTTTTTTGCGTCAATTCCAAGGCCACAATTGCATTGCCAGCGGCTATACTTAGACTGACATATAGCACCAGCACATCTTTATGTACGTACATATGAAGAAACAGCTTATGCATATGCCAGTTAGCTGCTTTGTAGTTATTGCACAAATGGCTGCCACGGCAGATGCAATAAACACTAGTAGGAGTAACAATAGAGTATATTTCAAATGTATTTTGTTTCCTCTAAACTAAGTAGACCTGTTACCACTCGCTGTGGTTTTTCCTTGCAATTTCTAACACCAACCCACATCCAAGCACTTAAAAGATCAGGAACTGTTAGGGTATGTTCACACGTACACGTCCGTAACGGTTGAAATCACGGAGCTGTTTTCAGGAGAAAACAGCTCCGCAATTTCAGACGTAATGGCAAGTGCAGGCGCTTTTCGCTGCGTCCATTACGGACGTAATTGGAGCTGTTTTTCTATGGAGTCAATGGAAAACGGCTCCAATTACGTCTCAAGAAGTGACAGGCGTCTTTTTTACGCACCGTCTTTTGACAGCGGCGCGTAAAAAAAATGACCGTCGGCACAGAACATCGTAAAGCCCATTCAAATGAATGGGCAGATGTTTGCCGACGCTTTGGAGCCGTATTTTCGGACGTAATTCGGGGCTAAAACGCCCGAATTACGTCCGTAAATAGGGTGTGTGAACATACCCTTAGGTTTATGTTAAAGTGTAGCTAAACGTTTGATAAACTTCTGACATGTCATAGTGACATGTCAGAAGTTTGGATTGGTGGGGGTCCGAGCACTGAGACCCCCACCAATCGCTAGAACGAAGCAGCTGAGCTGCTTCGTTTCTGTTCGGCTTTTTACGGAAATAAATGTATCGTGTATGGACTCAATAGAAAGTCTATGAGCCCGTACTCCGATACATTGGCTTTCCAGAAAAAGCCGAACAGAGACAAAGCGGCTGAGCGCTCACACGAGCGCTTCAGCTGCTTTGTTCTAGCGATTGGTTCTAGCATCTCCTCTGATGTGTGTGTGTGTGTGTGTGTGTGTGTGTGTGTGTGTGTGTGTGTGTGTGTTTGTGTGTATTGCTATTTATATGATATCCTAATATAGTATTATTGTAGGTCAATTATGTTTTTTATGTAAAGTTTTTTAGTAAAACTTCTTATTAATTACTCTCATATGTGGGGGTTTATTGAGCTTTTATGAAATAATGGTAAAAGTTGAATGATTTTGTATCCCTTTAAGAAATGTTGCAGCTCTTTGAAAACCAGTCTCCTGATATTTTCATCTCCTCTATGGTCCAATTGTTCTCAAAATAATGCTTTTAAACTCTTGTTCTGTCATAGTGCCTATCATCTCACAATTCCCAGTATAACTCCAATGTATAGCTATTAAGATTGTGGTAACACAGTTTATGAGCCGCATATAGGGCTTTTCCTAGTTCGTAGTGACCCCTCAATGGTTTCTTGTTTGTATCACAATTGCAAAACAAATTGGAGGTCAATGTTGTAAAGACTCTAAAGAAACATTCAGGTTTCAATGTTTTCATAAGCTTTTTGCGGCTTTTCAATGTATACATGAACATTTTAAGAGTTTGAATACTAAATGTGAATAAGGCTACAAGCACGTGGCAGTGCTGTGTAAAGAAGGATTTACTGCAACACACAGAGTTCCCTGCAGCTCTTTACCCTGTGGTTCACTGTAAGACTACATGCGATGGAGCATGCCACAATTGATTTTTTTGTTTCTGTCATATTTATATGACAGAAAAAAACACCTCAGTATTTCTTTGTATGAAATTTGAGGTATATGGGGGTGCAATGAGGACTATCCATCCTCATGTCTGTCTTATTATGGCTCTGTACAAAATGAAGCCTTAATATGGCCGTAAGAACTATTTTTCCTAATATGAACTGTTCTTTTGAAATAAATTAATCAATCTGATGTACTTCTTTTCTTCTATTTCTTTTAACCCCTTCCCGACATTTGTCGTAACTATATGTCATGGAAAACTAGTGTTTCCCGCAATTTGTCATATACTTAAGACAAATGGATGGCACGGGCTCAGAAGCTGAGTCCGTGCCATCAGCCACAGTTATCAGCTAACACCTTGCTGTAAATGCGGGGACTGAAGTAATCCCCGCCATTAACCCCTTAAATGCAGTGGTTGAAAGCGACCACTACCTTTAAGGTGCTTGCAGCCAATCGGCATCCCTGTGACGCGATAGCCAGGGGGGGGCGCAATGGCAGGAATTGCAACTGGAGGCCTAACAGTGGCCTCCTGGTCTGCCGAGTATAGAAGCCTCCAAGGCTCCGCCCGGATGCAGGACCTACAAGGCTTTCCGGTAGCGACGGGAATATGGCGCTGGTTCAGCGCCGGGTGGCAGCTGCATGTTACAGCTGACACCCTGCTGTAACGGCAGGGACCAGAGCTAGCTCCGATACCCGCCATTAACCCCTTAGATGCGATCAAATGCGATCGCTGCATCTAAGTGGTTTGAAGCCAATCGGCACCCCTGCAACGAGATCGCGGGGGTGACGGCGGCTGCTATGGCAACAGGAGGCCTAACAATGGCCTCCTGGTTTGCCAATTACGGAAGCCGATTAGGCCCCGTCCGGAGGCAGGGCCTAATCTGCTTGCCGTCAGTGAACAACTGACCGTTCTAATGCATTGCACTACATAGTTAGTGCAATGTACTAGAACAGGAATCAAACAGTTGGACCTTCAAGTCCTCAAGTGGGACAAAAAAAAAAGTGAAAAAGCAAAAAAAGCCAGTTTTCCCTTATCAAGTCCTTTATTATTTAAAAAATAAAATAAACCATACATATTTGTCATCGACACGTCCGTAACGGCCTGAAATATAAAAATATTCTGTTATTTATCCCGCGCAGTAAACGCCATAGAAAAAACTAAAAAGCAATGCCAGAATTGCTGTTTTTCAGTCACCTTGCCTGGCAAAAATTGGAACACAAACTAATCAAAAAGTCGCATGTATCAAAAAATGTTACCTATAAAAACTATAGGTCGTCTCGCAAAAAACAAGCCCTCATACAGCACATAAAAAAGTGCTATAAAATTGCCATTTTTACTCAGCAACATGAAATTTACACTAATTTCTGGAAAACACCTGTGGGGTTAATATGCTCAATTACACCCCTAGGTGAATACCTTGAGGGGTGTACTTTCCAAATTGAGGTCACTTTTGGGGGGTTTCCACTGTTTTGGTCCAACAGGGACATGGCATGTTGCCCAGAAAGCAATGGTTTGCTGTGGCATGGCATGGTGCCCACAAACCAATTCAGCAAAATCTGCACTGTAAAAGCCAAATGGCGCTCCTTTCATTCTAAGCCCTGCCGTGTGCCCAAACAGTAGTTTATGACAAGATATGAAGTATTGCTGTACTTGTGAGAAATTGCTTGACAAATGTTGGGGTTCCTTTTCTCCTTTTATTTGTTGAGAAAATTTAAATTTTGAGTTATAAAAATATTTTTATTTTATTTTCACTGCCCAATTCTAATAAAATCTATGAAACACCTGTGGGCTCAAATTGCTCACTACACCCTAGGGCTGGGCAATTATGACCTAAATCATAATCTTGATTAATTTGACATGTAACCTCGATTAATGAACGATTATTTAGGCCACGCCCCTTTTACAAGACACACCCCATTTTTACATGCCACACCCCAAAATTTGTATACCACGCCATTGAATTTTGGTTATTTCACAATGTAGAATGTAAAGAATTTTTGATAGGTGTCCTAGAGATTGTTTTGATCTGTAATTTTTTCCTCTTCAATGACGAATACTATGTCCAACTAAGGGGAACTGCCATGGAGTCGAATGTGGCCCATACCTATGCCAACATTGTCATTTACAGATCTGGAGGAGGCGTTGGTCTGTATTCCACCACTTCAGCCATGTGCTGAGTTGGTGGTGATACATCGACGACGTCTTCCTCGTCTGGACGGGTGGCATGACTGCTTTGGACAACTTTTTGGAGTATCTCAATGAGATAGACCCGGACATAAAATTCACCAAAGTGGTCTCTGGTCAGAATTTACAATTCCTAGACACCAATATAGTAGATAATTGTAGAAAAAGGGGGATCTATAACGGCGCTGCTGCGTGGACCAAGTCAGATGGAGAAACAGTAGTCTCTGGAGAAACGAGTAGTCTCTTCTAATTTAAATGGGTGCTTTATGGCCATTTAAACTCTGTGATCACTGTTTTGTTATGCTTGAAAATGCTCTCATTGTGAGAGTGAAATGTTGCACTGAGATGTAGTGGTGAATAAATAGTTTGTTTTTTTGGTGTGCGCTTCTTCGCCTGTTCTTTGTATCTACTTTAAGGAGAGGTCACTCCTTTTGAACTCTGCACCCACCGAGATGTTTTTTTGCTACAGGGTTGCTCCAGATATTCGTTTTTCTTGCCCCTTGTAGACAGTGCCCCCACCTTCCCCTTGTACACTGTGCCACACAGCCCCTGATCTCCCTCTTGTAGACAGTGTCCACACATCCCCCTTGTAGTTAGTGCCATACAGCCCCCACCTCCCCCTTGTAGACAGTGCTCCTCAACTCCCACTTTTAGATAGTGCTATACAGCCCCCCATCTCCCCCTTGTAGACAGTGCCCCCAAACAAATAAATTATACTCATCTAGGCCCCGTTCCTGCAACGAATGGTGTTGCTCCACAACGCCGACGGGATCCTTGCGTAGGCCGGTGTGATCCAGTGAAGTCATCACGCTGGCTTGCGTAGGGATCCTGTCCCTGCGCCTAATAGGCTCCAGGCCTGTAGCCTGGTATATGGCAGAGCAGGGAGATACCTCCCTGCTCTGCCATAGTGCTATCCTATGTCTGGGGAAAGTTTTAGACTACCAATTACCCCTGTATGTGATGGAGGAAACGGTAATTTGAGGACAGGTCAATATTTGTTACTATAGTAAAATATATAATCATGCTAGCAGCTATGAGCAGGTATAACAGTAACTGCCCAAATAAAATGTAACGGTTGTATTTAACTATTCAGTTCCCGGCGTTTTTTACATTGTTGCCTGTGTGTATTTACAAGATAAGTTTTAAAAATGAAATACATTTTCTTTGCAATCTTTCCAGAAATCTATTCCATAATAAAACAGATTATTGTTTAGCTTAAATGCACAAAAAGATAAATAATTGTGCACACATAATGGTTGTGCAGAAATCAAAATTACTACTATATACAAATCTGCATGTAAAAAGTGCATGCACAGGATTTACATGCAACACTACAAGTGGATTAAATAAATAAATAAAATAAAAAATACACAGTCACGAGAAAAAACTGTACAGACTAGGGATGTCACGATACCAGAATTTGGACTTCGATACCGATACTTCGTTTAGTATTGCGATTTCGATACTAAAACGATACATTGCCAACAGTAATAAAAAATAAAAAGTTCTTCCATTTTCTGATGTGAGGCGCGAGTAATTAACCCATCATGTTTCCTAGTCATAATGGGTTAATGTGTAAGGTACATGATGGGGTTAATTACTATTAATGTAAGGCACATGGAGGTTAAATTCATCACACCTCGTGCCCCACAATAAGTGAAAGAAAGCAGTTTTAATTTTATTTTTTTACAGCGTACACCATAAATGATGTAAAAAAATTGTTGTGCAGGTTATTACGGCCGCGCCAATACCGAATATGTGTGGATATTTATGTATTGAGACTTATTTTAATGTTTATTGTAAAAAAAGGTGTATGTGTATTTTTTTTAATTTAATATTAATTTATGTTTTTACTTTATTTTTAAACTTTAATGTACTGGCATATATCTATATGTCATTCTTCCAAATGGCCATATTATTTCAATAGAGGGGGGTGCAAAAAGCTTCTGAAAGACACCTTTCACTGGAATTGGACATTTAAAATCCAACTTGTTGGATCCATGATTCCCCTGATGGCAGATGGCAGGGGACTAAACGACAGGCTCTGTAGACAGTACGTATTTTGGCTGACTAAAATCTAATTTGTTTCTGTCTGTATTAGGGATGCACGACGCATCAAAACTTCGATACTGTTTCGATACTGTGCATCCCCAAACGGTTCGATACCGTTATTTCATGTATTTCGACACTTGGCTGTGCGGCCACACAGCTAAGTATAGTAACACATGAACGTATGAGAGCGGGGCTGCGGCTGTGTAATACAGCCATTGCCCCGCTCCGGAGTTCTGACAAGTGTGCACGCGGTCAGGATGATGCGATGCGGCCGGCGCTGCACTAATGCACGGCGGCACTGAAGACAGAAAATGGCGGGTGCACTGCAAAACACCCCCATGTTCTGTCTTCAGTGCCTGCGCAGACGCTTATTAGTGCAGCGCTGGCCGCATCACCTCATGCTGACCGCGCACGCACTTGTTGTCAGGAGCGGGCAATGGCTGTATTACACAGCCGCAGCCCCGCTCTATAATGGCAGAGATCAGAGAAACCTCTCATCTCCGCCGTTATTCCCCTGAATGCTGCGATCAAAGCGGACCTCAGCATTCAAGAGGACGTGATGTGACGTGATTGAGGGCCATACTATATATGGACAGACAGTCCAGGGTCCATTGAAGGACCCCAGGGCTGTCTTACCATATTTTCTGTTGTAAGGGCATACTTAGGTATGTCCTAACAACTGCCTGTGTACTATTAGTACACAGGCTAATGTACTGGCATATAGATATATGCACTTCGTTACTCTGTCTGTGGTAGTTACAGCAGAGGACGCGTAATCTCGCGAGATTACGCGGTAAATGACAGGTTACAACGAGATCACGCTTCCTCGGCTGTAACTACCATAGAAACAGTAACGAAGTGCAGAGATTGTGAATAGACATTCCGATTCCGTAGAATGTCTATTCACTGTCTAAACACTTCAGTATTGTTAATGTGTAAGTATAAGACAGTACATAAGGGTCTAACAGGATCCCTATGCGCTGTGTAAATGAATGGAGAGGAGTGCATGATGCTGATTGGTCAGCGTCATACACTCCCCTGTACAACGCCCACTTGGTCTAAAGTGAAAGTACGCCCACTTGGGCATTAAGCAACTCATTAGCATAAATCTAAAAACGCTAATAAAGTGTTAAAAATAGATCGTTTTTTTAAATAAAAAGCATTACTGTCACCTACATTATAGCGCCGATCTCCTCTCTTTAAAGAGGCTCTGTCACCAGATTACCAAATCCCTATCTCCTATTGCATGTGATCGGCGCTGCAATGTAGATAACAGTAACGATCATTTTTGGCTAAGTTATGAGCAATTTTATATTTATGCAAATGAGCCTTTCTAATGGACAACTGGGCGTGTTTTCTCTCATTTCCAACTGAACGTGTATTGTGTTTTTAGCAACTGGGCGTGTTTACTTCTTTCACTGCACAATCACACTGTGCTGTGGATCATGCTGGGCTGGAACAATGAGAAGTGTAGGACACTGATTGGTCAGCGTCATACACTTCTCTTTACAACACCAAGTTGGTAAAAAGTAAAAACACGCCCAGTTGTCCATTGAGAGTCATTAGCATAAATCTAAACTAGCTTATAACTTGCTCAAAAATGATCGTTTTTTAAAATAAAAACCACTGCTGTTATCTACATTACAGTGCCGATCAGATTATGTAGGAGATAGGGCACTTATAATGTGGTGACAGAGCTTCTTTAAATAACAAAATAAAAATTGTGAAGACATGAACATTTAAAGCAGTGGCGTACAAGAGAGGGGGCCCAATAGCAAAGATTAAAATGGGCTCCCTTTAATGATGGTAGGCCTGTTGTTTCCCCTTCCATGCCATTTCCGTGACCCTTTCTATCCCTATGGTATATTGTATTTTTTTTTTTAATGCTGTTCATAATTTAAAATGTCAAACAAATATTTGTTGATAGGTATCACCATCATTTGGTTGGAAAATGTCAGAAGGCAGGATTATATTTTGCCAATTTATGTTAAATTGTGTTTGTGTGTTGGATACACACATAAATGAATGAAGTCTGCATCAAAATCCATTTGTTCTGCATGCCAGCATGAATGTAGCCCTTGTGTACCTTGTTGTTGGCAAACAGACATGAAAATGGCACACAATAAAGAAGGATCTTGGAAGGAAGATTGCAAGTTAAAAAGGACTACAATAAATGATTGTCAGAAAAGTTTTTGTGGTTGATTTGACATACCCCGTTCAACTTCTATCTGATGTGAATGACCAATTATAATAGGCTTTCTTAGAGAAACGTGAAAAGCTCATATCCAGGGATGTCAAGTTTCTGATATCAGATCTGAGAAGTGGCAGTGTAGGTCAAGTGCAGACTTTTCTCTTAGTAGCAAGAAGTCTGAGCAGCAATTATATTTACTATAAATGTAATAAATGTACCGGTATATATTTGTCTATTGTTTCAGATGTTTCCTTTTACCTTACTTGCATAAAAATCAAAAATGGCACAGGAGAGCAGTGAACTTCGCTTTACTTTTTATGTCAGAGCAGATGGTCAGCAATAATATAATTTGTATATAATTTTTAGAGCTCTTGAATGTATAGCAATGTTGTGCTATATCTTTATGATCTACTCCCCCAGCCACAGCCTATTGCTGTATTTAAAATAATCATTTACATCTGAACAAATGCAAGATATTTAACTTTATATAGCACAAACTAAAGTTTAATTACATTATGCAGCCTCAGTGTTAACCCTTGTGACCAGCCTATTTTGGACCTTATTGATGGCGCTTGTTCTTGCGGGACAAGTTGTATTTTTTAACAGCACCAAGTAGTTTTATATTCTAAGAGCCATAACTTGTCTATTTTTCCGCCGAAGTAGCTGTATAAGTGATTATTTTTTGTGGGTCGACTTGTAGTTTTTATCTACCATTAATGGTACCATTTTGGGGTACATACAACTTTTTGATCACTTTTTTATTGCATTTTTTGGAAGGCAGGATGAACAGAAAACAGCAATTCTAGCGGCTTTCACTGTGCAGGATAAATAACGTAACAGTTTTATAGTTCAGGTTGATACAGAGCCGGCAATAGCAATTATGTGTAGCTTTTAATTTTTGTTTTGTTTTCATAATAAAGAATTTTGCAAAGGGAACATTTTTTTTTTTTTTTTTCTATTTGGGATTTTTTATTTATTTATTCTTAACCTTCTAAAACAGTTTTTTACATTTTTTTATGTGCCACTATAGGACCTTACTATGCGATTGCGTGATCGCTTTTCTAATACACTGCAATACTTCTGTATTTCTGTGTAATATGCCTGTCAGTGTAAAACTGACAGCCATTCTATTAGGCCCTGCCAGATAGGCATACACTGATGGCAGACCTGGGATCCATTATTTGTCCCCCGGCTACCATGGAAACCATTGGCATCCCGCAAACGAATCCTCGAAGTGCTGATGGGGTAACAGAAGGAGCCCCCAACCTCTGAAACCACTTAGATGCCACAGTGGCTATTGACCGTAGCATCTAAGAGGCTAAAAGGCCAAGATTGGAGGTAACTCTGATCCCGGCCGTTAGAGCAGGGGCCCGGCTGTCTGTAGACAACCCAACACCCGCTATGGCAAGACCGGGCTTATGACACAGCGCCGTGAAAAGACAGCTCTGTGCCATAAGCACCCCTAATGACCGCTGTGAAAAGGCGTATGGGCGGTCATGTATTATTAGTGATTGACTATGTTTGTTATTTTTATTATTTCCCAATAAAGATTGAACAATTTTAACCAAAAAAAGAAACAACTGTTAAAAAAAGAGTACTTGTCACGTCCTCTAACATATAAAACCAGCTGGATAGAATATCAGCCCCTGCAGCGTTGCTTTTCTTTCCCATGCAATCAGTCTCGTTAGTTTCGGTGACCTGTAAGAGTAGACTGTCAAGTGGGCGGTCCCCAGCACTCATTCCCTATGACTGAGATAGACACTGAGCGCTGGGGACCGCCCGCTGCACAGTCTCCTTTTACAGGTCACTGAAACTAACAGTACTGATTGCAGGGGAATGCGGGCAGAAAGCTGGAAAAGAAAACCAGTACTGCATTCAACGTCACAGTGGCTGGTCAGCTATCCAGCCGGTTTTATATGTCAAAGGACGTGACAGGTCCTCTTTAAGGCTGGATTCACACTAGTGACCAAAGGGTAAAATTTCTTCAATCTCCGCTGTCAACCCTTTATTCACTCTATAACAACTGTTAACAAATGAAGGGGAGGAGTCATTGTTCAACTTCCTTAAGTATAATAATTTAGTCAGACTAATGCAATGGCATACATTGACATAAAAAAATTTTTTTTTATGACTGCTGGTTTGCTGAGGGGCAAAAAAACAAACAAAAAAACACAAATATTTTAGTTCTTAAAGGGGTATTTCCCCTTCAGGCATTTATGGCATATCCATGGTATAAACACAATAAATACATGTAAATGCATCGCAAGATCTATTGTTTTTTGGTGGCATCCTGACTGTCTGCTGATAGCAGACCTTGGGGAAAGGACTATCAGACATGTTGAATAAACATGCATGCTCGATTGACCTATCTATAAAGGAGGTCAGGAAAGATATATGTAGGCCAAATGAGCAACTATGTTATGTATATGGCTGTCTTACTACTGTACATGCATAAAGAACCATAGGGCATCCCTCCCTCTATTCTCTTCTCCTCCTCCTGCTATCCTTATTTCTTCTAATTTCCTTCCCTCCTCTATCTTTTATCATATGATGAGTTAGGAGCCCCTGGACTGACCAAATCTCTGAGGATTCACTGTAGGCTTTTTAGATCCAAGTCTCCACTAACATTAAAACAATCTGTTTCTCCATATGTGCATTCACATTTGTACTCTAAATTGACTTTGGTATTTTCTTGTTTATTACTAGAATACTAGAAGGAATGGTTTTATTAAAGTCTATACTGTACCTTCCCAACAAGTGATCACACAATCTTGGTAAGTAAAACCAGCGGTTAACTCAACTTAGAAACGCAACTGCTTTAAGCTTAGAGATGTGCTTTGAATGATAAAAAGGTTACTTACTTTAGAATTCTCTAGTGCTTGAATTGTTTACAATATCGAGGGAATTACAGACAGTGAAATGCTTTTGGTATCACATGGTCTGTTTCAAGATTCAGCACTATGTTTTTATGTCTAACAGTGAAAATATAATTAGCTATTTTTCCGTTTTTCAAAAATGATAGTGCTATATAGATCTACTGTACATGCAGCATGTGCTACACATGCAATTGTTAATTCACTACGCAATATATATTATTTTATATGTAAATATTATAAAATTTAATTATAAAATATCCAGGATTGAATTACCCATTTCAGCAATCTAATACAAATACCCTTTAATATGCCGAAATATTGAAGAAAAAGACCAGCACTACTTCAAATATTAAACCCTTAAAGAATGACTGGACTTTCAAAAAAGACTGTACTTTTGATATGTCATAGAGACATATCAGAAATTTTGATCGAAGGGGGCCCGGAAGCTGAGACCCCCACCAGCGCTGAAGCGAATGAGCAGAAGAACTCAGCTGAGCGCCCTGCATCTTCGGCTGTGATCGACACTCCTTGTAAGGCTGAAGATGGGCTCACATAGAACATCCATGAGCCCGTCTTCAGGCTAACGAGGAGTGCCAATCACAGCTGAAGGTGCAGCGACAGTTGGGTGTTTAAACCAATCAGAACTTCTGATATGTCTCTATGACATATTAAAAGTTCTTGAAATTACAGTTACTCTTTAAATATTATTTCTTTCACGAAACACTACCAGACCCCTTTTACTTTCATTAAGAAAATCAACAATCACAACAGCCTGTGACAGAGAGTCCCATAGTCTCACTGCTCTCATGTATAAAAATCCCTTCTGTGCTCGTAGTGACACCTTCTTTCTTCTACATATAATGGACACCTATTTGTTATATTTCATGGGCTGGCTATGAAGAGATCCTTTGAAGGATCACTGTATTGACTTTTGAAATATTTGAGTGGCTTTATCATAGTGACAAGTAAATCCTTCCTAATCCATCTTTTCCCCCAAATTAACAAGCCTTAATTTTGCCAGTCTTTCTTGTTACTGTATTACACCCATTTCTAAAATGACTCACCCACCTCTAAAAATGTACCAGTTCAGTTTTGTCTTTCTTATACATTGGTGCGCAAAACAGTGCAGAATTCCACAGTGTGATATGACTAATGATTTAGATAAGGGTACAACTTAGATCTCATCATGTGTTTCTGGGCCCCTTTTGATGCATCCCATGATCCTACTAGCCTTGGCAGCAGTTCTTCTTCCTATACTTTCTAGAGTACTTTCAGTGATATGAGAGACCCACCTCTAGTGATCTCCAGAGTCTGTTCCTTGTGAATCGATATGTCAGTCTTTTGTCAGTTTGTGTCCATGCCTCATAAAGATGTCAGGTCTGCATTGAAACATGTTGCAAATAAAGCTTCACAGAAAACAATTTCATTAACTACAGGTAATTCATTTCCTAGAGAGGCATTAAAACCCACAACCCCTAAGTAGAGCCCTGATTTAAGGACTTTTTACATGGGCCAATTATCGAGCAAACTAGTGTTTATTTGAACGCTCATTCCTGTTAATTGCCCTGTGTAAACAGGGCATCGATCAGCCGATGAATGAGCAAACACTCGTTCATCGGCTGATTGCATTGTTTATGCTGCAAGAAATATTGTCATTGTCAGCAGCACTTCTCCCAGTGTAATCAGAGAAATGTGCTGCTGACATGATGATAATGTATGGGGACAAGTGATCGTAGTAACGATCGCTCATTCCCACACATAGCTCCTTGTGAAAGGAGCAAACGAGCACCAATCATGATCCGGCTCATTGATCGGTGCTTGTTTACATGGCCCATGTCGGGCCGTGTAGGAGGAGCCTTACCCACTCCATGCCCTAACACTATACATCCTCATTGTTTGTAATTTTAAAACATAATCCCATACAAGTAGAGGATATTTTTTATCCAGTAACCATATCCTGTGTAATTCACTGTGTCAGCGGAGATATCTGCTATGCCAGTCACCTTTTCAATCTGAAAGATGACATAATTATTCACTGCAACAGAATGCCTAATTCTGTGTTCTCATTATATTAAGCTAGTAAAATCTGGAGAAACATAACATAGATTGTTAAAAAACGTTATTATGAAATAATATTTTTCAAAGGCGGTATGCTAACCAACAGATACCTAACTAACAGAAAATAACAGTGCTCTAAAACATTTTCAAATGGGCTCTATGGATAGTGGTTACTCAATAAGAATCTATATGTCTGAATAACGAATCATTCCACAGTGATTGCTGCATTAATAATTAATTAATATGAAATCAAAAATAGCAAAAAAATCTTTACGTTAAAGCCAATTTTGTGCGTCCCAAAATTTTTTTTTTTAACCTCTTATTCCTGCATGTGGTTATCATAGGTTGATGTTTCAGACAGTTTTTGCATGTGCTAGAAATAGGAAAGATAGTTTCTGATTGCTATTAAGTCCATTGGCGAATCATCATAAGGGCGGTTGGGGCGGCCGCATCGGGGACCAATACTCCCAGGGGGCCCATGGGTCTCTCAGGGTCCATGCTACTACAGGGCCCGAGGCATGAGGGCGCCCACGCCGCCCGGCCCATAACATTTATGGGCCGGATGGCAAAGGCCCCCCTCATGCCCGGTGGCGTCGCTAGCACTAGAGGGGGCGCCGGTGCTAACAACAGCCACATTCACTTGTATCTGCGTCCTCAGGACACAGATACAACTGAATACTATAGGGTGGGGGGCTATGTGGCAATATACACGGGGGATTGCTGTATAGCACTATATACACGGGGAGGAGGAGCTGTGTGGCACTATATACAAGGGGGGCTGTGTGAAACTATATACAAGGGGAGGGCTGTGTGGCACTATTTACAAGTGGGGGCTGTGTGGAACTATATACAAGGGGAGGGCAGTGTGGCACTACATACAAGATGGGGGCTGTGTGGCACTATATACAAGGGGGGTTGTGTGGCACTATATACAAGGGGGGCTGTGTGGCACTATATACAAGGGGGGCTGTGTGGCACTATATACAAGGGGGGCTGTGTGGCACTATATACACAGGGGGTTGCGTGGCACTATATACAAGGGGGGCTGTGGAACTATATACAAGGGGAACTGTGTGGCACTATATACAAAGGGGGCAGTGTGGCACTATATACAAGGGGGGCTGTGTGGGACTATATACAAGTGGGGCTGTGTGGCACTATTTACAAGAGGGTGAGGACTGTGTGGCTGTCACGTTCGGTACGTGGACCCACTGGGCCGTACCGCCTTGATGGTATGGCAGCTGGCCAACAGGACACAGTCTATAGTTCGTATAGGTGTACCTGGGGTAACTCATACAGTAGCAAGACAGGCTCGGCTGGGACTTAGGCAGCAGGCAGGCACCAGGCGTGGTGAAGCAGGACAGGCGTGGTACTCAGCACAGCACGACTCCAACTCAATACGGCACTTGAGCAGGATAGCACGGGATAAAGGTTACAGGTAGCAGGAACGGGAAACACTGGGAACTGGAAAACACTTAGGAGACCATTTGCATAGACAGGCTAGGGTAATGACAACAAATCTCAGGCAAGGCAGGAAGGGGCTGGGCCCCTTTTATAGTCCAGGGTGCTCATGGGCTAATTTTGTACTTTAATTCAGGTGGGTGCTGGCCCTTTAAGAGCAGGAACGGGCGTGCGCACGCACCCTACGGGACCCGGCCGGGAGAAGCGGAAGTGAGTGCTGGCGTCTCCTAAGGAGGAGATGGGAACCAGCACTCACAGATGCATGGCTGCGGCCTTCAGGAGGTGAGTGAGCCTGATGGCCCGCGGCTATGGGAATGACAGTGGCGCTATCTACAGGGGTGTAGTGCTATCTACAGGGGGTGTGTGTGGCGCTATCTAGCACGGGGGCTGTGTGGCACTATATAGCAGGGGGCTGTGTGGCACTATGTACAAGTGGGGGCTGTGTGGCACTATATACAAGGGGAAAGCTGTGTGGCACTATATACAAGGTGGGGGCTGTGTGGCACTATATACAAGGGGGGCTGTGTGGCACTTTATACATCCGGGGGTTTTGTGGCACTATATACAAGGGGGGCTGTGTAGCACTATATACATGGGCGTTTGTGTGGCACTATATACACGGGGGGTTGTGTGGCACTATATACAAGGGGGGCTGTGTGGCACTATATACAAGGGGAGGGCTGTGTGGGACTATATACAAGGGAGGGCTGTGTGGCAATATATACAAAGGGGGCTGCATGGCACTATATACAAGGGGAAGGCTGTGTGGCACTATATACAAGGGAGGGCTGTGTGGCACTATATACAAAGGGGGCTGCGTGCCACTATATACAGGAGGGCTGTGTGGCACTATTTACAAGAGGTGGAGGGCTGTGTGGCGCTATCTACAGGGGGTCTGTGTGGCGCAATCTACTGGTTGGCTGTGTGGCACTATATAGCAGGGGGGCTATGTGGCACTATTTACAAGAGGGGAGGGCTGTGTGGCACTATCTTCAGGGGTCTGTGTGTAGCGCTATCTACAGGGGGTCTTTGTGGTGCTATCTACAGGGGGGCTGTGTGACACTATCTAAGCGGTGGCTGTGTGGCGCTATCTATAGGGGGGCTGTGTGTGATGCTATGTACAGGAGGCTGTGTGTGGCGCTATCTACAGGGGCTGTGTGTTGCAATATCCACAGGGGGGTTGTGTGGTGCTGTCTACAGGAGGCTGTGTGTGGCACTATCTACAGGGGCTGTGTGTGATGCTGTCTACAGTTGGATGTGTGTGGTGCTATCTATAGGGGCGGTGTGATGCTATCTACAGGGGCTGTGTGTGGCACTATCTATAGGGGCTGTGTGTGTCACTATCTACAAGGGCTGCGTGTGACGCTATCTACAGGAGCTGTGTGTGATGCTATCTACAGGGGGCTGTGTTGCGCTATCTACTATCTACAGGGGGTGTGTGGTGCTATCGATAGGGTGTGTGTGTGTGATGCTATCTACAGGAGCTGTGTGTGGCGCTAGCTACAGGGGCTGTGTGTGATGCTGTCTACAGTGGGATGTGTGTGGTGCTATCTATAGGGGGGTGTGTGATGCTATCTACAGGGGCTGTGTTTGGCACTATCTATAGGGGCTGTGTGTGGCACTATCTACAGGGGCTGTGTGTGACGCTATCTACAGGGGCTGTGTGTGATGCTATCTATAGGGGCTGTGTGTGGCGCTATCTACAGGGGGCTGTGTTGCGCTATCTACAGGGGGTGTGTGGTGCTATCGATAGGGTGTGTGTGTGTGTGTGTGATGCTATCTACAGGAGCTGTGTATGGCACTATCTACAAGGGCTGTGTGTGGCGCTATCTACAGGGGCTGTGTGTGGCGCTATCTACAGGAGGCACTGCGTATGTGGTGTTTTACTTTACAGTGTTTGACAATTATATTCAGGGTCACAGAGCTTGTACTATTTTATTTAGGGGCTATTATATTTAGGGACACAGTGTGTGGTATCATAAAAATGTTATCTTCGTTTATAGGTGTGGAAATGTTGGAAAAGTGAGGAGCCGAAGACATCTGACTGGCAAATTCTGCAGAAATGGGTCATGGCCGGGAGAAGTCGTCATGAAGTCTGGACCGGATGGAGAAGAAAAGAGGAAAGAAACTACTAGAAACTCAGAAGCCGTCACCTGTGAGTCACAGGGTTTATAGAGAATCTGTCACCTCTCGACATGTTTAATATAGAAAATCCTTGTATTTCACAAAAAGTTTTTGTGCAGTCGGGACTGATAGATAAATGGGTGTTACCATTCCCCTTGTCAGAAGGATGTGTCCCTGCACAGTGTAATACTGTCAGTATGTAGGGACACAGCCCTTTGACGAGGGGAATCATAACACCCATTTGGTAATGCTTGCGCAAAAAGGTAGTGTTAACAACGGTTACGACGCAGCAGGGCGGCGGTGGAGAAGGGGGACCCAATTATGGGTAACAGTCCAGGGCCTATGTTCTACTTAATCCACCACTGATTAAGTCCATTCATTTGATAAATCTGAGCTGACAGAAGGAAGTTTTGGTCATAAGGCTCAGACACAGAATCTCTTCTTACAGGATGCCTGTTACTTCAACTTCACAAAACTCCACACAGAGAAAAATACATAATATATACATATTCTAGAAGTTCTCTGTTTTACTGAAGTTTGATCTGTATATTCACCTAGACTTAATCAGGTTTAAGAGAAAGTTTGCTTTATTCGAAAACTAACAATATAGAAAAGAAATAGATTTTCATTGCACCAAAAGCAGCAGCAAACTGTTATGATTAAGTACTGTATCTGGAAAGAAATGTTTCATTATATAATGTGACTAAAATGCATCTAACTGCAGGTGAGATTTTTCAACTAAAATTATCTTGATTTATGTTAACCTATATAAAAGCCAATCTGCTGGAGCTCTTAGCAAAGGCAATCAGATGTTTTAATGATATGCATTTTTACGGTGATCCAGCCTGCAGGAGTACCACGCTGTGTACTTTTGTATATCATGAATTCACAATATTCCTGTACATACTGTACACTGTGAGCTAAGCTAGATCTTTGTGTCAATCAAACACAATTCTGACTCCCAGCCAACTCATTCTCCCTCGGTTCCAGCTTCCTTTGCTTTTTCTACATTCAACACATCTGGTGTTGTGTTTCTTCCAGTCGTGAACATCATTAACCTGCTCATCTTGCCCATCCTTTGCTCACAGCCAAACAAATCTGGCAGTCTCTTCACTCTCCATCTGCTAGTAAAAACTGGCAGGTGTGCACTGCAACGGGTACACTATCTAGATTCTATGAGGTGCCTAACTGCAATGCAATGCTCCTTCCTATAAAACTAGCCTATACTGGCAAGTATGGATATATTTGTTATATTTCCCTTTGCCACCCCCCATTAAGATGAGAAATGCAATTGCTTAACTTTATTTTAAATAAAACTAATCTGTACAATGCAATTATATAAAAGCCAACAACCCCTTAATCCAAAATACTAAGTAAGTTAAAGGCTAAACACACCTTTGACAAGGAAAAAAATATTTTTATATATGTCGATGATTACCTAGAGATAAAACAGCTGCAGTAAGTTTTTGGCTGCAATCTCCATCGATCATTCATTTTCAGACCCCCTGATATTTAGGCCCTGTTCAAAAACAGTTTTTTGCAGGCAGAAAAATCTGCCTCAAAATTCCGTCTAGAATTTTGAGCCAGATTTTGACCTGCCTGCACCCTGTTTGCCGGGTTTTTCAGCCGCGGCCATTGAGCGGCGTGGGCAAGAAACAAAGCGAAAAAAGCTTTCTCTGCCTCACATTGATGTCAATGGGAGGTCAGAGACGGAAACACCCGAAGAAAGGGGTTGTCGATTCTTTTTCCCACCAGCGTTTTTTTCCGCAGCAAAAAAACTGTGTGAACAGGGCCTTAGTTTGCAATTTCATAAACAGGGGAGTTGGATCCAGCGCTGAGAGTGCAATATCTGTTAAAACTTATGACCATAAGCCATGACTAAGGACCTAGAGAAGGTCTGAAACGCGTAGGCTACCGCCTATCTTTTCTTATTCCCTCTGCACTTTGGACGATACCCACTTGTCACTAACTGCTGCTCGTAGCTTCTTTGCTACGATTTTAATTAAGACGAAATAAAACTTGGGATCAGACTCCCGTTTTAACAGATATTGCACTCTCAGCGCTGGATCCAACTCCCCTGTTTACGAAGTATCTCTTGCGTGTGCCGACACGAGGATCCGTGTGCTAATTCCCATACCCTTTTTGTGACAAGGTGAGCTGGAGGATTTTTTTTCACATTTTTTCTTTCTGTACTTTGCAATTTCATGTAGGCATCTCCCAGTAATACATGCTGTGACTTCTGTTACTCCAGGATGCTGCTGCCTTCAATAGCGTCAGAGCCAGTTAGAGTTGTGCAGACTGTACAGCAACTAAATGGTAGAACATTTCTAATGATGACTGTGTAGAAAGTTAGAAACAAATGAACAAGAAAAAAGGTGCAATGGTGTACATAGCTTTTACATATACTATTTTAAAACATAGATATGTAATACATACATATTCATTTATCAGTTGTTAAAGCTGCTGTTCGAAGATCACAGTTAGGCCTTATTTACATGTGCGTAGTTCACGTTCGTGATACAAGCGTGAAAATCACGCACGTCGCACGGACCTATGCTAGTCAAAGGGGCTGTTCAGACATTCCATGTTTTTCACGCAGCGTGTGTCCGCTGTGTGAAACTCACAGCATGTCCTATACTTTAGTGGTTTTCGCATATCACGCACCCATTGAAGTCAATGGATGTGTGAAAACCGTGCACGGCACACGGACGCACTTCCGTGTGCCGAGCATGATTCGTGCTACAGTTGTTGAAGAAATGAAGGGAATAATAAAACTACCCCCTTCATTTCTGTTTATAAACATCAAAACCACGTGTCATAACGATGCCATACGCGCAAAAAACACGCAGCCACGCACCAAAAACTGATTCCACACGGGACTGCAACGCGCAAAAAAGACAGCGTTTTTTGCGCACACAAAACGCACACGTTCAAGTGAATTTCGCCTTAAAGTGATCTTCTAGGAAAAAGCTGAAAATGTAACTTTTCCCAGAGGGAGGGAGACGACTCCATCCCAAAAGTTATGCCTTGGTCCTAAATGCTTCAGAAATCAAGGCGAGTCTTCATATGGGCAACTCTTTTACCATGGCTGGATGTTCAGGTCCTGAGCAGCAGTTGTTATGAGCCACCCACGACCAGGTAAAGACCACTTGGGCAAAAAACAAAATTTTAAACTATTTCCTGGAGGGTTACTTCAATTAGAATAATTTAAATTCATTAACTTTTATTCTACTCAGACATTTTATAGCTCTAACTGCTTCTTGGTTCGCTAGATGACAGACAACAAGAACTCAATTTAGGCTCCTATAGAGGTTTTCATTCTTAAATGGCAAACCTGCATTGTCATGCAGTATTCACCCAGTACTTCACCATAACTTGGCAAAGATGCCATTTAGGACACTGTAAAATTGGGTGACAGTTCCTGTGGGAGATATAATAGTGGCCATTTTGGCTGTCATCTTTACCAAAATCTGCTAGAACGAAGAAACAGCTGAATAGTACAAGCCAATGATTTCTATTTAATATGATTTTGTTTTAATTATGTTAATAGAAAATGGTCCTAGAAAGTAAAAAAAATGTTTTGCAATTTTTGGCTGGGGTCTAATGGATCTGCCAAGTGAAGATTACAGTAAAAGGGGTTTTCCGAGATCTGATAATTATTCTAATTTATTTCCGGCCGCCTTAATTTTCCCCACATAACGCCACCAAATAAATGTTTTGACTTTTCAAGTAATTTCCATCATAGAAATTTTATTTGTTGCTATCCTACACTTTGTTGACATCTCCCTGTTACTTCTATGACTGCTTCCGGTTCCACACCCAGCATGCACTGGTTCTCTCCCAGTATGCTGTGCGACAGGATCAAGGCTCACTGTACTGAGCATGCTTGGTTTAAAGAGAGATTCTCGTTGACTTGGAGAACCGGCTCAACAGGCGTCATTGATGACGCATCGTTCAGTGAGCCGTCTGGGAGAACAGAAGAGCACTGAACGGTCGGGACGTCATCGGAAGTCTAGAATTCTGTTGGGGGCGGCGTCACGTGACCAGAGTTACTATGAGGGGAAATCAAGATCTTTCAAACAGTAAGTATATGTGAAAGTTTGTTTTATAGCTATTTGGTATCTGATTCTTAATACTTAGTATGTAGTGGAAAACCGAATTTAAAGTGGATTTACTGCCAACCCCTACTTCATTCACTAGACTCTGCTGTCATCTAGTAAAAGGCGCCAAATGAGTCTATGGAAAATAACTACCGCTTCCCCCTGTCCCATGGCAGCCTAGGTAGTCATGTTGATAGCTATGATATAAGTAATCTGTCAGCGCTGAATGTAATTACAAGAAAACCACTTTCAATTCAATTTTGAAATTCCTCCCTCAGTCGAGTGTCTCCATAAAAGTGCTCAGAATTTTCACCTTTTGCTGGTATGCCTTATTAAATAATAATGTAACTATTTCCAATGGCCTTTCAATGGAATTTAAATTTAGTCAGCATAAAGCAAATTGTATTCTTTTTGCTATAGTGTACAATTTGTTTTGCTATTATCTTGCTTATGGAATTTGTTCTGAATTTCTGTCTGCTACCCATCAATTGAAAACAAAATATAAACCAACCACCTACAGTACATTATATTTATCATTCTAGGAGAATCCAGCCAAAGCCTGGACTTTCACAATCTGCCTCCCTCATTTACCAGTGTAGCCTTGGAGGGGTGCCAGAAGTCTAGGCAATTACAACACAGTATTAAGTGGAACCATAAATAATGTAGTAAATATTGCTATTGAGAAATTGAAAATATGAAAGGCAGATTTCATAGAAAACAAAGTAAAGCATTCAATGCAATTAAAAAAAAGTGCATGATAGAACATCTCACATGATGCACTTTATTTATTAAAACATGCGGGGGAATGGCTTAGCAATGTCAATGTGAGGCAGCATCTTCATAGCGCTCTGTCATCACCCTGGTCTACACAAGTCTTGCTGACTTTACAGGTTATGATAAGGGACAAGAAGCTTCCCCTAATTGTTGCCACATCGGCTAAAGACTGCATCAGCCTCCTCTTCCAAGATGGTGCCAGGCACCGCCACTGCTACAATACCTCCCGGTCCTTCTGCAGACAACAGTATGCAGTCGCCGCTTCAGGTCAGTTTGGGGGGGCGATGTCAGCTTCTCCGACGCCTCCACCATGCACAGTTACCCCTCTGGCCGACACCTCTACTTCTCTACGGGACCACCTGATAATGCCTCCCTGCCAAAGATGGCGGCAAGCACTGATCCTACAATGATCACTACAGGCCCATATGCAGCACTTTGCCAGCTTCCTTTGGATCACAGTGGGCTGCCTGGTGGTCTAGTACATCCCACTAAGGCTTCCTCTTCCTTCAGGGACTTCTCCAGTCAGCCCTTTAGCTCACCTGCGGGTATTGAGGCTGCAGCCTCCCCCCCCCACCCCAGCATGGCGGCAGATGCCTCCTTAGCAATGACTTCCCTGTCCCACACGGGGGCTCCCTCCTTTCCTCTCAGAAGTTTGTACACACTCCAAGGTGCTCCACTCGCCTCCAGATTTGGCTTCCTCTATGAAGGACTCCATGGACCCACCAGTTAAGGGACTTGTTTACAAAATGGGACCTGAACTCCCACAAGGCCCATCTGAAGAAACGACACTGAAGAGAAATTGCTGACATTATTTCTACGGTGGGTGATTGTGCTGGCCACCTCCCTTACCTTGAACAACAATTAGGGGTTCTCCCCTCTGATGTGTCTTCCCTTAAAGTATCCTTAACCCAGCATAGTTAATCTCTATCTTCAGAGGTCGCATCTATCAATCCCTCACTGGTGCAAACGTCCACAACTACTGCCGCTGATCTAGCATCCACGAGGTCTGAACTGGCACAATGTTCAGCATCATTCTCCTCCGATATTGCTACTATCAAGGCCACACTGGATGTTCATCATACCGAAATGAGTGCCTTTGCTATGCATCTCGATGACCAAGAAAACAGAGGCTGCCAAAATAACGTCAGGCACTGTGATCTCCCTGAAGCGACTAGACAGGGAGACATCTAATAGACGGTGGTCTGTATCCTTAATTGCGTACTTGATAGGCCACTGGATTCTTCCATGTAACTGGACAGAATTTACAGAGTGGCTTTACTTAGGCCTTATTTACACGAGTGTTGCGCACCTCGGACGTGAAAAACGATAGTTTTTCACGGCCGAGGTGCATCCGAGCCTGGCACTGCGGGACACGATGTCTCGCATCCCCCATAGATGAGAGTCTATGGAGGGATGCGTGATGCGTGAAAAGATAGGACATGTCCTATTTTTCCACGGACCCTTCACACGGTCTGTTGAAACAGTTGTGTGAACCGCCACATTGAATTACATAGGTCCGTGGGACGGCTGCGGTTTCAATGGCCGTCCCACGGACTTTTAACACGCTCATGTAAATAAGACCTTAGACCAATGGACTGACACCCTCAGAGATGTCCTTTGCATAGTTGAGTTCTTCAAACAAAAGGAATACATTATTCATCGTGCCTGGAAGCATGGTCCCGTAGACTTGGCACATCCATTCTCATTCTTCCTGAATTCTCCAGAAGAAACCTCCAGATGCAACTTTCTATTATACTGAGGAAAAATTACACTACTTTGTCGGTATACTCTCCTGCTAATCTGGAAGATACTTTCACATTCTTGGACTGTACGTCAATTCACATCCAAGATTGGACCCTGCCAACTCTGATGATACCTTCCTCAAGAGCACCCCCTCGCCCTAGACATCAAACACCCTTAATGTCGTGGACCTTCATCAGATGAAAGACCCCCGGAGAGAATTAATTATGTAAGATCGTGTTGCCCTCTTGGTCTCTCTTGCTGCCCCTTCGTCATTTATTTAATTTAAGTACATCATTAACTTTCTGATGCTCTTCGGTTCGCCTACTTCATCAGATTAAACTCAGGTGTTGTGTGTTTTTTTCCTCCTCTTTCCCTTCCAGAGGTTCCATTCTTCGGTTGACGGATACTGAGGAATTGTCACGGAGGGTCTGTGGACCACCTGGGCAGTACCGCCTTGGCGGTAAGGCAGCTGGCCAAGAGTGCACAGGTAAATGTCTACAGCTCATATAGGTACCTGTGGCAGCTCGGACAGCAGCAAGACAGGCTCGGCTGGGACTAGGCAGCAGGTAGACGTCAGGTGAAGTGAAGCAGGTCAGACGTGGATACAGCACGACACGACTTTGGCACAGCACAGTGCTCGACCAGGATAGTATGGAAAGCAGGAACAGGAAACACACTAGGAGGCCATCACATAGACAAACTTAGGAAACATCAACAACGCTCAGACATAGAAGCAGGGGGCTGGACCTCTCTTATAGTCCAGGGTACTCATGGTCCAACGGTCATCAAAAGTCTGGTACGCGCGCTGCCCCTTTAAGAGCGGGCACGAGCTCTACGGAATCCGGCTGAGGTGAGTGGAAGCGAGTGCTGGCGTCTCCTGAGGAGGAGGCTGGGGCCAGCGCTTGCCGACTCGTGGCTGCGGTTGTCAGGGGAGGATTGGAGCTGACGGCCCGCAGCCACGGGCATTACAGGAATGTCCATTGACTTTCTATGCCTTCACTGTACTTGGCATGCCCAAGCAGAAAGTTTGGATGGAAATGATCCCTGAGGACTGCACTCTGTAACCAAAGGGACTTATCTCTCCTTTTTAGATTTTACCATATGCAAGAACATTGCCCCATTACCCTTGCCTTAGATTTCTACTTTTTGACATGTTTCCATGTGACTCTTCACCTTCACACTCCCTGGTGTCCCCTGGAGAATTTGCGGTCCCTTCAGACTGTTGGACTGTATTACAGCTGGACTGAGGTTTTTCAGGTCTTCCCACCTTACTTCCTCCTTCCCATCCCTTGCTTCCTAACTTGGTTCTTACTCATCTTTGCTTTGTTACGAAACTGTGTATAAACAATCTACTTGGCTATGTGCACTGTCTTTAAGGATATACTTTTACTATACAACTATATTCAATTCGTTTTACGTGTTACTGTCCACTATGGCCGTGCCCCTCACCCCCCTCCCCACCATTATGCCTATATCATGGCCTTCTCACTCCCCCTTTTTTTTTGGCCTTTTGCTCTAGTTGATTGGTGACACAATGTCATACATACGTTTATGATAATGCTATGTGCTATTTATATTCTATTGTTTTAATCCTCTGTTATTGCTCTCCTCTTGTGACCAGCCATCTATATTTATATCTTCAAATATCCCTGAAAAGAGATCCACTCTGCTACGTCTTCTGCATAGCAAAAAAGCCAAGATTGCTTTTATCCAGGAAACACACTTTCGCTCAGATCAGATTCCGCGCCTTTCTGACTCCTGATACTTGGACTCCCATCATAGTTGTTCCCCTGGCTCTAAGACTAAGGGTGTCTCAATCTTGATTTTCTGTGGTACACCCTGGGAACTCATGGAGATTTGCTCAGATGGAGCGAGACAAGCTTTATTTGTTAAGGGGAAATTTGCTTCCTTTGTGGTTTCCGTAGCTACGATCCACCTCCCAAACACCAGACAGATCATGTTTCTGGAAAAGAAAATCAGTCCCTTTAACTGGCCTTGCCAGACGGGAAGGCCAGTTAAAGGGACAAAATGTGCAATCTTGGAAAAGCGGTCCACCACGACCCAGACAGTAGTACATCCATCAGAAGGAGGAAGGTCAGTGATAAAATCCATGACGATGTGTTGCCAGGGAGTATCAGGAACTGGCAGAGGTTGGAGCAGACCAGCAGGTTTGAAATGGGTAGACTTGTTTAGGGCAGTTAGTACAGGAAGAAACATAATACAAGATATCTTTAGGTAGCGTGGGCCACCAGTAGTGACGAGCAATAAAGTTCCGAGTTTTACGGACACCAGAGTGCCCAGCCAGCTTGGAATTATGTCCCCAGGGGAGAATTATTTTTCTGTCAGCAGGACGGACAAAAAAATTTCCAGGAGGAAAGTCTTTGATCTGCAGAGGGTTAACAGCAATAATCCTAGAAGAATCATTGATATGTTGAGAATTTTCTTCAGAGTCATCATACGACCGGGACAGGGCATCGGTCTCAATGTTTTTGTCTGCAGGGCGGAAATGGAGCAGGAATCTAAATCTGACGAAGAACAGTGTCACGATCTGTGGGTATGTGGACCCACTGGGCCGTACTGCCATAGCGGGATAGCAGCTGGCCAAACAGGGTACAAAGTCAATGTCCATATTTCGAATAAAGGTACCTGTGGCAATGCAGACAGTACCGATGGTTTAGGCTCTGATGGAACTCAGGCAGCAGGCAGACAACAGGTGCGGAGAAACACAGCGGGTGTAGTAGGCGACACAATACGACTCCAACTTAGTACAGCACAGGAACATGGTAGCACGGGATACAGGTAGCAGGAACGGGAACACTGGGAAATGGAAAACACTCAAAGGACCATTTGCAAAGACTAACACGGGTAGGTACAAACAACGCTCAGGCAATGAAGGAAGGGGCAGGGCCCTTTTTATAGTCCAGGGTGATCTGGGAGCAATCAGCTCAATCTCACACATTTGTGCGCTCTGGCTCTTTAAGACTGGACTGAGCTAGCGCGCGCACCCCAGTGGTCAATGCGGGACAGGATGGCCGCATGTGCTGGCATCTCTGGAGAGAAAGGCGTCGGCAGGATGAGAGGAGTTCATGGTCAGCTGAAGTGAACTGAATCCCTCGATCAGACACGATATGCAGAGGTAAGCCGTGCAGGCGGAAGATGTGTTGGATGAAGAGGCTGGCCAGTCGAGAAGCAGAAGGTAGACCAGTCAGCGGAACAAAATGAGCCATCTTAGAGAATCGGTCCACCACCACTCAGACCGTACTGTATCTAGCATCCTCCGAGGCCGCAATACAGACGGAGTCCCAAAGTGCGTCTGCGTTATCTCTCCTGGATAGACAGTTTGAGATGGTCCATCTTCAGAGACTCTCTAGGTGGAACAGCTGATGAGGACAGCAGGTGTTGCTGAAATGTGGGAGCCGGACTAGGGAGTCCTCCCTCACGACGAGCCTCTTAGAACCGTTCTCGGATCTTTACGTCGATCCGGGTGGCCAGTAAAATTAGATCATCCAGGGTAGATTGTAGATCTTGGGCGGCAAGCTCATCCTTAATCTCGGGGGACAGTACCTGCCAAAATATTGCCACCAAGGCCTCGTTGTTCCATAACAACTCTCCCGCTAGGGTGCGAAAGTGAATGGCGTACTCGCCCATGGATGTGTCTACCTGGGGAATGTTCAGCAAGGAGGCGGCTGCCGACGAGACTCTTCCAGGTTCCTCAAATACCATACGAAATGTCCGTAGGAACCCCTGGAAGTCACGGGTCTCTGGTCCTTGTTGTTCCCAGATAGGATTCGCCCATGCTAGGGCCCTGCCAGTGAGGAGAGAGATGATGAAAGCGACCCCTGCGCCGTCGGTAGAAAATGCTCTTGCGTACAGACTGAAGTGGATCTGGCACTGGTTCAAAAATCCCCTGCAGGTCCTCGCGTCTCCATCATAGCGATGAGGTAGTGGCAGACAAAACCGGGGATCAGCACTGCCAGGAGGTGTAGTCAGAGGATCCGTACTGCCAGGAGGTGTAGTAGGAGGAACGGCTGCTTGCATATCCAGCCGATGTGAAATAATGTTCAAATCCTGGAGAAGTTGGTCTTGTCGAGACCGGACGTCTAGCACATCTGCCCGCATCACCTGTGACGTCGTCATGGTCTTGGATTGACCAGCGGTGTCCATGAGCGTACTGTCACGATCTGTGGGTATGTGGACCCACTGGGCCGTACCGGGATAGCAGCTGGCCAAACAGTGTACAAAGTCAATGTCTATGGTTCGGATAAAGGTACCTGTGGCAATGCAGATAGTAGCGATGGTTTAGGTTCGGATGGAACTCAGGCAGCAGGCAGACAACAGGTGCGGTGAAACACAGTGGGTGTAGTAGGCAACACAACACTACTCCAACTCAGTAAAGCACAGGAACATGGTAGCACGGGATACAGGATACATGTAACAGGAACGGGAACACTGGGAACTGGAAAACACTCAAGGGACCATTTGCAAAGACTAACATGGGTAGGTACAAACAACGCTCAGGCAATAAAGGAAGGGACAGGGCCCATCTTATAGTCCAGGCTGATCTGGGAGCAATCAGCTCAATCTCACCCATGTGTGCGCTCTGGCTCTTTAAAACTGGACTGAGCTCGCGCACACCCTAGTGGTTACTGCGAGACAGGACGGCCGCATGTGCTGGCATCTCTGGAGAGAAAGGCGTTGGCAGGATGAGAGGAGTTTGTGGTCAGCGACCGCGAACGTTACATACAGTGACCAGTTGGCTTGACGAGGATTCAGTCGTTGTGCAGACTGTAAATATGAGAGATTTTTGTGATCCGTTAAGATGATTATGGGATGATTTTACCTCTTCCAGCAGGTGTCTCCACTTTTCTAAGGCCAACTTGTCAGCGAGAAATTCTCGGTCCCCAATGGAATAGTTGCACTCGGCAGGCGAGAAGAGTTTGGAGAAATATCCACAGGATACTGCCTTACCCTTGGAATTCATTGGAAAAAAAGAGTGCTCCAGCACCAATTGAAGAAGCGTCAACGTTCAATGAAAACATCAGGATGATGAAGAACGGAAGCAGAAGTAAAGGTGCTCTTGAGGTTAGACAATGCCAACTCTGCCTCAGGGGTTCAATCCTTAGCGTTCACTCCCTTCTTGGTAAGAGCTGAGATGGGAGCAGTAAGAGACAAGAAAATTGGGATGAACTGACGATAGAAATTTGCAAATCCTAGAAATCTCTGTATGGCTCGGAGACCTTGAGGACATGGTCACTCCAAGACGGACTTCACTTTCTCCGGATCCAACTGAAGTCCACGATCAGAGATATTATAGCCCAGGAGGATTTGGTGAGTAGATCAAGATGTCATTCACAAATTCCTGAAACACCGCTGGAGCATTACTCAGTCCAAAGGGCATTACGACATACTCGTACTGAACGTCTCGGGTGTTGAATGCGGTTTTCCATTTGTCACCCTTGTGGATACGGATCAGGTTATAAGCCCCGCGTAGATCCAGCTTAGTGAAAATCTTGGCCCTACGAATCCTGTCAAAGAGCTCGGAGATAAGCGGCAAGGGGTAATTGTTTTTGACTTTGATTTGGTTTAAACCATGGTAATCGATGCACAGTTGGAGTGATCCATCCTTCTTCTACACGAAGAAGAATCTGGCTCCGGCTAGTGAAGTAGACTTCCTGATGAACCCCCTCCCCAGGTTCTCCTTGACATAGTCCGACATGGCATGGGTTTCAGGCTAGGAGAGAGGATAAACCCGTCCACGATGAGGTGCAGCTTCAGGGAACAACTCAATAGAACAGTCGTAGGGACGATGAGGAGGAAGGACTTCTGCCTCCTTCTTGCTAAAGATATCTGCGTAACTAGCATACTCTGGAGGCAGTCCAGAGAGTGACTGAGGCAGGCAGTGGTGAAGACATCGGGGTCTCCATTGGGGGACTTTTCTGGAATTCCAGTCAAGGACAGGTGTGTGCTGTCGAAGCCATGGCAATCCCAGCAGGATGGGGTTAATAGCTTTAGACAGGACATAAAAAGCTATCTGTTCCAAGTGAAGGACTCCTACTTGTAGCCTCAGAGGTTTGGTGATAGAAAGGATTGGATCTGGCAGAGGTTGTCCATTCAAATGTGGCCAAGTGGAGATGGTATACTAAGTCCTGCTGTATAAAATGTAAAGCCGCTCCACAATCCAAATAAGCGGGGCTAGAATGTGATTCTTCACCCAAGAAGACAGTCACGGGAATAGATAATTTGGGAGAGAATTTAGCAGTTAGCATCGATCCATCTAGGGTTGTCTCTCCAATTAGCCAAAGGTACTGGAGTTTCCTGGCTTTTGTGGAAATTGACATACAAATTGACCCTTGTGGCCACAGTACAGACACAATCCTGCATAGCATCTGCGCTGTTGCTCTTGGTCAGACAATGTGAGTCGGTCCTTCTGCATAGGCTCCCAGGAGGAACAGTAGGGGTCTCTGGAACCTGGAGGCCAGTCTAAAGGACTTTTTCTCCCGGTGAACTTCCTGAGCGCATTCCTGGATTCTCATGTCGTTCCGAGTTACCAACAGAATAAGGGCATCCAAGGTGGGTGGCAGGTTGCGAGCCGTCAGCTAATCTTTATTTTGAGGAGCCAGTCCTTGCCAAAAAGTTGCTACCAAGGCCTTGTTATTCCAAGCATGTTTCGCTGCCAAGGTACGAAACTGAATGGCGTATTCTTCTATTGTCGATTCCCCTTGATGGAGAGTCAGAAGAGAGGCAGCAGCAGCAGAAGACGTCTGGCCCGGTTCTTCAAATACAGTCTGAAAAGTCCGTAGAGACAACTGTTTGCTGACTCCGGTCCCTCACATTCCCAGATAGGGTTTGCCCATGCCAGGGCTTTGCCAGAGAGGAGGGAGACAATCAGAGGGGAAAAGATGAGCATGTAGTTTAAAGTGGATCTGACACTGGCTGATAAAGCCTCTAGAGGTTTTTGCATCTCCTACGTAGCGAGTTGGTAGAGGCAATGAAATTACGGGCCCAGAACAGGCAGGAGGGATAGCAGGCGGTGGAGTAATGGGAGCAGCCACAGTAGGAAGATCCAAAAGGGTGATAATAGAGTTTACAACCTGTAGGAGCTGACCCTGACGTGCCCGGAAGTCACGCATTTCCACTTGCATCAACTGGACCAGCGGGATCCATGGCCTGAGCAAACTTTAACGACTTACAGGCATGTGGACCCACTGGACCACTCTCCCGTAACGGAGCAGCTGCTGATCAACAGAGTCTGTGAGAGTTAGTAATGGAAAACTGCTTGGAAGATCAGAAGTGGGTAAACAGTCTGCCAAAAAGTCAGGGGGAAGCAGGCCTGTACAGGCTGATTATGTGAGACTAAGACTCTGGACAGGAGTAGTGCAGTCGCCTCAGACACTGGACTTGGCTAGGAAACCGGACTGGAGTAGTGCAGACGTCTTGGACACTCAGTTTGGCACGGGCACCGGACACAGATGGTGAAGTAGTCCCAGACACTCGGTTTGGCACGGGCACTGGACAGATTGTGAAGTCGTCTCGTACACTCGACTTAGGCACTGGAACTAAACACAGATACTGGATATGGGAAACAGGATACGGGATACAGGATACAGCTAAGGAACTATTTGCAAGACAAATGTAGGAAAGACACAACATTACTCAGGCAAGGAATAAATGGGCAGAGTTCCTTTTATAGTTCCTGGTATGCTAGGATAGGTTGAGATTTTCCTGGTGTGCGCGCTAGCCCTTTAAGAGTGGGGGAGAGCGCGTGCACCCTACAGACATCAGCAGGAGTGGATAGCAGTGCGCGCCGGCATCTCTGAGGAAGGAGCTCAACCGTCTGCGGTTGCTGGTGAGTATAGGATGCCGGCGGTCTGCGACCGTGGCCATTACAGTCTGTAACCATAGAGACACATGATTCTGCACATGAGCTGTGACACAAAAGTTTGGATAATTGTGCTTCACTTTTTATTTGAATGCATTTAGAAGCATTGAAGCAATAAAAAAATGTGTTCATACCAATTAAAATTAAGGGCATTAAGGCCGGGCCGGCGTTAGGGGGGGGAGGCAAAATCCCAGGTCCCCCATCCTCTTAGGGCCCCCTGCTGCTACGAGGCCTGTTGAAGCCCGCACTGCCCATTCCATATTATTTATGAACCGGTGGCACAGGCCACCTCATGCTCGTTGGCGTTGTTAGGACCGGAGGGGCCCCCAGCGCGAGTGACAGCAGATACAAATGCAATACTATAGGCTGCAGGCCACGTATACTGATACTGAAAAATACCTCCACACCATAACCACATAGGGACTGAATAATAATTAACGGAAACCAAACGCTGATGTGAATTAATTAAGAGGGTCTTGTTATGTACTAAATTGCTTGAGTCAGGGTTTTTTTTCTACCTTTAGCTTTTCCCAACCATAACCTTGTAGTGTGCTTACTCATACAAAAGTCATCATTGGATGTAGGATTTCCAGGATCACCCACTATTGCAAAATTGAGTCCTACCGCTGTCCAAGGTGCTGAAAGAAAAATCATTTATAAGGCCTCTGTTCAGTGTTTTAAAACACACGTAAAAAATAACACCAGGAGTTTATGGCATTTCTATATGGGTTGTTAGTGGCATTTTTTAACCCCTTGACGCAGAATCACGTATTTGCACGCCATAGAAAGGCAGAGAAGCTGTTCCTGCAAAATCACGGCGGTAGCCCGGCTGTGAATGACAGCCGGGCTCCCGCTGCAATGATTAGGATTGGAGAAACCTCCAATCCCTGCCGTTTAACTCCTTAAATGCTGCTTTAATAGCGACTGCAGCATTTAAGTGGTTAGACAGAGGGTGGCCGATTGCGGATGGATTGCCATGACAGCCGGGGGCATAAGAAAGGCCCCTGCTATATGCCTATTAGGCCTTGCCAGAGGCACTGAGTATACCAAAGCATTATATCTGCGATCAGAGGATTGCATTGTAAAGTCCCATAGTGGGACAAAAAAAATAAAATTAAAGCAGTTAAATAAAGTTTATTAAAAAACTTAAAAATAAAGATTACAGTAAAAATGAAAACAAAACCCCCTTTTTTCATAAAAAGTGGTTTTATTTAGTAGAAGTTTAAAAAAAATACACATATATAGTATCGCTGCGATCGTAACGACCCAAGTAATAAAGTTCACACATTAATTAAAATTGTTTATTTTCCTTCCCCCATGAAAAAATAAAAGTTAATCAATAAGTCCCACGTACCCCAAAATGATAACAATAAAACCTACATTTTGTACCGCAAAAGAGAAGCTGACAAATGGCTACATTGACAGACAATATAAAAACTTACGGCTCTTGGAAAGTGGCGATGCAAAAACAAATAATTTTTGTTTAGAAGTGTTTTAATTGTGCAAAAGTAGTAAAACATAAAAAACCTATACATATTTGATATTGCCATAATCGTACTGACCCATAGAATTCAGTTAACATGTTATTTGCACCGCATATTGAACGGCATCAATTTGAAACATAAAAAAACAATGCTGGAATAGCTGTTTTTTTTCAATTCCTTCTCTAAAAAAATTAATAAAAGTTAAGCAATATAATACATAATAATTTATACACACAAAAACTGTGCAATTGAAAAACACAACTCGTCCCGCAAAAAACAAGCCTTCAAATGGCTATGTCGACATAAAAATAAAAAAGTTATGACTCTTGCAAGGCGGGGAGGAAAAAACAAAAAAATTCTTGGTCATTAAGGCCAAAATAGGCCTGGTCCTTAGGGGGGTTAATTTGTGTCATGTGTACAAATGTTTTTGCAGGCCTTTTAACGTTCTATTGAGAAGCCTGTAATAAAACAGGACTAAAAGCTGTGTGTGATACCAGCCTAAAACTTTAGGGTCTGTTCACACGTAATTCGGCCGTTTTTGCCCCGAATTACGTCCGAAAATAGCGCCTCAATAGCGCTGACAAACATCTGCCCATTGAAAGCAATGGGCAGACGTCTGTTTGTTCACACGAGGCGTAATTTACGCGCCGCTGTCAAATGACGGCGCGTAAATAGACGCCCGCGTCAAAGAAGTGACCTGTCACTTCTTTGGCCGTAATTGGAGCCGTTATTCATTGACTCCAATGAATAGCAGCGCCAATTACGTCCGTAGTTGACGCGGCGTTCAAGCGCCTGCACATGCCGGTACGGCTGAAATTACGGGGATGTTTTCAGGCTGAAACATCCCCGTAATTTCAGCCGTTACGGACGCCCTCGTGTGAACATACCCTTACTTGAAAAGAAAAAAATCCCTTTAAAATAAGGCTATTGTTTGGAGTCACTTTATTATTTTAGGATACATTACAAGCAAATCAAATTCCCCACCCTTTCCGCAGCAAAGAACAATGCATTCTCAGTGGTATTCAACTGTAAGGTATTGTAACAGCCTCTAAAAGAAGATAATTTCTTCCAATTAATTTTTTTTTATGAAGTGTTGCTAAATGTTTCCAAACCATTGCTGCACTGAGAATTAAAGTGTGTTCACATCAGCGTTCGGTTTCCGTTGATGGGTTTTGTCAGACCTTTCCGTCAGAGGAACCCATCAACGGACAGGCACACCAAAACCATTTGAATGATAATGCTTCCGTTGCTAATGGTTGCCGTTTGTCTCCATTCCGCCCAAAAAAACAAAACAAAAACATTACGGAACGGAGACAAACAGAAACCATTAGCAACAGAAGCATTACCATTGAAATCAATGGTAATGCTAATTAATGGAAAGCTATGGTATCCGTTTGCCTTTCCGTTGATGGGTTCCTCTGCCAGAAAGGTCTGATGGAACACATCAACGGAACCTAACGCTGATGTGAAAGGGCCCTAAGATAACTTTCCTACCCTCATTCCCAAATATAGAGCTGAGGAATGTCACAGATCAGAGTATAACAAGGTTCTACTACCCTTAGAGATTAAATATGTAGGAAGAGCAACGAAGTTAAATACTTGGAGAACTCCTCTATAGAATAAGGATTTTTTTGCTGAGATGTTTTGACTACATATTCAAAACTCGCTATAATTCATTATTACATTTTTTAAACGAAATGCTGAGAAATGCAGGTTGAATTGAACTAATCTAAGAGCTTTATTTACATTACTAAATATGTTTATCTCTTAGCTCTAGAATTTGTCTTTTTATAAAAGCGGAGATGTAATTTCAAGTTGCTTTAATTTTGTTCTGCGTGACTGTACTGGCATCAAACCAGCTCCTCTGGAACAAGTGTACACAATCTTTACCAGAAAGACATCAATTCTCCAGTACTTGTCGCTCATCATTTATGCTGTTCATATACCGTTGAAATGTACAATTAAGTCTGTACAAACAACACACAGTGGGGAACGAGGTTTTCACATATTTAATTCCACATGAAATTTGATCTGATTTACATATGCGGTTTAATAGTGCATAAAAATACAAATTATTAACAGGTTCAGGACTGTAATGAACAAATTGCTCAATTGCTAGCTGTAATAAAAAAAATAGATCCGGAGTACTAAAATATAACTGTTACTAGTATGAATAAAATGGGTATGAACAGATATATAAACAATATGAGGAACCCATTTGCCAATACTGCATACATATACTTAATTGTTTCCCATCGTTTTAAATTGTTGTCAAAAAATATATTTATATTGACAGCAGATAATGATCAGTCCGCCTTTATAAGGTTTCCCAATATAGAATGGTTCTTCTGGTCACATATGGAGGAAAGGAATGTTGGGACAAATGTCCTCCTACCCCGTTTCTGTCGGTAAATAGTCCTCCACATCAAGGTGTCCAGAAATAGTGTTACGTCCTCTCCTGGATGGTGAAAGAGCGACAGGAGACCCACCAATTCTCGTACAACAATCACACAAGTGAGTCTACTACTTAGTCTCCTTTCTACATTGTGTATAGTCAGCATACTCGAGTTCCTCTTCCTGTGCCAGCCATGACTCAAGTACCGGCAGCTAACTCTTCATTTGGGACTTTTATTCACATCTGGCAACAAACGAAGGCTGCCATTCTCCAATCAGTGGCCCGCATGAAAAAGCAGGCTGACAAAAAAAGAAAAGTTCCTCCTCAATTCTCTCCTGGAGTCAAAGTCTGGCTGTCCTCGAGAAACATTAGACTCAAGATGCCTTCTCACAAATTCGCTCCCAGGTTCATCGGTCCTTTCGCAATCCTTCAAAGGTTAAACCCTGTATCCTATAAACCTCGGTTGCCTCCTACGCTCAGTATTTCCAACTCATTCCACGTGTCCCTCCTTAAATCTGTGGTCCTGAACCGCTACAGTAAAACTCTTGGTCCTGTGGTTGCTCCCAGCGGTTCATCTGATGTGTTTGAGGTGAAGGAGATTCTGGACTAAAGAGGGTAGGAAGAAGGACTTTATATTTGGTGGACTGGAGAGGGTTTGGTCCTGAGGAGAGATCCTGGGAGCCAGAAGAGAACCTCAATGCCCCTATCCTCATTAAAAAAATTCCTCTATCGCTCTTGACCCAAGAAGGGGGGGAGTAAGGGGGGGGGTAATGTTACGGCCGCGGTCACGGACCGCGACTTCCACTTACGTGTTTCCCGCAAATCTTCCTCTTCCTGCCGACGTTAAGGTCACCTTGAACTATAAAAAGGGCCATTTTGATCCTTGCCTGAGCGTTGTTTGTAATTCCCATGTTAGTCTTGCAAATTGTTCCTTAGTGTTGTCCTGTTCCCAGTGTTCCCGTGCCCTGCTACCTGTATCCTGTGCTGTGTTATTGTTCCTGAGCCTGTTTAGTGATTGGAGTCGTGTCCTGCTGCACCCATTGTCATCTGCCACGTCTGGCGCAACCTACGGCACCCGTTGTTATCCGCCACGTCTGTCGCAACCTGTTGTCATCCGCCACAACTAGCGCTTCTTACTGCATCTGCTGTCATCCGCCACGTCTGTCGCATCCTGCTGCACCTACTACCATCCGTGCCAGAGCCCCTGCCACCATCTGGACTATTTCAGGTACCCTTCTGCTACGAACTTGTACAGACTTTTGCATAGACTGTGACTTGGCCAGCTGCCACTCCGCTACTCCTAGATTGTGAAATGCTCCCATATGAAGTATGGGAGCACGGTCCGTAAAAAGCAATAGGACATGTTCTATCTTTTGCAGAGACTTTCTACGGCACGGACACCTTCCCGTAATTCTAGGAAGGTGTCCATGTAGCAATAGAAATGAATGGGTCCGTAATTACGGAAAAAATCTACGAACGTGTGCATGGGGCCTAAGACTGGTTGATAAACCATGTTTATATTACAGAAAAAAAGAAAAAAGTGTGCCTCCTCATACAAATGATTAGATGCAGGAGTGCTCTAGCACAATTTTGTTTTCTAAAATAATACTACGCAACAGAAGAGACGTTGAGACTATTCTAGTGAAAGATCAGTTTAGACCCTTTGGGGGTTCTTTACTTGATTATATTTAATTAAACTGTTCAGAGTACCAAGCGGTACAGCAATTGTCACACTGGACAATATCCAGACATGTGGCCATTTTGTCGGTGCAGCTACAATATAACTACATAAATTAATTTTTCCGTGAATACCTAAAGAAGAATTTTGGTCATATCATTATATTTGAGCAAATTCAGTTTTTTTTATTGACTCCACAACCAAATTCTAATGTGACCAACATAGTCATCCCAACATACAGTATGTATAGAATTGTTGGCGGAAACAAAATGACGAAGATAGTTCTCCAAAATTTGATTGGTCATCTCCATTGGTCCTCCTGACCCTTGGAATGTGGGTGGTAGGCGGAGAAATCCAGCTTAACATCTAGCAGGTTGCACAGGGCTCTCCAGAACTTGGACGTGAACTGTACACCCCGATCTGAGACAATGTGCAGAGGAAGTCTGTGTAGACAGAAAATATCAAGAACAAACAGATTTGCCAGACGAGGAGCAGACGGAAGGCCAGTCAATGGAATAAAATGTGCTATTTTAGGTAAACGATCCACTACTACCGAGACCACAGTACATCCAGCTGAGGAGGGAAGGTTTGTAATAAAGTCCAAAGCGATATGCTGCCAAGGGGCATCAGGGACCGGCAGGGGTAGGAGCAGACCAGCAGTTTTGGAGCGGGTAGACTTGTTCGAGGCAGTTTGCACATGAAGAGACATAATTCGCAACTTCTCTAGGCAGCATGGGCAACCAGTAATGACGAGCTACCAAGTCCTGTCTTTCGAACACCAGAGTGCCCCGCCAGTTTGGAGCTGTGTCCCCAGCGTGGACATCTCCTCCTGTCTGCAAGCCGAACAAAAGTCTTTCCGAGAGGAATGTCTCTAATTTGCAGAGGGTTAGCAGTAATAATCCTAGAAGGATCTATAATATATTGAGGAATCTCCTCAGAGTCATTAGTCTCAAATAATCGAGACAGGGCATCAGCCTTCACATTCTTATTAGTAGGACGGAAGTCAAGCAAGAATAGAAATCGGGCGAAGAACAACGACTACCTGGCTTGGCGAGGATTTAGTCGTTGTGCTGACTGTAGGTACATGAGGTTCTTGTGATCCATATAGATGGTAATAGGGTGAACCGCGTCCACAGCAAGTGTCTCCACTATTCTATTTCCAACTTGACGGCCAGCAACTGACGATCCCAGAGTAATTACGTTCAACCGGAGAGAATAGTTTCGAAAAGAAGTCACAAGCCACTATCTTGCCCTCAGAGTTTTTTTGACATAGTAGTGCTCCAGCACAAACGAAGGATGCGTCCACCCCCAGAAAGAACTGCCGAGATGCATCAGGGTGATAAAGAACGGAGGCTGAGGTGAAAGCGTTCTTGAGGTTTATAAATGCTGACTCTGCCTCCAGAGGCCAAACCTTGGTGTTCATCCCCTTTTTGGTGAGGGCGGAGATTGGCGCAGTCAAAGACGAGAAATTCGGGATAAATTGCAGATAGAAGTTTGTGAATCCTAGAAATCGTTGTATGGCCCGAACCCCTTGTGTTCGTGGCCACTCTAAGATGGATTTTACCTTCTCTGGATCCATCTTGAGTCCACGGTCGGACACTATGTAACCCAGGAAGGATAGAGAGTTCCTCCCGAACACACACTTCTCGAGTTTAGTATACAGAAGATTCCCCCTTAATCGAGACAGAACTTGGCGAACATACCTCCGGTGTGTCATTAAATCAGGTGAGAAGATCAGGATGAGAATAGTTTTGAAAAGAAGTCAAAAGCCACCATCTTGCCTTTAGTTTTTTTTAACATAGTAGTGCTCCAGCACAAACGAAGGATGCGTCCACATCCAGAAAGAACTGCCGAGATGCATCAGGGTGATAAAGAACGGAGGCTGAGGTGAAAGCGTTCTTGAGGTTTATAAATGCTGACTCTGCCTCCAGAGGCCAAATCTTGGTGTTCATCCCCTTTTTGGTGAGGGCGGAGATTGGGGCAGTCAAAGACGAGAAATTCGGGATAAATTGCAGATAGAAGTTTGCGAATCCTAGAAATCGTTCTATGGCCCGAAACCCCTGTGTTCGTGGCCACTCTAAGACGGATTTTACCTTCTCTGGATCCATCTTGAGTCCACGGTCGGACACTATGTAACCCAGGAAGGATAGATAGTTCCTCTCGTACACTTACTTCTCGAGTTTAGCATACAGAAGATTCCCCCTTAAATCGAGACAGAACTTGGCGAACATGCCTCCGGTGTGTCGTTAAATCAGGTGAGTAGATCAGGATGTCGTCCAGATAGACCACCACACAGGCATACAGCAGATCCCAGAAGATGTCATTCACGAACTCCTGGAACACAGCTGGAGCGTTACACAGTCCAGAGGGAGTTATTCGTAGTGACCATCACGGGTGTTGAACGCGGTTTTCCACTCGTCACCTTTGCGGATACGGATCAAGTTATAGGCCCCACGTAGATCCAGCTTCATGAACACCCTGGCCCTGCGAATTCTATCGAAGAGTTCTGAAATTAGCGACAAGGGGTACTTATTCTTGACCGTGATTTGGTTCAAACTACGGTAATCGATACAAGGACGAAGAGATCCATCCTTCTTTTTCACAAAGAAGAATCCGGCTCCGGCCGGGGAGGAAGACTTCCAGATGAACCTTCTCTCCAGATTCTCCTTAACCTAGGCAGACATGGCTTAAGTCTCTGGCAGAGAGAGGGGATAGACTCGACCACAGGGTGGTAAAGCGTCAGGAAGTAACTCGATTGGGTAATCGTAGCTGCGATAGATCGGAGAGTGACTGAGGCAGTGGAGGCAAAACTGAACCAACTTGTAGCAGGCAGCGATTATGGCATTTGGGGACCCATTGGAGGACATCTCTGGAACGCCAGTCAAGAATCGGAGCGTGTAGGCAAAGCCATGGCAGACCCAGCAGAATAGGGTTGATAGCTTTAGGCAATACAAGGAACGCGATCTGTTCGAGTGAAGAACTCCGACTTGTAGTGTCAATGGTTCCGTGATGAACATAATTGAATCGGGCAATGGTAGACCATTCACAGAGGCAATAGCCAGAGGTCTCTCAAAGGAACTGTTGGTAGATGTAAGCGATCCACTAGATCCTGCTGGATGAAATTTGCAGCTGCTCCAGAATCAAGATAGGCAGAGGAGGAATGTGATGTCTCTCCAGATATGATAGTCACAGGAATAGATAGTTTGGAAGAGGCTTTGATGTTTGGAGACGTCCCCCCTAGAGTTTCCTCTCCAACCAACCCTAGGTGCTGGAGTTTCCCGACTTCTGTGGACATTGGCGCATAAAATGACCCTAAGGCCACAATACAGACATAAATTAGAAGAGCGTCTGTGCTGTTTCTCCTGTTCGTACAGCCGGACTCTGTCTACCTGCATAGGTTCATCAGGTAGCGCTCTAGGGAAAGGCAATAGTGGTCTCTGGACCGAGGGTGCTAGTCTGTGAAACTGGCTCTCCTGTCGAACCTCCTGAGTGCGCTCCCGGATTCTCATGTCAACCCGAGTGGCCAACAGGATGAGGGCATCCAAGGTAGAAGGAAGGTCGCGGGCTGCAAGCTCGTCCTTGACGTGTGAGGACAGTCCCTGCAAAAAGTTCGCCACCAATGCCTCATTGTTCCATGCCAACTCTGCTGCCAGGATACGAAAGGAGATAGCATACTCTCCTACTGTGGAACCTCCTTGCTTGAGGGTCAGCAGAGTGGCCGCGGCAGAAGATGTTCGGCCCGGCTCCTCGAACACGGCAGGGAAAGACGGCAGAAACAAGTAAACAGCAACAGTCTCTGGAGGAGGAACCGGAGGTGGAACAGTGAGTTGGTCCAGATGGGCCATGATGGAATTTACAGCCTCGAGGAGTTGATCCTGACGTGTCCATAGGTCATGCATCTACGTCTGTAACCTTTGAACTGCGGTCTTGGGATGGCCAGCAGGTTGCATGGCCTGAGCGACTTGTCACGATCTAGGGTTATGTGGAGAGAGGCAGCTGGCCAAGTCACAGTCTATGCAAAAGTCTGTACAAGTTCGTACCACAAGGGTACCGAAAATAGTCTAGATGATGGCAGGGGCTCTGGCACGTATGGTAGGAAGTGCAGCAGGTTGCGCCAGACGTGGTGGATGACAGCAGGTGCAGTAGGTTGCGCTAGACGAGGCGGATGACAACGGGTGCAATAGGTTGCACCAGACGTGGCGGATGACAGCAGGTTTTGCCAGACGTGGCGGATGACAACGGGTGCAGTAGGTTGCACCAGACGTGGCGGATGACAAAGGGTGCTGTCCTCAAGTTTTGTACAACAGGTGCCACAGGACACAACTCCAATCACAAACAGGCTCAGGAACAATAACACAGAACGAGATACAGGATACAGGTAGCAGGGCACGGGAACACTGGGAACAGGACAACACTTAGGAACCATTTGCAAGACTAACATGGGAATTACAAACAACGCTCAGGCAAGGATCAAAAGAGCAGGGCCCTTTTTATAGTTCAAGCTGATCTGAGCATAAATAGTTAATTAATTACATATGCACCCGCTGGCCCTTTAAGGCCGGGAACCAGCACGCACCCTCTAGTGAACACTATGGGACAGAGCGGACGCATGTGCTGGCATCTCCGGGGAGGGAGTCGTCGGCAGGAAGAGGAAGATCTGCGAGAGGCAGGTAAGTGGAGGTCGCGGTTCGTCACCGTGGCCGTAACAGCACAGCCCTAAAATGCGGTTGGCTGTCCGCTGCCGTCCGTGTCCATAATCATGGACCGTGATTACGGGCACAGTTCTGTGCAGAGGGCCTTACAGTCTACAAAATATGGCTTATATTTATACAGGGGTCTCTCAAGTTATGTTTTTTAAATATTTTCAAAATACAATGGTCTTTCCTACACGATTGTAACTTGAAACCACATTCTACGTACAATGCCACACCGTCTGGATCTGCAGGATGTGTAATTGGCTGGAAGATCCCGCCAATCAGCATGGGAATTTTACTGGTATAACACCTGTATTACTGAAGTGCATGCTCTAGTAGCGCCTTTCTATAGTAAAGTACATTACTACATGTTCTGTACTGCTCTTTAACTGTGCCATGACGAGTTGCTCCTTTGGACACTAGGTGAGGGCGGCTCCATGTTATTTTTCTGGTACAATGTGTCCTGTACAGGACTCCAAAGAAGCTCCTGTCCACATCATAGAAAGTGATTTACAGCTTCCAGCGGCTATTCGTGGCCTTTATATGTGAGGATTTTCTTTATCTCTATTAGTTTTCCATAGGGTTATGGTCCCAAGTTATAATATTTTCAACATACAATTGTCGTCCTGGAACCAATTTTTATTGTAACTTGAGGGATCACTTTATTTGAACTTATGTTTTATCATGGGTAAAGGCCCACCTACTTAAAATTCTTTGTTTTATAATAAAATAATAAAAATAACACTAAGGATTGTTTTACTAAAAGGCTATGTAAGACTTTGCACCCATTTTTTATTATTATTAAAGGTATGTTTTAGGTAATTATAAACATTTTTCAAATTTATTAAAAATGTTCTCTCATTTTTGAGATGCAGCTTCTATGCTTCCTCTATGCAAAAAAGTTGAATCATGGCTGTCAGCCGAATCAGTCAGTTCAACTGGACTGACAGCTCGACTGACAGAGAACCCTGTGTGTCTCAAACACACAGGATAACCCTAATAGTGACCACATCTACGTTCATCAACTTAAAGCTTGATGAAGCTTCTATGTATAGACGATACATAGAAGCTGCATTGGAAAAACTAAAAGGAACATATTTAATAAATGTAAATTTGAAAAATGTGTAAAAAAAAGTGAAGGAAAAATGTGAAGGAATTGTCAATGGGGTCTGTCCCTACATTGGACAGTGACTAAACTGGGCAGTGTCAGAGTGTGTATGGACACACATCATAGACAAGGGAATGGTAACACTCAGTTGTCAATTTATTAATTTTTTAGGAGGAATAACTGAGGAACAACACATTGTAGAGATCTAAGTAAGGATGCTCCAGATAGCTACTCTCTAAGAGCAGCTCCCGCTCTGGCAGACCCGATGTGCCGATGAATTACATGGTCGGCAATTAATTTAAATAAGTGGCCAGACACAGGTTCCCCTAACTATAACAGCTAAGAGCCAGGTGCTACAGAAGTCGGACAGAGACAAACTCTTACAGAAGTAAACGTAGAATAAAAGACAAAATAAATTATGTTCGATTTCTGTCTATCCTAGGCAAGCTTGGATTCATTTACGGTTATTGATCTTCCTCCACAAAAAAAAGGTTGTCCCATGGTGCTATACTCTTTTAATTAAAAAAAAAAATACTTTGTTACTCTTGATCGTTCACTCTAGCTTTAAATCATGTCTTCTTGTTGTTAAGTTCACCAACCTTTGTAAAGTGTCCAACTGAGGGTATGTGCACACTATGAGAGGCTTTTACGGCTGAATTGACAGACTGTTTTCAGGAGAAAACAGCTGCCTCGTTTCAGCCGTAAAAGCTCCTCCTCGTAATTTACGAGGCGTCTGTGACGCTCGTAAATCTTGAGCTGTGCTTCATTGACTTCAATGAAGAACAGCTCAAATTACGTTGCAAAGAAGTGCCCTGCACTTCTTTGCCGAGGCAGTGAATTTACGCGTCGTCGTTTGACAGCTGTCAAACGACGACGCGTAAATTACAGGTCGTCTGCACAGTACGTCGGCAAACCCATTCAAATGAATGGGCAGATGTTTGCCGACGTATTGCAGCCCTATTTTCAGATGTAAAACGAGGCATAATACGCCTCGTTTACGTCTGAAAATAGGTCGTGTGAACCCAGCCTGAGCATGACCGAGAACTAAATCTGCTTCCCAAGTAATGATCTCAGGGACTAGGACAACCAAGTTTCCCTTCCAAACAAACAACTGGCCCAAATAGGAACTAAGAAGACCTCGGTGATGAAAGATATTCCCAGAATTAATAAATTTTATATAACCCTTGTCACATACAGTTGTCACAGGGATAAACAAAGTACTGCAGACTTTAGGAGTCAGTTAGTCCAGGCCAGTTGTAATTTTTAGAGCCAGTTTTAATTTGAACCCCTTTACGATGAAGAACGATAAATTCGTCCTATGCAGGAGCTACTGCCACTGTACCAACGCGATCAATGGCCGGAGCACGGCTGTTACACACAGCCAGGCTCCTGCCCCAACTTCCGGAATTGAAGCGCTCTCTGATTCCGGCAGTTTAACCCGATAGCGACAGCGGCATCTAATGTGTTTGGCAGAGGAAGGGTCCTCTCTCTGTCACCCCATTGGCAGGCCCGCAAAGAAATCACAAGGCGCGTTGAGTTTCCATGGCAGCCGGGGGCCTAACAGAGGCCCACAGTTCTGCCTTCAGCAACTGCCTAATGGATAGCCTGTCAGTTTTACACTGACAGGGAATAATGCTTTGATATACTAAGTATACCAAAGCATTATATCTGCGATCAGTAGATCGCAAAGTGAAGTCCCTAGTGGGTCAAAAAAAAAAAAAAGTAAATAGTTAAATAAAGTTTATGAAAAAAATAAAAAAAGATCACAGTAAAAATAAAATAAAATTTAGTAAAAGTGGCAAAACAAATAACAAATAACACATACACATATATGGTATCGCCGTGATCGTAACGACTTGAACAATAAAGTTAACACAATTAATTAAATCGCCAGGTGAACGGCATCCAAAAACAAAACAACGGCAAAATTTCTTTTTTTTCTCATTCTCAATAAAATAAAAGATAATCAATAAGTCCCATGTACCCCAAAATAGTACTAATGAAAACTACACCTTGCCACGCAAAAATCAAGCCCACATACAGCCACATCGATGGAAAAATAAAAAAGTTACAGCTCTTGGAATGTAAAAACATGTAAAAAAAATGTTTAAAGTGTTTTTATTGTGCAAAAGAAGGAAACATATAAAACCTTTATATAATTGGTATCCCTGTAATCGTAATTTTCAAACCGTGTTGTTTACTGATGAGTGCCGTGCAACCCTGGATGATCCAGATGGATGGAGTAGTGGATGGTTGGTGAATGGCCACCATGTCCCAACAAGGCTGCGACGTCAGCAAGGAGGTGGCGGAGTCATGTTTTGGGTTGGAATCATGGGGAGAGAGCTGGTAGGCCCCTTTAGGGTCCCTGACGGTGTGAAAATGACCTCTGCAAAGTACGTAGAGTTTATGACTGACCACTTACTTCCGTGGTCCAAAAAGAAGAACCGTGCCTTCCGTAGCAAAATTATCTTCATGCATGACAATGCACCTGTGTGTCATTGGCTGCTATGGGCATAAAAGGATAGAAACTCATGGTGTGGCCCCCATGCTCTCCTGACCTCAACCCTATTGTGAACCTTTGGAGCATCCTCAAGCAAAATATCTATGAGGGTGGGAGGCAGTTCACATCAGAAAAGAAGCTCTGGGAGGCTATTCTGACATCCTGCAAAGATATTCAAGCAGAAACTGTCCAAATACTCACAAATTCAATGGATGCAAGAATTGTGAAGGTGATATCAAAGAAGGGGTCCTATGTTAACATGTAACTTGGCCTGTTAATTTTTTTTTGATTGAAAGAGCTTTTGATTTCTGTAAATATGACCTCCTGATGCTGCAAATTCAACAAATTAACATTTTAGTTCTCTTTACAAACTTTAAAAAATTTTGATCTCTGTTGTGCATAATAATTTGAAACAGTGCATTTTGAGTTTTTTACTTCTAAAAAAAAATCTGTTATCATTAGGAGATTTGTTCAATAAAATTTGCATTATACTCCAAAGGTTGATGGCTTGAAGATTATACTGACTGTAATTTGCATCGACTATTTAGGAAAATCAGCGAAAAATAACATTTGCATAATAATTTGGAACGCGGTGTAAAGGTAACATGTTATATACGCTGCATAGTATACGGTGTACATTTATAACGAACGTGAAAATCAATGCTGGAATAGCTGCTTATTTACAATTCTCTCCTAAAATAAAATGAATAAAAGTTAATAGATATATTATATGCATCCAAAAATGGTGCAATTACAAAATACAACTCTTCCCGCAAAAAACAATCCCCTATACGGCTATGTCAATGGAAGTAAAAAAAAGTTACGACTCTTGGAATGCGACTGTGAGAAAACAAAAAATAATCCTTGATCGTTAACAAGCAAAAAGGCCTGGTCAGTTAGCTGTCAGTAACACATTTGTAGGCATACTAGGTATACTACCCTGACCAACTATCTTTGAGGCCTGGGCTACACTGAGTTTTTTTTTGTAGCCGAACACTTGGGATAGTTAATCTCATGTGTTACTAACCTTCAATAGGAATATAGTGAGTTGCATGTACATGAAAATTTTCATGTGACTTTTGCGCTACATAAATAACAAGGAGAAAGACATAGGTATAAAAAAAGTTGCGAGCAGGTCACATGAGAATTACTGAAGTTACTATTTGTAAGTTGGCCTACAGTTGAAACTAGAGCTGTTACGAGAAAAACATGGTTGTAGCCCCAGCCTAAGGTTATGTTAGGCTTCAGACGTATGCATTTGTACACAAGAAAACGTTTTTTCTATGGGCAAATTGCATGCCAAAAGAGTGTCCTTTTGTATATATTTGACAGGTTTCTGTTGGGATACTGTGTTGTTCTTTTTCCTACATTACTGCGTAGTAGAGTAGCACACTACGCTACATTCAAGTATACAGTTATTTTTTCAATCAAAGACAATTTTTTTTTAATTAAATGGTTTGTACGGTTGAAAAAAGACACATGTCCATCAAGTTCAACCAAGGGATGGGAAAGGGGAAGTAAAACATTTCTACACGTAGGAGCTAATATTTTTCTCTTCTAGGAAATTATCTAAGCCTTTTTTAAAGCCATCTACTGTCCCTGCTGTGACCAGCTCCTGCGGTAGTCTATTCCATGAATTCACCGTTCTCACAGTAAAGAAGGCTTGTCGCCTCTGCAGGTTGAACCTTTCTTTTTCCAGACGGAGGGAGTGCCCCCTTGTTTTTTGAGGGGGTTTTACATGGAACAGGATTTCACCATATTTTTTGTATGTGCCATTCATATATTTATATAAGTTAATCATGTCCCCCCTTAGTCATCTTTTTTCAAGGCTAAATAGGTTTAGTTCTTTTAATCTTTCCTCATAACTTAGATTCTCCATGCCCCTTATTAGCTTCGTCGCTCTTCTTTGTATTTTTTCCAACTCCAGGGCATCCTTTCTAGGAACTGGAGCCCAGAACTGGACTGCATATTCTAGATGAGGCCTCACTAATGCTTTGTAAAGTGGTAATATTACATTCCTGTCCTGCGAGTCCATGCCTCTTTTAATACACAACAATATCTTGCTGGCCTTTGAAGCAGCTGATTGACATTGCATGCTGTTATTTAGTTTATGATTTACAAGTACACCCAGATCCTTCTCATCAAGTGACTCCCCCAGTGTAGCTCCCCCTAGGACATATGATGCATGCAGGTTGTTGGTACCCAGATGCAGAACTTTACATTTATCTACATTAAACTTAATTTGCCAAGTGGACGCCCAAAACTCAGTTTGTTTAAATCCGCTTGCCATTCACGAACATCTTCTATAGTCTGAACTATATTACATAGCTTGGTGTCATCTTCAAAGATAGAAATAGTGCTATTGTACTGTTGTACTATTGCTATTGTATCCCACTGTGTGTTGAACACATTTTTGAATACAGTTAGAAAAAAGAAATATAACTCAGATGTATTTAGAAATTGTGGTCTGACAGAGATACTAGAAACAAAAACAATAATGAACAGCCCAAAACCAATCTTTTTGAAATGCGAGAACACTAGAAGAACAAGTAATGCAGGCAGAAACTTATTTTACTTACATTTGGTTAAGACTAAGCCACAGAAAACTTTTCTGAGTTTACTCTGTGCTTTCATCATATAGTGTATAAAGAATAAAGAAAACCACATGGAATATGGGTCAGGGAAAAGAACACGACCAGCAATAATATTGGAATAAATAAGTACTGTAAAACTCTTTGAAGCGGGGAGAGTTTTCTCATCATGTAATAAAAGTTGATATTTGGGGTGTGCTGCAGTTTTTAGCATACCCAAGTGACACTAAAACAAACAATCTTACAAATTAGAAGGAAAAGTTTTGCCTCTGCAAACAATTTATAAGCTGGCATGGTGCAGTAAAAGTACGTATCCAGAAGATGAAAGGAAGCCGCAGTAGTAATAAAGTAAGCAGCTTAACTTGAGTGGAGGAACAGAGAGTTGTCTGATACATTGCTGACTAGGAGCACACAGACAAGCTTATAGGAACTCTTTGCTTTCAGATTGGAAATTATAAGCAGTTAAAACTGAATGCTTTATCCATGGTTCGGTGTTATATTTGGAGTGATCATATTTAATAGTGAACAGGCGGCATTTTTTAATACTTTACTTATAATTCAGTTCTGTAGTGATATTGTAAACAATTTCTATCCACCTTTAGAAAGCTTTATTGCTAAACTTTTTTTTATTTTTACATTTAAGAGCACTTTTTTGTATTACTTATAAGGACGATAGGTACTGTTGCAAGAAAAAGTAAGTAAATCCTTTGGAATTAGGCATCATTCACATATGCGTTAGGGCTCTATTCTGACATTCCGTCTGAGGTTTCCGTCAGAATGGAGCCCTGACTGAAACAAACAGAAAACATAGGTTTCAATGGTGACGGATCCGCTACCAATGGTTTCCGTTTGTCTCAGTTGTGCAAGGGTTCCGTAGTTTTGAAGGAATGAATAGTGTAGTTGACTACGGTAACCATTGCACAACTGAGACAAACGGAAACCATTGGCACCGGATCCGTCACCATTGAAATCAATTTTGTTTGTTTCAGTCAGGGATCCATTCTGACCGAAAGCTCTGACAGAACATCAGAATAGAACCCTGACGCAATTGGGGAAAGAAGCTTTACCTGGATTTCTGCACTGATTACTAACAAAAATGTGGTCTGATTGTTATCTAAGTCACAATTATAGACAAAGACAATCTAACAGTTGTACTATTCATGTCTTTATTGAGCACATTGAGTAAACATATACAGTGCAGAGAGAAATAGTAAGTTAATAACTTCTCCAAGAGCTAATTGGCAAAAGGTGTTTCAATTAAGGAGATGAGATTAGAAGTGTGGGTTTCACAGGTGCTTTACTCATTAAATAAAGCACACAAAGTCTGGTTACTGAAAAATCTGTTCTTCTCAAGAACAACTTTCAGAAGATGTGTTAAAGACACATTAAGCTGGAAAAGGCTAAAAAAGCATTGTTAAAGACCTGGGTGTACATAAATCCACAGTTTGCTACTCTACCTAGGAGTAGGTGTCCTATTAAGATGACTCCAAGAGAAGAACAGGCAATCCTGAAAGAGGTAAGAAAGAACCCAAGAGTAACAGCAAAAGACCTACTAAAGACTCCACAAACTGCAAAAGCCTCTGTTCATGTGTCCGCTATTAGACAAACACTGAACAAGAATGGTGTTCATAGGACAACAAAAGGATGTCACTGCTGTCCAATAAACACATTGCGGATTGTACATATTGTGCATCCGTATACCGTCCGTATTTACAGAAGCTCCCATAGACTTCTATGGGAGAGTCCTTGCCGTAATTACTGACAAGAATTGGAGAGGTTCTATGATTTTTTCAGCACGGACACCCATCAGTAAAAATACTGAATGGTGTCCGTGGCCAATAGAAATGAATGGGTTCGTAATTACTGTCTGTAATTACTGATAAAAAATACTGTCGTGTGCATGGGGCCATGATGGGCCCCATGCACACGACCGTAAAAAACCACAGTTTTTGCGGTCCGCAATTGCGGTCCGCAAAAATGGACCCATTCACTTTCATTGAACGCGGATACCTTTCCGTAGTGCTACGGATGGGTGTCCGTGCCATAGAAATGTTCCGAAAATTATGGAACATGTCAGTTATTTTGCATTTTGATGGCCGTGCTCCCATACTTTGTATGGGAGCACGGCCCGAAAATGCGGGTGGCAGTCGGCGGCACATGATTGCGGGCACGGTCGTGTGCATGGGGCTTTAGGATGTTAAATTAATGGAAAGTAGAAATGTTATAGAATATGTGAAATGTACCTCTGGGACCCGCACCTTCATCGCACCAAATAGAAATGAATGGAGAACGGCCAGGCGAAGAATGAATGGTTCTCAGCTCTCTACGTATCTTACTACACCCTTTGCCCTCCGCCATGTCTGGGGCAACCTACTGCACCCATTGTCATCCACCACGTCTGGCGGAACCTACTGCACCCGTTGTCATCCGCCACGTCTGGCGCAACCTATTGCACCCGTTGTCATCCGCCACGTCTAGCGCAACCTACTGCACCTGCTGTCATCCGCCACGTCTGCCGCAACCTGCTGCACTTACTACCATCCGTGCCAGAGCCCCTGCCACTATCTGGACTATTTCAGGTACCCTTGTGCTTACGAACGTGTATAGATTTTTGAATAGACTGACTTGGCCAGCTGCCTCTCCTCTCCGCGGAGCCGCCTAGTGGGTCCACATAGCCCTAGGTCGTTACAACAGTGAATACAATGTATGTCGTACAGTAATATTGATCCACTTTAAGCCCTGTTCATATCACGTTCATGCTTTCAATCGGAAGTGTACGTTGGGAATATTTCCTGACACATACCAACGACGGAAAGCTTTGACGTATGCTACTATATGGGACACTATAGTAGAAAAACTTACACCTTCTGGTATAGATTTTTCTACTGTATGCCTCTGCATGGAATTGCATAGTCAACTACACTATTCCATACAAACAAAAACAAGGGCCTATGGATATGTTGCGTCGGGAGCTTTCCTATCTTATAGACATTGAACATAGCGCTCTAACTTGATGTGAACAGGATACACTCGCGTTGTATACTCTGTTACTCTGATCCGTCATTAGATCAGAATAAGGATAAAAACAGATCCGTTAAAAATACCATTGAAATCAATGGGATTTTTAATTGCATCCGCTAGCATCCGTTATGCTAGTCATCCGTTTTTTTGATGGAGATAAAAGTGCAGAGTACAGGACTTATTTTTCTCATTGGTGTCAATGTAAAACAGATACACAGATTGTAATCCGTTTGCATCCCTTATTTTTATTTCAATGGGTTTTTACCGGATCCATTTTTATCCTTATTCTGATCTAAAAACGGATCAGAGTAACGGATTATACAACGCAAGTGTGAACTTAGCCTTAGAATGTATGTAAAAATTTACCTGGCTGTTACTTCTATGCACCTCAGGAATCCTGTAATAAAAAGCCACAGATCCACACATGATAACTTCTGACCAACCACTAATGGTATTATATTTAACTATATTATAGTAGTATAACAACATTAAGTTAGTCTGGCACTCACACAGACAGGAATCCTCATGGTTGGCATCCTAAGAAAAAAAAAAATGGCAAATATAATATGGAATCCCCAGTGAGACACTACTGATTTCAGCCAGATGTGCTCTTCTTAGTTATTTAGATTTTGAGTTATTAACCAAAATATTGGCACCTATCTATAAGTATCCCCTCACTTTAAATGGTCAAAGAGGGACCACTTTAAAGTGAAAGTTACTGCATACGACAGAAATTTTTTATATGGAAACAATCAGTAATTGTAATATATAAAGTGTCACAAATTTGGTCAAAATACTCCTGATTAAAAAAAATCATTACTAAAATTGTACTTCAGTTGTCACCCCCTTCCCTCCCTTATATGTCTTGTGCTTTTTATAGTACTCACTATGTATTTCTTATGTGACTTGGGATTCCATATTATATTTGACAATGACATTTTTTTTTCTTAGGATGCCAACCATGAGGATTTCTGGCTGTGTGAGTGCCAGGCTAACTTAATGTTATTATTCTACTATAATATAGTTAAATATAATATAGACCAGGGCTTCTCACATTTTTTTTCGGGGCCTCACTGTATATATTGTGATGCCTGTACCTCACCACCAACTTACCTTTCATTTGTGCCTAAACCACAAGTGACATTAAATTAAGCACAAAATAAGTAAATTATGTTACTAAACCAGAGATTGCTGCAGCCAGAGAAAGGACTGTGAAGCTCATGAGCACTTCAGTGAAAACTGCCTCCCTAGCTGTGCCTCACCAACAACTAGGGGGCGCCTTACTGGTGAGGTCCACGTCACAGTTTGAGAAACACTAATATACAGTAGTATATTAAATAATATAGTATATATTATAGGCCACAATTTGTGTCAACACGAGATAAATGAAACTAAATACATTGCCACGCACAATATGTAATGCAAGCTGCTATAATTTGTGTTATGATAAATGGTGCCATATGCTTGAGCACCGTTTTATTTCTACATTCAGGACATTTGAATTAATGGTCCTATTAGTACTGTAATAAAAACAAATCACCATACAATTATTCTTCAGCTGCACCTTTGAATAAATTCCTCTTAACATGTTTAACTACCTGGGTAAGTGAAAGAGTAGTTCTGACAGTATGGTAGTTCATGAATCAGGAAACTTAGTAGCTTAGTGGTATGCAGCAATTGATAGGTTTAATGGGGACAGAAATGTTAATATATGCTATTTATTAGTAAGCAATGATGAATCAGTAGATTCCAGAATATTCAACTGACGGTTTCATAATATTGTGTACAAGTCATATGCAAACAAAAGATTTACCTTAAATTCTTTTTCAATATTGGCTAGTTTGGCAAGTTCGTTGCTCAGCTCCAATGCTGTGTGAACTGGATCTTCACTGGAAAGCGAGAGATAGGCAGGGCTGGCCAGTCCCTTGTAGGCATTTATCCTGGATCTGGAATGGCTAAATGAGTCGTGCTTTTGCTTTTCCATGCAGTCATTGCACTTGCAGAAGTAATCATGAGGGCGCTCTATCTTTGCTCCTTTTATCAGTAGCATATGCACAACCTCATATTTTTGGCAGTGTGCAGCAAGGATGATAGGTGTGATATCTGGAGAAAACCTAGTACCATCTTCATCATAAGAGTAAAAATCATCATCTTGTAGCTCTTGCTCACATGGACTAAGGGTTAGTCTTTTGCTTGCCGCAAAAGCAGAATGATTTAAGATGGCTTCGACTATCCTAACATACCCTTTACTAATTGCAAGAAGCAAGGCATCGCCAATTCGTGCCAAGTTCTCCTTCTTCAGCAAAAGTTCAGTCACTTCAAAATGTTCATTCCCTACTGCCAGCTGTAGGGAATTTTGTCCCATATAATCCACACAGTTGACATTCAAGGTTTTTGACTCCTCCAACATCCTTCTTACCACAGGAATATTCCCATACTCTGCAGCATCCAAAAGACGTTCCTCCTCTGCAGTCAAGTTTGGTCCCCGGTTGTTAAACATAAATGCTGGGCCGCGGACGGCCTGTCTTCTTCCCTTCTCTCTCATCATGGTTACTCTTCTCATAGATGGGCTCCCTTCACCTGCTCTGAAGAAGAAATAGACACATTTTAACCCAATAATCTAGGGGTACTCACATAAATATTCTGCAATGTGCAGATAATATAAAACTATAAGTCGTACATCACCCTTCTGCTATAAATGCTCACTGTTTATGCACTTACCTGGTTACCAACATTTCCATCTTTACCTAAATACACCTTTTACTAATTTTTACATTGTCACCAGAATAGGTAAGTTTTTGAATTAATAAATACATTCAATTTACATACATAGATACACTATGCAGTGTTTGACAAACTATCCTTTCCAACCTAGCTCCATAAAAAGTAAACAATATCTGTTAAGCAGATCTGTAGACTTTTAGATAATTTTCCCTATGACAATTATGGAGACCATTATAAAATTTGTCCACGAGTTCTTCTCTTAAAGGGGTTAGCCTGGATTTTAAAATTGATAGTATATCCTTAGAATACGTCATCAATTTTAGATCGGTGGGGGTCCGACTCTCTGCCTCCCCCTCTGCCGATCAGCTTTTTGAAGGGGCCACGGCTCTCATACGAGCACTGCAGCCTCTTTATTCTTTGCATACATTTCATTTCTGTTCGTACTTGCACACGCCACTACTTTCGTAGCTGCTGTGCAAGGTATTGCAGCATTGTCTCATTCACTTGAATCACAATCAATTGGAGGCTACACCATATAACACAGCCATAGAATCACATTATATGTACATGATCACAAAAGAAAGACCAGTTAGAAAGTATAAAATTATATTAGATTATAATTGATTGCAAACTGTATTGAAAATCTTTTTGCAATAAATGAAAGGGAAAAATCATATTCAAATGCCTCCAGAAAAATAGAATCATTGAGCGAAAAGGATTTCGTATTAATTTGAATGAAATTTGCATCTATTTACACCATGCAACAATTTGCTTTCAAATCTGACTTTTTATAATATGAAAAGCATTGTAATCTTTTAAGAATTAATAACCAGAAGTGAGTTATGTTTTACTTTATTTTCGTCATTCTGAGAACCTTTAATATTCTTGGGGATTTTCCAAGTATAAGGTGCAGGTAGCTTCAGAAAAAACATATAAGGTAACAGTAGTAGTTACATGGATTGAAAAAATTACATTGCCATCAAGAATAAGTTCTTTCAAATCCAGTCAGTTGGTCTGGAGTACAGGGATGACCCCAAATCATGTCCAACCTTTCTTTGTATGCAGTAATTTGTGTTTAGAACACCAAGAGATGCTAGTTACTTTTTTTTTCACCCTTGAACTACACTTCCCATCATTCTATTTTTTTCAGCTTTGCTAATAAAGCTAAATAAATCTTGCAAACTTTTAAGTCATGCATTTGAGTGATGGCTCTGGTTTGTCTGAAACATCCCTGATGGACAAATAAGTATTTGGTCACAGACACCAAATCATATTCCACGATCTATGGATATACATTTAATGAAACATGTCTCTGCACAGTGTGATAAACGGGAGAGGGATAGTTCACATACTATGATTTACTACCAGAGAGACATGCAAGAAAGAGGAGGAAGGACCCTTTGTGTAACAAAGAAATTGGTTCCACGAGTGGGTTTTTCCGGTTTACAAAACTCAGTTTCATATACCCTATTGGGGAACTCTGAATGAATAGAGGGGTCCTTTGTTCAATATCGTCATCTATTAACAGTTCAACTTCCACTATGGTAAGGGTTTGGTCTTCAGCGGGTTTCTTTGTACTAGTTGTTATGGTTGGCGCCTCCTCACTTAAACTTTGTTTATTTGAGTCTCTAAACTGTTCCTTACACCTCCCTGATTCTGAAAGGTTCCATTATTGTTAAGTGTACCTTGTACTTTGACTTTTTGCTATGGTAAAGTTTAGTCTCCTACTCCCTTGAGAAGCTATACAGTATGGGTACCTCCTCTAAAGGTCTTATATCGGCAATTTACCCAATTCACAATTCATTTTACACTTATCCATCACAGATATATGGCAAGATGGTAGACGGCTTTGTGAAGACCAATTCTACTGTCTCCATGGCAAAGCATTTGGAATCAATATGCCAAATCATCCATATGCACTACCTATAGAGACACAATATAAGATTTTGATGCATTGGCATCACATGTCTGCCCTTCTTCACTGCCTTAATCCCGCTATTCCATCTGCCTGTGGAGGTGTCAAGCAGATATCTTTTGGGAATGCTCGCTAATTGTTTGTGACTGGAAAGAAGTTAGGGGTATTGTAGCTGCCATCTTCTTAAATGGTACTCCTTTGGATCCCCTCTATTATTTACTCAATGTTCCTCCAAAGGGTATGGGTAAAAAGTCTGCCGGACTATATATATGTGGTGATTAAAGTGATCCTATTTTTTCACTGAACTTGGAGTGCTGTCTTGTGTTTTGGATTTTTGCTATATATATATATATATATATATATATATATATATATACACACACACACACACACACATATATATGTAAGGCTGCAAAGACTCCCATTGCTAGATCTTGGAAACAGACGGATCCCCTTCCCGTCTTGATCTATACACTAGACTAAAGGAGATCCACTCTCGAGTGTTTAACTGCTTGCCTTAATAATACATTGGATTATTTTCAGTCCTTCTGGGAACCATGAAACACTTGGTATATTCTGCCCATGAGAGATTAGACTGATTATGATTCTGTGAGAGCGGTGTACAGTATTTTTTATTTGATCTTGCTTTGCCACCACTTGGCTCTTCCCTTGTCTTTTCTTATGTCTTTTTTCTTTCCTTGGTTTCCTTCTTTTTTATTATACTAGAGATCCTTTATTTTGAGCTGCTATAAAGAATGTTTTGCATTTTTTTCGTGAGTCTCCGCTTTGACCTTTTTTTGATGTAACATTTGGAACCTTACCTCTTGTATATCGTGTATTATTCTACATGTAATTACATTTTGGAATTGAAAACTTTTAATCAAAATTACAGTTTAACAAAAAAAAACAAGAAGATCCTCATCTTTTGCTTACAAAGAGAACATCTCTTGCTCTGGAGTACCTGTCCTATCCTGCATTACACAGAGAATCCATTGATTTGAATGGGCACTGTGTAGAGCTTAAAGGGAGTCTGTTACCAGATGTCTGTATTGAACTACCAACAGGCTATTATATATTAGGCTAACCTGATTCTGACGTGTATTATGTCTTTCCACAGAGTGCCTCCTTTGAAGAGAAAAAGTTTTACTACATTTATGCAAATGTGCATTTTGGAGCAGTGAGGGTTTTACCGTTGCTCCAAAATTCTCTCTTGTTATTCCCCAGTTCAACCCCCTCCCTGCTTCCTTTGATTGGCAGTGGCCAGGTAGCATACTAGGTGAGTTCACGCCTGGCCCCGTAGTGTAGTGAACGCATGCGCGTCCCTAGATCCTAATCAGCGCATGCGCTGTAGTGCCGATTAGAACGGTGACTTAACGGTTGTACTGCGCATGTGCCGTATCCTAATCATCACATGCACAGTGTAATCTTTACGCTCACCCTGTGGGTTCAATAATATTATATTCTAATAGTTTGGACTTTTATGTATGCAGCAATGCAAATTATTTTTATTTTATTTCTTTTTTAAATCACTTTAGGGGAAAAATGGTAAAAGGCTTTATTTTAACTTTTAATAATAATTTTAATAAAGCTTTTACCAATATAGGATTAACTATGGACTTGCACATATGATCGTTAGATCGCTTGCACAATATATTCCAATACTTATGTATTTCAGTGTATTGTGCTTTTAGAATCCTCCTATTAAACCCTAGCTTAGGCTCTCAGGCTGCTATGACAACCATCAGACACATTCCGTCGTGGGGGTGGAGTTACGGAGGGGACGCCCGCTCTGTCTATCTATTGACCATGGCATCAAAGTGGTTAAATGGCCGGGATCAGAGTCATCTCCAATCCTGGACCTTTAGTGCAGGGTGTCAGCTGTAATACACAGCTGACACCCGCAGAGTATGGAGCACGTTCAGCCTTTAAGCCTGCTTTATACAACCCCCCTACCGACTATGGTGTATATCTATGCCAAATGACGCTAAGGGGTTAAAGAGGTTGTCTCATGGCAAAAATCTATCACCTATTCACAGGATAGGTGATAAATATATGATTGTAGCGGGTCCGACTGCTGGGACCCCCAGTAAATATGAGAACGAGGGTCCTGTGTGCCCTATTTGAATGCAGTGGTGGTCACGTGTGTGCACTACCATTCCATTCATTCTCTATAGGACTGAAGGAGATAGCCAAGCGCTGTACTCCGCTAATTCCATTAGTCCCATAGACAATAAAAACAGTGATAGAGCTGCCGCTTCATTCAAACACGGGACATGGCCCCTTATTCTCGTGATCGCTGGGGGTCCCAGCAGTCGGACCCACAGTGATCATATATTAATCATGGGACAATGCCGTTACGTGCTCGTATTATAAAGAGCACCCTCCTATACGGATAGTAAAATCCTCTTCTCTCCAAAAACAATCCCCACTCACCTCTAAAGTGCCAAGCTTCAATTCATCTTTAAAAAATCGGAATTAATGAGAACGGCAATAAAATATGTCTGCTCTCTGGAGATTACTCCAGGCCTCACTTCCTGGAGTATTTTCTGTTTTAGCCATAATGACAACAAACTAGCTATCCATTTAAGAAATATGGGGGAGAGATCCTCCAGCTCACCTGACACTTGACATGTGTGTCGTGGACATCGCACGGAATCTCGTGTCGGCGCACGATGGGTAAAGGCAGGCAAAGGCAGAGGGTTGAATTCAGCGTTGTAGAGGATAAAACAGAATCTTGTTCCAAGTTTACAAATATCGAAATTTAAAAAGGTCCAATAGGTATGGAGTCCTGGTATGCAAACAGGAGTGTGTGTCGGTCCAGTCGTGAAGCCTACGCGTTTCAGACGTGTTAAACGTCCTTAATCATGGCTGTCAAACAGCCATGATTAAGGACGTTTAACACGTCTGAAACGCGTAGGCTTCACGACTGGACCGACACACACTCCTGTCTGCATACCAGGACTCCATACCTATTGGACCTTTTTAAATTTCGATATTAGTAAACTTGAAACAAGATTCCGTTTTATCCTCTACAACGCTGGATTCAACCCTCTGCCTTTGCCTATCCATTTAAGACTCTAGTGGTATTGCATGCAGTAAAGTGACCTTGTGAATGAAAATAGAATGAAAATGTAAAATACAAATGACAACGGTTCCTGAGGGCCTCTCTATGGCTAGATATTGACATGTAAGATCCTAGATTAAAGTGGACATCCCCTTTAGGGACACTATTGGCATCGAAAAATCTGAGAGCGGTTAGGCGGGATTCACACGACCGGGTCGCGTCCGAGCCCGAGTGCCGGCCGGTAAAATCGGCCATTCTGCCCGGCCGGTTTGCATAAAGTTATGCATCCGTGCCGGGCCGGGCAGATCCGGACAGTGACATCAGCGGCAACTCCTGAAGGGGAATCCCCATGTGTTCGGGGATTCCGCTTCAGGAGTTTCCCCTGATGTCACTGCCCAGATATGGACAGAGACATCAAGCGCTCTGTCCAGGAGCGGAATCCCCGAACACACGGGGATTCCGCTCCTTCAAGGAGCTAAAGTGCGGCTAGCACATAGCAGAGCGGGGAGATACCTCCCCGCTCTGCTATAGTGGCGTCGCTGCAGTAGTAGCAGCAGCAGCAGCTGCTGCAGCTGCTAGCGGCGCCATCAAAGGTGTCGCCGGGCCAGGGCGCTTTTAAAACAAGCAGGAGAAGGGAGCCAGCGCAGCGCTCCCTTCCACCTGCTGTACACCCCGGCCCTGCCACACCGTGTACAGCGATGCCATTCGTCAGAATGGCATCAACTCCTCCTCCTCACATGCACTCTGCGCTGTGAGGAGGAGGAGATAGAGCGCAAGAGCCGGAAAACCCCGCCGTCACTCGGGACACATCCCGGTGATGGCCGGGTATTACCCGGCCCCATAGACTTCTATGGGAGCCGGGCGGCCGGGTACCCGGGCGAAAATAGAGCATGTCCTATTTTTTGACGGGCGGTTTTCCCGGCCGTCAAAAAATCGGTCGTGTGAATAGCCCCATTAGGGGTCTATTATTCCTAATGCAGCCGGGTGCCGGCCGATTTATGAACGGCCGGCACCCGGCCGGGAAACCCTGCCGTGTGAATGAGGCCTTAGTGTCTTCTAGTTATACAGCAGGATGTATACTTTAAGAGAAGGCAAATGTTCATTATTCTCTTCAAACACTTGGAATCATTAAGATTTTTTAAGAATTTTTAAGTTAAAGAACCAATAAACAGAACAGGCTACAATTATTATTGTAGCAAAAGCGAACACTTGTGCACTTATCTATTTCTCTTTACATAAGTGTTACATTAACAAAGTGCAATTAACCTTTGTGCAGGAAGAATCTGGCATTAAATAGTACCCATCAAGCATTGATCGGTCTTTTAGGTATCAGAAAACAAAACTATCCGACAATCAGTCCTGTAAAATTGCTTGCATATTGAGTTTGAAAACTGAAGTAGCAGACTTTCAATTGTAGCATCAGAACGGTGCCCTGACTAAAACAAATGGAAACCATATGGAACCATAGGTTTCCGTTTGCATCACCATTGATTGCAATGGTGACGGATCCAGTGCAAATGGTTTCCGTTTGTCTCAGTTGTGCAAGGGTTCCGTCCTTTTGACGGCATGAATAGCGAAGACCATTTGCACCGGATCCGTCACAATTGAAATTAATGGTGATTCCTACGGAAACATATGGTTTGTGTTTGTTTCACAGGGCTCCATTCTGACAGGAAGCTCCGGAACATCAGAACGGAGACGCAGATGTGAACGAAGCCTTTGGGGTCACTGTAGCTGTCATGGTTATGATGGGGGTACTGTGGCTGTCACTGTTATTGGGAACCCTGTGGACATCACTGTAATGATGGTCCATATGGCTGTCACAGTTATGAGGGGCATTGTCCTGGTTATAGCGCCCTGTGGCCATCACTGCCACCTTGCACCAGTGATTGGAGGAGATAAAATGACTGACAGGGCTCTTCTAAATCATTGTCAACTAATCTTTTTCACAGGGACTGCAGAAGTGACAGACAAAACCTCAAAACTCCTAACCCTTTACGGGAATCTTATAGACCTACACCCCATAGTTACATGAGACTGAGGTCCTTTAATCATTAAATATTCTCCCAAGGCCTAAAAACATGTCCTATCTAACTAGGATTATAAATAAAATGTATCTGAAGCTATTATTATGTGTATACACACGTTGGGCTTCTCTTTGGCTATTTTTCAGATTGTATTTTTCTGGTTTTGAGCAATCACATCACAAGGCTTTCCTATGATGCCACTATAAGTCCCCTCCTTTGTTTTCCCTGCTGTAGACTCTGATTAATATTGATTGTGGTGCAGAAGGTGTATTTGCGCCAAATACAGTGGTCAGCCACCATTGAAAACATAGCGCCAACGACTGGATACACCAGTAACCAGAAGGACAAAGGTAAGAACATAGACAACTGTCAAGTGACGTACTCTGCATAATAATAGAGACTGTAGGTGTGCCCTGGGTAACGCACAGAAAAAAGTTTGGTCTTTGGTTTCCCCAGCAACATACAAATACTTATGTACAGAGAATACACCTCTGACAAGCAACACTGTGGGGCTATCTACGCGATATCCCTCTCAAACGATTTTACACTCAATAATAATATACACATTCCACCTATGTTTCCCCCACACGAAGAATGAAATATACGTATTCAATAACTTCAGGACCATGCTCCTTAAAGAGACTCTGTCACCACATTATACTGTAGGTGACAGCAGTGCTTTTTATTTAGAAAAACGATCTATTTTTACCACGTTAGGAGCGATGTTAGCTTTATGCTAATTACTTTCTTAATGCCCAAGTGGGCGTGTTTTTACTTTAGACCAAGTGGGCGTTGTGCAGAGGAGTGTATGATGTTGACCAATCAGCGTCATGCACTTTTTTCCATTCATTTAGTCAGCGCATAGTGACACTGAGTTGTTCACTATGTGCTCTCTTATACTGACATATTAACGTTACTGAAGTGTTTAGACAGTGAATAGAAATTCCTTCCAGCCAGGACGGGATGTCTATTCACAATCCCGGCACTTCGTTAACGTTTCTGTGGTACTTACAGCAGAGCAAAGCGTAATCTCCCTGTAACCTGTCATTTGCAGCGTGATCTCGCGAGATTACGCTTGCTCTGCTGTAAGTACCACAGAAACATTAACGAAGTGCAGGAATTGTGAATAGACATCCCGTCCTGTCTGGAAGGAATGTCTATTCACTGTCTAAACACTTCAGTAACGTTAATGTGTCAGTATACGATAGCACATAGCGAACAACGCAGTGTCACTATGCGCTGACTAAATGAATGGAGAGAAGTGCATGACGCTGATTGGTCAGCGTCATACACTCCTTTGTACAACGCCCACTTGGTCTAAAGTAAAAACACACACATTTGGGCATTAAGAAACACATTAGCATAAAGCTAAAATCGCTCCTAACGTGGTAAAAATAGATCGTTTTTCTAAATAAAAACCACTGCTGTCACCTACATTGTAGCGCCCATCTCCTTATGTAGGAGATAGGCCACTTATAATGTGGTGGCAGAGCCTCTTTAACACCAAGTCCAGATATGAATTAAGTTCACAATAATCCCACTTTACCTTGTGCCTGCTACTGATGCTTGTTCTTCTTTGTAATGCATACAAAATAGTGAGCCGATCTCTAACACAGATTGTATTTGTATTTGTTTTGCTTGAAATTCCCTGACATTGTTTCCTATGCTAGGATGTCTTCTTTTCTCTATGTTCATATACTATATGTTATATCCTTGTACATACGCTATATAATATATCTTTGCATTATGATGTGTATATAACGCAATTTTTCCACTATGTATTACCTCTATGTACAATGTCTGCGCACATGTCAGATACTGTTCCTATTCTAATTTTATTTTTATGTTATGATATGTGACTTATATGAAATATATAAATTTACATGATGCTAATATATTTATTTGCAATATAATTAGCTCCAATAAGGCCTGATGAAGGTCTAAGTTACGACCGAAACTTCACACGCACTAAGCCTCTGGCATCAACTATTGATTAAATAAATTTCAAGAATTTTCAAAATTGTGTGCCGAATACTTCTTTGTTATACGATTGGGTTGGGACCCTATTCGTGCACCTACCTTGGTCTTGTGCGCTCTGAACTACTACCTACAATATACATTATGTTACATTTATCACTCAGATTAATTTATTTTATACAACAGCAAATTTTATACCTATAAAAGTATGGATAATTTCACCGCACTACCCAGTTTTCCACCAAAAATAAGAGTTTTAATAGGGACAACCTCACGTTTTTAAAGTAGTCCGTGTCCTTTACTCGATGTTTTATTTTAACATCTAGTATTTTGTAGGATTGAGCTTATAATGTCACACTAGATTTTGTATCATAAACAGCAAACCGTCATTTTTGCGATAATCAATAGAGGAAGAGGAATGAGCAGGAAGGTTGGGTAAATTAATCTTGATATGTAGGAATGCATAGGGACAAAAAAACCTGGCTATAGTAAGAAATCTGGTACATCTATACCCAAGAGAGAATGGATAATGGAAAAAGCAAATGACAAAAGCATGCTGGGAAAAGCAGTTTGAAATAGCAGCAGCAGAAGTTTCTTAGGTCCTTGCCACCATTTGAGAAAACACAGTCTTTTATCACAGCCTATAGAACAGACTCACAAAGACTATTTATTTTGTTGTCCAGTAGATAGGAGATACAAAGGCTTGAGATAAGGGGCTAGAAATAAGAGCACAGTCATCATAATTGTTAGAAATCTGTAGCAGCAAGTGTTTAGTGAAGCACGCTTTGAAAGAGAAGCAGGACAAATACAATAGAAATTTTTGGCTTACATTAGACAGTGCCCTTCATGATGTAGCCTACAGATTACAGAAGGCATAGCACCGAACAATAGAATAGATGCCAGGATCGATATTTGGTCACAGTTCAGAGCTTGAGCTGTTTGCAAAAACATTTTAGAATTATGATAATACCATATTGTTGCATTAAGCAGTCAGAAGTGTTAAAACTGATACTCATTTTGCTGAGGCACCCATTATGCTTAGGCAAGATTATAGCAATTTTACCATTGTATCACTGTATCATGATATGCTTTGGGTGGTGTATTTTCACTGTATTTGCAGTTAGCATCTATGTATAAATACAACATTAATGCAATGTTTTCCATGTACCAGTATGTGAGCAAAAAACACAGTGAATGGTTAATTTCACCTATAGAATCCTCTTTTCCCATACATTCACAAGTTTTCCGCTTGTGTAAGGACTTAGGGTATATTGCTAGAGGAAAACCACCTTATGTCTGCTTAAAGAGGCTCTGTCACCACATTATACGTGCCCTATCTCCTACATAAGGAGATCGGCGCTATAATGTAGGTGACAGTAGTGTTTTTTTTAATTAGAAAAACAATCTATTTTTACCACTTTATGAGCGATTTTTAGCTTTATGCTAATGAGTTTCTTAATGCCCAAGTGGGCGTGTTTTACTTTAGACCAAGTGGGCGTTGTACAGAGGAGTGTATGACGCTGACCAATCAGTGACCAATCACCGTCATACACTTCTCTCCATTCATTTACACAGCACATAGCGATATAGCTATATCGCTATGTGCAGCCACATAAACACACTATAACATTACTGCAGTGTCCTGATAATGAATATACATTACCTCCAGCCAGGACGTGATGTGTATTCAGAATCCTGACACGTCTGAATCTTTTCTGTGAGATTTCCAGCAAGGCAAACGTAATCTCGCGAGATTACGATGTAAACTGTCATTTAAAACGAGATTACGTTTGCCTTGCTGGAAATCTCACAAAAAACATTCAGACGTGTCAGGAGAAAGAATACACATGACGTCCTGGCTGGAGGTAATGTATATTCATTGTCAGGACACTGCAGTAATGTTATAGTGTGTGTATGTGGCTGCACATAGCGATATACAGGGGGATGTGTGTGTGTGACGCTATATACAGGGGGATGTGTGTGTGTGACGCTATATACAGGGGGTGTGTGTGACGCTATATACAGGGGGCTGTGTGTGTGATGCTATATACAGGGGCTGTGTGTGTGTGACGCTATATACAGGGGGATGTGTGTGACGCTATATACAGAGGGATGTGTGTGACGCTATATACAGGGGGATGTGTGTGTGTGTGTGTGGTGCTATCTACAGGGGGCTGTGTGTGTGACGCTATCTACAGGGGGATGTGTATGTGACGCTATCTACAGGGGGATGTGTGTGTGACGCTATCTACAGGGGGATGTGTGTGTGACGCTATCTACAGGGGGATGTGTGTGTGACGCTATCTACAGGGGGCTGTGTGTGTGACGCTATATACAGGGGGCTGTGTGCGTGACGCTATATACAGGGGCCTTTGTGCACGTGGTGCTTTACTATACAGTGTTTGACACAATTATATTCAGGGGCGCAGTGTTTGGTGCTATTAAAGTTAGAGGCACAGTCTGTGGCACCATGATCATTTTGTTTTCGTTTATAGGTGTAGAAATGTTGGAAAAGTGAGCAACAGAAGACATCCAAGTGGCAAACTCTGCAGAAATGGGTCATGGCAGTGCTTCCTTTTTGTGGTATATATGTATAGGTCAAATTTTTGTTACTTTATTTATAGCTGTGGAAAGACAGAAAAAAAAGAAAAATTTTGATTTTTCATCATTTAAAATGTAACAGTTTGAAAATAAAAGTAATTGTATCATACAAATGTATTGAAATATATTTTTTCATTTATCCTGATCATAAGGACACCTGACTTGGAGGTGTATGTTATTTTTTTTTACCAGAAATATAGTATAAAACACAAGTGCCCCTTTTTTTCAATTGCGCACTAAAATGCCTTAATTAAATTTTTTACACCATGGTATAAATGTATGGGTAATGGACTTGAAGTCCAATAAATAATGGTAAAAAAACATTGTGTTCTACAAACTAGACACTCTAAAGTCTGTTTCTAGCGGTTCAATTTCTGTTTTAACCCTTTCGAAACACCATATGAGATACTGGTAAAAGTGACACCTTTCCACATTCTGCTACTTCTCCAGTGTACGGCGATACCAAATATGTGTGTCTAATCTATTATATGGACCCGTTATAGGGCATATCATAGAAGGAGTCCATTTTGGCTTCTGCCGTGGTACTGCAGGTCATTTTGACAAGTATAAATGTCCTGCTAATATTCATCTAGGGGTATAGTGAGTATTTTTAATAGGTGGAAAGAAATAAAAAATAGGTTTTTCCAGAAAATACAGTATTGCTGCATTTTTACAGTGAAACATTATCCAATAAGCAACCCTCCCTTTTGGTTCTCCCTAATCCAATAAGCAACCCTCCCTTTTGGTTCTCCCTACAAATACAGTGTGAAAGTAAATGAGTTAATAATGTGGGTAATATCATGGTCTTTGCCTTCATAGGTTCTAAAGGCAGATGTGTAGCCTGTACCGCTCTCACAGAGCTTGTAGATTTTAACCCTATATTTTGCTCTCTTTGAGGGGATGTACTGGCGGAATGAGAGCCTGCCTTTGTAACTCATCAGCGATTCATCCACCGCTAGTTTTTTTTCGGGGTTGTACTCCGGCATAAATTACTCCTCCAAAATGAAGGAAGCGCATTAGCACTTCATATCTGCTTCTGGTCATAACGGCTGGAAAAACAGGTGTGGCATGTGTAGGGCTTGTTGCCCAATATGACCGGATTGAGGGCTTTTTCACTAACCCCATGTTGAGGATGAGCCCCACATTTTTTTTAAGTTCGCCAGTATTTGTGGAGTGCCACTGCTTTGCATAGGAGGACGTTGGCTTTTTAGCAAGGCATTGGCGAGCATACAGATTGGTTTAGGTTAAACCAATAGTTCATCTGTAATGAATATTTTTTTTAAATCGAGGGCTGTAAAATTTTCCACATTAATATTTATCCCTTGCGTGGCAATAAATTCTTGGATATTAGGGGAAAATGACTGTGGGTAACCACTGAATATATTCTGGGGGAATAGATTGGGCCGTGTTTTGTGGTACTTCTGCGACATGCCCTGTGCTTGTAGACTCTGCAGCGACACTTGCATTTACAGAAAGCATATCACTGTCGTCGTTATCACTGGTAGACAACATTTCTATCTCGGACGCGGTTTCTGTATCGCTTTCATCGTATCAGAAATTAACATGGTGTATGCCTCTTCCACCGTGAACCTTCTATGGGCCATTGTAATTACACACACGTATGACAAAGACTGACACACACGCAGACAAATTTTATTATTTTTTCTTTACTTCGGACGTCACAAAAGCACGCTTCACAAAAAACTGATGTCAAACAAACACGTAGACTATAAAACTTTTTTTTTTACATATATTTTTTTAACTCACGTACACTACACAAAAACCCTAGGCTAACCCTAGACTAAACCTAGGCTAACCCTAGACTAAACCTAGGCTAACCCTAGACTAAACCTAGGCTATCCCTAGACTAAACCTAGAATAGAACCTAGAATAGAACCTAGACTAACCCGAAGGGCACGTTCACACGTGGCGGAATTGCTGTGGAATTTCCGATGCGGACAGTCCGCAGTGGAATTCTCCAGCGGCCGTTTATTACATTTGTTTCTATACATTTTTAGGAAAGTTAGTGCAGACGTTGCGGAAAACTTAGCTGCGGACCATAGGCTGCAGTGCAGAATTTTCTGTCCACAGCATGCACTGTCTGTTGCGGAGAAGAAGCGGAATTTCACTGCGTATTTCAGCCTTTGAACTGCAAAAACTGAATTATGTGGGAAGTCCGCTGTGTTTTCTCTGAACTACCTGTCAAATATGCAAATGTTGGTGCAGATTAGTTGCATAATTGCCCCGAATCTGCAGCAACATTTGCAGCAGGAAAGACTCCGCCACGTGTGAACGTGCCCTAAGGATATACCCTAGCCTAGGTATACAATTGAAGTTTATATAAAGTTTATATATTAGATTTTTTGTAATTTTGTGTCTTTGGTGTCACAGTAAAATTCTCTCTCTGTCTCTTCTCATACAGAGTAACAAGTGTGAGGAGAGACAGAGAGACAGGTAGGAGAAACACGTCGTTTTTCATTTTGTGATCACTGTGAATGGTTCTCACAGTGATCACATGAACGGAGACCACTGTTACTGGTCTCCCATCATCACTCTGAAGCCAAGGCTCTTGCTAACAGCCCTGGCTTCAGAGGTAGATTACCCGTTGACAGGGAAAACCGCTCCGATGCAGCCCCCTCCCTCCCAAACCACTCAGATGTGGTGCTTGCTATTGAGCGCCGCATCTGAGGGGTTAAAACTGATCAGAGACCATTGCTAGTGGTCTCCGATCATTGCCCTGAAGCCCAAGGCTGTTACCAGCAGCCTGGTCTTCAGGAGATCCTCGCGAAAACCGCTCCGATGCGGTCCCTTCCCTCCCAAACCGCTCAGATGTGGCCGGCACTTGCTATTGAGTGCCGCATCTGAGGGGTTAAATACGATCAGAGACCACTGCTAGTGGTCTCCGATCGTTGCCCTGAAGCACGAGGCTGTTACTAACAGCCTGGTCTTCAGGAGATCCTCGTGAAAACCGCTCTGATGTGGCCCCCTCCCTCGCAAACCACTCAGATGCGGCACTTGCTATTGAGTGCCGCATCTGAGGGGTTAAATACGATAGGAGACCACTGCTAGTTGTCTCCGATCTTTGCCCTGAAGCCCAAGGCTGTTACCAGCAGCCCAGTTTTCAGCAGCACCCCGTTGGATGCGGGGGAAAGTTCTTCTGAAGTGCCGACGTGAAAAGCCGACACTTCAGAAGAACTACCCTGAACGGCCAATGTAAAAACACTATACGCTGGTCGTTTATGGGTTAACACAACAAATAAAGAAATGTAACACCTCTCTTTAAAGTGTAACTAAACTTTTAAAAAACTTTTGACATGACATAGTGAAATGTCAGAAGTTTTCATCGGTGGGGGTCCGAGCACTGAGACCCCCACTGATCGCTAAATCGAAGTGGCAGAAGCGCTCGGTTGATTGCTTTGCCGTTTAGTTTCTGATAGTCTCTCTTTGGAGAGGTGTATGGTCTCAATTGAAAGTCTATGGGTCCCTACACCGCTCGCTCTGCTTTCCGAGAAAAGCTGATCAGAAACGAAGCGGCACAGAACTCACCCAAGCTCTTCTGCTGCTTAGTTTTAGCGATCGGTGGGAGTCTCAGTGCTCGCAACCCCACCAATCAAAAGTTCTCAGATGTCACAGTGACATGACAAAAGTTTTTAAAAAAAAGTTTAGTTACACTTTAAGCAGACACTCCTTCTCTTGCAGTAAAATAACTACTGAGGGCTGTATAGGGGGGCCTGAGCGTCTAACTCTGATGGCTCTGTGGCATGGTTGCTAACCACTACGTCAGTAATTTTTGGACAACTGAGCTAAAAATCACGGACAGACCAAGATTTTTATTGCCTGTGCACTGTGCAGTGTGCTAGTAGTGACTCACCAATCACAGCCCCGCTTGTAGCTTTCCCACGTTAACTTAGCGCTGGAAATCTGCAAGCGAAGCTGTGATTGGCAAGTCTTACTCTCCACTCACTCCACCAACCCCACCTCCACCGCTGCTACCGCCAGGGCCTGTTCTTGACAAAGTGTGGCCCTGGGCAAACTTAAGGTGGGGCCCCAAGTGCTGAATTATTGCATGAATAATGCAGTCAATTCAGAAGGCGATGTGCAGAGAACTGCATCGCTGATTTGTAATGCGTACAGGAGTATTGCGAGTCCAAAAGTATAACCCCCCCACACACAGAAAAATGATCTATATATGCATATACAGTTATTATATCAAACCACTATACCAGATGAAATATTACCTGAATACTGTTACAGAACACAACTCACTATTATGAGACCAATATTACCAATAATAACACAATATAAGGTCCAAATAATACCGCCACAGCATAACAACATAGTGACTGAATAATACCCCATACTGTTACTGAATAAAAATCACTATACAAAGACAAGATATTACCAGCATATAGTGACCATATAGTGGTAGATGCCAGTTATACACAGGAGCTCTGCAGACCATATAAGTGATTACAGCACATTTATATGCAGTGACTCACAGGTGATGTTTTCTCTGATTAGAGTGATTCACTTTCCCTTTTTTTCTCCATCCGGCCCAGACCACAGTGACGACTTATTCCAGCCACAACTCGTCTCTGCAGAATTTGACACAAAGTCATGTTGGTTTCTCACTTTTCCAGCACATTCCCCACCCACAGTGCCCCATGTGGTAATAATGATCCCTTAGCGCTCAACACAATAAAATTGCCCCATGAGTAACTGTGCCCCCACACAGTAATAATGCCCCATGTAGATAGTGCCACGGTGCCAATGTAGATAGTGCCACAGTGTCCCCTGTAGATAGCACCACACACAGCCCCCTGTAGATAGTGCCACACAGCCTCCCCATAAATATTTCCACTCAGCCCCCCTTGTAGAGTGCCACACAGCCCCCCTGTAGATTGTGGCACACAGCCCCCCTGTAGATTGTGACACACAGCCCCCCCCCCTGTAGATTGTGACACACAGCCCCCCCTGTAGATTGTGACACACAGCCCCCCTGTAGATTGTGACACACAGCCCCCCCTGTAGATTGTGACACACAGCCCCCCCTGTATAGTGCCACACAGCCCACCCTTGTACATTGTGCCACACAGCCCACCCTTGTACATAGTGCCACACAGCCCACCCTTGTACATAGTGCCACAAAGCCCACCCTTGTACATAGTGCCACACAGCCCCCAGTGAGGGGTTTGGCTACTGCTCTGCCTGATGTCACTCACATAATTATATTTATGACCTGAGCACAAGGAGCCGGAGGGCGGATGGAGTGAACTGATTGAAGCGGAGGCGGTCTGAGTGAGGTCGGTGCCGGCCCAGGAGTGGACCAGTCCAGTCACCTTACCTGTGTCACCTGGTGACTGACTTGGTCCACTCCCAGCACCGACCTCCCTCAGACCGTAATTCACTTGGCCATGGCTAGTTTGCACTGCGCATGTACATTTTGCCGCATGCACAGTGCAATATTTCGGGAAATAGAAAATAACTGGTTTTTTTTCTGCTGGACACTATGGACGGTTGTGGACTGTCTGTAAATTTACGGCCAGTTGGCAACCCTGCTCTTTGTAGGGAAGATATCCCCTTATAGAGCCCTCAGTAGTCGGTCATACACTCTGACCACACCTTGCAGTATAATAAAGAGATGAGGGCTCTATGGGGGGGGGGGGGGGTTATACTGCAAGGGTGGGTCCAACAATTTAAGGCTCTGTTCACACGCAGATTTTGCGTGGCTGGTCTCGACCGCAAAATCTGCGTTGAACTATTTCTGCTGTTGGCAGGAAGATTCCTACTTTTTTCCGCTAGCCGAAAAAATCAGCTAGCGGGAAAAGGAAGCGTCCGACTCCCATTGAAATGAAAGGGAGGCAGAATTTTACAGCACAATCTGCTGTGAATTCCGCTGCAAAGTTCCTCCATGTGAACATACCTTTATTGACTGGAGAGGGCTCTATGAAGGAGGAAATAACCCCCATAGAGCCCTACTACAAGTGGTGAGCATTTGCACATCTAACTGACTGCTGAGGGCTCTATGGGGGGAAGCCTCTGAAGTCAGTTAGATGGTTAGACCCCACCCCTTGCTGTATAATCCCCCCCTAGCGTCAGCCGATCACTTTAATGTTGGTTTGGGGCAGGAGGATGAACGGGCAGTATCACGGCTCACTAACCTTCCTGACCTGCTCTTCTCTTTAGACCTCGGCTTCTGAAGGGAGTGCTCTACTGTTCCTCTCTGGCGGCATATCTATGTAGCATTATCCCGGCCAGGCTGCCCATGCAATGGCTCCCTCTGCCCCACCCCCCCATCTCCTGATAATCAGCGTCCGTCAGCAGCTCTAGGGCACTGCATAGTTCCCTCAGTAGTTTTTCAAATTATGTGCAGTTTGGGTGGCCTTGGAGCTTTGGGCCCCGGGCGACCGAGCGAACCGCCCATATGATGACACGCCACTGGTATAGTCAGCAACAATCCGTCACTCTCAGTCGCATTACTGGTCAGTTAGTCAGCGTCAGTAAGTGTCATTTAGTAAGCGTCAGTTAGAAAGTGTAGCAAGTGTTAATAAGTGTTATAATAAAAACAAAAAAAATTCAAAAAACTTAGTGTGTCAGTGTTAGCAAGCATTAGTGTTTTATGTGAAAAAAAATAAATCTTTGTTATACAACTGTTTTTACAGTTCACTGAGCAACGTGTGTATATACACTACATATATACTAGTATACACACACATTTATAAAATGGCAGCGAGAATTTACACCGCAGTAGGGGCGTATGCCATGATCGCGTCTGATACAAAATCAGCGAGAGATGAGGGACCAGAGTTCATTCGTCCTCCTCCTCCAGTGACAGTGAGGAACCTCCTCGTAGTCGCAGGCGGGTTAGTGCCCAAGTTCTGCCTGACCCTGACCCTGGTACAGACAGCATTGATTGGTCAATCCCAACCAATTACACCCCTTAAGTCACAGAATTTACTGCTGTGGCAGGAATTCATGTGCAGACAGAAGGGCTGCTTGTAATGGGCAGACAATTTGATCCAGCTTATGGTGGACCAAACCAACCTTTATACCCACCAATTTATTTCTGAACACCCCAATACCTTTTTTGCCCAGCCCAATCGATGGCAACAAACCAATTGAGCAGAACTGCTGAAAAATTGGGGGTTAGTCCTCAACATAAGCCTCACTAAAAAGCTCAAAGTGAGATCCTACTGGTCCATGGACATTTTGTATCATTGTCCACAGTACCGAAATACAATGACCAGACCCCGCTTTGAGACCCTCCATAAATTTCAGCATTTTAGTCATAACTCCCAATGACCGCCCCCCACCCCACTCCGGATGACCCCAATTTCGACAGACTTTTTAAAATTAGGCCCCTCGTTTATATTTTTTCCCAAAAATGTTCAGCCGTCTACACCCCCGAAAAAGAAATCTACATAGATGAATCCCTAGTGCACTTCAAGGGCAGGCTGAAGTTTTGCCAATATTTGCCCAGCAAGCGTGCCAGGTATGGCATCAAGGTCTGACTGCGCTATTAATTCTGTTAAAAAAACTGAAACCTTACGGAACGGAAACAAAAGGAAAAAGTTAGCAACGAAAGAGTTACCATTGAAATCAATGGTAATGCCAACGGAAAGCTATGGTTTCGTTCGTGGGTTCTCCTGACAGAAAGATCTTACTGAACCCACGAACGGAACCCCAGGCAGATGTGAACAAAGCCTAACTCCAATAAATTCAGCAAAAAACCTGTGGGGTCAAAATGCTAACTATACCCCTAGAAAAATTCCTTTTGGGGTGTAATTTCCAAAATGGGGTAACTTTTAGGAGGTTTCCACTGTTTTGGTCCTTCCAGGGCGTTGCAAACGCGACATGGCACCAAAAACCATTACAGCAAAATCGGCGCTCCAAAATCCAAACGGCACTCTTTCCCTTCTGAGCTCTGCCGTGGCTCCAAACAGCAGTTTATTACCACATATGGGGTATTGCCGTAATCTGGAGAATTTGCTTTACAAATTTTAGAGTGCTTTTTCTCCTTTATTCCTTGTAAAAACTAAAAATTCCTATGTTCATTCAGAAAAAAAGTAGATTTTCATTTCCACAGACTAATTACAATAGATTTACCAAAAAACGTGGGGTGCCAAAATGCTAACTATACCCAGATATATTTGTAAATTTCACCTCTACTTTGCTTTAATTCCTGTGAAATACCTAAAGGGTCAAGAGACTTTCTGAATGCTATTTTGAATACTTTGAGGGGGGCAGTTTTTAAAATGGGGTCATTTATGGGGATTTTATAATATATAAGGCCCTCAAAGCTACTCTTGAACTAAACTGGTCCATAAAAAATAGGTTTTGTACATTTTCTTGAAATTGTAAGAAATTGCTGCTAAAGTTCTAAGCCTTGTAACGTCCTAGAAAAATAAAAGGATGTTCAAAAAATTACCCCAGCATAAAGTAGATATATGGAAAATGTTAACTAGTAACTATGTTATTACTATATGTTTTATAAGCAGATACATTAAAATTTAGAAAAATGAAATTGTTTGCACATTTTCTCAAAATTTTGGTGTTTTTCACAAATAAATACTAAATTTATAGACTAAATTTTTTCACTAACATAAAGTACAATATGTTACGAGAAAACAATCTCAGAATCGCTTGGATAGGTAAAAGAATTCCAAAGTTATTACTACATAAAGTAACATGTCAGATTTGAAAAAAAATCGGCTGTATCCAAAAGCCAAAACAGGCTGTGTCCTGAATGGGTTAATGGAATATCCTTAGATTGGACGACAGTTACCAGTGGGGTACCACAGGGGTAAGCACTGGCACCACTTCTTTTTAATATGTTTCTAAATGATTTTCTAGAGGGCTTACAGAATATAATTTCAATATTTGCAGATGATACTAAGCTCTGTAAAGATGTGGAAGCTGGAGGCGTGGGCAGGGAAATGAAAATAAAGTTTAATGTGGATAAATGTGAAGTTATGCATTAGGGCCAAGGAAAGAAATTCTACAATTATGTATTACATAGTAAATAGCTGTGGTCAATAGGTACCGTGGCATCTAAGGAGTTTGACAGAGGAAGAGGACAACCCTCTGTCAGCCCAACAGCGCCCCAGTGACAAGAAAGCAGGATGCTGATGGGTTGCCATGGCAGCAGGGGGTCTAAAAATGGCCCCCATTGACCTAAGCCTAAAAGCTTCTGGCATGGCCTAATAGGCTGCCTGTCAGAATAATTTCATTTTGCCTAAGCTGTAAAAAACAAAGACAGGCTGGAACAGCAAAAACACTTAATTTTAAGAAGGCGAATTTCCCCATATTGAGGACTGCAATTCAGGACATAGACTGGTAACAACAAATGTTAAATAACTATACAAATACTACATTGGAGTGCTAAAAATCTATTTTGGGTACATAGACTGCAAAATTTATTCCTATTGGTAACAAGTAAAAACGACTACATTTAAACCCTACATGGCTTACAACTACTTGACAAAAAAAAAAAAAGAGCATTAACCCCTTCCCGCTGCAGCTAGTTTTGACCTTCCTGACAGTCTAATTTTTAAAATCTGACATGTGTCACTTTATGTGGTAATAATTTCGGAATGCTTTTACATATCCAAGCAATTCTGAGAATGTTTTCTCGTGCCACAATGAAATCTATGTTAATGGTAAAATTTGGTTGATAAATTCAGTATTTAATTGTGAAAAACACAAAAAAGTTGCAATAACGTGCAAAATTTGCATTTTTATAAATTTAAATGTATCTGCTTGTTAGATAGATAGTAATACCACACAAAACAGTTGATAATTAACATATAATTATAATAATAATAATTATAATAATCTTTATTTATATAGCGCCAACATATTATGCAGCACTTTACAATTTAGAGGGAACTTGAACAGACAATATCAGACATTACATATTGACAAACTTAATTTACAATTCAAACAAGAGGAGTGAGGACCCTGCTCGGAAGAGTTTAGAATCTTTGAGGAAATAAGGGAGACACAAAATGTAAAAGTGCTTCTTCAGTACAATGGTCCAGCCATTTTTATACACATGGTGTGGTTCACATAAAGCAGCATGAGCCGGTCACCAGCCAGTATCTGTGAATGACAGACATGAAGAGAAGGAGTGTGAGGGAATCTTATTCTGATTACTAATGTAAAAGGCGGGCCATGGAAAGGAGTTAGGTTAGGGAATGTTATAGGCCTGTCTAAAAAGATGTGTTTTCAGGGCACGTTTAAAACTGTGGATATTGGGAATTAATCTAATTGTCTGTGGTAGCGCATTCCAGAGGACTGGTGCAGCACGAGAAAAATCTTGGAGACAGGAGTGGGAGGTTCGGATTATGGAGGATTTTAATCTAAGGTCATTGGCAGAACGTAGAGCTCGAGTAGGGTGGTAGACAGAGATGAGGGAGGAGATGTAAGGAGGTGCAGCACTGTGGAGAGCTTTGTGGGTGAGAGTAATTAGTTTGAATTTAATGCAATGACACGCACAGGGTAGAGGCGTTTGTGTAGCGGTTGGTCAGAAAGATGAGCCTGGCTGCTTAATTAAGGATAGATTGGAGAGGGGAGAGTTTAGTGAGGGGAAGACCGACTAGTCATGAGTTAGGGTATGTTCACACGCAGTGTTTTTAGACGTAATTCAGGCGTCTTACGCCAGAAAAAAAGGCTCCATTACGCCTACAAACATCTGCCCATTGCTTGCAATGGGTTTTACGGTGTTCTGTTCCCACAAGGTGTAATTTTACGCGTCGCTGTCAAAATACGGCGCGTAAAAAGACGCCCACGAAAAAGAAGTGCATGTCACTTCTTGGGACGTTTTTGGAGCAGTTTTTCACTGACTCCATTGAAAATCAGCTCCAATAACGTCCGTAAAATACGCAGAGAAAAACAAGAGTTGCTACAAAAACTTCTGAAAATAAGGAGATGTTTTCGCTTGAAAACAGCTCCCTATTTTCAGATGTTTTTGGTCACTGCGTGTGAACATACCCTTACAGTAGTCAAGACGAGTTTTGGCTGTTTCCACAGTAAGAAAAAGGCGGCTTCTGGAGATGTTTTTGAGGTGAAAATGACAGGAGCGTGAAAGTGATTGAATGTGAGGAGTAAATGAAAGATCCGAGTCAAAAATAACCCCAAGACAGCGGGCGTGCTGCTTAGGAGTTATGGTAGTGCCACACAGTGAGATGGAGACATCTGGTTTAGGTAGGTTTGTAAATGGTGGGAACACAAGAAGCTCCATTTTAAAAAGATTCCGTTTCAGATAGAGAGTGGACATGATGTTAGAGACAGCGGATAGCTCTAAAAAGTCGACCCAAGATATTGTGGCCTTGTTTAACAAAACCGACGACCTAGAAAATAGGTTACGTCGTAATAATGTCAGGCTGATTGGAATACCGGAAAAATCAGAAGGCTTGAATTCCACTGAATATATGGAGAAATGGTTGCGCACTTCTTTTGGGGAAGACACCTTCACCCCATTATTTGCTATTGAACGGGCTCATCGTGTGCCGACTCGCCCTTTACCACCTGGGCACCCCCCACGGCCTATATTGGCCAAGTTACTGCACTATAAAGATCGGGATATCATTCTACGAAAAGCGCGGGAATGTCCGGATTTGGCTATAAATGGCGGGAAAGTCTCCATATTCCCGGATTACTCAGCGTAAGTTCAGGGTAAAATAGCGCGTTTTCAAGATGTCAAGAAGCGGCTGAGAAATTTGCAAGTGGTGTACTCTATGCTGTACCCAGCGAAGTTGCGTGTTGCAGCTTTAGGAGGAACTCATTTTTTTGAAAATCCGCACGTGGCCATGCAGTGGCTTGATGGACATGAGAGGCAACTACGTGTCAAGACGCCCTGAAATGTGGTCCATATGTTTTATCTTGCAGGTCATGTATTCTGCTTAATGATACGTAAAGTAATGAGTATGTGACCTGACTTGCTGCTATTTACTGGTTCCTCAGGCAGCACTTATGGACTTTATGCCTAGCAAGTTTATTGTTATGTTGAAATTCAGGATATATGTTTAGACAGAATGGTCGTACGCCATTTTTCTGTGGTTCTATACATTGCACTAGTAGGAATTTCAACGCCCACTCTCTCAGAGAGAGAGGTTTACTATGTTTATATGTGTTTTTTTTTGGGGGGGGTTCTGGGGATAAAGTTGGCACACACTTGGATTTTATGCGAGTGTAAAACAGACGTACACCCTTGCTTGCAGATGAGACATGGCAGGCTAAAAATTGTGTCCCATTTTGAATATGGCTAATTCAGTTAGATTTCTTAGTTGGAATATTCGGGGTATGGCTGATGCCACAAAGCGTCAGGCCATTTTTCAATATATTGGCGAGCACCAGCCGGCGATTGTGTGTCTGCAAGAGACACATTTGATAACTGACAGACTACAGCAGCTACAGAGGAGATGGGTGGGCTTTAGTTGTCACTCCACGTTCTCAGTATATTCTAGGGGAGTTAGTTTATTAGTTCACAAACAAATTCCATTCAATTGCTTAGACATGGAGGTGGATGCAGAAGGTCGATATATCTGTGTGTTCTGCACCATATACTCAAAAATGTTTATAATAATATCTATATATATACCTCCTCCTTTTTCTAATAGAGTCTTACTGAAGGCCATGTATTTTGTGGCGGATAAACCAGGGATACCTTTGCTCCTCCTTGGGGATTTTAATAATATTCTTGACTCCAACTGGGATAAATGTAGAGATGGGGACAGGAGTGACGGGGAAGCCCGGACTTCGTTTGGTACACTGGTACAAGAACTGGGATTACTGGATATGTGGAGATTACAACACCCTCGTGAAAGGAATTTCTCCTGCTGTTCATGCACTTACTCTTCTCTATCCCGAATAGATTTGGCCTTGGGGAATGAGTGTCTGTTGCCCTTAGTTAGTCAGGTGGAGTATCTCCCTAGAACGTTATCTGACCATTCTCCCCTTAGGGTCACGGTTGATGTTAATAATCAGAGTCCCCATAGCCCGTGAATGTGGAAGCTGAACCCCTTTTGGCTGTCTTTGATTGATGGACAAGGATTCATTGCACGATGGATAGAGGATTACTTTCAAATTAATTGTGGCTCTTCTTCTATTCCCTATGTTTGGGATGCAATGAAGGCGTATTTGAGAGGCCTGTTTATGCAGGCAATAAGTAGGCACAAAACGGCTACCAGGGCGGAGGATGCGAGATTGCATGAAGAAATGCGTAGGTCAGAGGCGGCACTTATTTCAAACCCAACTGTGGTGCATCAAACCAGTTTACGACATGCGCAAGACGCATTAAACGTACATCTTTTAGCAGTAGCGGGTAGAAAACGTCAGTTTTATGCGCAGAATGCTTTTGAAGAAGGAGAGAAGGCTGGCCATATGCTGGCAATGGTATCCAAGGCACAAGATGGGGTGTCGCATATAACTGCTTTAAAAACGGCGGGGGGCCATATGGTTACAGAGATTTTCATATGGCTCTGTGCAGGAAAAAGTAGCGCTTTATGCAGACGACATGCTTATCAAGATGATCTTAACGCCGCAATTATTGTACATTTTACATAACTCCCCTGTATGGATTCCTTTACGCGACTTTTACTATGTTAATGCACTTTTTAGAGATCTTATATGGCGTAAGGGTCACCCCAGACTTAAACTAGAAATTCTACAGCGTGCAAAGCATGACGGCGGTCTGGCCCTACCCAATCCTTGGATATACTTCCTTGCCTCCCAATGTCAGCATTTTAAGGGGTGGGGGGAAACTATACCAAACGGATCTAATGGTGCGAGTTTGCAGTTACAGTTTGGATCATCTGTTTTATTGTCAGTTTTGGAAGCGGGTCATTCTATACTGGTAGGTAGGAACATGCCCACATATGCACTAATGCGAAAGGTCTGGGATAAGGTCCGGTCCATTAGAGATATTGGGGTATGCAAAGCTTTTACACCTCTATGGGGTAATAGGGCACTTCCGGAGTTCTTCTCTCTTGAAGGATTTGAGGGTTGGCAATCGAGGGGCATCTCCAGGGTATCAGAGCTGCTCCATGATGATATATTTAAAACTTATCAACAGCTTCAAGAGGAATTTGGGTTGCCTTGAAATTCCTTTTACCAATATTTACAGATCAGACATGCCTTTGATGCCCAAAAGAAGGTTGTAGATTTGACTGTACACGCAGATGGGGTGCTGACTGTCTTACATACTGGGAGTGCTACTTCGGGGGTTATCTCACACATTTATCAGTTGTTGCTCAGTAAATTTTTGGATAAGTACCCCTTGATGGCTTCTAGAAAATGGGAAAGGGATATGGGTCCCATCTCTGAAGAACAATGGTCAGATATCATGGAAGCAGTTCCGAATATTTCTCTTAGTGAGGCTGGGCTCCTCTCCCAATTATATATTATCCATAGAGTATATAAGGCTATGTTCACACGGAGTATTTTGCAGGAGGAATATCTGCCTCAAAATTCAGTTTGGAAGTTTGAGGCAGATTTTCCTCTCCCTGCACGCCGTTTTTCGCTGAGTTTTTCGCGCCGTTTTTCGCCAGCGGCCATTGAGCGCCGCGGGCATAAAACACCGTGAAATACGCTTTCTCTGGCTCCCATTCAAGTCAATGGGAGGTCAGAGGCGGAAACGCCAGAAAATAGGGCATGTCGCTTCTTTTTCCCGCGAGGCAGTTTTACTGCTCGCGGGAAAAAGACGCTGATGCCTCCCATTGAAATCAATGGGAGGCATTTTCGAGCCGTTTTTGACGAGTTTTGTGACGCGGTTTCCGCGTCAAAAAACTCGGCAAAATACTCAGTGTGAACATAGCCTTAGACTCCTAAATTTCTTTTCCACATTGGTGTACGGAGTGATTCTACTTGTCCGAGATGCTCGGAAGATGGGGCTGATCATATGCATATGTTGTGGTCATGTCCACAGTTAACTACATATTGGACAGACGTACTGAAGCTGATTCAGGATGCTTATGGGCTTACGCTTCAGGGGACTCCTATGGAGTGTGTTTTGGGGTGTGTTACGCATATTCCGACTTCTGTCCTGGGGCGGCTGGCTATTGCAAGGCTGCTATACATAGCTAGAAAACTTATTGCATTACACTGGATACAAGGCGCCCCGCCGACTAGGAGCGAATTCATTGCTAAAGTGAATAAAATGATTGTGTTAGAAAAAGCTGTGTATGTAAAGCGTAAACTGAAAACATGATTACAGTACGGGACAGTTGTCCGGCAGCGAGGCAGGGACTCCTAGCATCGTACATAAGTATGATGCTAGGAGCCCGGCTCCCTGCACTGTGTTCGGTCCGGGACTTGCGGCCGAAATACGTCCGTCAATTACGGACGTAATGACCTCGTGTGAATCCAGCCTAAAGGAGAGAAGGTTGTGGTCAGAGAGCGGGAGAAGAGTGTTAATAAAGTCATAAACTGAGCAGAGCCAGAAAAGAAGACCAGGTCAAGCGAATGCCCGTCTTCATGTGTAGGATAGTTAGTAAGTTGCGACAGACCTAAGTAGGAGGTTAAAGATAGTAACTGGGGAGGCAGATGGGGAGATTCGGTTATCAATGGGGATGTTGAAGTCACCCATGATGAGAGTGGGTGTTTCAGAGGATAGAAATTGTGGAAGCCAGGCAGCAAAATGATCCAGGAATTGGTGGGTTAACCCTGGGGGGCGGTAGACAACTGCCACTCGGAGGAAAAAATGGTAAGAGAGTCTGAGGGTGTGGACTTCAAAAGAGGGGATTGTGAGCGAGGGTACCGAGGGAATTACCTGAAAAGTGCAGTGTGGAGAAAGAAGTATACCTACTCCTCCACCCAGCCTGTTCTCAGGTCTGGGGGCATGAGAGAACTGGAGACCACCATAAGATAAAGAAGCAGGGGAAGCAGTGTCAGTGAGGTGTAGCCATGTTTCTATAAGAGCCAGAAGGTTGAGAGAGTTAGAAAGGAATAAGTTGTGAATAAAGGTTAGTTTGTTGCACAGAAGCGAGAATTCCAGAGCGCACAGTTAAGTGATAGGAGAAGACGTACAAGGAATGGTAAGAAGATTTGCAAGATTTCTATGTGTGGCAGGTAAGTGGTTGAGCTTGGCAGAAGAAATGGTAGGACCAGGGTTGGGAGAGATGTCCCTTGCAGCTAATAGCGGGAGAATGGAGAGACACAGCAGATGGTTCTGTGATTTATGAGAGCGATTTTTCTGTTGAGCAGTGGGATGAGATGATTTAGGGTATGTTCACACAAAGTTTTTTGCAGGCCGAAAATTGTGCCTGGAAAAATCTGCTTTTTTAAGTGGTTTTGCACCACACGCGTTTTTTGGGGGGGTAGAAGAAAACCTGAAATTTTACCACTCTTTTTTTGCGCCCTAAATCTACGTAGTTTACCGGGTGGTATAAATAACACAATAACTTTATTCAGCGGGTTGTTACGATCGCAACAATACTAAATTTGTATAGATTTTGTATGTTTTACTACTTACACAGTAAAAACACTTTTTTTTCATAATTATTTGTTCTTGGGTCTCCATATTTGATGAGTCATAACTATTTTATTGTTCCGCCGATGCAGTTATACGACGGCTTTTTTTTTGCGGTACGACTTTTTTATTGGTACCATTTGAGAGTAGATTCAACTTTTTGATCACTTTTTATCACATTTTAAGGCAGGATTAACAGAAAACAGCAATTTTTCCATTGTTTTTTATTTTATTTTTTACGGCGTTCACCGTGCCGGTTAAATAATGTAACAGCTTTATAGTCGGGGTCATTACGGACGCGGCGATACAAAACATGTGTAACTTTTTTGCTTTAGGACAGATACAGAGGGACGTTGCGTTTTTGCGCGCGCAAACAACGCGGCGTTTTGCGCGCGCAAAAAATATTTGACAGCTGCGTGTGTCACCCGTGTATGATGCGCGGCTGCGTGATTTTCGCGCAGCCGCCATCATAGAGATGAGGCTAGTCGACGCCCGTCACTGTCCAAGGTGCTGAAAGAGCTAACTCTTTCAGCACCCTCGACAGTGAATGCCGAACACAATATCGAAAAACCTGTTGAAAAAAAAGAAAAAGTTCGTACTTACCGAGAACTTCCCGGCCGTTGCCTTGGTGACGCGTCCTTGGTGACGCGCCTCTCGACATCGGGCCCCACCTCCCTGGATGACGCGCCAGTCCATGTGACCGCTGCAGCCTGTGCTTGGCCTGTGATTGGCTGGAGCTGTCACTTGGACTGAATTGTCATCCCGGGAGGTCAGACTGGAGGAAGAAGCCGGGAGTTATCGGTAAGTCAGAACTTCTTTTTTTTTTCTACAGGTTCATGTATATTGGGATCGGAAGTCACTGTCCATGGTGCTGAAACAGTTTAACTCTTTCAGCACCATGGACAGTGACTATCTCCTGACGTCGCGTACCGATAATTTTTTTGCCGGGTTCGGCCAAAACGAGTTCGGCCGAACCCGGTGAAGTTCGGTTCGCTTGTCCGGCTTCGCTCATCGCAAAGACACTCCGTTTGGATGTTCGGAAACAGAAAAGCACGTGGTGCTTTTCTGTTTACATTCATCCTTTTGACAGCTGGTGCGCTGTTTCAGTCGGTTCGCACGGAAGTGCTTCCGTGCAACCTGCGTGGTTTTCACGCACCCATTGACTTCAATGGGTGCGTGATGCGCGAAATACGCAGAGTTATTGAACCTGTCGCACTTTTTGCGCAGCAGACAAACGCTGCGCAAAAAGCACGGACTGTCTGTACTGCCCCATATATTTGTATTGGTCCATGCGTGACGCGTGAAAACCACGCGGCCCGCTCGGACCGAATACACGCTCGTGTGAATCCCCCCTTATTGTGGTTTTTTTTAATAGTAAACCATTCTGTAAGGGGAAAAAGTGGGTCTTTCATTTTTTTCACTTTTTTTTTTATTAACTTTATTCAACTTTTTTTTACTTTTATACTAGTCCCACTAGGGGACTTCACTATGCGATCTCCGATCGCTATTATAATACACTGCAATACTTTTTTATTGCAGTGTATTACTGCCTGTCCGTTTAAAACGGACAGGCATCTGCTAGGACATGCCTCTGGCATTCACGACAGGCAGACCTGGGGGCCTTTATTAGGCCCCCGGCTGCCATCGGAGACACAGACACTCGGCGATCTTATCGCCGGGTGTCGGTGGGAGAGAGAAGGAGCTCCCTCCCTCTCTCCATAACCACTCAGATGCGGTGCACGCTATATATATATACTTATATCGATCTCACCCGGTCGAGCAGGGATGCCCCCAGCCCTCAGCTACCTCTGGCAGCTGAGAGCAGGGAGATTTGACAGCTCCCTGCTCTGTTTACTTTATTCTAATGCAGCGCCGTGGAATGGCGGCGCTGTAGAATAAAGCCCACTAATGACCGCCGTGAAAAGGCATTAAGGGATTATGGAGGATCAAACACTTTGACAAAAGTTAGAGATAACATTAGACTATATAGGAAGACAGGAAAACAGAGTTATGTACCATAAAACATTTCTCATATATCTACTTTAGATAGGCATAATTTTTAACATCCTTTTCTTTTTCTACGTCCTTACAAGGCTTAGAACTTTAGCAGAAATTTCTCACATTTTCAAGAAAATTTCAAAAGCCTATTTTTTTATGGACCAGTTCAGTTCTGAAGTGGCTTTGAGGGGCCCATACTTTACAAACCCCCATAAATCAACACATTTTAAAAACTGCACCCTTCAAAGTATTCAAAACAGCATTTAGAAAGTTTCTTAACCCTTTAAGCGTTTCACAGGAATTAAAGCAGAGGTGCAATTTCCAAATTTAATAATTTTTTTTGTAGAGATTGATTTTTAATCCATTTTTTTCTATAACACAGAAGGTTTTACCAGAGAAATACAACAAAAAAATTATTACCCAGATTCTGCCGTTATAGAGTTATTCCACATTTGACCCAGGTGTGCTAATGGTCTAAAGCACAGGCCTCAGAATCAAAGGAGCACCTAGTGGATTTTGTGGCCTTCTTTTTATTAGATTATATTTTAGGCACCTTGTCAGGTTTGAAGAGGTCTTGTGGTGCCTAAACAAAGGAAACACTGCACAAAATACCCCATTTTGGAAACTACACCCCACAAGGAATTTCTGAGGTGTATAGTGAGCATTTTTACCCCATAAGTGTTTCATAAATCTTATTAGAATTGGGCTGTGAAAATTAATTTTTTTTAATTTACACAAGAACTAAAGGAGAAAAAGCACCCCTCCATTATTAAAAAAAATTCTCCCGAGTACAGCAATACCCCTTAGGGTATGTGCACACGGTAGCAGGCTTTTACGTCTGAAATGACAGACTGTTTTCAGGAGAAAACAGCTGCCTCGTTTCAGCCGTAATTGCTCCTCCTCGCATTTTGCGAGGCTTCTCTGACAGCCGTAAATTTTGAGCTGTGCTTCATTGAGTTCAATGAAGTACGGCTCAAATTACGTCTGAAAGAAGTGTCCTGCACTTCTTTTGATGAGGCTGTATTTTTACGCGTCGTCGTTTGACAGCTGTCAAACGACGACGCGTAAATGACAGGTTGTCTACACAGTACGTCGGCAAACCCATTCAGATGAATGGGCAGATGTTTGCCGACGTATTGTAGCCTTATTTTCAGACGTAAAACGAGGCATAATACGCCTCGTTTACGTCTGAAAATAGGTCGTGTGAACCCAGCCTTACAGTATGTGGTCATAAACAGCTGTTTGGAAACACGGCAAGGCTCAGAAGGGAAGGAGCACCATTTGACTTTGAAATGTAGCTGGAATGGTTTGCGGATTACGCCAACGCTCACTTCCGCTTACCTTGGCCGGATCCCAAAGGATGCGCGCGCACGCTCGTGCCCGCTCTTAAAGGGCCAGCGCGCGCACCTGAAGTTAATGTTAAAATTAGCCTATGAGTACCCTGGACTATAAGAAGGGCTCAGCCCCTTCCTCCCTTGCCTGAGCGTTGTTGTCGTACCCTAAGTTTGTCTAGCAAATGGTCTCCTGGTGTTTTCCAGTTCCCAGTGTTTCCCATTCCTGTACCTGTATCCTGTATCCCGTGCTACCTGGTCAAGTGCCGTGCTGAGCTGTAGTCGTGCAGTGCTATATTCCACGCCTGTCCTGCTATACCACGCCTGACGCCTGCCTGCTGCCTAAGTCCCAGCCGAGACTGGCATTGCTACTGTCCGAGCTGCCACAGGTACACTATACAAACTATAGACTGTGACCTGCGTCCTGTTGGCCAGCTGCCATACCGTGAAGGCGGTATGGCCCAGTGGGTCCACGCACACACACTGACACAGAGCATGCCTATAAAACACTCCCATTAAAGTCAATGGGTCAGCTCCAGACTATTTCCTGTTTCCTATGGTCCATGTGGTTTCTGTAAAGCATATCTTTATATGAGGTTAATAGCAGCTCAGGCAAGATGGGTGCCCTAATAAGCATGTCCAGAAAATAGAATAAAAAAAACAAAACATTTTACTCCACTAACCAAAATGTGAACTTCCATTGGCCCTAGACGGCCTTTGAACATACACTATATAGACAGAAGTGTTGGGACACACTCCTTATCATTGAATTCAGGTGTTTCATTCAGTCTCGTTGCCTCATTGTGTATAAAATTCAACACCCAGCCAGGCAGTCTGCCTTTACAAACATTTGTGAAAGTATGAACCGTTCTAAATAGCTCACTGAATTTGAGCATGGTACTGTAATAGTATTCTACCGTTGCAACAAACCAGTTAGTGAAAAAATGCTTTCCTCCTAGATATTCCACGATCAACTGTGACTGGTATTAATGCAAAGTGGAAGTGTTTAGGAACCACAGCATCTCGGCCAACAAGTGACAGGCCATGTAAAGTTACAGAGCAGAGGTCGTCTAGTACTGAGGCGCAAAGTGCATAAAAGTTGCCAACACTCTGCTGACTCAATAACGGCAGGGTAACAAGCTTCCAATTGCAGTAACATTCACACAAAAACTGTGTGCCGTAAGCTTCATGGCATGGGTTTCCACGGATGAGCAGCTGCATGAATGCCTTAAATCACCAAGCACAATGCCAAGCGTCAGATAGAGTGGTGTAAAGCACGCCGCCACTGGATTCTGTAGCAGTGGAATAGTGTTCTGTGGAGTGACTAATTACCCTTCTCTATCTGGCAGTTTGATGGACGAGTCTGGGTTTGATGCATGCCTGGGGAACGTTACCTGCCTAACTCCATTGTGTCAACTGTAAAGTTTGGTGGAAGAAGTAAACTGCTATGGGGTTGTTTTTCAGGGCTTGGCCTAGGCACCTTAGTTCCAGTGAAGGGGAATCTTAATGCTTTCAACAAACCAAGACATTTTGGACCATTGTATGCTTCCAACATTGTGGGATCAGTTTGGGGAGGGCCCTTTTCTGTTCTAGAATGACTGTGCTCCAGTGCACAAAGTAAGGTCCATAAAGGCATGGTTGAGTGAGTTTGGTGTGGACCCTCACAGAGCGCTGACCTCAACCCCATTGTACACCTTTGGAATGAATTAGAGTGGAGATTGCGAGCCAAGCCCTCTAGTCCAACATCAGTGTTTGACCTCACAAATGCTCTTCTGGATGAATGGGCAAAAATTCCCACAGACACACTCCAAAATCTTGTAAAAAGCCTTTCCAGAAGAGTTGTTTTAGCTGCAAAGGGGGACGAACTCCATATTAATACCTATGACATTAATAAAAGCTCCTGTAGGTGTAACGTGTAGGTGTCCCAATACTTTTGCCATATGTGTATAAGCCTCTCTTCCTCCTGCCCCCAGTAATTTCATCTTTGTACAAACTACTGCTCCCCCACCATTTAGCCATTAGGCAGTCATTGCCACTAAAGCTCAAGAAATTTGTTTTAAAATCCTGACACGCTGGTACCGTGTACCTGCTGCTGTCCTCCACAAGTGGTACCATTTGGTTGGTGCTGTAGGAATGATATCACATATTTGGTGGAGTTTCCTACCTTGAAAGATTTCAGGGAGGCTGTCCTTTATATAATCCATGTAGTGACGGGCGTAAATATCGCTAGCACCCCTGAAACTACTCCTTTTTATGTTCAGCATGGCCCAATCTAATATATCCCTTAAACAACACCTCTTACAAGACACAAAAACAATTATTACACATCATTGAAAGTTTGTTGACCCTCCAACTATAGAGTAATGATATGGAGAAGTGATCTAAACCCAATGTATGGAAAAACGAATTGCTCAAGCCGCAGATGAAATCAAAACGATTTAAGAATACCTGCTTTCACTGGTCCACTTTTCAATCCTCTCACACTTACTACTCTTGTGGGCTAATCGATTAGGTTACCCCATGGAGTGCCCTTCTCTAACTTCTAATCTCTACAGCCATTATCACCGTCCTCTGGTTTTAATGTGACCTGCATCAACAGTACTACATGGTTTCCCCGTTAGTGCTTGTTGTAGCCGTCGGGTTTACTCACCTCCCGACGCCCGCAGCCATGGATCAGGGAGCGCTGGCTCGCATCTCCTTCCTAGGAGACGCCAGAGCTCACTTCCGCTCCGGTCCGCTGTGTCCGATAGGGTGCGCGCGCACGCTTGTGCCCGGTCTTAAAGGCCCAGCGCACGCACATGAGAACAATCATCATCATTAACTACACATGATTTCCTGGACTATAAGAAGGGCCCTGCCCTTCTGATCCTTGCCTGAGCGTTTTTAGTGTATCCCAAGACTGTCTTGCAGATGGTCCCTTAGTGTTTTCCAGTTCCAGTTGTTACCTGTGCCCTGTTACCTGTATACCGTGCTGTGTTCTTGTTCCTGTGCCTACTAGTGTTGGAGTCGTGTCTACTGCACCTGCTGTCGCTTGCCACGTCATGTGTCATCTGCCTTGTCCAGTGTCATCTTCCACGTCCAGTGTGATTCACCACGTCTTGCGCAACCTGCGGCACCTGCTGTATTCCGCCACGTCTGGCGTAACCTGCTGCACCCACCTCCATCGGTGCCAGAGCTGCGGCCACTGTCTGGACTATCCAGGTACCCTAGATATTGTATTACTGGGGTGCACTGTTGTTTGGCCAGCTGCATCCCCACTACGGCAGTGCGGCCTAGTGGGTCCACATACCCACAAACCGTGACACTTGTGTCTTTTTCTGGTCTTTCCCTTTTGGGGATACATCACGCTGTTTTGTACACTCTGCTGCAAAGATTTCAAACCAGTCCATGTCATCAACTCAGTGACTAAAAATTCCACCTGTTAACACGGTGATCTTAGCGATGCCCATATTGCATGGACTTGAAAACTAGGTTACATTGTTTTTATTTTTATATGCTGGTCATCTACAGGGATTTCACACATGCACCTGTGTTTATTTGTGCCCTCGAGATCTTTCTCAATTGTATTGTCTATACTTTATTTCTCTGTTTGTTATAACAAATAAAAAAAACTTTGATCTCAATAGAATGGGAGCTGAAGCTGAATATGTATGTTTATGATGAGCGTCAGCCAAAATGTTTCTTGTGTGTATCGTGAGCTGAAGTCTTATTTTTCACCATATTAACCATAAAAATGAGTAACTATGAAGGAATAGAAATAGATGCAAATAAGACATCTTTATTACTGTGCAAGGCAAAACAATATGAACATTTAGGCCAGAAGGTTATGTATTAAGCTGAGAGGTATGAGAAAGGTGAAGAATGAACGTCTATGTAATTGAACTTTCTTTTACTTCTCTCTTCTGAGCCTGTCTCAACTCTTAGGTGTAGAATATAATTTCCCTATTGCTCATATGTTCTCTGGGGAGAAAACGGTCTGAAGATCTTGAACACAACTATCTCAGTCTCAGATTTTAGACAAGTCATTCAGATTTTTTGAGAAACCATTGTTACGGCACAATTAGTTGTTGGGAAATAGACCACATAAATCCCATTTCGTATGGTTTTCACTGTAGTACACCATGTATTGTGTGCCATACTCCTGCATCAGCTATACAGGTAAATCTGCATCTATTCAATTCAACCATGTTTGATTGTAATAACCAGCGGGATGTGGACCCACTGTTCTCCTCAACCGGTTTGACTTTGGGCCACCTCTAAAGACGTTGTCTAAGTAGACTCCTCGGTATTCACCCTTCGACCACCGTACGGGGATCTGGACTTCGATGCGGGGAGACTACCAGGTCGCTACCTCCTGAGGTGGTCCTGGTGTGAGTAGCAGCTGGTCCAATGGAACAGGACACAACAGGGAAGTACACAGTGATGTTCAGGCAGAGGCAGAAGATACCGTAACAGGCTAGTACAGGTCAGAGGTCACCGTTTTGTAACAGGTAGAGGGTCACAGGCTCACAGCAAGACACTGGTTGGCAACAGGTAGTAAAAGAAAGACTGATAGCAAGTGGTAACAGGATATGGTTAGGAACCTTCACAGGAACAAACTAAGTTGCACCAAAGTTGCTCAGGCGTTAGATGACTAGTGAGGCTGCTTTAACTAGGCACTGGGCATCCGTGCCCCGCCACGGGAGGCAGCATTCTGCTGGGCACGGAACGTTGACATGCTCAATGCACCAGGACGCCAGCAACAGGGGTAAGCAACCTGGCAGGAGCGGCACCTGCAGCCAGCGTTACATTGATTATCCAAGACTACAGATCTGTTCATGGGAAGAACAGTTTTTTTTACATTGCTGTGTAGACCAGAATTAATTTAATAAATTATCATTGTTATGAATAGACCTCACTTTTAACAATATTGCAAGAAAGATGGTGTCCTTGCAATATAGTATAGTAAATATAAATATATTGATTTCATATTATCTACAGCATATGCATATATACAGTATATTAAGTAAACCAGAGGTGGACAAATTACTGTAGCCAGTTGGACCACTCCAAGAACCTGTTTGATTTTAGATTTCTTTTTAGGTTTTGATTTTAGATTTTGATTTAGTAGCAAGGAAAAATAACTTTCATAGACATCGTAGACAGCCGATGCAGGTGAAATATAGTTATTACATGGCGGTCATTTAAATAATTGGCCGTTCATTTAATACATGGAAGTGCTAGATCCGTTAGAGCTGGAACTACTAATACCAATTGGCAAATAGAGGGCATATGGAAAGGGGAATTCTTAGTAAGACAACCACTTTAACTCTTCTTATAACTAGGGATTTCCATTATGTACATACATACATAATAATCATGTATCTGCCTGTACATATTGGCGGCGGTGAATCATTGGTAATGACCTGCAGGAGACGAGTAGAGCTATAGGCACATCATTACAGCTAACTAAGATTCTGTTGCATTCTTTTTCTCAGATATTATACAAACAGCAATATATTTTGTGTTTTGTTTGTTATAGTAGCTAGTTGGACTCGTCATTATAACATGTTGCCCTTTAACCCCTTAAGGACGTGGACTAGTTGGCACATTCAGGATGCAGCCCCATTTTTCAAATCTGAAATGTGTCACTTTATGTGGTAATAACTTTGTAATGCTTTTACCTTTCCAAGCGATTCAGGGACAGTTTTCTCGTGACACATTGTACTTTAAGTCAGTGGTAAAATTTGCTTGATGCGTACAGTATTTTATTGTAAAAAAATGCAAAATTTTGAGAAAAATTGCAAAAATTAGCATTTTTCTAAATTTAAATGTATCTGCTTGTAAGACAGATAGTTATACCACACAAAATAAATGATAATTAACATTCCTCATATGTGTACTTTAGATTGGCATAGTTTTTTGAACATCCTTTTATTTTTCTAGGCCGTTACAAGGCTTAGAACTTTAGCAAAAATGTCCCACATTTTCAAGAAAATTTCAAAAGGCTATTTTTACAGGGACGAGTTCAGTTGTGAAGTGGTTTTGAGAAGCCCATACAATGCAAACCCCCATAAATCTCCCCATTTTAAAAACTGAACCCCTAAAAGTATTCAAAACAGCATTTAGAAAGTTTATTAACCATTTAGTCGGTTTACAAGAATTACAGCAGTGTAGAGATGAAATTGACAAATTTAATTTTTTTTTTGCAGAAATTCATTCTTAATCCTTTTTTTTTTTCCTGTAACACAGAAGGTTTTACCAGAGAAACACAACTCAATATTTATTGCACAGATGCTGCAGTTTTTAGAAATATCCCACATGTGGCCCTAGTGTGCTAATGGACTGAAGCACAAGCCACAGAAGCACATAGAGGATTTTGTGGCCTCCTTTTTATGAGAATATATTTTAGGCACCATGTCAGGTTTGAAGAGCTCTTGTGATGCCAAAACAGAGGAAACACCCCCAAAAAGACAACATTTCGCAAACTACACCCCTCAAGGAATTTAACAAGGGGTATAGTGGGCATTTTAACCCCACAGTTTTTTTACTGAATCTAGTGGAACGAAGTCGTAAAAATTTTCCAATAAAACGTAGACATTTTCCATTTTTTCATGGCAGAAATGAAAGAAAACACCCCAACATTTGAAAAGTAATTTCTCCCGATTACGGCAATACCCCACATGTGGTAAAAAACTGATCTTTGGACACACTCTTTGGCTTTTTGAGCTCAAGTTTTGTTGCAATGGTTTTCGGGTGCCATGTCGCATTAGCAAAGCCCCTGAGGGTCTAAATCAATGGAAACCCCCCAAAAGTGACCCCATTTGGGAAGCTACACCCATCAAGGAATTTATCGAGGGGTATAGTGAGCATTTTGACCCCACAGGTTTATTGCTGACTTTAGTAGAATTAGCCCGTGAAAATGAAAATCTACATTTTTTTCTAATAAAATGTAGTTTTAGCTCATATTTTTCAATTTTTACAATAAATAAAGGAGAAAAAGCACCCCAACATTTGTAAAGCAACCTCTTCTGAGCACAGCAATACACCATATGTGGTAATAAACTGCTGTTTGGACCCACGGAAGAGCTTAGAAGGGAAAGAGCACTATTCTCAGAAGGTAAGGAGAACCATTTGGCTTTTTGAGCACAAGTTTTGCTGCAATGATTTTCGGGTGCCATGTCACATTTGCAAAGCTCCTGCGGGACCAAATCAGTGGAAACCCCCCAAAAGTGACCCCATTTGGGAAACAACATTCCATTTTCACATGGAATAAAGGAGAAAAAGCAACCCAACTTTTGAAAAACAATTTCTCCGGATTAAAGCAATACTCCCTAAGTGGTCATAAACTGCTGTTTGGACACACGGCAGGGCTCAAAAGAGGAGCGCCATTTGGAGCTAAAATTTAGCTGGAATGGTTTTCGGGAGCCATGTCACATTTGCAAAGTGCCTGCGGGGCCAAAACAGTAGGAAACCCCCAAAATTGACCCCATTTGGAAACTACACCACTTAAGGAATCTATCTAGGGGTATAGTGAGCATTTAGACCCCACTGGTCTTTTGCAGAATTTTTGGGAATTAGGCCGTAAAAATTAAAATCAACATTTTTTTTCCACTAAAAAGTTAAATTTTTTCATTTTCACAAGGGATTAAGGAGAAAAAGTACCACAACATTTGTAAAGCAATTTATGCAGAGTACGGAAATACCCCACATGTGGTCATGAACTGCTGTTTGGACACACGGCAGGGCTCAGAAAGGGATGAGCAGTATTTGGCATGCAGATTTTGCTGGAATGGTTTTTGGGCGCCATGTCGCATTTGCAAAATCCTAAGGTACCAGAAATTGAAATTTTCACTTTGCACCATCCGCTGCCCATTAACCCCTTCCCTCTTTGGCCACTTTTGACCTTCCTGACAGAGCCTCATTTTTCAAATCTGACATGTTTCAATTTATGTGGTAATAACTCCGGAATGCTTTTACCTATCCAAGCGATTCTGAGATTGTTTTCTCGTGACACATTGGACTTTATGTTACTGGCAAAATTTGCCCGATACATTCAGTATTTATTGTGAAAAACACCAAAATTTAGCGAAAAATTGCAAAAATTAACATTTTTCTCAATTTAAATGCATCTGCTTGTAAGACAGGCAGTTATACCACACAAAAATGTTGCTAACTAACATCCCCCATATGTCTACTTTAGATTGGCATCGTTTTTTGATCATCATTTTATTTTTCTAGGACGTTACAAGGCTTAGAACTTTAGCAGCAATTTCTCACATTTTCAAGAAAATTTCAAAATGCTATTTTTACAGGGGCCAGTTTAGTTGTGAAGTGGCTTTGAGGTCCTTAGATATTAGAAACCGCCAATAAGTCACCCCATTTTAAAAACTGCACCCCTCAAAGTATTCAAAACAGCATTTAGAAAGTTTCTTAACCCTTTAGACATTGCGCAGGAATTAAGGCAAAGTAGAGGTGAAATTTACAAAGTTCATTATTTTTTTCCAGAAATTCATTTTGAATCCATTTTTTTTGTACCACAGAAGGTTTTACCCAAGAAATGCAACTCAATATTTATTGCCCAGGTTCTGCAGTTTTAGGAAATATCCCACATGTGGCCGTAGAGTGCTACTGGACTGAAGCACCGGCCTCAGAAGCAAAGGAGCACCTAGTGGATTTTGGGCCTCCTTTTTATTAGAATATATTTTAGGCACCATGTCAGCTTTGAAGAGGTCTTGTGGAACTAAAACAGTGGAAACCCCCCAAAAGTGACCCCATATGGGAAACTACACCCCTCGAAGAATTTATCTAGGGGTGTAGCAAGCATTTTGACCGGCCAGTTTTTTTGCAAAAATTTTTGGAACTAGGCCATGAAAATGAAAATCTACATTTTTTCAAATAAAATGTAGGTTTAGCTAATTTTTTTTCATTTCCAAAAGAACTAAAGTAGAAAAAGCACCACAGCATTTGTAGAGCAATTTCTCCCGAGTAAAACAGTACCCCACATGTGGTAATAAACGGTTGTTTGGACACACGGCAGGGCTTAGAATGGAAAGTGCGCCATTTGGCTCTTGGAGCTCAAATTTAGCAGAAATGGTTTGCGGAGGCCATGTCACATTTGCAAAGCCCCTGAGGTGACAAAACAGTGGAAACCCCCAACAAGTGACCCCATTTGGGAAACTATACCCCTCGAGGAATTTATCTAGGGGTGTAGCAAGCATTTTGACCGGCCAGTTTTTTTGCAAAAATTTTTGGAACTAGGTTATGAAAATGATAATCTACATTTTTTCAAATAAAATGTAGGTTTAGCTAATTTTTTTTCATTTCCAAGAGAACTAAAGTAGAAAAAGCACCACAACATTTGTAGAGCAATTTCTCCCGAGTAAAACAATACCCCACATGTGGTAATAAACAGTTGTTTGGACACACGGCAGGGCTTAGAAGGGAAAGAGCGCCATTTGGCTCTTGGAGCTCAAATTTAGCAGGAATGGTTTGCGGAGGCCATGTCGCATTTGCAAAGCCCCAGAGGTGACAAAACAGTGGAAACCCCCAACAAGTGACCCCATTTTGGAAACTATACCCTTTGAGGAAATTATCTAGGGTATAGTGAGCATTTTGACCCCACAGGTTTTTTGCAGAAATTTTTGCAAGTAGGCTGTGAAAATGAAAATCTACATTTTTTCAAATAAAATGTAGGTTTAGCTAATTTTTTTTCATTTCCACAAGGATTAAAGGAGAAAAAGCACCATAAAATTTGTAAAGAAATTTCTCCCGAGTAAAACAATACCCCACATGTGGTAATAAACGGCTGTTTGGACACACGGCGAGGCTGAGAAGAGAAAGTGCGCCATTTGGAACTCAAATTTAGCAGGAATGGTTTGCGGAGGCCATGTCGCATTTGCAAAGCTCCTGAGGGGACAAAACAGTGGAAACCCCCAACAAGTGACCCCATTTTGGAAACTACACCCCATGAGGGAATTATCTAGGGGTAGAGTGAGCAGTTTTACCCCACAGGTTTTTTACAGAACTTATTGTAACTAGGCCGTAAAAATGAAAATCTACATTTTTTCAAAGAAAATGTAGGTTTAGGTATTTTTTTTTCATTTCCACAAGGACTGAAGGAGAAAAAGCACCACAACATTTGTAAAGCAACTTCTCCCGAGTAAAATAATACCCCACATGTGGTCACAAACATCTGTTTGGACACACGGTAGGGCTCAGAATGGAAGGAGCACCATTTGGATTTTGGAATGGTTTCTGGGTGTCATGTCATATTTGCTGAGCCCCTGTAGTACTAGTACAGTGGAAACACCCCAAAAGTGACACCATTTGGGAAACTGCACCCCCTGAGGAATCATCTAGGGGTATAGTGAAAATTTTGATCCCAAAGGTTTTTTGCTGAATTAATTAGAATTAAGCCATGAAAATGAAAAATATTTTTTTTTTCCAACAAGATGTAGTTTTAGATACACATTTTTCATTTTTACAAGGAATAGAGAAGAAAAAGCACCCCAACATTTGTAAAGTAATTTCTCCCGAGTACGGTAACACCCCATATGTGGTTATAATCGACTGTTTACATATATGGGAGCATTCAGAAGAAAAGGAGCGGTATTTATCTTTTGGAGCGTAGATTTTGCTGGAATGGGTTGCGGATGCCATGTTGCATTTGCAAAACCCCTGATGTACCAAACAAAAGTGACCCCGTTTTAGAAACTACACCCCTAAAGGCATTTATCAAGGGATGTAGTGACAATTTAGACTCCACAGGTGTTTTTCAGAAATGAATACGCAGTGGATGGTGCAAAGTGAAAATTGCAATTTCTCCACTGATCTGCCCATTCACCGCACAAGATGTTGTGCCCCTAGAGAATCTTACCCCATAAATTGTTAAGCGGGTTCTCCCGGGCATGGTAATGCCTTACTTGTGGCCATAAATTGCTGTTTGGGCACACTGTAGGGCTAAGAAGGGAAAGACCGCCATTTTGAGCATGGATTTTGCTTGGTAATAGTTCTGTTTGGGGTTTTGCTGGTATTTCAGCTTATAATGTGGTGGCATATGTAATCTGTGCGGAGTATATCAGGGGTATATGTAATCTGTGCGGAGTATATCAGGGCATAATAGGAGGGTATAATCATGGGGTAAATAATACAATTATCCATAGGTGTGTGTTACGCTGTAAAGCGATCCGTTATGCGCAGGCCGGCGTCACACTGATAAACGGTTTTCTTTCTTATCCCTCCTTTGTAACGCTCTGCACCTTTTGGGGACTTTTTCTCCTTCGTAGTTTGGGAAATATTACTGGGAAAGTTTTGCGCTGGTATAATACGGGCGCCCTCGCTTCCAGCGGATGTGCTATGTCCCTGCCCTTTCCTAGTTCCTAAATACTAGGGCCCTGAAACTGAAGGAATGTTCCCCTCCGGCCTGCACATTGAGATGTTTTTTCATCACCGCATTACTAGTGCCGTAACTTTTTTATTTTTCAGTTGATTGAGCGGTGTGCAGGCTTGTTTTTTGCGAGACGGGCTGTAGATTTTATTGGTACCATTTTAGAACACATACGACTTTTTGATCACTTTTTATTTCATTTTTTGGTAAAGGAAATTACCAAAAACAAGCAATTCTGGAATAGTTTTTTATTGTTTTTTTTTCTCTGCATCCACAGTGCGCCCTAGATTACATGTTAGCTTTATTCTGCGGGTCGATACGATTACGGCGATACCAAATTTATATAGTTTTTTTTATGTATTGCGGCTTTTGCACAATAAAATCACTTTTTTTATAAAATCATTTGTTTTCTCTGTCGACATATTCTAAGACCCATAACTTTATTATTTTTGCGTGCACAAAGCGGTGTCAGGGATTATTTTTTGCGGCACGGATTGGCGTTTTTTATTAGTACTATTTTGGAGTAAATGTGACTTTTTGATCACTTTTTATAGCATTTTTTGGAAGGAGATGTGACCTAAAAACAAAGATTCTGGCGCTGTTTTTCATGTTTTTTTTTTACCGCGTTCACCGTGCGGGATAAATTACATAATAGTTTTGTAGTTTGGGGCGTTACGGACGCGGCGATACCAATTATGTATAGTTTTTTTTATTTTTACGGTTTTTCCCATAATAAAATACTTACTATGGGAAAAAAGTCAGTTTAGCTTTATTTTTATTTGAAATGTGTGTGTTTTTATTGTTTTACCACATTTTTATTTACTTTTTTTTACTTTTTTTACTTGTCCCACCAGGGGACATGAGGGCCTGATGCCCCGATCGCTACTCTAATACACTGCACTACATACGTAGTGCAGTGTATTAGCGCTGTCAGTTATTCACTGACAGCAAGCCTATGAGGACTCGCCGCAGGCGGGTCCTCATCGGCTCCCGTACCAGGCAGACTCGGACGCCATTTTCTGGCGTCCGATTGCCACAGCAACCCAGCGATTGCATCACTGGGTTGCCGATCGGGTGAAAACCTATCAGATGCTGCGCTCTATTGAGCGCAGCATCTGAGGGGTTAATCTGCCGGATCGGAGAGTAGCTCCGGTCCTGGCAGTTACAGGAGGGTGCCAGCTGTATAATACAGCTGTCCCCCCCGCAGTGATAGTGCCGGCTCTGCTTCTGAGCCCGCACCATCACTGCGCCGTATATATACGGCGCTTTGCGGGAACCACCTCCCGACAGCGCCGTATATATACGGCGTATGTTGGGAAGGGGTTAAGTACTAATGAAAAAACACCTGTGGGGGTCAAAATGCTCACTACACCCCTTAAAATGCCTTAAGGGGTGAAGTTTCCAAAATAGGGGTCAGTACTTGGGGGTTTGTTTTACTATTTGACCTCAGAGCCCTGCAATATTGGGCCAATGCTGTGAAAATCACCAAAATAGGCCTCAAGTGTGCGTGTTGCTCTTCACTTTTTATTCCATGATTTTGGAGGAGTGGTGATAAAAAATAGCGATTATGGCATTGTTTTTTATTTCTTGTTTTTGCTGTGTTTACCGTGTGGGAAAAACAACATTATACTTTTATATGTGGTGTCAAAATGCTCACTTATAGTTTTATAGATTACGGACACGGCGATCCCAAATAAGTGTACTGTTTTTAACGTTTTCATTTTTTTCTGGTACCTTAGGGTTTTGCAAATGCGACATGGCGCCCAAAAACCATTCCAGCAAAATCTGCATGCAAAAACTGCTTCTCCCTTTCTGAGCCCTGCCGTGTGTCCACTGACATGTCCTCTGATATGTCACTATGACATGTCAGAAGTTTGTCAAACGTTTAGCTGCCCTTCTAGATTCCCCCTATGAAGGATGAACAGTATACAAGAGCATTAGTTGTGTCAGTCACTAAAGATAAAATACCAAATGGTATTTCAGTAGTAGTGAGAATGGCGCAAAAATCACACAGCGTGTACGACCTGGAACCCCCAGTACATTCCGTCCGAAAAAATCGAACCACATTGTGGTGCGGGTTTTTAAAATGTAATTTCCGCTGCTAAGAAAGAGCTCATACTTACCCACTCCGTCTTCTCTGCGTGTATTAATGTAGTGCAGTGTATTAAAATTTAAGGAAATGCCAAATTTTAGCTAGAGTTTAGTAAAATAATAATTTAATTGTTTTTACTATCCAACCTTCAATATAAGAATGGATCATATTTTTTTTAAATAAATTTTTTTTAATTAAAATTAAGGCCATAAAAAGAAAATAAATAGAAACAAGACTTAATAAAATCTGAAATGTACCTGTTCCACAAAATAAGATACACGCTCCTCACCTACAACATAGCGGCACATTTATAAAATCGGTTGTTTTTCCTGCAGTTTACCATCTGCAAAAATGTCTTCAAAAATGTTCTTCAAACTTCACTGGGACATGAGGGTGCATGAATTTGATGTATTTTAAGAACAATAACCTGGCATTCGCCTGCCAAAATTATTTATTGAAATGTAGAACATAGAAGATTGTTATAAAGGGCAGCAGCAATATATGAAGCTATCAAATACATGTTGCAATTTGAATGACAAGTGTTTTTTAACATTTCCATTACATATAACTGTCAGAGCAAAATAAAGCTAGAATACTTATTTGGCACATAATAACTGAAATGTCGCAAAGTAAATGAAATGTTGCACCTTACCCAGTAGCTAGGTTCTCCTGCACCCGGGGCAAAGATTCAGATTGGCGCCCCCCCCCCCCCAACTTATTTCCCGACATCTCCTTCCCCCTCGCCATGTTTTCTTTCCCCACCAATCAATGAGATGTAATTTTTTGTTCACAATTTTTTTAATGTAACTCTAGTATAAAAGAATTTCTACATTTTACAAGCGATATAGTTCTATAATGTAATTAACATAAAAATAAATTAAAAGAAAATAAATTAAAGAGGCCACACACAGCCCCCTGTAGATAGCGCCACACAGCCCCTCTCTTGTAGATAGTGCCACACACAGCCCCCTGTAGATAGTGCCACACACAGCCCCCTGTAGATAGTGCCACACACAGCCCCCTTGTAAATAGTGCCACACACAGCCCGCTGCCCCTTTGTAAATAGCGCCACCCCCCCTTTAAATAGCGCCACACTCCCACCCCTTTTAAATAGCGCCACACTGTGAACAGACCGGTGAGCAGTAGCCTACCGCTACCACTCTCCGCTCTGCCTGGTGTGACTTACCGGAGGAGCCGAGGAGGTCATTCGGCGCAGGCTGCGGCAGAGTTTCTTCTGACTAGGGTTGGTGACAGCCAGGGCCGGCCTTAGCTTGGATGGCGCACTGTGCGGGACTCTCTATTGCCGCCCCCTACACAAACCAAAAATGAACCACATATATAGACACGCTGGAACATATATACTGTACATACATAAAGACAGATATTTAGACATACAGGCAATTATACATACACACATTCTGGAATATATATACATACAGGAAAATATATAGACGTACAGACACACATATACACACACACACCGGCAGATAAATACACAGACCGGAAGATATGCAAATACATAAAAGGCACAAATATACAAGCACAAAGACACATTCACAAACAGACCCATATATACGCACACAGGCACATATGTACACAGCACAGATAATGTAGTAGATGTTACCTGCAGTCCTATTTAACAACACATATAACACAGTGATAGTTACATAGTTAGTACGGCTCAAAAAAGACACATGTCCATCAAGTTCAACCAAGGGACGGGAAAAGGGAAGGAAAATTTTCTACACATAGGAGCGAATACTTTTTTGTTCTAGGAAATTATCTAAGCCTTTTTTAAAGCCATCTACTGTCCCTGCTGTGACCAGCTCCTGCGGTAGGCTATTCCATAGATTCACAGTTCTCACGGTAAAGAAGGCTTGTCGCCTCTGCAGGTTGAACCTTTTTTTCTCCAGGCGGAGGGAGTGCCCCCTTGTTTTTTGAGGGGGTTTTACATGGAACAGGATTTCACCATATTTTTTGTATGTGCCATTAATATATTTATATAAATTGATCATGTCCCCCCTTAGTCGTCTTTTTTCAAGGCTAAATAGGTTTAATTCTTTTAATCTTTCCTCATAACTTAAATTCTCCATGCCCCTAATTAGCTTCGTTGCTCTTCTTTGTATTTTTTCCAACTCCAGGGCATCCTTTCTATGAACTGGAGCCCAGAACTGAACTGCATATTCTAGATGAGGCCTCACTAATGCTTTGTAAAGTGGCAATATTACATCCCTGTCCCGCGAGTCCATGCCTCTTTTAATACACGACAATATCCTGCTGGCCTTTGAAGCAGCTGATTGACACTGCATGCTGTTATTGAGTTTATGATTTACAAGTACACCCAGATCCTTCTCAACAAGTGAATCCACCAGTGTAGCTCCCCCTAGGACATATGATGCATGCAGGTTGTTGGTACCCAGATGCATAACTTTACATTTATCTACATTAAACTTCATCTGCCAAGTGGACGCCCAAACACTTAGTTTGTTTAAATCTGCCTGCAATTCATGAACATCTTCCATAGACTGAACTATATTAATAGCTTGGTGTCATCTGCAAAAATAGAAATAGTGCTATTAATCCCATCCTCTATATCATTAATAAATAAGTTGAATAATAGTGGTCCCAGCACTGAACCCTGGGGTACACCACTTATTATCGGGGACCATTCAGAGTAGGAATCATTGACCACAACTCTCTGGATACGGTCCTTGAGCCAATTCTCAATCCAATTACAAACTATATTTTCTAAACCTATAGTCCTTAATTTACCCATTAGGCGTCTATGGGGGACAGTGTCAAATGCCTTTGCAAAGTCCAAAAATACTAAATCCACAGCGTCCCCTCTGTCTAGGCTTCTGCTTACCTCTTCATAAAAACAGATTAGGTTAGTTTGACAACTTCTGTCCTTAGTAAAACCGTGCTGGCTGTCACTTATAATATTATTTTTTGTCACATAATCCTGTATATAGTCCCTCAATAGCCCCTCAAACATTTTCCCCACGATGGATGTTAAGCTTACTGGTCTATAATTACCCGGGGAAGACCTAGAGCCCTTTTTGAAAATAGGCACCACATTTGCCCTGCGCCAGTCCCTTGGCACTATACCAGTCACTAGAGATTCTCTGAATATTATGAAAAGGGGGACAGAAATAACTGAACTAAGCTCTTTAAGAATTCTAGGGTGTAACCCATCTGGTCCCGGGGCCTTGTGCACATTTATTTTATTTAATTTAGCTTGGACCATATCTACATTCATCCAATTCAGTATATCGACTGATATATTAACAGCACTGGCACCGGCTACATCAGCTGCTCTTTCTTCAGTTGTATATACAGAGCTAAATACAGATAGTAGTGTTACCTGCAGTCCTATGTAACACCACAGATAACACAGTGATAACTCTCTGAGTACAGATAATGTAGTAGTGTTACCTGCAGTCCTATGTAACACCAATGAATACACAGTGATAACTCTCTGAGTACAGATAATGTAGTAGCTGTTGCCTGCAGTCCTATGTAACACCACAGATAACACATTGTAGCAGAGCTGAGATTGTAATTTAGCACAATGTGTTATCTGTGGTGTTACATAGGACTGCAGGAAACAGCTACTACATTATCTGTAATCAGAGTTATCACTGTGTTATCTGTGGTGTTACATAGGACTGCAGGTAACACTACTATCTGTATTTAGAGAGTTATCACTGTGTTATCTGTGGTGTTACATAGGACTGCAGGTAACACTACTACATTATCTGTACTCAGAGAGATATCACTGTGTTATATGTGGTGTTACATAGGACTGCAGATAACATCTACTACATTATCTGTACTCAGAGAGATATCACTGTGTTATCTGTGGTGTTACATAGGACTGCAGGTAACATCTACTACATTATCTGTACTGTGTAGCAGAGCTGAAATTGTAATTTAGCACACAATACAGATAATGTAGTAGATGTTAACTGCAGTCCTATGTAACACCACAGATAAAACAGTCATATCTTTCTGAGTACAGATAATGTAGTAGTGTTATCTACAGTCCTATGTAACACCACAGATAACACAGAGATAACTCTCTGAGTACAGATAATGTAGTAGATGTAAGAGACAAACAAATGCAGAGACACACACACACACACACACACACACACACACACACACACAAACACATATACACACAGACACTCACCATGTCTCCTTGCTGACAGGTCAGGACGGGCTGTGGGCGGAGCTTCCTCTCTGCTTCTTGGCGGCAGAGCTCAGAGCACAGGCAGATGAAGGGAGGCTGCAGCAAGGGAGTGGACCTGCCCCTGACCTGAGTCATCTGACCTCATGTCTGTTTTTACTTTAGACCAAGTGGGAGTTGTACAGAGGAGTGTATGACGCTGACCAATCAGTGACCAATCAACGTCATGCACTTCTCTCCATTCATTTAGTCAGCGCATAGTGACTGCGTTGTTCACTATGTGCTGTCTTATACTGACATATTAACGTTACTGAAGTATTTAGACAGTGACTAGACATTCCTTTCAGCCAAGACGGGATGTCTGTTCACTATCTCGATACTTCGGTAACGTTTCTGTGTTACTTACAGCAGAGCAAAGCGTAATCTCGCTGTAACCGATCATTTACAGCGAGATCTCGCGAGATTACGCTTGCTCTGCTGTAAGTACCATAGAAACGTTACCGAAGTATCAGGATTGTGAACAGACATCCCGTCCTGGCTGGAAGGAATGTCTTGTCACTGTCTAAATACTTCAGTAACGTTAATATATCAGTATAAGACCGCACATAGCAGTGACACTATGTGCTGACTAAATGAATGGAGAGAAGTGCATGACGCTGATTGGTCAGCGTCATACACTCCTCTGTACAACCCCCACTTGGTCTAAAGTAAAAACACGCCCACTTGGGCATTAAGAAACAAATTAGCATAAAGCTAAATTCGGTCCTCACGTGGTAGAAATAGATAGTTTTTCCAAATAAAAAGCACTGCTGTTACCTACATTACAGTGCCCATCTCCTTATGTAGGAGATAGGGCACTTATAATGTGGTGACAGTCTCTTTAAGATCATTTTTGGAATTTTTGTCTGTTTGTTTGTGCACGCATCACGCAAAAACTACTGACCGAAGTCAGATAAAGTTTTTCTAAAAACATAGGGGTCAACTTGAAGTAACGTTTAGTTTTTATTTCATCTCGATCGGTTAACTCAATCAGAAGATATGCGAATTTAATATTTTCAGAAATTCATTTACATTGCATTAGTACAACAACAACAAACACATGGAAACCATGGCAACCAATCACATTTTTACTTTCATTTTGTATTGTCTTAGAAAAATAGACACTAGTAGGTTGCTATGGGCAACTGCTCCAAATTTAATCTATACTGATTGTTATATAAGGGAGAGGTTGCAAACAATCAGATAGCTGCAAATTTTTCAAGCTGCCTCGGAAAAATTACAGCTGTGATCTGATAACTTCTATACTTCATATACCAACTTCGTCTATATTGGTTTTTTTTATGCATCGGAGGCACATATAACTACCAATCAGGTTTCTGCTTTCATTGTTCAAGCTGCCTCAGAAAAAAAGAACTGTAATCTGATTGGCTGTTATGGACAACAGCTCCAACATTTGTCTACATTGATTTTTACACATAGTAAGGAGATATAGCAACCAATCATATCGCTGCTATCATTCACCTGCTGCCTCACAAGAATGTAAACTACAATCTGATTGGTTGCTATAGACAAAAGTTCCAACATTTGTTTATTTTGGTTCTTACACATAGAAGGGAGATAAAATAACCAATCAGATTGCTGCTTTCATTCTCCTAGCTGCTTTACAATAATTGAAACTGTAATCTGATTGGTTACTATGGACAGCTCCAACATTTGTCTGTATTGGATATTACACATAGAAGAGAGATAAAGCAACCAATCTGCTCGTTGCTTTCATGCACCTAGCTGCCTCAAAAAACTGTAATCTGATTGGTTGTCTCAAAGGGCTCGGACAACGGCCTCTCAGTCTCAAGAGAGTAAAAATACCTTCCAGAAAAAGATCAAATATTTCTCAATATAGCAGAAATGCAAAAAGAATGAGATTAATTAGGTCTCAAGAATCTGAAGAAGATCATGAGGCGACACTTACTTGAGCTCAAGAATGTCAGGCCAGAACTCGTGCATCAGAAACTTCTACCCAACGTGAGTCTCGGCTAAGTACACAGAGTGCTCGCATGGCGGCCTCTCTGTCTCTGGAGAGTAATGAGGAACGCGAAGCGCGACTATCTGCTGACCGTCAGCGCCATGCATCGTCACGTGAGTCTGAAACTTTCACCAACAGAGAATCTCGCTTGAGTTGTCAGAGAGCTCGCACAGCAGCCTCTCAAGAGCTTGAAAGTAGTGAAGAACGTGAAGCGCGATTAATCGCCGATCGCAATCGTCACAACTATGCCAGAGCTCTCGAAAGCGAAGACCAATATCAACAACGATTGGAATCAGCTAAAGAGAATTATGAAAGCACGTGCCAAGATAATGAAAGTTAGTTATTGACTGAAAGGGAAAGAGTAGATGAAATACGGCAGGCAGAAACAGCAGAACAACGTCAATCACGCTTAGAGGCTGATCGAATTTGACACTCCCTTAGTAGAATGTCTATTTCATCAGAAGATTCAGATGAGTCTCACGAGTATGGTGCGGCAAACAATGTTGTTCCTTGGGTCAATAAGGAAACAGCAGGTTTTATGTATTCCCCTAGGATTGACTATGCTGAATTCACTTCCGTAGGTGGTATGGTCGTAATTTGCAATTTTTGCGGTGCTCTCAAATGGAGAAAAGAACCAAATGGAATCTGTTGTTCAAGTGGTAAAGTTCACATTGAAAAATTTCAAGAACCTCCAGAGCTTATAAAACAACTTTTAAATGGTGACCATCCACAATCAAAACACCTCTTAGACAGTATCCGTTTATATAATAGCGCATTCCAAATTACATATTTTGGGGCAAAACTAGCTACAGAGGGACCATTCATGCCAACCTTCAAGGTGCAAGGCCCAGTTTACCATCTCATCGAATCTTTGCTACCACTAGATGAGCCAAAATTTCTTCAGGTTTATTTCGTATCAGATTACAATGAACATGCCAATATTAGAAATTAGAACTTTCCCCAACTAAATAGTAACCTTATACCTCCACTTCAAAACATGCTGCATCAGGTGAATCCGTACTTGCATAGTTTCAAAGCTGCATTACAGTCTATTCCGCAGGGGCAAAGCAATGATTACAAAATAATCATCAGCGCAGATAGACGTCCTTATGCTGAACACCGTGCCAGGTATAACGCCCCCATCACAGATTAAGTTGCAGTGGTTTTAGTTGATCAGGAGTGCGACAGGCATGACATCGTGATGCGCACTCACGACGATCGCCTGAAACGTATTTTCGAAACACACAAAGCTTACGACTCCCTGCAATATGCTTTAATTTATTGCCACGGCGAAGATGGGCACAATTTTTGACTCTACCAAGTTAATCCTACTACTAGGGTAACAAATTTTCATAAAAATATATCAGCCCAGCAATTTTATTCATACCTGCTGCAGATAAGGCGTAATCGTTTTATCTATTTGCAATGATTTCGAGGATTGTTCAGCCAATTTATTGTGGACATGTATGCGAAAATAGAGATGGAGTGTTTAGTGTACATACAGCACTAACCAGACACGTTTATGCACTGAAGATTATGTGCATCTGCGAGACGCCATGCAACAAGATAATAACGTGGAAAGCTTAGGGCGATTAGTTATCCTGCCATCCAGTTTTACCGGTGGTCCACGTTACATGAATGAACGTACACAAGATGCTTTCTGCTACGTCCGAAAATACGGCCGGCCTGACCTTTTCATAACGTTCACAACTAATCCAAAGTTGTACGAAATTTCCCAAGAACTTCTAGCAGGACAGGCGTCTTATGATAGGCATGATATTATAGCCAGAGTTTTCCACTGAAAACTAAAGTTGATGATCGACCTGATCACAAAACGAAAAGTTTTCGGTTCAGCTCTTTGTGTGATGTACAGCGTTGAGTGGCAAAAGCGTGGCTTGCTACACGCCCACATTCTCCTGTGGCTGCAAGAAAAAAATTGTCACGATGCTGTTGACACGGTCATAAGTGCTGAATTTCCTGACCGGAACAAGGATCCGATGTTGCACGATATTGTAAAGACGCACATGGTTCATGGGCCATGCGGCACTTTAAATAGAAATTCTCCTTGCATGCAGGAGGGTTATTGCTCTAAAAGATACCCTAGAGCGCTATTAGAGCAAACAATGTCGGGGGGAAAAACAAGAAATTGTTTTGGACAATATATGGGTTCTACCCTATTCACCAGTGTTATCAAGAACATTTCAAGCTCACAACAACGTCGAAATATGTAACAGCGTCGAAGCCATCAAATATATATGTAAATACATCAACAAGGGTAGTGACAAGGCCACGTTTGCGTTGAGAAATAATAATGAATACGACAAAGTCACGAGTTTCCAATCTGGCCGATATATAAGCTCCTCTGAGGCGGTGTGGAGCATTTTGAGCTTCCACATTCACGAGAGACATTCGTCAGTGATGCATCTTGATGTTCACCTTGAAGGCGGGCAACGGGTGTACTTCAACCCTCAAAATGTGGCAGAGCGGTTCGAAAACCCGAGACAAACCAGTTTGCTGGCATACTTTCAACTTTGTGAAACATGATTTCGCAAAAACACTGTTATATAACGAAGTTCCGTCATATTATACTTATAATAAGACGCAAGGTGTTTTCAACCGTAGAAGACGTGGAACAGCTGTGAATGGCGAGCCCGGCATTTTAAAAGAACACGTCATTGGAAAAGTCTATACGGTGCATCCAAACAAGTCCGAATTCTATTACTTACGCTTACTTCTACATACAGTGCGAGGACCCACTTCTTTTGCCCAAATACGAAAGGTTGATGATATTGAATATCCTACTTACCAGGCTGCTTGCCGAGTGCGTCACTTGCTAGATGGTGATCTGCATTGGGATGGCGCTTTGGCCCGAAGCATGCGTCACAGATAGTCCACATCTCTTGCGACATTTGTTTGCCATTTTGCTGTTTTTTTTGTGGACTTTCGGATGCTGCACAGTTGTGGCAAAAATAATCAGGAAAAATTAGTTGATCCAAGACATAGTTACATCTATAGGGGGTAATCCTGCCTCTCAATAAGGTATGCCCGCAGCAGCTTTAGACGGGGAACGCATTAACAGGGAGTACGTGACGGAAATAAACTATAATCCAGCGGAACTGGCCGAAACATTGCAAAACAGTGTCTCGAGTCTGACACCGGAACAGCGTGTGATATTCGCGTGTGTCATAGCGTAGATGGTACTTTGGGAGAAATCCTGTTTTTAGATGCATCCAGTGGCACGGGAAAAACATTTCTCACCAAAGTCATCTTGGCCCAAATACGCAATCAAAACAAAATTGCTTTGATGTCGCTTCATCGGGCATAGCAGCCATATTGTTGCCCGGAGGTAAAACCGCCCATACAATGTTCAAAATCCCAATTGACTTGAATCTTACGGAAAGCCCAGTGTGTAATGTTTCTAGAAACAGTGACAAAGCAAGGGTTCTACGCGATTGCTGCTTAGTAATATGGGACGAGTGCACTATGGCAAACCGTAAAGCGGTAGAAGAAGTAGATAGAACCATGCGAGATATCAGACAAAATGAACAGCCCATGGGTGGTATGACAATGCTTTTCTGTGGCGATTTTAGGCAGATGTTGCCAGTCATACCATGAGGAACAAGGGCAGATGAAATTAGAGTCTGCCTAAAGAGCTCAAGTCTGTGGCGCAACATTATACCGAGGCATTGAACAACAAATATGCAGGTGCGAAAAGGAGGCAACCCAAATGCACAAGAGTTTTCAGATTTATTACAAAAAATTGGTGATGGCACGTATCCGCAAAAAGAAGGGAAAGTTATTTTGCCAGATAATTTATGTTGTACTGTTCCATCACTGCAAGACCTAATTTCTTCTGTGTATGACCCAACGCAAATAAAAAATCATGAAAACTCTTGGCTATGCGAAAGAGCTATTTTGGCCCCTCGCAACGACCAGGCAGCAGCAATAAACGTTTAAATATTGACGTGCGTTCATGGGGAAAGTGCAAAATATATCTCTATCAACAGAGTCATTGAACAAGAAGACGCTACCAACTATCCGGTGGAGTTTTTAAATTCCCTAAGCACACCCGGTCTTCCGACAAACAAAATAAATTTAAAAGTCGGCGTCCCCATAATTCTCCTTAGAAATTTAAAGGAACAGTGTCATCGCAAATAATTTTTTTATATGTTAAAGATGTTAGTGCTGTAATAAAAACGTTTATATTCATTTGTGTGTTTGTGTTTTACTGTTTCTTATTTTTACACTTTTTCTTCCCTATGGGGGCTGCCATTTTTTGTTCCATTTCTGTGTGTGTCGATTAACGACACACACAGACATGGAATACGGCAGCCACAGTCCCATAGGGACTGCGAACGGCTCCCGTCCCATTGACTGCCGTGTACGGCGTCTGTGTGGGAACTGCGCATGCGCCGCTCCCACACAGTCCTATTCGAAATTGGCGCCGTCCGGCGCCATTTTCCTGTGGACCGGAAGTCGCGGCCGGACAGTAATATTACTACTTCCGGTCGCGGCTTCCGGACTTGTGCACATGGAACAGCGGCAGCAAACGGAGCGGACGGGCCGGAGGGAGCCGCGGCGGCAGGAGCAGGTAAGAGATTTCAATGTATGTTAGTGTTTGTGTGTGTTTACTACTGTATGTAAACCTACTACACTGTGGGTTACCTCAAAAAATGGCGACACACAGTGTAGGAGGTTAAACCTTTCAAACCCCTCGTTTATCCCGGCACTAGCCAGGATAAAGGAGGGGTGGATGCTGAGAGCTCACTAGAGCGAGGGCTTTTAACCCAATGTTGCAATGCTGCAAATTGGGAACAGCCCCATCTAGTGGCCAAAAATGGGTAGTATTATAAATTAGAAATAATTTATAATATTTCCTGGCTCGTGCCAAAAAAAAAAAAAAAATTTGAACAATGTTTAATCACCCACACACTAAATGTTTAAATTTTAAAAAAAAAAACATGTTTTTCTGGCAACACATTCCCTTTAAGCCCACCAAAACTATGTCAAGGCACCCGACTAAAAATCACAAATATACAAAACGTGATAGAAGCTGAGATTTTGACAGGTGATAGCGTTTTTATACCTCGAATCCCCATCATTCCAAATAATTTTCCCTTCAGTTTTAAATGTGTGCAGTTTCCTGTTACGCTATGACCATCAACAAAGCGCAGGGCCAAACGCTGCGCGTTGCGGGCGTGGACCTCAGTGTCAGCTGCTTTGCACACGGCCAGATCTATGTGGCTCTTTCCCGTGTTAGCAACTCCACCAATCTTTATGCACACATCCCTGGTGGTTCTACTGCTAACATTGTTTACAGGGAAACGTCGTCGTAGTGAAGCTGACTACTGAAAGAAAACTATTTTTAATTGAAGTTTGTTTATTGTCTTTGGGGTTTTTTTCACTTTGTTTTGAGTATGGTCCAAGGCTAGGAGTATACTTATAAAAAACGGCATCGGTACGTTTTTCAGTGGTCTGCACGTACGAAGCCGCAGGCACAGCCAGTTATACAGTATAATTACAATAAGATTTTTTTATTTATTTACCTCCAACCAAAGAACTTTGACTCATCTTATAGCTTATCTGTCATCTGTATATGTTGCCCTATTTAACCCCTTAACAACCGGCGTCTAGTGTTTTTACGTCGGTCGTTTAGGGTAGATCTTCTGAAGTGTCGGCTTTTCACGTTGGCACTTCAGAAGAACTTTTCTGTCATCGTGCGTGGTGCTGCTGAAGCCCGTGCCGTTATTAACAGCCTCGGGCTTCAGGGCAACGATCGGAGACCACTAGCAGTGGTCTCCGATCATGTTTAACCCCTCAGATAGCGAGTGCCGGCCGCATCGGAGTGGTTTGCGAGGGAGGGGGCCGCATCAGAGCGGTTTTCTCGGGGATCTCCTGAAGACCGGGCTGTTAGTAACAGCCTCGGGCTTCAGGGCAACGATCGGAGACCACTAGCAGTGGTCTCCGATCAGTTATAACTACTCAGATGCGGCACTCAATAGCAAGTGCCGCATCTGAGTGGTTTGGGAGGGAGCCGCATCGGAGCGGTTTTCCCGGTCATCGGGTGAGCTGCCTCTGAAGCCAAGGCTGTTAGCAACAGCCTTGGCTTCAGAGTGATGATCGGAGACCAATAACAGTGATCACAAAATGAAAAACGACGTGTTTCTCCTACCTGTCTCTGCTCACACTCTCTGTATGAGAAGAGACAGAGAGAGAATTTTACTGTGACACCAAAGACACAAAAAAAAAGTTTTATAGTCTACGTGTTTGTTCGACATCATTTTTTATGGAGCGTGCTTTTGTGACGTCCGTGTATTTTTGTCTGTGAAAAAAAAAATGTAAAGAAAAAATAATACAATTTGTCTGCGTGTGCATCTGGTTACAGTCTTTGTCATACGTGTGTGTAATTACAATGGCCCATAAAAGGTTCACGGTGGAAGAGGCATACGCCATGTTAATTTCTGACTGATAAAAGCGATACAGAAACCGCGTCCGAGGTAGGAATGTTGTCTACCAGTGATAGCGACGACAGTGATACGCTTTCTGCAATTCAAGTGTCGCTGCAGAGTCCACAAGCACAGAGCATGTCGCAGAAGTACCACAAAACACAGCCCACTCTATTCCCCTAGAATATATTAAGTGGGTACCCACAGAGTCATTTTCCCCTAATATCCCAGAATTTATTGCCACAACAGGGATAAATATTAATATGGAAAATTTTACAGCCCTCGATTTAAAAAAAATATTCATTACAGATGAACTATTGGTTTAACCTAAACCAATCTGTATGCTCGCCAATTCCTTGCTGAAAAGCCAACGTCCTTCTATGCACAGGAGTGGCACTCCACAAATACTGGCAAACTTAAAAAATTTTGGGCCTCATCCTCAACATGGGGTTAGTGAAAAATCCCTCTATCTGGTCATATTGGGCAACAAGCCCTACACATGCCACACCTGTTTTTCCAGCCGTTATGACCAGAAGCAGATATGAAGTACTAATGCGCTTCCTTCATGTTGGAGGAGTCATTTATGCCGGTGTACAACCCCGAAAAAAAACTAGCGGTGGATGAATCGCTGATGAGTTACAAAGGCAGGCTCTCATTTGGCCAGTACATCCCCTCAAAGAGAGCAAAATATGGGGTTAAAATCGACAAGCTCTGTGAGAGCGGTACAGGCTACACATCAGCTTTTAGAACCTATGAAGGCAAAGACCTTGATATTACCCACATTATTAACTCATTTACTTTCACACTGTATTTGTAGGGAGAACCAAAAGGGAGGGTTGCTTATTGGATAATGTTTCACTGTAAAAATGCAGCAATACTATATTTTCTGGAAAAACCAATTTTTTATTTCTTTCCACCTATTAAAAATACTCACTATACCCCTAGATGAATATTAGCAGGACATTTATACTTGTCAAAATGACCTGCAGTACCACGGCAAATATAGCGTGGTTCCCTAAAATCAGCTCTGCCGTAAAAAGGCCTCCAAAAGCCAAAATGGACTCCTTCTATGATATGCCCTATAACGGGTCCATATAATAGATTAGACACACATATTTGGTATCACCGTACACGGGAGATGTAGCAGAATGTGGAAAGGTGTCACTTTTACCAATATGTCATATGGTGTTTAGAAATGGCTTAAGAAAAGTGACACTTTTGTAAAAAAAAATGCAATTTAAATTTTTTTGGCCCAAGTTTGGTAAAATTCTGTAAAAAGTGTGAAGGGTTAAAACGGAAATTAAACCGCTAGAAATAGACTTTAGAGTGTCTAGTTTGTAGAACATAATGTTTTTTTACCATTATTTATGGGACTTCAAGTCCATTACCCATACATTAACCCCTTAAGGACGCAGCCTAGTTTGGGCCTTAAGGCTCAGAGCCCATTTTTCAAATCTGACATATTTCACTTTATGTGGTAATAACGTCGGAATGCTTAAACCTATCCAAGCGATTCCGAGATTGTTTTCTCGTGACACTTTGGGCTTCATGTTCGTGGTAAAATTTGGTCGATATATTCAGTCTTTATTTGAGAAAAATTGCAAAATTTAGAGAAAATTTAGAAAAAATAGCATTTTTCAGAATTTAAATGCATCTGCTTGAAAAACAGACGGTTATACCACCCAAAATAGTTACTAGTTCACATTTCCCATATGTCTACTTTAGATTGGCATCGTTTTTTGAACATTATTTTATTTTTCTTGGACGTTACAAGGCTTAGAACATAAACAGCAATTTCTCATATTTTTAAGAAAATTTCAAAAGCCTTTTTTTTTAAGGTACCTGTTCAGTTCTGAAGAGGCTTTGAGGGGCCTATGTATTAGAAATCCCCATAAAGCACCCCATTTTAAAAACTAGACCCCTCAAAGTATTCAAAACAGCATTTAGAAAGTTTTTTTAACCCTTCAGGCATTTCACAGGAATTAAAAGCAAAGTGGAGGTGAAATTTGCAAATTTCGTTTTTCTTGCTGAATTTCAATTTTATTCTATTTTTTTCTGTAACAAAGAAGGTTTTACCAGAGAAACACAACTAAATATGTATTGTCCAGATTCTTCAGTTTTTAGAAATGTCCCACATGTGGCTCTAGTGCGCTCGTGGACTAAAACACAAGCCCCAGAAGCAAAGAAGCACCTAGTGCATTTTGGTGGTGCTTTTTTATTAGCATATATTTTAGGCAGCATGCCAGGTTTGGAGAGGTGTTGAGGTGCCAAAACAGTAGGAATCCCCCAAAACTGACCCCATTTTGGAAACTGCACCCCTCAAGGAATTAATTTATGGTTATTGTTACCATTTTGACCCCGTAGTTTTTTCACAGCGCGTATTTGAATAGGGCTGTGAAATTAAAAGAATGAAAATTTTTCCAATAAGATGTCATTTTTGATCAGAATTTCTTATTTTCACAGGGAACAAAATGCCCCATTTTGTTGCCCAATTTGTCCTGAGTGCGGCAATACCCCATTTGTGGTGATAAACTGCTGTTTGGGCCCATGGGAGGTATTAGAAGGAAAGGAGCGCTATGTGTTCTTAGGAGTCCAGATTTTGCTGGATTGGTTTTCGGGTGCCATGTCGCATTTGCAGAGCCTCAGATGTATCAAAGCAATGGAAACCCACCAAAAGTGACCCCATTTTGGAAACAAAACCCCTCAAGGAATTTATTTATGGGTGTTGTGACCATTTAGACCCCACAGTTTTTTCACAGAACTTATTTGAATTGGGCTGTGAATTAAAAAAAAAAAACTTTTTTCCAATAAGATGTAGTTTTGGCTCAAAATGTCTTATTTTCACAACAAATAAAATACCCCATTTTGTTGCCAAATTTGTCCTGAGTGCGGCAATACCCTATTTGTGGCCATAAACTGCCGTTTGGGCCCATGGGAGGTATTAGAAGGAAAGGAGCGCTATGTGTTCTTTGGAGCCCAGATTTTGCTGGATTGGTTTTCGGGTGCCATGTCGCATTTGCAGAGCCCCAAAGGTATCAAAGCAATGGAAACCCACCAGAAGTGACCCCATTTTGGAAACTACACCCCTCAATGAATTCATTTATGGGTGTTGTGACCATTTAGACTCCACAGTTTTTTCACAGAATTTATTTGAATTGGGCTGTGAATTAAAAAAAAAATTATTTTTTCCAATAAGAGGTAGTTTTGGCTCAAAATTTCTTATTTTCACAAGGAATAAAATACCGCATTTTGTTGCCCAATTTGTCCTGAGTGTGGCAATACCCTATTTGTGGTGATAAACTGCCGTTTGGGCCCATGGGAGGGCTCAGAAGGAAAGGACCACCATGTGGCCTACTGGGAATTTTCTGGTGCTAAGTCGTGTGTGCAGAAGCCCCTGAGGTATCAGTACAGTTGAAACCCCCGAAAAGTGACCCCGTTTTAAAAACGACACCCCTTAAGGAATTCATCTAGAGGTGTAGTGAGCATTTTGACGCCACAGGTATTGTGTAAAAGATAATGCGCAGCAGATGGTGCAGAGTGAGATTTGCAATTTTCTATATATATGCCATGTCAGTGTCCGATATATTGTGCCCAGCATGTGCCACCGGAGATATACACCCCATAAACTGTAATGTGGGCTCTCCCGGGTACGGCAATACCCTACATGTGGCTGTTATTAGCTGCCTGGGCACACGGCAGGGCTCAGAAGGAAAGGACCACCATTTGGCCTACTGGAGCTTTTCTGGTGCTAAGTCTTGTACGCAGAAGCCCCTAAGGTACCAGTACAGTTGAAACCCCCAAGAAGTGACCCTGTTTTAAAATCTACACCCCTTAAGGCATTCATCTAGAGGTGTAGTGAGCATTTTGACCCCACAGGTATTGTGTAGAAGATAATGTGCAGCAGTTGGTGCAGAGTGAAATTTGCAATTTTCTATACATATATGCCAATTCAGTGTCCGATATATTGTGCCCAGCATGCGCCACCGGAGATATACACCTCATAAACTGTAATGTTGGCTCTCCCAGGTACGGCAATACCCTACATGTGGCTGTTATCAGCTGCCTGGGCACACAGCGGGGCTCAGAGGGGAAAGATGAGGAGGGGTAAGCTGTGCGAAGTGGATCAGAGCGAGTAAAACTGGGGTAAATTAAAAATAAAGGGATGGATGATAAATTTTAAAACACTCTTTCATACAGAGCTCTGGTTTTTCGGGACACGTGTCACATTGATATATTGTGTCCTTCCTTATCCCCCTCTTATAGCAGACTCTGCACCTCTTTTGACTTTTTCCCTTCTTGCCAGTTTGGGGAACTTCTCCTAAAAAGTGTTGCCCTGGTACGATGCGTGTGGCCTCGCCTCCAGAAGTACTGTAGGGCTTCAGGACTTGATCTGACAAGTCCACCCCTCCCATGTACCTATTGTAGTCCAGGATGCAGTCTAGTTTGGGGGTCCCTGTACTGGTACCTCGTACAGGTACATGGGTACTGGTGTGGCATCTCCCTGGTCTTGTACTTGACACACAATATGTTGCTGCTAGATTGTGCCCTGCTCTCACCCCTTCTGAGTGTTTGCCCAAGCAGAGTCTTAGGGAGGCCTCTCAGCTTTCTTCTAGCAGTGCCGCATGCCGCAGGACTTCTGGAAGCGAGGCAGTTGAAGAGTGGGACGCTGGTATAAAAATTATCCAGGTAGAGGTGGTAACCCTGGTCCAGCAGTGGGTGCACCAAATCCCACACAATTTTTGTATTAACTCCCAGTAAGGGGGGGCATTCTGGGGGCTGAGTATTGGTGTCCTTCCCTTTATATATCCTAAATTTGTAGGTATACCCTGATGCACTCTCGCACAGCTTATACATCTTCACACCATACCTTGCCCTCTTACCCGGCAGGTACTCGCGGAATTGAAGCCTCCCTTTCAAATGTACCAGGGATTCATCTATAGAAATACACTTCTCGGGGGTGAATGCTGGGAAAACCGGGCACTGAAATGGTCTAATAGGGGTCTCCGTTTATACAAACGGTCAAAACTGGGGTCATCTCGGGGTGGGCACGGCTCATTATGAGTATAATGTAAGAAGCGAAGTATTGCCTCATTTTTATTTTATTTTTGTGTTTCCAGCTCAGTTCTGAAGTTGCTTTGAGGGGCCCATATATTAGACACCCTTATTAAACACCCCATTTCAGAAACTAGACCCCTCAAAGTATTCACAACAGCATTTAAAAAGTTTATTAACCCTTTAGGTGTTTCACAGGAATTTAGAGCAAAGTAGAGGTGACATTTAATTAATTTAATTTAATTTATTAGGCACCATGTCCGGTTTGAAGAGGTCTTGTGGTGCTAAAACAGTGGAAACCCCCCAAAAGTGACCCCTTTTTGGAAACTAGAGACCTTGAGGAATCCATTGTAGTTTTCTTGGGGTGCATGCGACTTTTTGATCAGTTTTTATTCTAATTTTAGGTGGCGTGGTGACTAAAAAAACAGCAATTTTACTATTGTTTTTTATTAAATTTTTTTTACAGCGTTCACCGTGCGCTATAAATGACATATTCACTTTATTCTGCGGGGCGATACGATTACGGCGATACCAGATGTTTATAGTTTTATTTTATGTCTTATGGCACAATAAAATACATTTTGTAAAATATAAATTTATTTTTTGTGTTACCTTATTCTAAGAGCCATAACTGTTTTATTTTTCCATCAGGAAAGTCGTGTGAGGACTTATTTTTTGCGTAACGAACTGTAGTTTCGATCAGTACCATTTTTAGGTACATGCGACTTTTTGATCTCTTTTTATTCCATTTTTTGGGAAATGAAGTGACCAAACAATTGTGATTGTGGTACGGTTTATTATTATTTTCTCTTACGGCGTTCACCGCGCGGGATAAATAACGACATCGTTTTGTAGTTCAGGCCGTTACGGACGCGGCGATACCAATTATGTATAGTTTATTTGTTTATTTATATATTTTTATTAATAATAAAGAACTGATAAGGGAAAAAGGGGGACTTTTACTTTTAAATCTTTTATTTTCTTATTTTTACACAACTTTTTTTTACTTTTTCACACTTTTTTTACTTTGTCCCACTAGGGGACATGAGGGCAGGAGGCTCTGATCGCTATTCTAATACACTGCACTACATACGTAGTGCAGTGTATTAGAGCTGTCAGCTGTTCGCTGACAGCAAGCATAGTGGGTCCTGATTTTGTCGGGACCCACTAGGCTTCCGTCGATGGCGTAGCCAGAGTCCATTGTTAGGATTCTGGTTGCCATAGTAGCCATCACGGCCCGCTATCGTGTAGCAGGCCGGCGATGGCAGCTTAACCCCTAAGAAGCCGCGATCGCTATTGAACGCGGCTTCTAAGGGGTTAATCGGAAACAGCAGGTATCACAGCTCAAACACGCGCCGGGATTAAATGGCGCCGTGTTTACTCAGGTCAGTACTATTACTGACCTGAGCGCGAACGATGTACTTAGCGCGACGTAATAGTACTGACCTGAGCGCGAAGAGGTTAATACCATGGTGTAAAAAACGAAATTAAGACATTTTAGTGCGCAATTGAATAAAGGGGCACTTGTGTTTTATACTATATTTCTGGTCATAAAAATAAACTACACCTGCAAGTCAGGTGTCCTTATGATCAGGATAAATGAAAAAATATATTTCAATACATTTGTATGATACAATTACTTTTATTTTAAAACTGTTACATTTTAAATGATGAAAAATCTAAATTTTTATTTTTTTTCTGCCCTTCCACTGCTATAAATAAAGTAACAAAAATGTTACCTATACATATATACCACAAAAAGGAAGCACTATATGTCCCAAGAAAACAGTGCAAAATTCACATCGATACATAAAACACATACAGAGTTATTACTGCGTTACATCTGTGAATAGCAAAACTGCGAAAATTGCTCTGGTCACTAAGGTTTAAAACACCTTCGGTATTAAGGGGTTAAAGGGAACCTGTCACATTGAATGTGCAATCCGATCTGCAGTCAGCATCTTACAGAGCAGGAGGAAATTAGCAGAATGATATAAAGTTTTATGGAAAAAGATTCAGTATAACTTGTACATTATTGATCTAAACGTATGCTCAATCTGGGCTTAGGAGTCCTGTAGCGGTCCTACTGTGTAATTGACAGCTATCTTTCTATGCATACTTATTCAAGGAAGGCTGTCAATCACTGAATAGGACCGCACACTGGACTCTTAAAGGTAACCTGTCACCAGCATTTCACCTATTAAATCAAGAAATACCTGGTGGAAGTGGGTGAAAAAAATTATTTTTTATGTAACCTATAATTATCTTTTATGTAGGCTCTGTACCTTTAGTATTCAGTTTCTTAGTGTTCCCGTGCTGTATGCTAATGAGCATAAAAGAGTCATATCTTCATTTGAAAAGAGTCGTATCTTTATTCTTCAAGCCTTTCCGAGTTAATCCCACCTCGCCTCCCCCCAGCACACGCAAGATCCTGCACTTCTACAGCGATGGCCTGTTCTGGTGCATGTGCACAACGGAACACCATGGCGGCGCATGCGCAATAACTAGATTTGAGGGCTGGACGAAGAAGGGAAGGGAGTCGGACCATACATGAAGGGCGCATGCACGCTATCTCAGATGAGATTTCGGCATTCAGGGCAGGCCAGTTTTTGGCGGTGGGCGGGCATAAGAGGAACTAACGAGACTGCCGGATTACCATAAAAGGCGCAAAATGTTTGCAGACCGTTATTTAAGGTCGAAGGAGGAATTTAGGAGAGGAGATAATGGCAATGAACTTTTGACAGCAGCGGCCAGCGAGGGGTTAGTAGAGTTCAATAGGTGAAATGCTGGTGACAGGTTCCCTTTAAGCTCAGACTAAGCAGAACTTTAGAGCAATAAATTACAAGTTAATAGGATGCCACCGATGCAATAAGTCAGTTTGTGAAATCTCTTCCCTCCTAGATATTCCACGTTTAAATGGGAGTGGTATTATTGCAAAGTGGAAGCGTTTAAGAACCACAGCAACTCAGTCATGAAGTGGCAGACCACATAAAGTCACAGAGAAGAGTCACCGAGTGTTGAGGAACATAGTGTATAAAAGTCACCAACGCTCTGCTGACTCAATAACTGCAGAGTTCTAAACATCTTCTGGCATTAACATCAGGAAAAAAAACTGTGCGCCAGAGCTTCATGGCATGGGTTTCCATTGTTGAGTAGATGCATGCAAGCCTTACATCACAAAGCACAATGCCAAGTGTCAAATGGAGTGGTGTAAAGCACGCCGCTACTGGACTCTGAAATAGTGGAAACGTGTTCTGTGTAGTGATAAATCATGCTTCTAGATCTGGCAGACTGATGGACGAGTCTGGGATTGGTGAATGCAAGGAGAACGTTACCTGCCTGACTGCATTGTGCTAACACTAAAGTTTTTGGAGGAGGGAGATTGCTATGGGGTTGTTTTTCAGGGGTTGGCCTGGGCTTCTTAGTTCCAGTTAAGGGCAATCTAAATGCCTCAGCATACCAAGACATTTTGGACAATTGTATGCTTCCAACTTTGTGGGAACAGTTTGGAGAAGGCCCTTTTCTGTTCCATCATGACTGTGCCCCAGTGCACAAAGGAAGGTCCATAAAGGCATGGTTGAGTGAGTTTGATGTGGAAAAACTTGACTCGCCCGCACAGAGCCCTGACCTCAGCCCCATGAAACACCTTTGGGATGAACTAGAAATGGAGATTATGAGCCAGGCCGCCTAGACCAACATCAGTGTCTGATCTCACAAATGCTCTTCTAGATAAATAAGTAAAAATTCCCACAGACGCAATCCAAAATCTTGTAGAGAGCCTTCCCAGAAGAATGGAAGCTGTTCAGATTTAAAGTGGGATTTCATAAAAGCTCATGTAGGTGTAATGTATAGGTGTGCCAATACTTTTGTCCATATAGTGTATCTTTAAGGGTCAGGCATTTTATCTATTGCTTATATTTAACACTTTAAAGGGAATCTGTCAAATTTAATATGCTCTCAAATGTAATATCTGCAAGTTGCATGTTATGTAGTAGGAAGAGAAGAGCAGACTGATATATAGTTTTGTGAGAAAAAATTCAGTATAACTGAATGTGCATACAGAGAAAGCGGTCAATTATTGAGTGAGACCACCTACTGGCCCGAACTGAAATACCAGGTACCACCCATGTACAAACGTAAACAGGGCCGCATAGTCTGATGACAGAACCACTTTATACATATACTTGAAGAGGCAGTCAATAGGGTACATTTATGAATGTCCCAATAGGATTTTTCTCTTAAAGCGATGGTTGGTATGCTTTTATACTTTGCAGCTTTTTTTTAACAATAACTTGTTAACCAGTTTCTATAAATATCGCTACATGTGTTTAGTTATGACTTTTAAATGCATTAAAGGGGTTGTCCCAAGTTGATAAATGGAGCTATAAAGCTCCCCCATGTAAAAATAAGAATAATTCTAATTACCTGTCCGTCGTCCAGCGATGTCGTTTTCTTGATATCGTTGATTGAAGTTGCGGTCGGTCCCTCTTTGTATCCTGCTCGTTGCCTAGGTTCCCGGCCACCGCTATTTACCTTTAGCGGTGGCCGCGCATGCGTAATGACATCCTCTGCGTCCCGAGCCGAGGATGTCATTTACTCATGAACGCGCATCTCGGCGCATCTCGGCGCATGCGCAGGAGATGCAAGGAGATGCAGTGGAAGGCACCTGTCGCGGGAAGTCTGCGCTCCGCTAAAGGTAAGTGTGTGTGTGTGTGTGTCTGTGTTTGTGTATATATGGGTGTGTTTGTGTATATGTGAGTGTATATATGGGTGTATTTGTGTGTATATGTTTGTGTTTGTGTATATGTTTGTGTGTGTGTGTGTATATATGGGTGTGTTTGTGTGTATATGTTTGTGTGTGTGTGTGTGTGTGTGTGTGTGTGTGTGTGTGTGTTTTTGTATATGTGTGGGTTTGTGTATGTGTTTGTGTATATATGGGTGTGTTTGTGTACATATGTTTGTGTGTATATGTGTATATGTTTGTGTATATGTGTGTGTGTGTTTTTTTGGTGTGTTTATGTGTGTGTGTTTGTGTATATATGGGTGTGTTGGTGTATATGTGTGTGTGTTTGTGTATATATGGGTGTAAGTATTCGTGTGGGGAAAAATCTATTCTGTCTTTCAGCGATGACTTTCTTTGCATGTACAGTAATCTTTTGTAACAGTCTTACTTTCTTGGATTCGCCAGCTCTAAAGGAAAAATGTTATCTTTATAGACATATGTTTCTATTTTAGATTAAATTGTCAAAGTCTCCATTTATGACAATAACCTCTTTAATGCAACTAAAGGTCTCTCAGTAACTAGGATATGGAGGCTCATAAGTGAACCTATTAGTGAACCTATTATTTTTTGAGCTGAAGGACACGTTAAATTTTAAAGAACTGAAAACTGAAAGAACTAAAAATAAAGAATGCTCTGATTCCAAGAAAACACACAAAATATTATAGACAGGCTCCATTACGGAACAAGGTCTTTAAAAGGACGTTGTTTAAAATGATTAAAATCTTTTTGATGATAGATTTGACTATTTACTATTCAGTTACACAGACTGACAACAATCGGGAAGGCATTTTATATGCATAGAGCATAATAACACAGTGATCAAGTGATCAATTAATGTTAGCGTCACAGCCCGAGATAATCAGATGTATGCCCAGTATGACTCAATAGTTTCTTGTAGAGGACACGGAAAACAAAGTTGCAAATTCCTAAAGTAAAGGCTAAGCTTTCTTTAAATAAACTTGGCGGTGCGTCTGGTTCAATAGAAACTGGAATCAGTACAATGCAAATGATTATCACCAAAATGCTCTTTTTCTATTAATAAATCATGTTAGAATTATATAATAATTATATTCTGTGCTATGAAAAGGTTATTGTTTTCATATAACTCACACTTTCATCCTCCTGAATTTCATTTATATAGCTCAAATGTCTGCTTATAAATATTCAATAGGGGTCCCACCCATAAGTCGAAACAACACCTCTACAGGCGTTATTGATGCCTATTTGGCCTTGTTCACACGGCACTCAAAAAAAACGACGTGTAAACACGTAAAAAACGTTAGTGTTTTGGCAAAGCGCTTTTTAAAGTACAGGTGTTTTTTAAGCGTTTTTATTACGTGTTTGCGGTGTGTTTTTTGGGCGCATAATTAGGACTCCCATTGACTATGGGAAATAGGTGCGTTTTCGGCGTGTTTTTCATGCCAAGAATTGATCTGATGCTTCTTTTTTTACACCATGTGTTTTTTAAACACGCGCGCGTAAAAAACGCGTCGTATGCACTGCAATGCGTTTTTCCATTGATGTTAATAGGAAGCTTAAAGCATGCGTTTTTGACGAGTTTTTTGGCGCGTAAAACGCGTCAAATAAACGCCATGTGAACAAGGCCTAAAGCAGGGGTCGCTAGTATCGGCTCTGCTCCGAGACTCTGGAATTCCCTGACATCGCTGTCCACATATGAACAGCGATGTCTGGGGCTTCCCCAGAGCCGGAGTCCCGGGCAGAGCGCTAGTACAGGCTCTGCTCCGGGAATCTGTGGAAGTCCCTGACAACGCTGTCCACATATGAACAGCGATGTCTGGGGCTTCCCCAGAGCCGGAGTCCCGGGCAGAGCGCTAGTACAGGCTCTGCTCCGGGACTCTGTGGAATTCCCTGACATCGCTGCCCATATATGGACAGTGTGTCAGGGTCTTCCCCAGAGCGGAGTCCCGGGCAGATCGCTAGTATCGGCTCTGCTCCGGGACTCTGTGGAATTCCCTGACATCGCTGCCCATATATGGACAGTGTGTCAGGGTCTTCTCCAGAGCGGAGTCCCGGGCAGAGTGCTAGTATCGGCTCTGCTCCGGGACTCTGTGGAATTCCCTGACATCGCTGCACATATATGGACAGTGTGTCAGGGTCTTCCCCGGAGAGAGTCCCGGGCAGAGTGCTAGTATCGGCTCTGCTCCGGGACTCTGTGGAATTCCCTGACATCGCTGCCCATATATGGACAGTGTGTCAGGGTCTTCCCCAGAGCGGAGTCCCGGGCAGAGCGCTAGTACAGGCTCTGCTCCGGGACTCTGTGGAATTCCCTGACATCGCTGCCCATATATGGACAGTGTGTCAGGGTCTTCCCCAGAGAGGAGTCCCGGGCAGAGCGCTAGTATCGGCTCTGCTCCGGGACTCTGTGGAATTCCCTGACATTGCTGTCCATGTTTGGACACACGATGTCTGGGGCTTCCCCAGAGCCGGAGTCCCGTGCAGAGCGCTAGTATATGCTCTGCTCCAGGACTCTGTGGAATTCCCTGACAACGCTGTCTATATGAGCATTTTGATCCCTTAGGTTTTTTGCTGAATTTAGTGGAATTAGGCCGTCAAAACGTCTATTGTTTTTTATTCTTTTTTGTTACGGCGTTCACTGTGCGCTATAAATGACATATTTAATTTATTATGGGTTGATGCGATTACGGCGATACCATATGTATATAGGTTTTTTTATGTTTTAAGGTGTTTGCACGATAAAATCACGGTTTTAAAAAAATTATTTCGTTTTTGTGTTGCCATAAGCAAGTAAAAACTTTTTTATTTTTCCATCAGGAAAGTTGTGTGAGGGCTTGTTTTTTGCGGAACAAACTGTAGTTTTTATTGGTACAATTTGTGGGTACATGCGACTTTTTGATCCCCATTTATGCAATTTTTTGGGAGCTGAAGTGACTAAAAATAGCGATTCCGGTATCGTTTTTAAAATTATTTTTTTTATGGCGGTCACCGTGAGGGATAAATGACATTATATTTTTATAGTTCAGGCCATTACGGACGCGGCGATACCAATTATGCATAGTCTATTTTTTTTATTTATTTTTTTTCTAATAATAATAAGGAAAAAAGGGCGATTTTTAAATTTTATTATTTTAACATTTTACTTTTGTACATTTTTTAAACTTTTTTTTTTTTTTTGTCCCACTAGGGACTTGAAGATCCAATTGTTGGATCGTTGTTATAATACCCTGCAATACTTAAGTATTGCAGGATATTATACCTGTCAGTTTCACACTGACAGGAGGCATATTAGGTCCTGCCTCTGCCTAATCGCCTTCCATAGATGGCAGAACGGAAGCCTTTGTTAGGCTTCCGGTTGCCATAGCAATCGCCCCCACCCACAACAATCGGCTCCCGCAATTGCGTAGCGGCGTGCCGATGTTGCTATAACAACTTAAATGCGGCAGTCGCTATTGACTGTCGCATTTAAGAGGTTAATCAGTTCGGATCACCGCTGTCAAACGACCCGATGTTTTCCCCCAGTACTAAGGCTGCTAGTAGCAGCCCGTACTGGGAGATGCCGGGCTGCGGGGAGTGCCTGTGTGCTCTGTTAGGAGTTCCACTAAAACGCAGAAATATAGGACATGTCGTGAGTTTTACGCAGCGGACTCACGCTGCGCAAAAATCACGGAGAATCTGCACTGCCCCATAGACTAACACAGGTCCGTGCGACGAGCGTGAAAAGCACGAGCGTTGCACGGACGTATTACACGTTCGTGTAAATCCGCCCTAATAGTTCATTTTGCAACGATAGATTGCATAATGAAAAACAAATCCTTCAATGCTAACACTATTGGTTAGCAAAAAAACAAAAACATGATATGTCCATACCTGCAAATTTGACAGCTAGGCCACTTTCACCCGGCAGTATTTTGGTATTTGGTATTTTGCTTCACTATTTGTAAACCAAAGCCAGGAGTGGAACCTACACAAAGAAAAGTATAATGGAAAGATTTGTATCTGTTCCGTGTTTTGGACCCATTCCTAGTTTTGGCTTACAAATATTACAACAAAATACTGCCATCTGAAAGTGGGTTAGAGATTCAGGAGAGAAAATCTAATTAGAAGAAGTATATTCCTAAAGGCTATAGCATTTGTATATTTTCTACCTTCCAGTATGGTTTAAATTATAGTCAATTGTCAAAATGGATTTAACTTCACAAACTAAAAATTCATATTTATGACACTTCTGAGTGAAATGCATTTTTTTTTTTTTTTTTTGCTGTTCATTTAAAGAATTCTCTATGATCTCTTTCAGTCACTGTTGCCCAAGCACATAAATATTTAATGGCAAATAAAATGTAATTGATTATTTCAAACTCTGTGGTAAAAAGATATGGGTTTTAATAGAGCTGTCAGTATAAACTTGGAAATGAGTATCAGGAAAATTCAGTAAATGCCTAAGCAGATTAGTGTCTATTAGAAATGCATGGCACCTTAAATGCTTTTTAAAGTTATTCCTTAGCAGCTTATAATACATTAGTATTTGAGAAAATCACGATATGAGAGTAATTTCAGAACACACAATGCCAGGCCTTCGTATCGACAGGCCATGGAACTACACTTGACATCAAGCAAATACTTAGCACTGCTCTACCAAACATTTAACCCCTTCCCGACATTTGCCGTAAATATACGTCATGGAAAGCCAGTGCTTCCCGCAAAATGTCGTATATTTACGCCAAATGTTTGGCACCGGCTCAGAAGCTGAGCCGGTGCCATCATCGTCGGATCTCAGCTGTATCTTACAGCTGACATCCGACTGTAACGGCGGGGACCGAAATTAGCTTCGATCCCCGCCATTAACCCCTTAAGTGCAGCGCTCAAACGAGATCGCTGCACTTAAGGTGTTTGCAGCTCATCGGAGCCCCAGCAATGAAATTGCCGGGGTTCCGGTGGCTGCAATGGTAACCGGAGGCCTAATACTGGCCTCCCGGTCTGCCTAGCACCGAAGCCGGTCAAGATCCACCCGGCGGCGGAGCCTGATCGGCTTCCGTAGCTGCCGGCAAGATGGCGCCGGGTCAGGAGCTGATCCAGCGTCATCAGTGGTGGAAGTCAGCTGTACTGTACAGCTGACATCCACCTGTAACGGCAGGAACTGGAGCTAGCTCCGATCCCTGCCATTAACCCCTTCGATGCAGCAATCGAAAGCGATTGCTGCATCGTAGCAGTTACTAGCAGGACTGGCGACTGCTGTTATGGCAACAGGAGACACAATGGTCTCCTACTCTGCCATTATGGAAGCCGATTTAGGCCCCGCCGGGAGGCGAAGCCTAATCGGCTTGCTGTCAGTGAATGACTGACAGATCTAATACATTGCACTACATAGGTAGTGCAATGTATTAGAAAAAAAAAATCTGACCGTTGGACCTTCAAGTCCCCTAGTGGGACTTGAGAAAAAGTGTAAAAAAAAGTATAAAAAAGTGTAAAAAAAAAAGTGCAAAAAATAAAAGTTTGAAAACAATAAAAGTTTCAAGTAATCAAATAAAACACAATCCCCTTTTTACTCTTATCAAGTCCTTTATTATTGAAAAATAAGGGTATGTTCACACGGCGGGGGTCCGTAACGGCTGAAATTACGGGGATGTTTCAGCCTGAAAACATCCCCGTAATTTCAGCCGTACCGGCATGTGCAGGCGCTTGAACGCCGCGTCAATTACGGCCGTAATTAGCGCTGCTATTCATTGGAGTCAATGAATAGCGGCTCCAATTACGGCCAAAGAAGTGACAGGTCACTTCTTCTACGCGGGCGTCAATTTACGCGCCGTCATTTGACAGCGGCGCGTAAATATACGCCTCGTGTGAACAGACAAACGTCTGCCCATTGCTTTCAATGGGCAGATGTTTGTCAGCGCTATTGAGGCGCTATTTTCGGGCGTTATTCGGGGCAAAAACGCCCGATTTACGTCCGTAAATAGGCCGTGTGAACATACCCTAATAATAAACCATATGTATTTGGTATCGCCACGACCGTAACGACCTGAGGTATCAAAATATTATATTATTTATTGCACGTGGTGAACAGAGTTTCTGTTTTTTGGTCACTTTGCCCTACAAATATTAGAATAAAAAGTGATCAAAAAGTCGCACGTATCCAAAAATGGTACCTATAAAAACTATAGCTCGTCCCGCAAAAAACAAGCCCTCATACACCTCCGTCGACAAAAAAATTAAAAAGTTATGGTTCTCACAACTTGGCGACAGAAAAAATACATTTACAAAAGTAATTTTATTGTGCAAAAAGTTGTAAAACTTAAAAAATTCCTATAAAATAGGTATCGCCGGAATAGTACTGACCCGCAGAATAAAGTTAACATGTAATTTATAACGCATGGTGAACGCTGTATAAAAAAACGAAAAAAGCTGTGCCAGAATTGCGTTTTTTTGTTTACCTGGCATCCCAAAAAATAGGATAAAAAGTGATCAAAAAGTTGCATGTACCCCAAAATGGTACCAATAATAACTACAGCTCGTCCCGCAACAAACCAGCCCTCATACCGCTACGTCTATGAAAAATAAAATTAGTTGTGGCTCCAATAATTCAGGAAATAAAAAAATATGCAGTTGTGCCCGAGGGGAACATTTCTTCTGTTTCAAGAGGCGATTTATCAAGGACCTAAAATTAGGGAACCAGGAAGGGGAGGGCCCAAACATATCCGCTGGAAGCGACGGTGCCCGTATTATACCAGGAGAACACTTTCCCAGCAAAATTCCCCAAACTACAAAGGTGCGGAGTGTGGACCAAAAGGGGGATAGGAAATGACAATATTTATCAGTGCGACACCGGCCTGTGCAGAAAGGATTGCTTCACAGCGTAACACACATCTATGGATTATTTTTATTTTTTTATACCACCTGACTATGCCCCTTATATACTCCGCCCCGCTTACATGTACCCCCACATTATAAATGGAAACACCAGCAATACTCAAACAAATATAGTACCAAGCAAAATCCGCTCTCCAAAAGCCAAATGGTGCTCCCTCGACTCTGAACCCTACAGCGTTTCCTTCAACATATATGGCATCGTCATACCCTGGAGAACCCTTTTAACAATTTTTGGGGTGTGTGTCTCCAGCGTCATAAGCTTGGCATGACATATTTGCCACTGAATGGCATATCTAGGGAAAAATATAAATTTTTAATTTGCACCATCCACAGGCCATTCATTTATGGAAAAGACCTGTGGGGTGAAAATGCTCACTACACCCATTAATAAATGCCTTGAGGGGTGCAGTTTCCTTAATGGGGTCACTTCTCAGGTGTTTATTTTTATTATTTCACATCTGAGCCTCTGCAGTTTTGAACCAATACTTTTCGAGTGAGTACAACTGTGGCTCACCACATATAAGGCTGTCTCTTTTTTTAGACACGATAACACCCTTTGAGGAAGCACACCGCGAAACGCGCATTGGGGTTCAACAGCGCGCCTGACTGATTCTCCCGGTCCATGCACCATGGGTAAGACGATCTTTGTATAGAGGGGTGGGGGCTGACTGTTCAGTCTGTGGACCTGTTAGTACCGGTGACCTATCTTCATTTCTTACCTTGTTTATTGTATATGAAGGTTGCATTGTATCAGGGTATAACTATTCACTCTTATTACCTGGTATCGTGCCCAAATTTTGTACTCTATACTTGGATTGTTCATAACTTTGCCCTGGATTATTTTTGGGAGCCTCTCTTGTTGTGCTGTATTGGAACTACAGAGTCTTTTTGTCCTTTTGTAACTTTTAACATTTTATGTGTATTTATGTGTCAATAAAGGTATTTAATCTTACTACATTTGGCTATTTAGCTCCTTGTTCTCCTTCTGTTTATAGCTGGTCCTCATAGATTTACTGTCAGACTGACTGTGACGTCACACTGACAGTTGGAATAAATTATACTACGTAAGCTAGTGTAATGTATTCCAGCTGCGATCAGTGCTGCAGGTAAAAAAAAAAAGTTAATAAAAATGTTTTATAAAAGAATAAAAATAAAAGTTATACGTTAAAAAAACAAACACAGCTTTTTTTCCTATAAGAAGTGTTTTATTATAGGGAAAAAATTAAATACCGTAGTTAAAAAAAAAAGTACACATATTTGGTATCACCGCGTTCGTACCAACCCAAACTATAATGTTATTTTTCCAGCACGGTGAACATCGTAAAACGAAAAACGTAAATGAAAAATAATGCCAGAATCGCTATTTTTCGGTCACCACCCCTCGCAAAATATAGAATAAAACGTCATCAAAAAGTTGCATGTACCCCAAAACGATACCAATAAAAGCTACAACCCGTCCGGCAAAAAACAAGCCCCTACACAGCTTTCTTGACTGAAAAATTAAAAATAAGTTATGGCTCTCAGAATATGGTTACACAAAAAATGTATTATTTTATAAAAAAGTGATTTTATTGTGCAAACACTGCAAAACATAAATAAAACTATATACATATGGTATCACCATAATCGTATCGAACCGCAGAATAAAGTAAAATGTCATTTATAGCCCACAATGAACGCCGTAAGAAATAAAGAATTTAAAACACCAAAATCACAGGTTTTTTTGTCACCTTAGCGCTAAATAAAATGTAATAAAAAGTGATCAAAAAGTTCTAAGTACCAAAATATGGTACCAATAAAAACTACAGCTCATTCCACCAAAAATAAGCCCTCACACTGCTCAATCGACCAAAAAATAAAAAAGTTATGGCTCTCAGAATGTGGTGACACAAAACAATTTTATTTTTTTAACAAATAGTTTTTTCTTTGTAAAATATAAAAAAAACTATATAAATTTTGTATCCCTGTAATCATATTGAGACGCAGATTAAAGTTAAGTTGTAGTTTTTACGGTGAAAGCCGTCCAAAAAACAATGGAGCATTCAGTTCTTACAATTTCAGCCCGCAAAGAATATTATTTTTCAGCTTCCCTGTACATAAAATGGTACTTTAAATGGTGCCAATAGAAACTACAACTCCTCCCGAAAGAAATAAGCCCTCACACCACTATTGGCGGAAAAAGAAAACAGTTATGGCTCTTGGAAGGCGGGGAGTGAAAAACGAAAATGAAAAAGCAAAAAAAGTCCTGAAATGATTAATTCTTTTTCTAATAAAAAAAAACTTTTATGACCAGATGTGGGGAATAGCTGTACTCAGGAGAAATTTCTGTACAAATGTCATTTTCACTGCCAAATTCCACTAAATTCTACAAAAAACCTGTGGGGTCAAAATTCTAACTATACCCCTAAAAAAATTCCTTGAGGGGTGTAGTTTCAAAATGGGGTCACTTTTGGGGGATTTCCACTGCTTTGGTCCCTCCAGGGCGTTGCAAACATGACATGGCACTGAAAACCATCCCAGCAAACTCTGCACTTCAAAATCGAAAATGGTGCTCCTCCTTTCAGAGCCCTGCCGTGGGTCTAAACATCAGTTTATTACCACATTAAGGGCATTGCCGTAATCGATAGAAATTGCTTTACAAATGTTGGGGTGTTTTTTCTCCTTTGTTCCTTGTAAAAATTTAAAAATTCTATTTTCATTTTCACAGACTAAGGCCTCATTCACACGACCGTAGCCGTGTGCACGGCCGTGATTTTCGGGTCGGCCGGTTGCGGACTGTCAGCCGCAGGCCGCCCGCAAATCGCGGGACATGCACATGGCCGCGGCCATTGTTTTCAATGAGCCCGGACCGCAGAACCGGGCCGTAATAAGACATGCCCGTTCTTTCTGCGGTCCGGGCTCCCGAGCCGTGCAAGGACTGCAAAAACTACGGTCGTGTGCATGGCCCCATAGAAAAGAATGGGGCCGCAATTCTCCCGTGGATTTTCGGGGGAATTGCGGCCGCAAAAACACGTTCGTGTGCATGAGGCCTTATTCAAATTAATTTAGAAAAAAAACTAAGTGGTCAAAATGCTAACTATACCCCTAGATAACTTCCTTGAGGGATGTAGTTTCCAAAATGGTGTAAATTTTGGAGGGTTTCCACTGTTTTGCCATCACAAGACCTCTTCACACGTGACATGGTGCCTAAAATATATTCTGGAGGCCGCAAAATCCACTAGGTGCCCCGTTTGCTTCTGAGGCCTGTGATTCCGTCCATTAGCACACTAGGGCCACATGTGGAACATTTCTAAAATCTGCGGAAACTGGGCAATAAATATTGAGTTGCGTTTCTCTGGTAAAAACTTCTGTGAAACGCCTAAAGGCTTAAGAGACTTTGAGAATGCTGTTTTGAATACTTTGAGGGGTGCAGTTTTTAAAATGGGGTGATTTATGGGGACTTTCTAGTATATAAGGCCCTCAAAGTAGTTTCAGAACTGAAAAATAGCCTTTTGAAATTTTTCTTGAAAATGTGAGTGTAACACCCATGGCCACGGGCCGTCAGGTTTACTCACCTGACGGCCGCAGTGAGCGCTTGCCCGCATTTCCTCCTCAGGAGACGCCAGCACTCACTTCCGCTTCACTCTGCTGTGTCCCGTATAGTGCGTGCGCATGCTCGCGCCTGCTCTTAAAGGGCCAGATACCCAAATTAGCCCATGAGCACCCTGGACTATAAGAAGGGCCCTGCCCCTTCCTGCATTGCCTGAGCGTTGTTGTCATTTACCTATTTTCGTCTCTGCAAATGGTCCCTTAAGTGTCTCCAAGTTTCCAGTGTTCCCGTTCCTGCTCCCTGTATCCTGTGTCCCGTGCTATGCTGGATCAAGTGTCATTTAGAGTTGGAGTCATGTCGTGCTGTGTGCTACGCCTTCCTGGTTACACCACACCTGGTGTCCGCCTGCTGCCAAGGTCCCATTCGAGCCTGTCTTCACTACTGTCAGAGGTTACCACAGGTACACCTATCCGAACTATTGACTTTGACTAGTACCCTGTTGGCCAGCTGCTATACCATCAAGGCGGTACGGCCTAGTGGGTCCACGCACCCAACGTGACAGTGAGAAATTGCTGCTTAAGTTCTAAATGTTGTAACTTCCTAGAAAAATAATAGGATGTTCAAAAAACAATGCTAACATAAAGTAGACATATGGGAAATGTTAACTAGTAACTATTTTGTGTGGTATTACTATCTGTTTTACAAGCAGATACATTTAATTTTCGAAAAATTAAATTTTTTGTACAATATGTGTCATGTTGCAGGTTTGTGGACCCACTAGGCCGTACCGCCGTAGCGGGGAGGCAGCTGGCCAAACAGGGTACCCCAGCAATACAATGTCCCGCACAAGGGTACCTGGATAGTCCAGACAGTGGCCACAGCTCTGACACTAATGGAGATGGGTGCAGCAAGTAACGTCAAACGTGGCGGATGACACAGGTGCCACAGGTTGCGCCAGACGTGGCGAATTCCTATGGACGTGGCAGATGACACAGGACGTGACGCGACTCCGAAACTAGTAGGCACGGGAACAAGAACAGCACGGGATACAGGAACAGGTAACAGGGCACGGGTAACAACTGGAACGGGAAACACTAAGGGACCATTTGCAAGACAGACTAGGGATAACTAGGGATAACTAACAATGCTCAGGCAAGGATCAGAAGGGCTGGGGCCTTCTTATAGACCAGGAAATCATGGGACACAGCAGACCGGAGCGGAAGTGAGCGCTGGCGTCTCCTAGGAAGGAGATGGGGACAAGCACTCAAGGATCCATGGCTGCGGGCGTCGGGAGGACGCTACAATATGCCACGAGAAAACAATCTGAGAATCGCTTGGATAGGTATAAGCATTTCAAAGTTATTCCCACATAAAGTGACACGTCAGATTTGAAAAAATCGGCTGTGCCACAAGGCCAAAACAGGCTGCGTCCTGAAGGGGTTAATGATGTGACCGTACATTCAGACCGCCGTAAAGAGGAAGTTAGAGCTCATGTACGGGGCGGAAGTTAGGATTTCGGCTTAGCGAGTGATTTGCGGTGGCATCGCTGTGATTCCGCCGCAAATATCGCAACACACACTGCTTTGTCACGGGTTTAAGCACCCCATTGAATTCATTGAGTAAACCCGCAACCGAAGAGCTGCGTGTCCACAGCATTAATTGACATGCTGCAGTTAAAGTAACCGCACCGCAGGTCAATTTATGTGCGGTTTTTACGGCGGTATTTTTCTGCAATGTGGGGACGAGATTTGTTGGAATCTCACCCACACTGCTGCTACATTACCTTCAGCCAGGACGGGATGTGTATGCAGAATCCTGACACTTCTCTGACATATGTGGTTGATTTACAGCACAGCAGGCGTAGTCTCGCATGATTACGCTGTAAATTGTCATTTACATCGAGACTACGCCTGCTGTGCTGTAAGACATCAGAAAAGTGTCAGGATTCTGAAAACACATCCCGTCCTGACTGGAGATAATGTCTATTCATAGTCCGGACACTTGAGTAACTGCACATAGTGAACAAAGCAGGTTTACTATGTGCAGAATAAATTAATGGAGAGAAGTGTATGACGCTGATTGGTCACTGATTGGTCAGCGTCATACACTTCTCTCCACAACGCCCACTTGCTTGGTCAAAAAGTAAAACACGCCCAGTTGGGCATTAAGAAAGTCATTAGCATAAAGCTAAAATAGGTCATAACTCCATCAAAAATTATCGTTTTTCGAAACAAAAAACACTGCTGTAATCTACATTACAGCGCCGATCATATTAAGTACAAAATAGGCTACTTATAATGTGGTGACAGAGCCTCTTTCAATGTATTTGCTTGTAAGACAGATAGTAATACCACACAAAATAGTTACTAGTTTACATTTACCATATGTCTACTTTATGTTTGCATCGTTTTTTAAAAGTCCATTTATTTTTCTAGGACGTTACAAGGCTTAGACCTTTAGCAGCAATTTCTCACATTTTCAAGAAAATTTCAAAAGGCTATTTTTTCGGAGACCAGTTCAGTTCTGAAGTGGCTTTGGGGGCCTTATATATTAGAAAGTCCCTATAAATCACCCCATTTCAGAAAGTTTTTTAACCCTTTAGGCGTTTCACAGGAATTAAAGCAAAATGTACAATTTTAATATTTCTTTACAAAATTCAATGGTAATACATTTTTTTCTTTAACCCCTTAAGGACGCAGCCTTGTTTTGGCCTTAAGGTTCAGAGCCCATTTTTGAAATCTGACATATTTCAATTTATGTGATAATAACTTCGGAATGCTTAAACCTATCCAAGCTATTCTGAGATTGTTTTCTCGTGACACATTTAGCTTTATGTTAGTGGTAAAATTTGTTCTATATATTCACTGTTTATTTGTGAAAAATTGCAACATTTAGAGAAAATTTTGAAAAAATAGAATTTTTCTGAATTTAAATGCATCTGCTTGTAAAACAGATGGTTATACCACCCAAAATAGTTACTAGTTCACATTTCCCATATGTCTACTTTAGATTAGCATCGTTTTTTGAACACTCTTATTTTTCTTGGACGTTACAAGACTTTCAAAAGCCTTTTTTTAAGGTACCTGTTCAGTTCTGAAGTGGCTTTGAGGGGCATATGTATTATAAACCCCCATAAAACACCCCATTTTAAAAACTAGACCCCTCAAAGTATTCAAAACAGCATTTAGAAAGTTTTTGTAATCCTTTAGGCATTTCACAGGAATTAAAGCAAAGTGGAGGTGAAATTTTCAAATTTCATTTTTCTTGCTGAATTTCAATTTTATTCCATTTTTTTTCTGTAACACAGAAGTTTTTACCAGAGAAACACTACTAATAATGTATTGTCCAGATTCTGCAGTTTTTAGAAATGTCCCACATGTGGCTGTAGTGTGCTCGTGGACTAAAACACTAGCCCCAGAAGCAAAGAAGCACCTAGTGCATTTTGGGGCCTCTTTTTTATTAGAATATATTTTAGGCAGCATGCCAGGATTGAAGAGGTGTTGAGGTGCCAAAACAGTAGGAATCCCCCAAAACTGACCCCATTTTGGAAATTACACCCCTCAAGGAATTCATGTATGGTTGTTGTTACCATTTTGACCACACAGTTTTTTCACAGCACGTATTTGAATTGGGCTGTGAAATTTAAAAAATGACATTTTTTCCAATAAGATGTAATTTTTGATAAAAATTTCTTATTTTCACAAGAAATAAAATACCCCATCGTGTTGCCCAATTTGTCCTGAGTGTGGCAATACCCCATTTGTGGTGATAAACTGCCGTTTGGGCACATGGGAGGGCTCAGAAGGAAAGGAGCGCTATGTGTTCTTTGGAGTCCAGATTTTGCTGGATTGGTTTTCGGGTGCCATGTCGCCCAGAGGTATCAAAGCAATGGAAACCCACCAGAAGTGACCCCATTTTGAAAAACTACACCCCTCAAGGAATTCATTTATAGGTGTTGTGAATATTTAGACGCCACCGTTTTTTCACAGAACTTATTTGAATTGGGCTGTGAATGAAACTAATTTAAATTTTTTACAATAATATGTAGTTTTGGCTCAAAATTTCTTATTTTCACAAAAAATAAAATACCCCATTTTGCTGCCCAATTTGTCCTGAGTGCGGCAATACCCCATTTGTGGTGATAAACTGCCGTTTGTGCCCATGGGAGGGCTCAGAAGGAAAGGAGTGCTATGTGTTCTTTGGAGTCCAGATTTTGCTGGATTGGTTTTGGGGTGCCATGTCGCATTTGCAGAGCCCCAGAGGTATCAAAGCAATGGAAACCCACCAGAAGGGACCACATTTTGGAAACTACACCCCTTAAGACATTCATCTAGAGGTGTAGTGAGCATTTTGATCCCACAGGTATTGGCTAAAAGGTAATTTGCAGCAGATGGTGCAATGTGAGATTTGCAATTTTCTATATATGTATGCCATTTCAGTGTCCAATATATTGTGCCCAACATGCGCCACTGGAGATATACACTCTATAAATTGTAATGTGGGTTCTCCCGGGTATGGCAATATCCTACATGTGGCTGTCATCTGCTGCCTGGGCACACGGCAGGGCTTAGAAGGAAAGGACCACCATATGGCCTACTGGAGCTTTTCTGGTGCTAAGTCGTGAATGCAGAAGCCTCTGAGGTACCAGTACAGTTGAAACCCCCAAGAAGTGACCTCATTTTAAAATCTACACCCCTTAAGGCATTTATCTAGAGGTGTAGTGAGCATTTTGAAACCACAGGTATTGTGGAAAAGGTAATGCGCAGAAGATGGTGCAGTGTGAGATTTGCAATTTTCTCTATATCTATGCCATTTCAGTGTCCAATATAGTGTGCCCAGCATGCGCCACCGGAGATATACACTCCATAAACTGTAATGTGGGTTCTCCTGGGTACGGCAATACCCTATGTGTAGCTGTTACCAGCTGCCTGGGCACACAGCAGGGCTCAGAAGGGAAAGATGAAGGGGATAAGCTGTGCGGAGTGCGTCAGGGTAGATGAAAAATCTAAGGGATGTATGATAAATTTGAAAAAACTTTCATACAGAGCCCTGGTTTTTCGGGACAAGTGTCACATTGATATATTGTGTTCTCTCTTATCCCCCTCTTATAGCAGACTTTGCACCTCTTTTGACTTTTTCCCTTCTTGCCAGTTTGGGGAACTTCTCCTGGAAAGTGTTGCCCTGGTACGATGCCTGGCCTCGCTTCCAGAAGTACTGGGTGCCCCCTTCTTGGTCCCTAAAGATTAGTTCTTGATAATGATGTGCACGGCCAGCTTCTTATACCATACCGCATGGCGCTGTAGGACTTCAGGACTTGATCTGACAAGTCCACCCCTCCAATGTACCTATTGTAGTCCAGGATACAGTTTGGTTTGGGGGTCTCTCTACTGGTACCTCGTACAGGTACATGGTTACTGGTGTGGCCATGTATTGTTGTCAATACAAGTACTTCTCTCTTGTACTTGACACACAATATGTTGCTGCTAGAATGTGCCCTGCTCTCACCCCTTCTGAGTGTTTGCCCAAGCAGAGTCTTAGGCCTCATGCACACGACCGTGTTTTTGCGGCCGCAATTCCCCCGAAAATCCACGGGAGAATTGCGGCCCCATTCTTTTCTATGGGGCCGTGCACACGACCGTAGTTTTTGCGGTCCGTGCACGGCCCGGGAGCCCGGACCGCAGAAAGAACGGGCATGTCTTATTACGGCCCGGTTCTGCGGTCCGGGCTCATTGAAAACAATGGCCGCGGCCATGTGCATGTGCGGGCGGCCTGCGGCTGACAGTCCGCTGACAGTCCGCAGCCGGCCGACCCGAAAATCACGGCCGTGCACACGGCTACGGTCGTGTGCATGAGGCCTTAAAGAGGCGCTGTCACCAGATTTTGCAACCCCTATCTGCTATTGCAGCAGATAGGCGCTGCAATGTAGGTTACAGTAACGTTTTTATTTTTAAAAAACGAGCATTTTTGGCCAAGTTATGACCATTTTTGTAGTTATGCAAATGAGGCTTGCAAAAGTCCAAGTGGGTGTGTTTTAAGTAAAAGTCCAAGTGGGCGTTTATTATGTGTGTACATCGGGGCGTTTTTAATACTTTTACTAGCTGGGCGTTGTGACGAGAAGTATCATCCACTTCTCTTCAGAACGCCCAGCTTCTGGCAGTGCAGACACAGCCGTGTTCTCGAGAGATCACGCTGTGTCGTCACTCACAGGTCCTGCATCGTGTCAGACGAGCGAGGACACCGGCTGCAGAGGCTACAGTTGATTCTGCAGCAGCATCAGCGTTTGCAGGTAAGTAGCTACATCGACTTACCTGCAAACGCCGATGCTGCTGCAGAATCATCTGGTGCCGATGTGTCATTTTGTAAGGGGAAAAGCTGGGTTTTTCATTTTTTTTTTTTCACTTTTTTTTTTTTATTAACTTTATTCAACTTTTTTTACTTTTTTACTAGTCCCACTAGGGGACTTCACTATCCTCCGATCGCTATTATAATACACTGCAATACTTTTGTATTGCAGTGTATTACTGCCTGTCCGTTTAAAACGGACAGGCATCTGCTAGGTCATGCCTGCGGCATGATCTAGCAGGCATTCGCTCCAGGCAGACCTGGGGGCCTTTATTAGACCCCCGGCTGCCATAGAAGACACAGACACTCGGCGATTTTATCGCCGGGTGTCAGTGAGATGAGAGGGAGCTCCCTCCCTCTCTCCAAAACCATTCAGATGCGGTGCTCGCTATTGTGCACCGCATCTGAAGGGTTAAACGGGTGAGATCGATACTAATATCGATCTCACCCGGCAGAGCAGGGACGCCCCCAGCCCTCAGCTGCCTCTGGCAGCTGAGAGCAGGGAGATTTCACGGCTCCCTGCTCTGTTTACTTTATTCTACAGCAGCGACGTAGTTTGGCGGCGCTCTAGAATAAAGCCCACTAATGACCGCCGTAAAAACACGTATCGGCGGTCATTAAGGGGTTAATAATTTTTTTTACGGCGTTCACCGTGCGGGATACATAACAAAATTATTTTGTAGTTCAGGCCGTTACGGACGCGGCAATACCAATTATGTATAGTTTATTTGTTTGTTTATATATTTTTATTAATAATAAAGGACTGATCAGGGAAAAAGGGGGACTTTTACTTTTATTACTTTTAAAACTCTTATTTTCTTATTTTTACACATCTTTTTTTAACTTTTTTTTTACTTTATTACTTTGTCCCACTAGGGGACTTGAGGGCAGGAGGCCCTGATCGCTATTCTAATACACTGCACTACATGCGTAGTGCAGTGTATTAGAACTGTCAGCTACTCACTGACAGCAAGCATAGTGGGTCCTGACGTTGTCTGGACCCACTAGGCTTCCGTCTATGGCATAGCCGGACGCCATTGTTTGGTGTCCGGTTGCCATAGTCACCATCGCCGGCCGCTATCGCGTAGCAGGCCGGCGATGGCGGATTAACCCCTAAGAAGCCGCGATCGCTATTGAACGCGGCTTCTGAGGGGTTAATCGGCGGGGGAGCTCCGCGATCGGTCCCGGCACATTGAGCAGTGATAGTCTGCTGTCGGAAACAGCAGCTATCACAGCTCATGAACGCGCCCCGCGCGAACGGCGCCGTGTTTACTCCATGACCTACTATTAGGTCACTGAGCGCGAACGCTACAGTTAGCATGACCTAATAGTAGGTTATGGAGCGTTAAGGGGTTAAGGAGGTCTCTTAGATTTCTTCTAGCAGTGCCACATGCCGCAGTACTTCTGGAAGAGAGGCAGTTGGAGAGCGGGACGCTGGTATAAAAATTATCCAGGTAGAGGAGGTAACCCTGGTCCAGCAGTGGGTGCACCAAATCCCACACAATTTTTGAATTAACTCCCAGTAAGGGTGGGGGCATTCTGGGGGCTGAATACTGGTGTCCTTCCCTTCATATATTCTAAATTTGTAGGTATACCCTGATGCACTCTCACACAGCTTATACATCTTCACGCCATACCTTGCCCTCTTACTCGGCAGGTACTGGCAGAATTGAAGCCTCCCTTTAAAATCTACCAAGGACTCATCAATAGAAATAGACTTCTCGAGGGTGTATGCTTGGGAAAACCGGGCACTGAAATGGTCTAATAGAGGTCTCCGTTTATACAAAACTGGGGTCATCTCGGGGTGGCCACGGCTTATTATCAGTATAATGTAAGAAGCGAAGTATTGGCGAATTTATTTTTTTTAGGTTCCTGTTCAGTTCTGAAGTTGCTTTGAGGGGCTTATATATTAAACACCCCCATCAAACACCCCATTTTAGAAACTAGACCACTCAAAGTATTCACAACAGCATTTACAAAGTTTATTAACCCTTTAGGTGTTTCACAGGAATTTAGAGCAAAGTAGAGGTGAAATTGACATATTTCTTTTTGTTGTTAGAAAATCCTTTTTATTCAATTTTTCCCGTAAAATAGAAGTTTTTACCAGAGAAACGCAACTCAATATTCAATGCCCAGGTTCTTCAGTTTTGAGAAATATCCCATATGTGGCCCTAGTGCGCTAATGGACTGAAGCAGCGGCCTCAGAAGCAAAGGAGCAGCTAGAGGATTTTGAGGCCACCTTTTTATTAGGCACCATGTCCGGTTTGAAGAGGTTTTGTGGTGCCAAAACAGTGGAAACCCCCCAAAAGTGACCCTATTTTGGAAACTAGACCCCTTGAGGAATTCATTGCAGTTTTCATGGGGTTCATGCGACTTTTTGATCAGTCTTTATTCTATTTTTAAATGGCGTGGTGACTAAAAACCAGCAATTCTACTATTGTTTTTTATTGCATTTTTTTCATTAACCCCTTCGCGCTCAGTGACGTACTATTCCGTCACGGTAACCACATCGTTCACGTTCCATGACGGAATAGTACATCACGGGAGGAACGGCCATTTTGGCCGTCTTCCCGACACATACAGGAGCTGTGACAGCTGCTGTCTCGTACAGCAGTTGCCGCAGCTCCTATAGCGGGGACCGATCGCTGTGTCCCCGCTGATTAACCCCTTAGAAGCCGCGTTCAATAGCGATCGCGGCTTCTTAGGGGTTAAACCACCATCGACGGCCCGCTACATGATAGCGGGAGGCGATGGTTGCTATGGCAACCAGACGCCTAATAATGGCATCCGGCTATGCCATCTACGGAAGCTTAGTGGGTCCTGACAAAGTCAGCACGAATACACTGCACTACGCATATAATGCAGTGTATTAGAATTGTGATCAGGGCCTCCTGCCCTCAAGTCCCCTAGTGGGACAAAGTAAAAAAAAGTGTAGAAAAAAGTTGTGTAAAAATAAGAAAATAAAAGTTTTAAAAGTAAAAAGTAAAAATCCCCCTTTTTCCCTTATCAGTCCTTTATTATTAATAAAAATAGACAAATAAACCATACATAATTGGTATCGCCGCGTCCGTAACGTCCTAAACTACAAAATGATCTGCGGAGGGCACTGTGGCAGCATCCGCGGAGGGCACTGCGGCAGCATCCACGGAGGGCACTGTGGCAGCATCCGCGGAGGGCACTGCGGCAGCATCCACGGAGGGCACTGCGGCAGCATCCACGGAGGGCACTGCGGCAGCATCCACGGAGGGCACTGCGGCAGCATCCACGGAGGGCACTGCGGCAGCATCCACGGAGGGCACTGCGGCACTATCTAAAAAGGGGCTGCCCAATCTTGACATGTGTGTCTGCCAAACGCTGCCAACTGAGCCGCCGGACTGCATTTAGCGACACTTAAACTGGAAAACTGGATTGTTGAAATAAGCACGTGGAGAAATATCTAAAATTTTAAACCTGGCGGTATTATTATAGTAATGTAGTATTAATATTATAGTAATGTAGTATTATTATAGTAATATAGTGTTATAGTAGTTCAAATAAGTAATTTATTAACAATAATTTTGTGTTGTATCAAATTTGAAAGTAATGCGGCCCGTCAACTTCCCATTTTTTCTATATGCGGCCCACTTACCCTGCCGAGTTTGAGACCCCTGCCTTAGACTAAATTGTATACACGCCCATTCACACTACGATTCTAATCAATCGGTTTCTAAAACCGGCCATAGTACTGCCCCCGTTTTTTAATGTGTCAGGATTGGCTAAAGTTGATTTTAAAACATATGTGTTAAATCTGTTAAGCTATGCTATGAGTAAGAACACTACGTTCGAAACGCGTTAGCGGTAACACGCCTTACCTGTGTCCTTCTGGACTTTTAACTTATGTTCAAATAAAGCTCTTTTTTTTATATTTTCAAATTTGGAAGTGCTGAGGATCTTTTCCACATTTTTTCTCATTACAAAAACTACAGCTCGCCCCTCAAAAAAAAGTCCCTAGATCGCTCAATCGAGGGCAAAAAAAAAAAAGCTATGGCTCTCAGAATATGGCAACACAAAACAAAACAATTTTTTTTTTTTAAAACAATTTTTTTTTACCAGTTTTTCAGTACATTGAATTGTACAATAAATGGTGCTGTGAAAAACAACAACGTGTCCCGCAGAAAATAGGCCCTCATACGGCTATATCGCAGTAAAGTAAAAGATGGCTTTTGGAGGATGCGGAAGAAAAAAAGAAAATGAAAAACCGTCTGGAAGGGGTTCCAAGGGTTGTACGGGTTTAGAAAAACATGGCTACTTTCTTCCAGAAGTAAAGCCATACCTGTCCATGAATTGTGTCGGGTATTGAAGCTCATCTCCATTGAACCTGTGGACAGGTAAGGCACTGGTCTTGGAAGAAACCAGTTATGCTTTTATAATTCTTAAGCCACCAAGACACAGGAGTGGAGATGCATTGACATAACATGTTTCCGAGGTGAGATTGGGATTCCCTGTCCGCCACTACCAAAATGGCATTTTGTAAATAAAGTTTTCACAGGACAAGTGAAGGTGCCCATCAGCGCAATCATTGTTACAACCTCTGTGAGAACAATTTACAAAATACAAGCTGTCTTGCAGGGCACTTGTGAGGAGTTTGTCTTCATTGCAGTCCTACAGATATATTATCAGATTAATTCCTCTTTACCCGTCATCTCTGGTATTGTTTTTTTAATATTATTCAACAGTAAAAGTGTAAAAGAAAGCTCTCAGTCCATTCAAAATGAATTTCTAATAACTATGTGAATGCTGCGCAATAAGAGCTTAAGTTCAAAGAAAAGGTCTGTAAATGGCTGATTCTCAGGTTTTCTGCTATATCTGTTGAAACACAGACTTGCTAAGGAAGGGTAATATTAGAAAATAAGGACATTATGTTATGGCAACTCACACAAAAGATATACACTGCTGGAAAATACAGCAATTCTGAATTTTGAGCGGTTTATAATCCTCCTGATATATAAATGCGAGTGTTATGGAATCGACACAAAATAACAATGTATGCTATAATAATGTAATTTCTCCACAGAACACTGTGCAGTTCACATCAAATTAACCTACTTTTTTCTTTCTCCCAGATCTGCAAGCACCAAATCTATAGAACAAATAGGTATTAAAGCACACGGTATAGTGGGGATTTATACACCTAACATGGAATAGGGAGAAGGAATTGCCTTGTAAACGGGTAAAAGGCAAGAAAACAGAAGTCTCTGACATAGACTTGTTGGTTTTTAGCGCTTGGCTGTTTCCGTCAGTGTCATAGACTATGAATGTAGCAGCAGAGCGCATTCCCAGCCGCCGCTCCATTCAAACTTGACAAACCTGACAATGTGCAGGAAATCATAGCAACCAGACTGCACTTACTGGAGTCCGTGCCGAAGTCCTGACAGAATCCTGAATGTGTGAACATGGCCACATATATAGGTTGTTGTAATTGTATTCTGGTTAACATTTTCTTATGAATGTATAAATAATTCTGTTGCCATAAAAGTCTCAATAAGAACTAAGGCTATGTTCAGACAGAGGATTTTTCCTGAGGAAAAATTCAACTTGTATTTGGCCGAGAGTTCGCTTTAGAAATCCGAGGCTGACCCTCGAATTTCTGCCATGGTTTTGCAGTAAAAACCGCCACATTTCTGCATGCAGATTAGTCCATTAAATGGGGCTAACCTGTGTATGGCTACTCGACTGAGTTTTCACTTCCTATTCATTGAGTTACATGTCACTTATTTTTTTTTTTAAGTGACAGTGTTTTTAATTCCGCTCGCTGAAAAAACGTGTGGGGTGGTTTCTTATTGAAACACATCAGAATTTGCATGAATTTTCCTCTATTTGAATAAGGCCTAAAGTTCAGCTTCTACCTCGCTCCAGTATTGCTGCATATTTAGGGCATGGCCAGACGTGGCGTAGTTCTTCCGCCACTGTCCGCATCAATGCCGCACATAATCTGCGTTTCAGATTCTGTTGCGGCTTTGCCTAAAATGTGCAGTAAATTGATGCGGATTAGCCGTTGCGTATTGAGGTGAAAGTACTTCCCTTCTCTCTAGCAGTGCAGGATAAAGAGAAGGGGCAGCCCTTTCCCTAGTAAGGCCTCATTTACACGAGCGTGTGCGTTTTGCGCGCGCAAAAAACGCTGCGTTTTGCGCGCGCAAAAGGCATTTGACAGCTCCGTGTGTCATCCGTGTATGATGCGCGGCTGCGTGATTTTCACGCAGCCGCCATCATAGAGATGAGGTAGTCGACGCCCGTCACTGTCCAAGGTGCTGAAAGAGCTAACTGATCGGCAGTAACTCTTTCAGCACCCTCGACAGTGAATGCCGATCACAATATACACCAACCTGTGAATAAAAAAAGACGTTCAAACTTACCATGAACTGCCTGCTTCCTCCAGTCCGGTCTCCCGGCCGTTGCCTTGGTGACGCGTCCCTCTCTTGTCATCCGGCCCCACCTCCCAGGATGACGCGGCAGGCCATGAGACCGCTGCAGCCTGTGATTGGCTGCAGCCTGTGCTTGGCCTGTGATTGGCTGCAGCTGTCACTTGGCCTGAATTGTCATCCCGGGAGGTCGGACTGGAGGAAGGAGCCGGGACTTATCGGTAAGTCCGAACTTCTGTTTTTTTTTACACGTATATGTATATTGTGATCGAAAGTCACTGTCCATGGTGCTGAAACAGTTTAAGTCTTTGAGCACCGTGGGCAGTGACTGTCTCCTGACGTCGCGTACCCGAACATTTTTTGCCGGGTTCGGTCAAAACGAGTTCGGCCGAACCCGGTGAAGTTCGGTGCGCTCATCTCTAATTTGACACTCCGTTTGGATGTTTGTAACCAGAAAAGCACGTGGTGCTTTTCTGTTTACATTCATCCTTTTGACAGCTCTTGCGTGATTTTCGCGCATGCAACGCAGGACCGTCCGTGTGGCATGCGTTGTTTTCACGCACCCATTGAAGTCAATGGGTGCGTGTTGCGTGAAAAACGCAAGAATATAGAACATGTCGTGAGTTTTACGCAACGCACTCACGCAGCGCAAAATTCACGCATCGTCTAAACAGCCCCATAGACTATTATAGGTGCGTACGACACGCGTGAAAAGCACGCGCGTCGCACGCGCGTATAATACGCTCGTGTAAATGAGGCCTAAAAGTAAAAGAAATTCATACTTACCCAGCCGTTGACTTGGTGACGCGTCCCTCTTTCGACATCCAGCCTGACCTCCCTGGATAACGCGGCAGTCCATGTGACCGCTGCAGCCTGTGATTGGCCTGTGATTGGCTGCAGCCGTCACATGGACTGAAACGTCATCCCGGGAGGCCGGACTGGAGGAAGAAGCAGGGAGTTCTGGGTAAGTACGAACTTCTATTTTTTTTTACACGTTGATCTATATTGTGATCGGTTGTCACTGTCCAGGGTGCTGAAACAGTTACTGCAGATTGTTTAACTCTTTCAGCACCCTGGACAGTGACTATCTCCTGACGTCGCCTTAATTACGGGAGCCCCATAGACTTCTATGGGCCTGCCCGTGCCGTAATAACTGCCCGTAATTACGGGCGTTTTTACATTCGTGTGCATGGGGCCTCAATCTGGCTATAGACCTAGAAACACATAGGTCCAGCCATAATGAAGAACTATGGTGTTCGTAAAACCAATACGCAACACAACACACATAACATATGCGGATTTCATTGCGGAATTTTGAATCTCCATTGAAGTCAATGGAGAAATTCCGCAATGAGTCAGCAACAAGTCCGCTACACGTCCGCAACAGCCAGTGTATGCTGCGGACACCAAATTCCGCACCGCAGCCTATGGTCCGCAGCGGAGTTTTCCACAACGTGTGCACGAACCTAACTAAAAAGGTGTGGAAACCTATGGAGAAAATGTCCACTGCGGATTTCCGCAGCGGACTGGCCGCAGCGGAATTCCAGAGCAATTCCGCCACGTCTGGCCATGCCCTTTGGCAGATTTGTTTTCAAACTGTCATAGGCAGTGCCACTCTCCTTCCTCAAAATATAATGTGATTAAGAAATTTCTAATAAGAATTTTTTACAACTTGACAGAAGTCAGAACTCAAGAACTTATATTTGGTGAAGATTATTTTTATCTTATGGAAATGCTCTTTAATAAAAAAAAAAAAAAATTCAATTCAGATATTGTTTTCAAGGAATCTCTTTTAGAGCAAACAGGTTCAGAACTGTTTAAGCTAAGGCTAAGTTCACACTACCATTACTATACATTTACCTCTTCCGCTTTTTGAATGAAAACAAAAGTTCTGCAGACTGCACTTTTGTTTTCATTCAAAAAAGACGGAAACCTGCGAACAGAGACAAATGGAAAGTAACTGAAACAAAATAATTATTATTGAAATCAATGGTAATTCGAACAGAACCGTTGCTTCCGTTTAATGTATCGACCCTCTCTTCCTCTGACGGAAGAGGAGGTAAACGTATAGTAACGATAGTGTGAAAGAAGCCTAAGTCAGCAAGTTTTTCAGTACATTGTCAAGAAACAAAACAATATTCTCTGTTGTACTGGAGAAAAGAATCCAAGTAAGATGAAGTCTGTACTAATAGATGTATAACCAATAAATTTTGGCCCAAAATGTGCCTGCTTTTGGTGTAAGTTAATATAGACAAATTTATTATTGATTTGTGCCAAAAGGAACAGCTGTTTACGCCTAACAGGGTCTCAAACTGGTCTTGAAAATGGGGTGTGGCTTAGCGGAAAAGCTTGTGCCAAATTTTGCGGCAAAAAAATTTGTGTGAACTAAGCCAAACAAGAGGTGGTTTAAGGAAGAGAAAAGTGTTTAATATGTTTAGCAAGATCATACAGCAACCATACAGAGTGCGCTACTTTAATAAATTTGGTGCATCTTCTAAGGGTAAGGCCACACGGAGTGGCCCTGACACGGTCGCAACGTGGCCAACAACCGCGCCAACACCATGTTTGGTGCGGCTGTCAAATAGCCTTTTAGTGGCCGCACGTTAATGCGGGTAGACCGTCCCTTTATCTGCAAAATCGTGCGGCCATGATTTTGCAAGTTACAACAAGTTACCCCCTATTCATTCTCTATGGCAGCGCCGGAAAAAGCCGAACACTGCACTCGGCCATCTCCGGCGCTCCCATAGAATGAATGGAGCGGCAGTGCGCATGAGCATGTAACCGGAATACCCCTTAACAAGGTATTTGACAGCCACGCCTACATAGTGCCAGCGCAGTTGTTGGCCGCGTTGTCCACCGTATCAGGGCCACTCCGTGTGGCCTTACCCTAAAGCCTGGTCTAAGTTTAGACTGTCTAATTGTTAGACATCATTAGTAAATCTGCCCCATTGTCTACATGTAGTGTTTGATTCACTTCCTAGCTCATCAGAGGCACAGGCTGCTGCCCCGTCATTCATTTTTTTTTATTACAGCTCTTCCTCTGCCAGCTCTGATGACTGAGCTGATAACCGTTACAGCAAGGTTATAATGAATATAAACCACAAACAATAAAAATACAAAAAATTAACAGGTACATTATATAGCCAAAAGTTTGTGGACACCCCATCCTAATTATGGAGGTGTTTTTCAGGTGGCAAACAGGTGATTAAAATCAAGCACACAGCCATGCAATCTCCATAGACAAACATTGGTAGTAGTATGGGTCATACTGAAGAGCTCAGTGACTTTAACCCCTTCCCGTCGTAAATAACTTTCAGATTTTCATTTTCGTTTTTTCCTCCCCACCTTCCAGAAGCCATAACGTCTTTATTTTTCCGTCTATATAGTACTATGAGGGATAATTCAGGCACGATAGAAGGAAGTCGGCACCAGTCGAAATCCTCACAGCATGGAACAGGTATATAGTCAGGGTTTCCTGGTTAAGCAAACTTCGGGCTGTGCTCAGCATAAAAACAGACAGTCTTGCAGTATCATGTAGATGAGAGAAATGAAAATGCGGCACTCACCCGTTTGCAATTCTTCATAACTTTATTGTAACATCTTAGGAAAGATAAAAGCGTTACAGGGAGGACAGCTAGTTGTAAGTTACAGCCTGTTTTGCGCTGGGGATCGCGCTTCTTCTGACCTAGTACGTCACTGCTGGCGGCATTCTTTTAAACTACCGTCAGCTGTAGCTTCCATAGTAACGCGTGTAGCAACAGTGAACAGCTTCTGAGACACACCCCTTTATGTTAATTCCTTTCAGGGAGAAAACATCATTTGCATCTATCTAAAAAGAATTCCAACAAGTCACGCTTTATCCTGACCTGGAGAACGATAAGAAACTAAGATTTCTATCACGCTACGTCAGACATGAATGGGTGAGTGAGATTTTGAAAAATATATATATATAAATTCATTTGAATGGAACCTTTTGATAATTGTCGGGTGGAGGAGCAAGGAACTGTATTCTATTAAATACACTATTATTAAATAGTTTTATCCTTACATAACCATTTTTATATATACACAATAATGGATATGATATAGGAAGCCGTTCATTGTTCCTTTACAGGACGCATAATTCCACTGTTGTACACGAGTGAAGATAAAATGCAACACATATTTAATGTGACAAGTTAAGAACAAAACTATAAGCACAAATAGAAAAATTATTATAAAAAGACTGCCATGTCATTTTTATCGTTTAGACCGGCAGGTCCCATACCATTGGCACGAATAATCCATCCTGATTCTTTTCTCAATAATATCCTGTGCCTATCCCCCCCATTTTCTGGAATTGGGACATGTTCAATACCTGCAAACATCAATAGACTAGAATCTCCACCGTGGGCTTTATACATGTGATTAATTAATCTTGGAGCTCCCTCATTTGTTGTTATAGATTTGCAGTGTTCTCTAAATCTGACATATAGGCACCTGATAGTTTTCCCTATATAAAATCGTCCGCATGGACAAAAAATGATGTAGACAACGAATTTAGTTTTGCAACTAATGAATTGTTCTATTTTTTGTGTGATACCCCAAAAATTCAATATTTTTGCCTGGAGGTTAAACCTGCAAAAAGCAGTTACCACATCGATGGTTCCCTTTCGGGATTTGTTTCTCAAGTGTTTAATTTCAGAAAATCTACTACGTACTAGATTATCTATTAGTGTAGTACTTCGTCTGAAGGAGATCAGGGTTTTTTTTATGGCTATATTCCTCAGACCTGAGTCTTCTTCGATTAAATGGCAATATTTTAAAATCGCATTTTTTATAATTTGTGCTTGACAAGTGTGTTTAATAGTGAAAATGAATCTTTTTCCCTCCTTATCGATCCTTTTTGCATTTTTGTGTTTCTTTGGTTTTAATAAATCATTCTGATTTTTCATGAATGCAGTATTCATGGCTTTATTTATTATACCAGGCGGAAAACCTCTTTCTAGTAGTAGTTTTTTTTAGGGCATTTGCCTGTTTTAGAAAAGATTCATCTGTATCGTTTATGCGTCTTAACCTTATAAATTGACCGTATGGAATTGCTTTCTTGACGTGTAGGGGGTGAAAGCTATTATAACGTAAGAAAGAATTTCTAGCAGTTGGTTTTCTAAAACCTTCTGTATGCAATGTATTTCCACTGATTGTTACTTTTACGTCAAGAAAGTCTAACTCCACAGGGTCAATTTTACTTGTAAATTTCATGTTCATTTTATTAGAATCATTCAAATAGGTGACAAAAAGTCCGAACTCTGATTTTGTACCGGACCAAACCATGAAAATATCATCCACGGTTTAATTCTAGTTAGGAATGGGTTTATATGTGTAATGATATACCCGTCTTCAAAAACCCCTAAAAAGATATTAGCCAAAGTACAAGCTATTGGGGTTCCCATGGCTGTGCCGTTATTTTGTATATACCATTTGTCATTGAATTTAAAAGCATTGTGTGTGAGGATAAAGTCTAGACCTTTACTAATGAAAGAGATTAAATGTTCATTATTTTACTTTGGAAATAGGGAGAGAGGAAAAGAATTGTGGTTCCTATTATAAATTGAAAATAATAAATTTTATTAATTGTATTTATATTAAAATATTTTAATATTTCTATAATTCTCAATGTAGGTCAATTATTCAGTAGTGCAGAAGACCCCTTGTCCTGCATTTAAAGAAAAGAATTTGTCTTTTATATGCTACTATCATATGACATTAAAGTTGGACTTGCTAAGGTGAGTATAGATCTAATGACATAGATATATTACATGTACTGTGTGAATCAGTGTTGGCTGTCAATCATTAAACATTGTATCAGTTTTGTATATACTGATATTTCCAATGTTTTCTGTTTGTAAATAGACAAGTATTAGTTATACATTGTGTCTATTCATTTTGTACTGAAATCAGACAGACACTTTATCTATTTGTTTGTGCTTTGTACTGATGTTGTTAGATCATATTCTCAGGATAAATTGCAACAGTCATTGCTGAGATTTGGTTTTTATTTTTTATATATTATTTATTTATTGTCTCTTATATAACTATTTGCAGTCCAAATTATGTTATGTTACACTGGCTACCTCAAATAGTGCCAGTGCGGTAACTTGTAAAGGTGAGCACTATAGGGTATAATATCGTTGTAGTGTGCTCTGAACTGGTTCCCTCCTTAATTATATAGGAGGCTGTTCACATTGGTGATATGCGGTTTTTATGCTGGGTAGTTTGTGTGTTATATGCTGCTTGTATCTCCGATCCTCAATTGGGATCAGTAGCAAGATGATTTGCTTGTATTAACTTTATATGTAAGTTACTTGCTGTCTGCCTTCTGTCAAAAGCAGCGAGCAGCAGCCGATTGATATTTTAAAATCAGGCCGCTTGTGTGTATCGACGTGCTAAGTTATGACCAGGCCGCTTGTATATATCATCGTGTTAATCTAAGCGCTGTATATTCAGTTAGGATTGCGCTTGAAAGTATGTTATCTTAGGAAGCTGCTAGCTATAAATTTTCTTATATCTCCGTTTTTGCGGAGACGGCCGTAGCTGACAGCACTGTGTGTGGTCTAATGGACTTGCTCTGCAAGTCAGCTGGCTTTGTATGCGCTGTCAGGGATAATCACCCTGCAGCATATATCAAGATTCACGTCCCGCTCTCCTGTAAGGAGCAGTGCTTTTGCAAGTAAGTCTTTACAGACTGTTTGTTAATTTTTATATCATTGGTAGTAGCATTGAAATTGGGCTAAGACCTGTAGCTAACAGCACTGTGTGTGGTCTAATTGACTTGCTCTGCCAGTCAGCTGGCTTTGTATGCGCTGTCAGGGATAATCACCATGCTGCAGGGTGATTATCCCTGACAGCGCATACAAAGCCAGCTGACTTGCAGAGCAAGTCCATTAGACCACATACAGTGCTGTCAGCTACGGCCGTCTCCGCAAAAACGGAGATATAAGAAAATTTATAGCTAGCAGCTTCCTAAGATAACATACTTTCAAGCGCAATCCTAACTGAATATACAGCGCTTAGATTAACACGATGATATATACAAGCGGCCTGGTCATAACTTAGCACGTCGATACACACAAGCGGCCTGACTTTAAAATATCAATCGGCTGCTGCTCGCTGCTTTTGACAGAAGGCAGACAGCAAGTAACTTACATATAAAGTTAATACAAGCAAATCATCTTGCTACTGATCCCAATTGAGGATCGGAGATACAAGCAGCATATAACACACAAACTACCCAGCATAAAAACCGCATATCACCAATGTGAACAGCCTCCTATATAATTAAGGAGGGAACCAGTTCAGAGCACACTACAACGATATTATACCCTATAGTGCTCACCTTTACAAGTTACCGCACTGGCACTATTTGAGGTAGCCAGTGTAACATAACATAATTTGGACTGCAAATAGTTATATAAGAGACAATAAATAAATAATATATAAAAAATAAAAACCAAATCTCAGCAATGACTGTTGCAATTTATCCTGAGAATATGATCTAACAACATCAGTACAAAGCACAAACAAATAGATAAAGTGTCTGTCTGATTTCAGTACAAAATGAATAGACACAATGTATAACTAATACTTGTCTATTTACAAACAGAAAACATTGGAAATATCAGTATATACAAAACTGATACAATGTTTAATGATTGACAGCTAACACTGATTCACACAGTACATGTAATATATCTATGTCATTAGATCTATACTCACCTTAGCAAGTCCAACTTTAATGTCATATGATAGTAGCATATAAAAGACAAATTCTTTTCTTTAAATGCAGGACAAGGGGTCTTCTGCACTACTGAATAATTGACCTACATTGAGAATTATAGAAATATTAAAATATTTTAATATAAATACAATTAATAAAATTTATTATTTTCAATTTATAATAGGAACCACAATTCTTTTCCTCTCTCCCTATTTCCAAAGTAAAATAAATAACAAAAATTGGTGGTGTACACCTTGTGGTTCCCCATAACTCACTTTGTATATATAAATAAGTGAGGGTATCAGCAAAATCTTTATTTTGACAGATTAAATGTTCACTCTTGTTAGCTAAACAGAGGACCCTTTTTACTGTATCTACACCTATATCGCGAGGGATTCTGGTGTAGAGACTTTCAACGTCTATAGACGTAAGGTAGAAATCTTTTTCCCAAGTGAAATTCCTAATGACATTCAAAAACTCATTAGTATCTTTTATGTATGATGGAATACTTTTTAATAAGGGTCTCAACAGCCAATCAATATATTTGGAGAGGGGCTCAGATAGGGAGCCCACACCCGGATCTATTGGGCGGCCGGGAGGATATTTTTTATCCTTATGTATTTTAGGGAGAAAGTACCATGATGGTTTTGAAGGGAAATCAAAGTATAATTTCTCTGCCATTTTTTGTGGTAAGCAGCCATTTTCTAAGTTTTTTCTCAAAAAGGACTGTAGTTTTAGTTGAAACTTATGAGTAGGATCTCTTTCTAATATTGAATATGTACTCGTATCGGACAATTGTCTCAAAGCTTCAGAGAGGTAATATTCTCTTGACATCAAGACAACATTACCTCCCTTGTCCGCTTTTTTTATAATTCCATTATTCATATTTTTTTAAAAATGTAAAGCTTTTTTCTCCCCTTTCGAGATATTATTTTCAGTTCTATATAGGAGTGATTCTACTTCATTTTTCACTGCTTTTGAGAAAAGGTCTAGATTACTTCCTGAAAATATAGGGGGTGAAAATGTAGAAGCAGTTCCACCTTTAAAATAATCTACCTCACTTCCTTTACAAACGTCGGTATCCTCTTCAGAAAAGCTATCGACTAGGGTTCAAAAACAGGCAGATTCTTCCTCTGAAAAATTTCCACTTACACTAAATCCTAAAGGTCCTACTTCGCATGCTTTTTCACATTCTCTTCTAACACTGTTATCTGTCGCAAAATTTACATTTATATGCAAATTTAATTTCCTTATACCTTTAAAGAGGCTCTGTCACCAGATTTTGCAACCCCTATCTGCTATTGCAGCAGATAGGCGCTGCAATGTAGATTACAGTAACGTTTTTATTTTAAAAAAACGAGCATTTTTGGCCAAGTTATGACCATTTTTGTAGTTATGCAAATGAGGCTTGCAAAAGTCCAAGTGGGTGTGTTTAAAAGTAAAAGTCCAAGTGGGCGTGTATTATGTGCGTACATCGGGGCGTTTTTAATACTTTCACTAGCTGGGCGCTCTGATGAGAAGTAACATCCTCTTCTCTTCAGAACGCCCAGCTTGTGACAGTGCAGATCTGTGACGTCACTCACAGGTCCTGCATCGTGACGGCCACATCGGCACCAGAGGCTACAGTTGATTCTGCAGCAGCATCAGCGTTTGCAGGTAAGTCGATCTTACCTGCAAACGCTGATGCTGCTGCAGAATCAACTGTAGCCTCTGCTGCCGATGTGGCCGTCACGATGCAGGACCTGTGAGTGACGTCACAGATCTGCACTGTCAGAAGCTGGGCGTTCTGAAGAGAAGAGGATGTTACTTCTCTTCACAGCGCCCAGCTAGTAAAAGTATTAAAAACGCCCCGATGTACGCACCTAATACACGCCCACTTGGACTTTTACTTTTAAACACACCCACTTGGACTTTTGCAAGCCTCATTTGCATAATTACAAAAATGGTCATAACTTGGCCAAAAATGCTCGTTTTTTAAAAATAAAAATGTTACTGTAATCTACATTGCAGCGCCTATCTGCTGCAATAGCAGATAGGGGTTGCAAAATCTGGTGACAGAGCCTCTTTAAATAGGTCTACTTCAAAATCTACCGCATCAAAATCCTCTACCAAACTTAAGTTTAAACCTTTCTCCAAAAGACTAACACAATCTTTATCCAAAACTAGATCTGTAAGATTTATTATATTTGCATTTATATGGTTTTCCCGATCTTCTATTTCTTCCATGTCACTTGTTGTCCATGCGGACGATTTTATATAGGGAAAACTATCAGGTGCCTATATGTCAGATTTAGAGAACACTGCAAATCTATAACAAATGAGGGAGCTCCAAGATTAATTAATCACATGTATAAAGCCCACGGTGGAGATTCTAGTCTATTGAGGTTTGCAGGTATTGAACATGTCCCAATTCCAGAAAATGGGGGGGATAGGCACAGGATATTATTGAGAAAAGAATCAGGATGGATTATTTGTGCCAATGGTATGGGACCTGCCGGTCTAAACGATAAAAATGACATGGCAATCTTTTTATAATAATTTTTCTATTTGTGCTTATAGTTTTTGTTCTTAACTTGTCACATTAAATATGTGTTGAATTTTATCTTCACTCGTGTACAACAGTGGAATTATGCGTCCTGTAAAGGAACAATTAACGGCTTCCTATATCATATCCATTATTGTGTATATATAAAAATGGTTATGTAAGGATAAAACTATTTAATAATAGTGTATTTAATTGAATACAGTTCCTTGCTCCACCACCCGACAATTATCAAAAGGTTCCATTCAAATGAATTTATATATACACTACCGTTCAAAAGTTTAGGGTCACTTAGAAATTTCCTTCTTTTTGAAAGAAAAGCAGTTTTTTTCAATGAAGATAACATTAAATTAATCAGAAATACACTCTATACATTGTAAATGTGGTAAATGACTATTCTAGCTGCAAATGTCTGGTTTTTAATGCAATATCTACATAGGTGTATAGAGGCCCATTTCCAGCAACCATCACTCCAGTGTTCTAATGGTACATTGTGTTTGCTAAGGCTGGGTTCACACGTGGCGGAATTTCACTTAAATTCCGCTGCGGACACTCCGCAGCGTTAATCCGCAGCGGAGCCGTTTCTCCATTGCCTTCCACTTCTATTTAGAAGTGTTCGTTTAGACGAGGCGTAAAATTCCGCTGCGGAGCATAGGCTGCGGAGCGGAATTTGGTGTCCGCAGCATGCTCTGTCTGTTGCGGAGCAGTGGCGGACTGGTTGCGGACTCATTGCGGAAGTTCTCCATTGACTTCAATGGAGATTCTAATTTCACAATGAAGTCCGCAGCTGTCATGCACATGTTATGTGTGCTGCGGATGCGTTTTGCTTTTTTAACTTGACATTTCTTCATTCTGGCTGGACCTATGTATTTCTAGGTCTACAGCCAGACTGAGGAAGTCAATGGGGCTCCCGTAATGACAGGAGCGTTGCTAGGAGACGTCAGTAAATAGTCACTGTCCAGGGTGCTGAAAGAGTTAAGCGATCGGCAGTAACTGTTTCTGCACCCGGGACAGTGACTACCGATCCCAATATACAGCAACCTGTCAAAAAAAATAGAAGTTCATACTTACCGAGAACTCCCTGCTTCTGTCTCCAGTCCGGCTTCTCAGGATGACGTTTCAGTGTAAGTGACGGCTGCAGCCAATCACAGGCTGCAGCGGTCACATGGACTGCCGCGTCATCCAGGGAGGTCGGGCTGGATGCCGAAGGAGGGACGCGTCACCAAGACAACGGCCGGTAAGTATGAAAGTCGTTTACTTTCACTAGGGAAAGTGCTGTCCCTTCTCTCTATCCTGCACTGATAGAGAGAAGGGAAGCACTTTTCCCGCAGTCCGCAGCAGCTAGTCCGCATCAATTTACTGCACATTTGGGCAGATCCGCAGCCGTAATCCGCAACCCGGATTAGGTGCGGCATTGATGCGGACAGTTGCGGAGGAATTCCGCCACGTGGGGCCATGCCCTAACTGTGTTAGAAGGCTAATGGATGATTAGAAAACACTTGAAAACCCTTGTGCATTTATGTTAGCACCGCTGTAAACAGTTTTGCTGTTTAGAGGAGCTATAAAACTGACCTTTCTTTGAGCTAGTTGAGAATCTGGAGCATTACATTTGTGGGTTCGATTAAACTCTCAAAATGGCTAGAAAAAGAGAGCTTTCATGTGAAATTCGACAGTCTATTCTTGTTCTTAGAAATGAAGGCTATTCCATGCGAGAAATTGCCAAGAAACTGAAGATTTCCTACAACGGTGTGTACTACTCCCTTCAGAGGACAGCACAAACAGGCTCTAACCAGAGTAGAAAGAGAAGTGGGAGGCCCCGCTGCACAACTGAGCAACAAGACAAGTACATTAGAGTCTCTAGTTTGAGAAATAGACGCCTCACAGGTCCTCAACTGGCAGCTTCATTAAATAGTACCCGCAAAACGCCAGTGTCAGCGTCTACAGTGAAGAGGTGACTCCAGGATGCTGGCCTTCAGGGCAGAGTGGCAAAGAAAAAGCCATATCTGAGACTGGCTAATAAAAGGAAAAGATTAATATGGGCAAAAGCACACAGACATTGGACAGAGGAAGATTGGAAAAAAGTGTTATGGACAGACGAATCGAAGTTTGAGGTGTTTGGATCACACAGAGGAACATTTGTGAGACGCAGAACAACTGAAAAGATGCTGGAAGAGTGCCTGACGCCATCTGTCAAGCATGGTGGAGGTAATGTGATGGTCTGGGGTTGCTTTGGTGCTGGTAAAGTGGGAGATTTGTAGAAGGTAAAAGGGATTTTGAATAAGGAAGGCTATCACTCCATTTTGCAACGCTATGCCATACCCTGTGGACAGCGCTTGATTGGAGCCAATTTCATCCTACAACAGGATAATGACCCAAAGCACACCTCCAAATTATGCAAGAACTATTTTGGGAAGAAGCAGGCAGCTGGTATTCTATCTGTAATGGAGTGGCCAGCGCAGTCACCAGATCTCAACCCCATAGAGCTGTTGTGGGAGCAGCTTGACCGTATGGTACGCAAGAAGTGCCCATCAAGCCAATCCAACTTGTGGGAGGGGCTTCTGGAAGCATGGGGTGAAATTTCTCCTGATTACCTCAGCAAATTAACAGCTAGAATGCCAAAGGTCTGCAATGCTGTAATTGCTGTAAATGGAGCATTCTTTGACGAAAGCAAAGTTTGAAGGAGAAAATTAATATTTGAAATAAAAATCATTATTTCTAACCTTGTCAATGTCTTGACTATATTTTCTAGTCATTTTGCAACTCATTTGATAAATATAAGTGTGAGTTTTCATGGAAAACACAAAATTGTCTGGGTGACCCCAAACTTTTTACCGGTAGTGTATGCACATTTAAAAAAAAATCCAGTTTTTCCTTTTATATTTGATAAAAAGTAAAATATATCTATAATTTTTTGATACAATATGGAAGTCCAATATGTTCTGAGAAAAACAAGACCAAATACATGCAGGTTGGAAGAGTAATAGAAGAACAATTTGCTTTTAAATTGGCACATGGCTAAAACATGAAAATGGGCCTGGTCAGGAAGGGGGGGTAAAGCCTCTGGTCAGGAAGTGGTTAACCAAGGGGCTGTCATAGGAAGCCAACTTGGAAACAGTTTGTGAAATTTTTGATCTGCTAGATCTGCCCCGGTCAACTAAGTGCTATTATTGCGAAATTGAAGCAATTAGGAGTTAACAGCTCAGCCAAGAAGCGGTAGACAATGTAAACTGACAGTGTGGCTGCCGTAGGGATGCACGATGCATCGAAACTTCGATACTGTTTCGATACCATGCACCCTCAAACGGTTCAATACCATTATTTCATGTATTTCGATACTAAGCTGTGCGGCCGCACAACTTCACATTGTAACACATGAATGTATGAGAGCGGGGCTGCGGCTGTATAATACAGCCTTTGCTAGGCTCCTGAGTCCTGACAAGTGCGCGCGCGGTCAGCATGATTTGATGCGACCAGTGCTGCACTAATGAGCGCCGGCACTGAAGACAAAACATGGCGGGCGCACTATAAAACACCCCTATGTTCTGTCTTCAGTGCCTGAACTGCCGCTAATTAGTGCAGCACCGGCCGCATCACCTCATGCTGACCACGTGCGCACTTCTCATCTCTGCCGCTATTCCCCTGAATGCTGCGATCAAAGCTGACCACAACATTCAAGGGGAAAATGAGAAGTGGGATGCCCCTTGGATCGTGGACCCTGGGGCTGTCTTATCATATTTCCTGTTGTTCGGGCATACTTAGGTATGTCCTAACAACTGCCTGTGTACTATCCGTACACAGGCTAATGTACTGTAATATAGATATATGCCAGTACATTAAAGTTTAAAAATAAAGTAAAAAAATAAATGAAATGTTAAATAAAAAAAAAAAATACACATACACCTTTTATACAATAAACATTAAAATAAGTCTCAATATGTTTTATACACATATTCAGTTTTGGCACGGCTGTAATAACCTGCACAACAATTTTTTTCCGTCATTTATGATGTGTACGCTGTAAAAAAATAAAATAAAAACTGCTTTCTATCACTTATTGCGTGCCTCACATTAATAGTAATTAACCCCATCATATACCTTACACATTAACCCATTATGACTGAGAAACATGATGGGGTTAGTTACTATTAATGTGAGGCACATTCAAAATTCATCATATCTTTGTGCCTCACATCAGAAAATGGAAGAATTATTTTTTTATTATTACTGTCGGCAAGGTATCGTTTTGGTATCGAAATCGCAATACTACACAAAGAATCGGTATCGAAGTCCAAATTCTGGTATCGTAACAACCCTAGGCTGCCGAGTGATGAAGCGCGCATGGCACATAAAAATCGCCTATCCTTTGTTGTATTACTCCCATGCGCAATGCCTAGTATTGGCTCGCGTTGGTGTAAGGCACTCAGCCACTAGACTCTGGACCAATGGAAACATGTTCTCTGGAGTAATGAATGATATTTCACTATATGACAGCCTCATGGATGAATCTGGGTTTTGGCGGATGCTAGTCTACCTACCGGTAAAGTGTATAGTGTCTACTGTAAAATTTTGTGTAGGAGTTATATAGGCTGCGGTGTGGAATTTGGTGTCCGCAGCATACAATGGTGGTTGCGGACGTGTCGCAGACTTGTTGCGGACTCATTGCGGAATTTCTCCATTGACTTCAATGGAGAGTCAAAATTCAGCAATGAAGTCCGCAGATGTTTTGTCTAGAGCAGTTTCTCAGGGTTTGGGCTGGGCCCTTTATTTCCGGTGAAGGGTATTAACAGTGCTTCAGCATACAAAGACATATTAGACAATTGTATGCTTGCAACTTTGTGGAAATAGTTTAGGGTCGGACATTTTCTGTTACAGCATGACTGTGCTCCTGTGCACAAAGCAAGGTTCTTAAAGATATGGCCGTGACCTCAACCCCGTCGATAACCTTTGGGATGAATTGGAACGCCAATTGCGTCTAACCATAGTGTCTGACCTAACAAATGCTCTTTTGGCTAAATAGGCACAAATTCCCACAGACACACTTCAAAATATTGTGAAAGCCCTTCCCAGAGGAGTGGAAGCTGTAATAGTCGCATGCTTTTAGAATGGGATGTCAAACAAGCTCATATAGGTGTGATGGTCAGGTGTTCACATACTTTTGGCCATATAGTGTAATTACCACAAATGTAGTGGTAGCATGTAGGCACATGAGCCTCAGTAATGGGGGATCCTGGAGATCTGCTTTTACTTGCCAATGTTCCTGTAACACAACACACTTATCTCTTTAACCCCTTCCCGCCGGATCACGTATATAAACGTCATTAAAATCGGTGGCTTACCGCCTTTTCACGTAAATGTACGTCATGGAGATGAAGCTGGCTCAGGAGCTGAGCCAGCGACATCACCACCGGGTGACAGCTGTATGTTACAGCTGGCACCCTGAGGTATCGGCCAGGACCGGAGCTGGCCTCCGATCCGACCGATTAACCCCTCACATGCTGCGTTCAATAGAGATCGCAGCATGTGAGGAGTTTATAGCCACCGGCACCCCAGCAACGTGATCGCTGGGTTGCCGGTGGCTGCAAAGGAGATCGGAGGGCTAATGCTTACCTCCCGATCAGCCTGTAACGGAATCCTCCTATGCCCCGTCGTCGGCGGGGCCCAGGAGACTTCTGGTAACATCGGCAAGATGGCGCCGGCTCAGCTTCCGGCTCAGAAGCTGAGCCGGCGTCATCAGCAATGGGTGTCCGTTGTATGTTACAGCGGACACCCCGATCTATCGCCAGGAACCGGAGCTAGCTCAGATTCCTGGCATTAACCCCTTCGATGCAGCGATCCATTGTGATCGCTGCATCCTAGAGGTTTGTAGAAAATCGGCAGCCTTGCCATGCGATGGCAAGGCTGGCGACTGCTACCATGGCAACAGGAGCCCTAACAATGGACTCCTGTCTGCCATTACGTAAGCTGATTAGGCCCCGCCCATAGGCGGAGCCTGATCGGCTTGCTGTCAGTGAACAACTGACAGTTCCAATACATTGCACTACATAGGTAGTGCAATGTATTAGAACATCAAACAAACAGTTGGACATTCAAGTCCCCTAGTGGGACTAAAGAAATGTGTAAAAAAAAGTGTAAAAAAAGTAAAAATAAAAGTTGGAAAACATACAATAAAAGTTTCAAATAATAACACAAAACACAATCGCCCTTTTTCCCTTATCAAGTCATTTATTATTGAAAAAAATAATAAAGCCATACATATTTGGTATCACAGCGACCGTAACGACCTGAACTATAAAAATATTATGTTATTTATCCAGCGCAGTGAACGCCGTAAAAAAAAAACTCAAAAACACTGCCATAATTACTGTTTTTTTGGTCACTGTCTTCCAAAAATTGAAATAAAAAGTGATCAAAAAGTCGCATGTATCCAAAAATGGTACCGATAAAATCTATACCTCGTCTCGCAAAAAAACAAGCCCTCACACAGCTCCATCGATGAAAAAATGTAAAAGTTATGGCTCTCACAACTTGGCGACAGAAAAAATACATTCTCTTTCCAAAAGTAATTTTATTGTGCAAAAAGTTATAAAAAAGTTCTATAAATTTGGTATCGCCGGAATCGTACTGACCCGCAGAATAAAGGTAACATGTAGTTTATAACGTACGGTGAACGGTGTATATAAAAAAAAAAGTGGCACAAGCTGGTCATGACATATTTGACACTGAATTGGCATATCTAGGGAAACATTTTAATTTGTACCTTCCGCAGCGCAATCATTTATGGAAAAGACACGTGGGGTGAAAATGCTCACTACACCTCTTAATAAATGCCTTGAGGGGTGCAGTTTCCAAAATGGGGTCACTTCTCAGGGGTTTCTTTTATTATTTCACATCAAAGCCTCTGCAATTGTGAACCAATACTTTATAAGTCGCCAAATTAGGCCTCAATTTTACATGGTACTCTTTCACTCCTGAGCCCTGTCGAATGTCCAGGCAAAAGATTAGGGCCACATGTAGGGTGATTCTAAAACAGGGAAACACCGCATAATAATTGAGAGCTGTCTTGTTATGGTGGCACAAGCCGGGCACCACATATTGGCGTATCTAAGGAAAAATTCCCATTTTCATTCTCCCACATCGTGTGCACACGAATTTCTGCAAAACACCTGTGGGGTTAACATGCTCACTACACCCCTAGGTGAATACCTTGAGGGTGTTGTTTCCAAAATGGGGTCACTTCTGGGGGGGATCCACTGTTTTGGTCCCACAGGGACTTTGCAAATGCAACATAGCGACCAGAAACCAAATGCAGCAAAATCTGTACACCAAAAGCAAATGGCGCTCCTTCCCTTCTGAGCCCTGCCGTGTGCCCAAACAGCATTTTACGACCACGTGTGGGGTATTTCCGTACTCCAGAGAAGTTGCTTTACAAGCGTTGGGGTTCTTTTTTTCCTTTATTTGTTGATGAAATTAAAAATTTGGAGCTAAAGCTACGTCTTATTGAAGAAAAAGGATTTTTTTTATTTTCACTGCCCAATTCTAATAAAATCTATGAAACACCTGTGGGGGCAAAATGCTCACTACACCCCTAGATGGATTCCTCAAGGGGTGTAGTTTTCTCAATGGAGTCACTTTTTTGGCGTTTTCACTGTTTTGGTACCTCAGGGGCTTTGCAAATGCGACATGGCCTGCGCAAACCATTCCTGCTAAATTTGAGCTCCAAAAGCCAAATGGCGCTCTTTCCCTTCTAAGCTCTGCCGTGTGTCCAAACATCCGTTTATAACCACATGTGGGGTATTGTTTTACTCGGGAGAAATTGCTTTACAAATGTTGTGGTGCTTTTTCTCCTTTAGTCCTCGTGGAAATTAGAAAAAATTAGCTAAACCTACATAATCTTTGAAAGAATGACGATTTTTATTTTCACTGCCTACTTCCAATAATTTCTGCAAAAAACCTGTGGGGTCAAAATGCTCACTATACCCCTAGATAATTTCCTCAAGGGGTGTAGTTTCCAAAATGGGGTCACTTTTGGTGGATTTCCACTGTTTTGGCACCGAAAGAGCCCTTGAAACCTGACATGGTGCCTAAAATATTTTCTAATAAAAAGGAGGTCCAAAATCCACTGGGTGCTCCTTTGATTCTGAGGCCGTTGCTTCAGTCCATTACCACACTAGGGCCACATGTGGGATATTTATAAAAACTGCAGAATCTGGGCAATAAATATTGAGTTGCGTTTCTCTGGTAAAAACTTCTGTGTTACAAAAAAAATAGAATAAAAATGAATTTCTGCAAAAAAAAAATACATTTGAAAATTTCACCTCTACGTTGCTTTAATTCCTGTGAAACGTTTAAAGGGTTAAGAAACTTTCTAAATGCTGTTTTGAATACTTTGAGGGGTGAAGATTTTAAAATGGGGTGACTTTTTGGCGGTTTCTAATATATAAGGCCCTAAAAGCCGCTTCACAACTGAACTGGCCCCTGTAAAAATAGCCTTTTAAAATTTTCTTGAAAATGTGAGAAATTGCTGCTAAAGTTCTAAGCCTTGTAACGTCCTAGAAAAATAAAAGGATGTTCAAAAAACGATGCCAATCTAAAGTAGACATATGGGGGATGTTAATTAGCAACAATTTTGTGTTGTCTTACAAGCAGATACATTTACATTTAGAAAAATGCTAATTTTTGCAATTTTTCACCAAATTTTGGTGTTTTTCACTGGTAAATATTGAATTTATCGACCACATTTTTCCACTATCATAAAGTCCAATGTGTCACGAGAAAACAATCTCAGAATCGCTTTGATAGGTAAAAGCGTTCCGGAGTTATTACCACATAAAGTGAAATATGTCAGATTTGAAAAAATGGGTCTGGTCCTGAAGGCCAAAATGAGCTTGGTCCTGAAGGGGTTAATTGTCCTATAATGATCTCTATTCCACTAACATGCTTGCATGTAAATATATTTTCCATACCATTCTCTCCAAAGAGATAATTACTAGAAAACTCTGTCAGGCAAAATGAATCTATCAGGACACATTTTTAGATAATGTTTACTTCCAAACTCCACTGTGACTACCACAAAAAAAAAAAAAAGCATACAAATATTGGACTGTTTAATATGTAGAAAAACAAAACAAAAAAATTTAAATGTAGCAACTTCTCCCAACTGCCCCCTTAGCAACTGCTTGTGTCACATACCATTGCTCTCCACCAATTATTTTTATTGTAAAAAGCAGTGTTTTATTCAAATAGAAAAACCCTCAAAGTTTATTACTCCACAAAAGGTCTGTTGGGAGACGAGACTTTGCGGTCACGGATATCAGAAGTAATGTCATTTGATTGACAGATGAATACAGGAGGACATCACTTGGAGCAAAATTGAGAATAACACGCGATAATGATAACAATCATATCACATGACATGTTGTGTCTGTTACAAATGTCATATGTTGTTTTGTCAATGAACTTCGTTTAGGGAAAAAAAAAATGGGAAAAGGCAGCAGGCTCACATTGTTTGGCTTAATCATAAATATATTGCTACCTTCGGTATACGCCTAGTCTGCCTATATGGAAAATATAGTGATGCTAGCATAGGGATGGTATACCGCAATGTTGCGTCATTTCACAACATGACAATATTTCCAATATTGCAGTGTGCTCAGTCTCTTCTCCTCACAGTTCAGTGGTTAGCCATGCCTCTAAGCCCATTCTGTGCATCTCATGACTGACACACACATCTAGTATAAATGCACATTTAAAGCAAACAAAAAAAAAAACACATTATGGAATTCTAAAAAAAAATGATTCTGCATGTGTTCAAAATTAGTTTTTCTGTTTTCTTGTCTTTTCTGGAAAGTGAGTAGAGAAACAGGAAATAAATCAGAAAACTGTACAAACTGTAACCAAAATAAAATGTGCTGCAAAACACTTAGGGCATGACCACACGTGGCAGAATTGCTCTGGAATTCCGCTGCGGACAGTCCGCAGCAGAAATCCGCAGCGTACACGTTTCTCCATTGCCTTCCACAGCTTTGTGGTTGGGTTCGCTTACACGTTGCAGACAATTCACTGCGTAGCATAGGCTGCGGTGCGGAATTTGGTGTCCGCAGCATACAATGGTGGTTGCGGACGTGTCGCGGACTTGTTGCGGACTCATTGCGGAATTTCTCCATTGACTTCAATGGAGAGTCAAAATTCCGCAATGAAGTCCGCAGATGTTTTGTGTTCTGCGGAGCGTATTGGTTTTACTAACATGACATTTCTTCATTCTGGCTGGACCTATGTATTTCTAGGTCTACAGCCAGACTGAGGAAGTCAATGGGGCTCCCGTAATTACGGGTGACTACGTGTGTGCACCCGTAATTACGGAAGCGTTGCTAGGCGACGTCAGTAAATAGTCACTGTCCAGGGTGCTGAAAGAGTTAAGCGATCGGCAGTAACTGTTTCAGCACCCTGGACAGTGACTTCCGATCACAATATACATCAACCTGTAAAAAAAATAGAAGTTCATACTTACCGAGAATTCACTGCTTCTTCCTCCAGTCCGGCCTCCCAGGATGACGTTTCAGTCCAAGTGACGGCTGCAGCCAATCACAGGCTGCAGCGGTCACATGGACTGCCGCGTCATCCAGGGAGGTCGGGCTGGATGGCAAAAGTGGGACGCGTCACCAAGACAACGGCCGGGTAAGTATGAATTTCTTTTACTTTTACTAGGGAAAGGGCTGCCCCTTCTCTCCATCCTGCACTGATAGAGAGAAGGGAAGCCCTCTTCCCCTCAATACGCAACGGCTAGTCCGCATCAATTTAATGCCCATTTTAGGCAAAGCCGCAACAGAATCTGCAACGCAGATTCTGTGCGGCATTGAAGCGGACAGTGGCGGAAGAACTCCGCCACGTCTGGGCATGCCCTTAAATGGAACCTGTCATCAATTTTGAGGCCTTAAGGCCATGATTAGACGTGGCAGAATTTTTCCGCTGAAAATGTTGCTGCAGATTCTTTGCGAATATGCAGCAACTTTATGCAGCAAATTTTCATATTTGACAGGTAATTCAGACGTTGCAGATATCACAGCGGACTTGCTGCAGATTTCAGCCTTTGCAATGCAAAAGCTGAAATCCGCAGTGAAATTCCGCTTCTTCTCTGCAACATAATGCGCATGCTGCGGAGGGAAAAATCTGCACTGCAGCCAAAATTCTGCACAATTATTTTCCGCAACGTCTGAACTAAGTTTCCTAAAAATGTATAGAAAACATGTAAAAAAACGGCTGCTGCAGAATTCCGCTGCGGACTGTCCGCAGCGGAATTCAACACCAATTCCGCCACGTCTGAATGTGCCCTAAAAGTACTGACCGGGTGATATAGGGGAAGGGCATTTTCAAACTTACTTTTTTTTCCTTGAAAATGCAAGATGCATGAGCGAGAAACCGACGATTAATCCCAATGGCGCAGCGGAGGCCTTTGCTCTGAGTGACGGCTCCGGTGGCCAATCAGGAGACCGATGGAGCAGAGCAGAGGAGCGGGACTTGCAGGGTGTAGTGCATGAGCACTTACAAATCAAGTGGCACTTGTGATCGGCATGCTATGCTGGGTGGAAAAAATGCAACTTAGCAAATGTTTGTGCAAAACAGAAGTATGGACATATACTATGCAACCTTGCTCAGTGTTTGTGTTGATAATCTGAGAAGTAACACCTCATTTCCAAAGAGAGTGGTTGATCAATCTTCATATAGCGTTTCACAAAATGACTTATTTTTCTTGCCACAGTGTATTTAACGTTTATGTTCAGAGTATGTTCACACGGTAAACAAAATACGGCTGAAAATACGGAGCTGTGTTCAAGGGAAAACTGCTCCTGATTTTCAGTCGTTTTTTAATCAAAAAGCGCTTTTCGCTGCGTTTTTTATGGCCGTTTTTGGAGCCGTTTTTCTATTGAGTCAATGAAAAACAGCTCCAAAACGGCTCAAGTGTGACATGCACTTCTTTTTACGAGGCATTTTTTACGTAAAAAATGCCCTGTGGGAACAAAACACCCTTTTTCCCATTGAAATCAATGGGCAGATGTTTGGAGACATTCAGCCCCCGTATTTTCAGCCGTTTTTTGGGGCGTTTACGGCCCGAAAAATGGCCGAAAATAAGCCGTGTGAAGGTACCCTCACACACTTCGCAAAAAACGTCTGAAAATATGGAGCCGTGTTCAAGGGAAAACAGCTCCTGATTTGCAGAAGTTTTTTAATTAACTAGCGTTTTTTCGCTGCGTTTTTTAGAGCAGTTTTTTTATAGAATCAATGAAAAACGGCTCCAAAAACGGTTCAAGAAGTGACATGCATTTCATTTTCGTGGGCGTTTCTTAACGCGGCTGTTTTTCAAAATGGCTGGGTAAAAGAAAAAACGCCTCGTCGGAATAGAACGCCGTTTTTCCCATTGAAATCAATGGGCAGATGTTTGAAGGCATTCTGCTTCCAATTGTTCGGCTGTTTACGGCCCGAAGAACGTCCGAAAATAAGCCGTGTGAACATACCCTTAAAGTTATTAACCCCTTAATGACCGCCGATAGGCCTTTTCACGGCGGCCACTAATGGGCTTTATTATGATGCAATAGCCTTTTCACGGCGATGCATCAGAATAAATAAACAGAGCAAGGAGCCGTTAAATCTCCCTGCTCTCATCTGTTAGTGGTAGCTGAGAGCTGGGGGTGTCCCTGCTCGAACGTGTGAGATCGATATTAGTATCGATCTTACCCGTTTAACCCCTCAGATGCGGCGCTCAATAGCGAGTGCCGCATCTGAGTGGTTTTGGAGAGAGGGAGGGAGCTCCCTTTCATCTCACTGACAACCGGCGATAACATCGCCGAGTGTCTGTGTCTCCGATGGCAGCCGGGGGCCTAATAAAGGCCCCCAAGTCTGCCTGTAGTGAATGCCTACTAGGTCATGCCTCTGGCATGACCTAGCAGATGCCTGTCCGTTTTACACGGACAGGCATAATACACTGCAATACAAAAGTATTACAGTGTAATATGCGATCATCCGATCGCTTTTATAATAAAGTCCCACTTTTTCCCCTTACAAAATGCTTTACTATTAAAAAAAACAAACAAATAAAGCAAAAAAGTTACACATATTTGGTATCGCCACGTCCGTAACGACCCCGACTATAAAGCTATTACATTATTTAACCCGCACGGTGAACACCGTAAAAAATAAAATAAAAAACAATGGAAAAATTGCTGTTTTTTGTGAATCCTGCTGACTTTAAAAAAATGTGATAAAAAGTGATCAAAAAGTCGCATCTACTCCAAAATGGTACCAATAAAAACTACAAGTCATCCCGCAAAAAAAAGCCCACATACAACTGCATCGGCGAAATGGATATGGTGACACAAAAACAAATAATTTTGAAAAAAAAGTGTTTTTACTGTGTAAGTAGTAAAACAAACAAAATCTATACAAGTTTGGTATCGTTGCAATCGTAACAACCCGTTGTATAAAGTTATTGTGTAATTTATACCACACAGTAAACAGTATAGATTTAGGATGCAAAAAAGAGTGGCGAAATTTCAGATCTTTTTCTATCCCCCCCCCCCCCAAAAAAAAGTTAATAAAAGTTAATCAATAAATAATATTTATCCCAAAATGGTGCAATTAAAAAATAAAACTTGTCCCGCAAAAAAACAAGACCTTATACAGCTATGTCAACGCAAAAATAAAAAAGTTATAGCTCTTCGTATGTGACGATGGAAAAACGTAAAAAATGGCTCGGTCATTTTGGCCCAGAATGCAAGCAGGGGGAAGGGGTTAAAGATTGCTACAACCGTATATAATTTAGCAGAGCTGGAAAAGCATGTTAATGGAATGGGAGAGTCAGGGAATTTGGCTCGATATCTCATGTCTACGGCTTTTTTATTTAGTTCTTATAATGCTTTCTAACTGACATTTTCTAATAACAATAATAACTCTTATTTTTATAGCAACAACAACCAAGCACTTTACAATCGGTGAAGCAACAAAGTAAAATGACAGGTAAAGAGAACAAGTGAGACAAAAAGAGAAAACACCCTACCCGTAAAAGCTTGCACTCTAAATGGAATGAGAGGGGTGAGGTTGTGTGTGGGCCATGATCTATGGTTGTAGCTGAAATAACGTTATGTGATATGGGCATCCTTTAATAAACGAGTGGAAAAAAACTAGCTTAAAGAGAACCTTTCACCTCCGCATACATGTACAGCTGAGTGCAGCATGTAATGGGCAGGGCTGCACAAACCCTGGGGCACTTTACATTTATTTTCTACCCTCCTCCGTTATTTAGATATCGGTGCTGTTATATTTGGCGCTCGATATTTAAATAACCCCCTGAACTGTCAATGGGGCGAGTAATGGCAAGGGGGCATGTTACTATGGCTGTGACAATGTCCAATCAGATACGGACAGTGTTACAGCAAGAGCGAGAATAGAGGAGAGAGTGTGCGTGCGCGCCCGCACGCTGTCACTCTTCAACTGTCAAGATCAGTCTTCTGCCGAACTGGCAAGGGGGTGTGTCACTGCTACGGACAGTGTAAGAGCTGGGGAGAGGAGAGCGCGCATGCCATCTCCTCTATTCTCGCTCTTGCTGTAACACTGTCCGTATCTGATTGGGCAGTGTCACAGCCATAGTAACACGCCCCCTTGCCATTACACGCCTCCAGTTTAGGGGGTTATTTAAGTATCGGGCGCCAAATATAACGGCACCGATATCTAAATAACGGAGGAGGGTAGAAAAATGATTTAAAGTGCCCCAGGGTTTGTGCAGCCCTGCCCATTACATGCTGCACTCAGCTGCACATTATATGGGGAGGTAAAAGGTTCTCTTTAAGGGCTTATTTCGATGAACGAACTGTTTTGCACAATCTAGTCGTGCCCGGGCAGAATCCATTTTCACGGATCCCTCATAGACTTAAGTCTATTGGGGGATCTGTGAAAACTGACAAAAATAGGATATGTCCTATGTTTTCACAGACCCTTCACACGGTCCGTTAAAACAACGGCTGTGTGAACAGCCTCATAGAAATACATGCAGACGTGTGACAGCCATTAAAAAAAAACAGGCCTTCACACGGACTGCATATAGGTTCTTCTGAATAAGCCCTAAGGCTGTGACTAGTAAGTAGGAGTAAGTCTAAGGGTATGTTCACACGAGGGCGTCCGTAACGGCTGAAATTACGGGAATGTTTCAGCCTGAAAACATCCCCGTAATTTCAGCCGTAACGGCATGTGCAGGCGCTTGAACGCCGCGTCCATTACAGGCGTAATTAGCGCTGCTATTCATTGGAGTCAATGAATAACGGCTCCAATTACACCCAAAGAAGTGACAGGTCACTTCTTTGACGCGGGCGTCTATTTACGCGCCGTCATTTGAGAGCGGCGCGTAAATTACGCCTCGTGTGAACAGACAAACGCCTGCCCATTGCTTTCAATGGGCAGATGTTTGTCAGCGCTATTGAGGCGCTATTTTCGGACGTAATTTGGGGCAAAAACGCCCGAATTACTTCCGTAAATAGGCCGCGTGAACATACCCTAAGGGTCTGAGGCAAAGAGTTCCATAGGATTAGTGGGGAATGAGAAAAGTCCTGAAAAGGAAAGTGAGAGGATGCAATAAGGAAGGCTAAGTGTCGTATGTCACAAGTGGCGAGAGCACAAGTGGGTTGGTAGATGGAGATAAAAGTGGAAATATATGATGGTGCAGTATTCTATAAATCCTTTCTAACATGGAACTTTCCATTTCAAGGCATTTTACTTTATGGTATTTCAGAACAAGTAACATATATAGGTTTTGCTTCAGAAGAAACATTTAGCACCAGCATCTCAGCAAAAGTTTGATATGCTTCATCTGTTTCTCTTTCTGCTTGGGAAAACAGATGCTTGGTGTACTACTGCTACTTGATCAGAATACACAAAGACAAAAAAGTTATACTTCTCTCTTTCTGATTTGCCAGATAGATGGCAAACTAAATTAATATGTAATGAAGCCATAAAAATAAAGAAATCATTTATCTGGAGCCCTGTCATACAAGGTTTGCAAATTTAAAAGAACATACAAAGTGGAGTCACATTATTATGACCACCAGCTTATATCCAGAGTAACCGCCGTGTGCAGCACGGACAGCAGCTAGACGGTCTGGGAGTGACTCAATAAGGTGCTGGTAGGTTGTCTCAGGTATTTGGAGCCATGCTGACTGCAGTCGATCCCACATTTGCTGGTGGGTGCGTGGGGGAGGGTCCATAGAGCGAACAACACAATCGAGGTGGTCAAACAGATGCTCAATTGGGTTCAAGTCTGGCGAATTAAGGGGCCAGGGAAGTTCTTGGAAGTCTTGGTCATGTTCTTTCACCCACTGTTGGACATTTCTAGCCGTGTGACATGTCGCATTCTTTTGCAGGAAGATTCCATCTCCCCAGTGAACACAAACAGCATGTATGGGTGGACGTGATCTGCAAGGATGGATTCCTACCCAAATCGGTTCAGAGTGCCTTCCACATGGATAAGTGGGCCCAGGGAATGGCATGAAAAAATTCCCAAAACCATAACACTGCTTGTGTTCTTCCAGCAATGGATGCAGGGTTTTTGTTCTCTGATGTTTCTCGCCTGACACGCCAATGTCCATCCGTTCGTTGAAGCAGAAAATGTGACTCATCGGAGAAGGCAACCCTTTGCCAATCATCAGTGGTCCAATTCCGATACTGCCGTGCAAATTTAAGCCTTTTTTCCCGATGCACCTTTCTTAGCATAGGAGCATTGACCATCCATCTGCTTCGGAGCCTGATACGCAGTAGGGTTCGCTTAACTGTTGCTTTAGACACACATCTGGTAGCCCCCTGGTTGATTTTCATGGTAAGCAGCTCCACTGTAGCGTGTCGTTTGGCCCTGGTGCACCTTCATGGCCGACATTCACCTTCCATAACCTAACAACGCCCGGGTGCATATAAAACTATACAAATCTATATTCCACATTGTATTACTAGTTTAAAACACAAGTAACAAACATAAATAATGCAAATAATGTTACTGAATAATACCCCCATACAGTTACTTAACAATACCGCCACACCATAACCACATAGTGACTGAATAATACCCCCATACAGTTACTGAACAATACCGCCACACAATAACCACAGTGACTGAATAATACCCCATACCGTTACTGAATAATACCCCCACACTATAACCCCATAGTGACTGAATAATACCCCCCTACTGTTACTGAATAATACCACCACACAATAACCACATAGTGACTGAATAATACCCCTATACTGTTACTGAATAATACCTCCACACCATAACCACAAAGTGACTGAATAATACCCCCATACTGTTACTCAATAATACAACCACATAGTGACTGAATAATACCCCCATACAGGTACTGAATAATACCTCCACACCATAACCACATAGTGACTGAATAATACCCCCATACTGTTACTGAATAATACCGCCACACCATAACCACATAGTGACTGAATAATATCCACATACTGTTACAGACTAATACCCCCACATCATACCCACATGGTGACTGAATAATACCCCCATACTGTAAGTGAATAATATCCACACACCATAACCCCATATTGACTGAATAATACCACCATACGGTTACGGAAGAATACCGCTACACCATAACCACATAGTGACTGAATAATACCGCCATACTGTTACTGAATAATACCGCCACACCATAACCACAGTGACTGAATATTATCCCCATACGATTACTGAATAATACCTCCACACCATAACCACATAGTGACTGAATAATACCCCCATACAGTTACTGAATAATATCGGCACACCATAACCACATAGTGAATCAATAATACCTCCATACTGTTACTGAATAATACCGCCACACCATAACCACATAGTGACTGAATAATACCCCCATACTGTTACTTAATAATACTGCCACACCATGACCACATAGTGACTGAATAATATCCTCATACTGTTACTGACTAATACACCCACACCATACCCACAAAGTGACTGAATAATACCCACATACTGTTACTGAATAATATCCCCACACCATAGCCACATATTGTCTGAATAATACCGCCATACTGTTACTGAATAATACCGCCACACCATAACCACAGTGACTGAATAATATCCCCATACGATTACTGAATAATACCTCCACACCATAACCACATAGTGACTGAATAATACCCCCATACAGTTACTGAATAATATCGGCACACCATAACCACATAGTGAATCAATAATACCTCCATACTGTTACTGAATAATACTGCCACCCCATAACCACGTAGTGACTGAATAATACCCCCACACAGTTACTGAATAATACCCCCATACTGTTACTGAATAATACTGCCACACCATAACCACATAGTGACTGAATAATATCCACATACTGTTACAGACTAATACCCCCACATCATACCCACATGGTGACTGAATAATACCCCCATACTGTAAGTGAATAATATCCACACACCATAACCCCATATTGACTGAATAATACCACCATACTGTTGCGGAAGAATACCGCTACACCATAACCACATAGTGACTGAATAATACCGCCATACTGTTACTGAATAATACCGCCACACCATAACCACAGTGACTGGATAATATCCCCATACGATTACTGAATAATACCTCCACACCATAACCACATAGTGACTGAATAATACCCCCATACAGTTACTGAATAATATCGGCACACCATAACCACATAGTGAATCAATAATACCTCCATACTGTTACTGAATAATACTGCCACCCCATAACCACGTAGTGACTGAATAATACCCCCATACTGTTACTGAATAATACTGCCACACCATAACCACATAGTGACTGAATATTACCCCCATACTGTTACTGAATAATACTGCCACACCATAACCACATAGTGACTGAATAATACCCCTATACTGTTACTGAATAACACCTCCACACCATGACCACATAGTGACTGAATAATACCTCCATACTGTTACTGAATAATACCCCCACATCATACCCACATGGTGACTGAATAATACCCCCATACTGTAAGTGAATAATATCCACACACCATAACCCCATATTGACTGAATAATACCCCCATACAGTTACTAAATAATACCGCCACACCATAACCACATAGTGAATCAATAATACCTCCATACTGTTACTGAATAATACTGCCACCCCATAACCACGTAGTGACTGAATAATACCCCCACACAGTTACTGAATAATACCCCCATACTGTTACTGAATAATACCGCCACACCATAACCACATAGTGACTGAATATTACCCCCATACTGTTACTGAATAATACCGCCACACCATAACCACATAGTGACTGAATAATACCCCTATACTGTTACTGAATAACACCTCCACACCATGACCACATAGTGACTGAATAATACCTCCATACTGTTACTGAATAATACTGCCACACCATAACCACATAGTGACTGAATAATACCCCTATACTGTTACTGAATAACACCTCCACACCATAACCACATAGTGACTGAATAATATCCACATACTGTTACAGACTAATACCCCCACACCATAACCACATAGTGACTGAATAATACCCCTATACTGTTACTGAATAACACCTCCACACCATGACCACATAGTGACTGAATAATACCTCCATACTGTTACTGAATAATACTGCCACACCATAACCACGTAGTGACTGAATAATACCCCCACACTATTACTGAATAACACCCCCATACTGTTACTGAATAATACTGCACACCATAGCCACATAGTGACTGAATAATACCCCCGTACTGTTACTGAATAAAAAAAACACTATACAATGACCAATATTACCACCATATAGTGACTATATAGTGGTAGATGCCAGTTATACAGGCGCTCTGCAGACAATATAAGTGATAACAGCACATTTATATCTAGTGACTCACAGGTAATGTTTCCTCTAGAGTCGTTCACTTTCCTAATTTTTCTCCATCCGGTCCAGACCACTATGATGACTTATTCCAGCCACGACTCGTCTCTGCAGAATTTGAAGCACAGACATGTTGGTTTCTTGCTTTTCCAGCACCCTCCAGAGTCCATACCTATACCCCGTCCTCTAAGCAAACTCGTAATCCACAGTGCCCCAGATGGTAATAATGATCCCTCAGTGCTCGTCACAATAAAAGTGCCCCATCAGTAACCGTGCACCCTTTGTGCCCCCACAGTAATAATACCCCTCGTGCCCCCTTGTATATAGCGCCACAGCATCCCCTGTAGATAGCACCACACAGCCCCCCCTTTGAAGATAGTGGCACACAGCCCGCTTCTTGTATATAGTGCCACCCAGCCCCCCCTTGTATATAGGGCCACGCAGTCCCCGTTTGTGTATAGTGACACAGAGAGCTCCCCCCTCCCCATGTATACAGACACAGCCCCCCTCCCCTTGTATATAGTGACACACAGCCCCCCCCCACCCATTGTATACTGTGACACAGCCCACCTCCCCTTGTATATAGTGACACACAGCTCCCCCCTCCCATTGTATATAGTGACACACAGCTCCCCCGTCCCATTGTATATAGTGTCACACAGCTCCCTCCCCCTCTGTATATAGTGATACACACCCCCCCTCCCATTGCATATAGTGTCACACAGCTCCCCCGTCCTGTTGTATATAGTATCACAGAGCTCCCTCCTCCCCTTGTATATAATGTGACACAGCTCCCCCTCCCCTTGTATATAGTGGCACACAGCCCCCCTCCCCTTGTATATAGTGACACACAGCCCACTCCTTGTATATAGTGTCACACAGCTCCCCCCTTCCATTGTATATAGTGACACAGCCCTCCTCCCCTTGTATATAGTGACACACAGTCCCCCTCCCCTTGTATATAGTAACACAGAGCCACCCTCCCCTTGAGTATAGTGCCACACAGCTCCCCCCTCCCATTGCATAGTGTCATACAGCTCCCCCTCCTGTTGTATATAGTGTCACACAGCTCCCCCCTCCCCTTGTATATGTGACACAGCTCCCCCTCCCCTTGTATATAGTGGCACACAGCCCCCTCCCCTTGTATATATAGTGATACAGCCCACTCCCCGTGTATATAGTGTCATACAGCTCCCCCTTTCCATTGTATACAGTGACACAGCGCCCCTCCCCTTGTATACAGTGACACACAGCCACCCTCCCCTTGTATATAGTGACACACAGCTCCCTCCCCCCCTTGTATAACACAGCCCCCCTTGTATATAGTGACACGCAACCCCCTCCCCCTTGTATATAGTGACACACAGCTCCCCCCCCCTGTATATAGTGAACCCAGCCCCCCTGTTCATAGTGACACACAGCTATCTCCTTACCCCTGTATATTTTCACACAGCTTCTCCCCTTGTATATATTGTCACAGAGACCCCCCCCCCCCCCCCAAAAAAAAATATTCTACTTACCTTGCCCCGTTCCCGCGACGGACGGAACGCTGCATATACTCCTGGCAGGGCGCATACACAGACCAACAGACCAGCGTGATGCAGTGACGTCATCACGCCGGCCTGCGCAGGGAGTCTTCCCAGCGCCTTATAGGCTGCAGGCCTAACGTGGCCTGCAGCCTATAGTATTCAATAGTATCTGGGTACTGAGGATGCAGATACAATTGAAAGTGGCTTTCGCTAGCACCGAGGCCCCCTCCGGTACTAGTGACACTATTGAGTATGAGGGGGCCCGTGCTGCCTGGACCATAAATGTTATATGCCGGGCGGCGCGGGCCTCCTTTTGCCTCAGGCATGTGGGCCCATAGAGGATGGGGGCCCTGTGCCAATCTTTGCGTACAGCGTTTAAGGCAGCTGAGAGGACCCCCACCCCCTCCAGGCCCCTGTGCAGCTGGACCAGCTACACCGGCGATATGTCCGCCCCTGATATATATATATATATATATATATACATACACTACCGTTCAAAAGTCTAGGGTCACTTAGTAATTTCCTTATTTTTGAAGGAAAAGCACAGTTTTTTTCAATGAAGATAACATTAAATTAATCAGAAATACACTCTATACATTGTTAATGTGCTAAATGACTATTCTAGCTGCAAACGTCTGGTTTTTAATGCAATATCTACATAGGTGTATAGAGGCCCATTTCCAGCAACCATCACTCCAGTGTTCTAATGGTACATTGTGTTTGCTAACTGTGTTAGAAGGCTAATGGATGATTAGAAAACACTTGAAAACCCTTGTGCAATTATGTTAGCGCCGCTGTAAACAGTTTTGCTGTTTAGAGGAGCTATAAAACTGACCTTCCTTTGAGCTAGATGAGAATCTGGAGCATTACATTTGTGGGTTCGATTAAACTCTCAAAATGGCTAGAAAAGAAGAGCTTTCATGTGAAACTCGACAGTCTATTCTTGGTCTTAGAAATGAAGGCTATTCCATGCGAGAAATTGCCAAGAAACTGAAGATTTCCTACAACGGTGTGTACTACTCCCTTCAGAGGACAGCACAAACAGGCTCTAACCAGAGTAGAAAGAAGTGGGAGGCCCCGCTGCACAACTGAGCAACAAGACAAGTACATTAGAGTCTCTAGTTTGAGAAATAGACGCCTCACAGGTCAACTGGCAGCTTCATTAAATAGTACCCGCAAAACGCCAGTGTCAACGTCTACAGTGAAGAGGCGACTCCGGGATGCTGGCCTTCAGGGCAGAGTGGCAAAGAAAAAGCCATATCTGAGACTGGCTAATAAAAGGAAAAGATTAATATGGGCAAAAGCGCACAGAAATTGGACAGAGGAAGATTGGAAAAAAGTGTTATGGACAGACGAATCGAAATTTGAAGTGTTTGGATTACACAGAAGAACATTTGTGAGACGCAGAACAACTGAAAAGATGCTGGAAGAGTGCCTGACGCCATCTGTCAAGCATGGTTGAGGTAATGTGATGGTCTGGGGTTGCTTTGGTGCTGGTAAAGTGGGAGATTTGTACAAGGTAAAAGGGATTTTGAATAAGGAAGGCTATCACTCCATTTCGCAACACCATGCCATACCCTGTGGACAGCGCTTGATTGGAGCCAATTTCCTCCTACAACAGGACAATGACCCAAAGCACACCTCCAAATTATGCAAGAACTATTTAGGGAAGAAGCAGGCAGCTGGTATTCTATCTGTAATGGAGTGGCCAGCGCAGTCACCAGATCTCAACCCCATAGAGCTGTTTTGGGAGCAGCTTGACCGTATGGTACGCAAGAAGTGCCCATCAAGCCAATCCAACTTGTGGGAGGGGCTTCTGGAAGGACGGGGTGAAATTTCTCCCGATTACCTCAGCAAATTAACAGCTAGAATGCCAAAGGTCTGCAATGCTGTAATTGCTGCAAATGGAGCATTCTTTGACGAAAGCAAAGTTTGAAGGAGAAAATTATTATTTCAAATAAAAATCATTATTTCTAACCTTGTCAATGTCTTGACTATATTTTCTAGTCATTTTGCAACTCATTTGACAAATATAAGTGTGAGTTTTCATGGAAAACACAAAATTGTCTGGGTGACCCCAAACTTTTGAACGGTAGTATATATGTATATATATATATATATATATATATATATATACACATACATACATATATACATACACAGTCCAGCAATGGAAAAACACAGCACTCCAAAATAACAAAAAATCAGGCCATGTGCTCGTCACCAGGGGATGAATCAATTCCCCTATTTTATGGATAGAAGACAACGTAGAAAGCAGTGACGACACCAGGACTTAAAGGCAGATGCAAGCAAAGTGGATTTATTCACCTCAAAAAAACACAGCAACGTTTCGCTTCAACAGGAACCTTTCTCAAGCCATCTCATTGGCTTGAGAAAGGTTCCTGTTGAACCGAAACGTTGCTGGTTTTTTTTAAGGTGAATAAATCCACTTTGCTTGCATCTGCCTTGAAGTCCTGGTGTCGTCACTGCTTTCTACGTTGTCTTCTATATATATATATATATATATATATATATATATATATATATATAATATATATGTATATATATATAGAGATAGTACATACAATGCATAACTTTTAAAGTAACAATGACATTATATCGTTTGAAAGAAAATCATTAGCATTTATAATTCCCTATATTTTATCATGTGCACCTCCACAAATATAAGATAGCAGTCTTAGGCCAGATTCACAAGAACGTTGAATAAGTCCGTGTGCTGTCAGTGAAATCAACGGAAAGAACACGGACCTATGCAAGTCAATAGGGCTATTTAGACATCAGTGATTTTTCATGCAGCGTTTCTGTTGCGTGAAACTCACTGCATGTCCTATTCTGGTGCGTTTTTGCGGATCACCTACCCATTGACGTCATCCGTGTGCTATCCATGATTCACGCACCAGTTGCTAAAGAAATGCAGAAAAAAATAAAATAAAATATGCACCAACACTGACATTAAAAACTGATGCCACACTGAACAAACACTGATGGCACACGAAACTGCAACGCATGAAAAGCGCTGCGTTTTTTGCGGACGCAAAACGGACACGTTCGTGTGAATCTGGCCTTAGTCTGTGTTGTAAAATGTCCTCTGTTTAGAGTATTCCTCCATTGCACAAGTTTGTACTAATCACAGTTATCTAGAGCAGTAAAAGTTTCTAAGTACTCTCATGAAAATATATATTTTTTTATCATTGCTGTTAATCAATTCTATAAAATTAATGCGCAAACACACTAGGAAAAGCTATTCATCATTACCACTGAGTGCACAAGCGAAATGCAACTTAAAGAGGCTCTGTCACCACATTATAAGTGCCCTATCTTCTACATAATGCGATGGGCGCTGTAATGTAGGTGACAGAAGTGCTTTTTATTTAAAAAACCGATCTATTTTCACCATGTTATTAGCGATTTTAGCTTTATGCTAATGAGTTTCTCAATGGACAACTGGGCGTTGTACAGAGGAGTGCATGAAGCTGACCAATCAGTGACCAATCAGTGGCATACACTTCTCTCCATTCATTTAGTCAGCGCATAGGGATCCTTTTAGATCGCTATGTGCTGTCTTATACTAACACATTAACAATACTGAAGTGTTTAGACCGTGAATAGACATTCCACGGGATGTCTATTCACAATCCCTGCACTTCGTTACTCGTTCTGTGGCAGTTACAGCAGAGGAAGCGTAATCTCGCGAGATTACGTCGTAAATGACAGGTTACAACGAGATTACGCTTGCTCTGCTGTAACTACCACAAAAACATTAACGAAGTGCCGGGATTGTGAATAGACATCCCGTGGAATGTCTATTCACTGTCTAAACACTTCAGTATCGTTAATGTGTTAGTATAAGACAGCACATAGCGATCTAGCAGGATCCCTATGCGCTGACTAAATGAATGGAGAGAAGTGTATGACGCTGATTGGTCACTGATTGGTCAGCGTCATACACTCTTCTGTACAACGCCCACTTGGTCAATAGTAAAGCACGCCCAGTTGTCCATTGAGAAACTCATTAGCATAAAGCTAAAATCGCTAATAACGTGGTGAAAATAGATCATTTTTTTAAATAAAAAGCATTACTGTCACCTACATGATAGTGCTCATCTCCTTATATAGGAAATAGGGCACTTATAATGTGGTGACAGAGCCTCTTTAAAGGGAACCTGTCACCAGCATTTCACCTATTGAACTTTACTCATCCCTCATTGGCCACTGCTATAAAAAGTTTAATTGACATTATCCTATCTCCTAAACTCCTCCTCCGACTGTAAATAACGGTCCCACAAACATTTTGCACCTTTTATCCTAATAATCCGGTATCCTTTGTGCGCACACACCAGAAGAGAACATCAATGCACAAGCGCAGGATTTTGTGTGCTGGGGAAGGCGAGGAGCTGTCAATCAAAAGTAAGGAGGCGGGATTAACTCGGGTAGACTTGAGGAATGAAGATATGACTCTTTTCAAACGAAGATTTGACTCTTTTCAAACAAAGATCTGACTCTTTTATGCTTATTAGCATACGGTGTGGGAACACTAAAAAAACTGAATACTAAAGCTAAGGCCTCATGCACACGACCGTTGCCATGTGCACGGCCATGATTTTCGGGTCGGCCGGCCACGGAGAGTCAGTCGCGAGCCGCCCGCAAATCGTGGGCTGTGCACATGGCCGCGGCCATTATTTTCAATGAGCCTGGACTGCAGAACACGGCCGTAATAAGGCTTGCCCGTTCTTTCTGCAGTCCGGGCTCCGGGGTCGTGTGCATGGCCCCATAGGAATGAATGGGACCGCAATTCTCCCGTGGATTTTCGGGGGAATTGCGGCCGCAAAAGCACATTTGTGTGCATGGGGCCTAAGTAGACAATTATAGGTTATATAGAATTGAATTTCTCCCACTACCACCAGGTATTGCTGGTTTAATAGGTGAAATGCTGGAGACAGGTTCCCTTTAAGCAAAGCAGCATCATCTGTTCAGCAGAGGGCGCTGTTACCAACTCTAACTTCAAACAGAATACACAACACATTACATAGATAATGACTTAATTAGGCAGACAGAAAGATAAGGGCATTGACACATTGCAGACCCACAGTAGTCCTCAATTAGCTGTAGTTTAAGACATTCAAAGGAACAAATGTCAGTTCTCAGCAAATGACTGCTCAAGTTTTCTGTGAGCACCCTATAATCCTTTCTAGATAAATAGTGTGGAGGAGACAAAATATTCAACATACCCCAAATAATATGCTATAATATTCATAGAAAATGTTTAATAATCACTAAATAATTAAACTTATGCCCTGGATCCCTACAAATGTATGCTGTAAGTTGCAAATAAAAAGCGAAAATGTTGAGAATTGGAATACATGCACACTGGGCTAAGAACATGAAATGTTAAAGACAGGACATTACATAATAGGGGTACGCATAGAGAATGCCCAGCATCAAAACCGAAAATCTGTGCCTCATTGATGCCAGTTCATGCGCCACCACACCCCATCCAACAACAGGAGAGCCATTCTCATTTCACGTGGCACTATGCTTTGCGGGTACAATGTTGTTATTATTATTATTATTATTATTATTATTATTTTTTCTATCATTATTGACTGATTACATTTAGACCAGGTTACTTTTCTGGCTCATATAAGATGAGACAATTATATACTATCTATATCTCCTGACTTCTGGAGCAGATGGCATAAAAAAACGACCCAACGTCCTTCATAGGCAGCAACAGACTAACAGACCCATAGGTTGTGGTTAGAGAAGGTGAAAACAGAACTGAAATGTCTGGATTAACACAAGACTCGAGGATAGGGAACTGACACGGCCCGATCTACGGCTCATAGAAGTTCACAGCTTTAGAATATCTGGAGAAATGGAATATTGCCACCCAACAACGCCACCGTCGCACAAAGCAATTCATTATTGGCCAAAAATCCATGTCTATGCGAAGGACAGCTGATAAAACTGTGAAACACTTTGTAGGTATTTTCAATAGAATAAAAATGAGAAAACCTGAAAGGATCAAACCAGCCAACATAAAGTAATTTCGACTGCCTCTGTGAAAGGGTGAGCTGGCACACCTACTAAATTTAATTCCTATCAGTAGTTTTCTATAAACGCACCAATGAACATACATATTTAAGAAATAAACAATATTTCTCCAACTATGCTTTGAGATGTATGGAGAGCATACTGTTGACTATTTGTAAATATATATGGCAAATAATATAAATATGATTATCCACATATATACATCCATCAAAATGTGCATATGACCATTCATGGATGGAGATACTTGACCATTCATGGGTATACACATATGACTATCCATAGGTAAGCAAATTTGACATACATGATCATCAATGGAATTAAATATATTATACATATATAATCAACCATAAATATACATATCTGACAATCCATAGAAATACAAATGTGATCATCCATACCAAATATAAACATCTATAGAAACACATATATGACCATCCGTGGATGTAGAGTCCTGGAGCCGCCAGTACTAACTTGCCTCTATGAATGACATACATATAGAAAGAATATTTTATTTACTCCATGTAATTAAAATCAATAAAGCATGCAAACCGGAGCTCACAGGGTGTTGTCGATGGGTTGTGTGGTTGACATCTCTGCCATATATAATAGATTTCCATTGCCTGATGCCACCACAAATCTCATAACGGCAAAGAGAAGGGTCATAGAAGATATAGGATGCCATGTGGTCTCTTTCTTCAAGGGTTCTCCTTATATCAAAAGTAATAATTCCACAGAACTTAAGGAATGTTGTAGAATTTTATTCTAAAGCCATAGTAGGTCACCTGGAAAAATCCTTGTAAAGGGACCACACTTATGTCCTGAATTGGCGCACATCATAGTAATTTAGGGCAACGTACTGTAGTTGTGTGTATATGACTGAGGAACCGTGACAAGTCATGATCATAGTGACAAGATTGCTAAAGTTCCCTCATAAGTCCCATATATATATATATATATATATATATATATATATATATAACTTATATATATAGAACTGCCCTTGTCATACAGGCCTCAGTATAACACGTCCTCTATGATAAAGAGTCATTATAGTATGGTGTCCTGTGACACATTGCTGGCATGTAGCTAGCCATGGCACATCGCAGATGTGGCACAGCAGCCAGCAGGTGTATATGACTGATAATATAAAGTATACTCACAGAGAGTGGACGTGGTAACAGTCACTGTGAGACTCCCCAGCAATGAAAGAGCTGCTCTCCGCAGGTAAAACCAGCACCCCCTGGGGCTGTGGCAGTGGCGCCCACTGACCCCCATTCCTTGCCAGCCATCCCCCGCGTTCCCCTAGCTCCGGGAAGCTGACCCTGGCAGCGGGCAGCTCCTTGCATTTCCTGCCCTTTGTGGACATACAGGAATCCCCAGGGCGTCTGAGGTAGCTGAGGGCACCAGAGCAGGGCACGGAGGAGTGGTTGGGGATGCAGGCTAGGTCAGGTATATGCAGGACTCTGTACAGCAGGGCACCGAGAAACGATCTGGAGAGTGATGTGATGGGAACGAGGAAGAAATGCAGGAGCAGCAGCTGCCCTCCTCCCGCCCGAGCTCTCCTCCCCCTCCCTCACTGGCCGCCCATCACTTCCCACCGTTGCTAGAAGTCGTGGCTGGAGGACAGCATCCCTCTATCACACGGGCCGCTATTTATCACCTCGTGTGGTGAGAGGGTGTGCTTCGCACCGCACTATACATCCCCTGTCAATACGTTTTACCCCCCAGATGAAGTTTCTTCGCAGAAACACCTGAATGTCACCAGGGCTCCTATAGAAAGTTGGCAGCATGAAGATGGCCACAGTCCGAACAGCTTTAAAACGCGAATTTTTTGTAACATTTTTTTTTTAAGTATTAGATATTAGTTTTAGATAAGTAGAACATGAATAATATACATCAAAGGCACTGTAGCCTGAAGAATAAACTTATAGAGCAAGTATAGTAAATGCGATGATAGGTATACAAAAAATATAAACCAAGGTCCAGTGCATTTAGTAGCTGCAAAGACAAATGATGTTACAAAGTAAAAGGGAGGAATACGAACATAAATAAAACGTCCTGCCACCTATCACTTCACACTCCATGCCCCCTGGAATATTACCACCATGATCACCACATCTTCTCAAAGCGAACAACTCCATCATTTCTGAGAATGGGAACAACATGTATCATATCAATACCTGTTTGAGAAAAATAAATGTTATTAGCTTAGGCTTATATTACTGTCAATTATTCCGTTTAGGCCATTACAGGATTTTTCATATATTTGCAGCCAAGGGTCTGTGCAGAACACTGCACAAACTGAAGACATTTTAACCGCAAGCTCTGTGTCCTGGGCTCCAATTAATTGTAAATTTAATTCTACTCATGTATCAAGTGTTGTATGACAAAAAAAAATTTGTAGCAAATATATCAGAAAATATAGTTTGTACTCCATATTAACTAACCTATTACTTAAGTTTTTACCTCAGATAAGGGCATGGCCAGACGTGGCAGAATTGCTGTGGAATTCCGCAGCGGACAGTCCGCAGTGGAATTCTCCTGCGGGCGTTTTTTACATTTGTTTCAATACATTTTTAGGCAAGTTAGTTCAGACGTTGTGGAAAACTCCGCTGCGGACCATAGACTGCGGTGCAGAATTTTCAGTCCGCAGCATGCACTGACTGTTGCGGAGAAGAAGCGGAATTTCACTGCGGATTTCAGCCTTTGCAATGCAAAAACTGAAATCTGTGGCAAGTCCACTGTGATATCTGCAACGTCTGAATTACCTGTCAAATATGCAAACGCCGCCACGTCTGGCCGTGCACCCTAACCCTGACAAGGCGCATGTCTCAGCAGTCACTATATGCCAACTCTATTACATGATCACCCATTGACTTCAATTGGTGGCATGAATACTACGTATACCCTGCACTCGGACATACATGCCGAGTATATTCTTCTACTCAACTGTGCAAACAATCAGTGTGTTCAATTAACAAAATCATTTTTCTAATAGATTTAAAGAGGCTCTGTCACCAGATTTTGCAACCCCTATCTGCTATTGCAGCAGATAGGCGCTGCAATGTAGATTACAGTAACGTTTTTATTTTTAAAAAACGAGCATTTTTGGCCAAGTTATGACCATTTTCGTATTTATGCAAATGAGGCTTGCAAAAGTACAACTGGGCGTGTTGAAAAGTAAAAGTACAACTGGGCGTGTTGAAAAGTAAAAGTACAACTGGGCGTGTATTATGTGCGTACATCGGGGCGTTTTTACTACTTTTACTAGCTGGGCATTCTGATGAGAAGTATCATCCACTTCTCTTCAGAACGCCCAGCTTCTGGCAGTGCAGATCTGTGACGTCACTCACAGGTCCTGCATCGTGTCGGCACCAGAGGCTACAGTTGATTCTGCAGCAGCATCAGCATTTGCAGGTAAGTAGCTACATCGACTTACCTGCAAACGCCGATGCTGCTGCAGAATCATCTGTAGCCTCTGGTGCCGATGTGTCCTCGCTCGTCTGACACGATGCAGGACCTGTGAGTGACGTCACAGCGTGATCTCTGGAGAACACGGCTGTGTCTGCACTGCCAGAAGCTGGGCGTTGTGAAGGGAAGTGGATGATACTTCTCGTCAGAACGCCCAGCTAGTAAAAGTAGTAAACACGCCCCGATGTACGCACATAATACACGCCCAGTTGTACTTTTACTTTTCAACACGCCCAGTTGTACTTTTGCAAGCCTCATTTGCATAAATACGAAAATGGTCATAACTTGGCCAAAAATGCTCGTTTTTTAAAAATAAAAACGTTACTGTAATCTACATTGCAGCGCCTATCTGCTGCAATAGCAGATAGGGGTTGCAAAATCTGGTGACAGAGCCTCTTTAAGTTGACCATACAGAATATATATGGTGCCATAAAAGTAACATTTATCATTAATAATTGTCATGTAATTGTCATTTAATGTCATTTAACGTTGTATCCAATGTCACAAATTTAGTAAATAAGGATATTGCAAATCTGACCATAGAAAAATCTGACCCACCAACAGTTTTCATTCATCACATAGCTGAACAGAGTACTCATGGTCAGTAAAATACATAAGAAAAAAAACTGAAATTGAGTGAATCAGAAAATATTGAGGCTAGCACTATCAATTAGTATGAGGGCATGCCTATGCAGTAGCCATTTGCCTATATACGTGTATCTAAAAAAAAAAGAAAGACTTTTATTCTGATAATTTTTGGTGTCGATTATTGCTAGAACTGTTGTATAAACTTTTCAATAATCCAAGCTTCCACAAGAGTTTAATAAATGTGCTGTCAATTAACCCTTTCCCGCCGCAGCTACTTTAAGGCTAAATGACAGAGCCCCATTTTTCAAATCTGACATGTGTCACTTTATGTAGTAATAACTTTGGAATGCTTTTACCTATCCAAGCGAATATGAGATTGTTTTCTCGTGATAAATTGTACTTTATGTCAGGGGTAAAATTAGGTCGATAAATTCATTTCTTATTTGGAAAAAAACACCAAAATTTAGAGAAAATTAGCAAAAATTTGCATTTTTCTAAATTTAAATGTATCTGCTTGTAAGACAGATAGTAATACCACACAAAATAGTTACTAGTTTACAGTTCCCATATGTCTATTTTATGTTGGCATCGTTTTTTAAACATTCTTTTATTTTTTATAAGTTTGGCAGCAATTTCTCACATTTTCAAGAAGATTTCAAAAGGCTATATTTATAAGGTCCAGTTTAGTTCTAAAGTGGCTTTGAGGGGCCTATATTTTGACATATCCACATAAATGACCCCATTTTAAAAACTGCACCCCTCAAAGTATTCTAAACAGCATTTAGAATTTCTTAACCCTTTAGGCGTTCACAGGAATTGAAGGAAATTGGAGGTGACATTTTTTTCTATAACATCAAGTGTTAACAGAAAAACACAACTCAATATTCATTGCCCAGATTCTGCAGCTTTCAAAAACATCCCACATGTGGTCCTGGTGTGCTAATGGACTGAAACACGGGCCTCAGAAACAAAGGAGCACCTAGTGGATTTTTGGGTCTTCTTTTTATTAGAATATATTTTATTGACCTTGTCAGGTTTGAAGAGGTCTTGTGTGGCCAAAACAAAGGAAACACCCCCAAAAATACCCCATTTTGGAAACTACACCCCACAAGGAATTCATCTAGGGGTGTAGTGAGCATTTTGACCCCACAGGTGTTCCATAAATTTTATTAAAATTGGGCAGTGAAAAATTAAATTTTTTCCAATAAAAAGTAGCTTTAGCTCAAAATGTTTCATTTTCTCAACAAATAAAGGTGAAAAAGCACACCGATATTCGTAAAGCAACTTCTCCAGAGTAGGGTAATACCCCATATGTGGACATAAACTGCTGCCTGGGGACACGGCAGGGCTCCGAAGGGAAGGAGTGCCATTTGGCTTTTGGAGGGAAGATCTTGCTGGATAGTTTCCTGTGCGCCATGTTGCATTTACAGAGCCCCTGAGGTACCAGTACAGGGAAAAACCTTGAAAGGTGACTCCATTTGGTAAACTACACCCCTTAAGGAATTAATTTAGGGGTATAATGAGGATTTTGAACACACAAGTTTTTGCAGAATTTATTAGAATTGGGACGTGAAAATAAAAGAAAATACAATTTTTTCCAATAAGATGTAGTTCCAGCTCAAAATTTTTCATTTTCACAAGGACTATAGGAGAAAAGCACCTCAACATTTGAAAAGCATTTTCTCCCGAATACAGCAATACCCCATATGCGATTGCTAACTGCTGTTTGAACACATGGCAAGGCTCAGAAGGGAAGGAGTGCCATTTGGCTTTTTGAGCGCATATTTTGCTAAATTGGTTTCTGGGTGCCATGTCGCAATTGCAGAGCTTCCTGAGGTACCAGTACTGTAGAAATTCCCAAGATGTGACCCCATTTTCAAGACTTTACCCCCCAAGGAATTAAATTAGGGGTGTAGTGAGTATTTGACCCCACGGGTGTTTTATAGATTTTATTAGAATTGGTCCGTGAAAATTTAATTACATCTACATTTTTTCTAATAAGATGTAGTTTTAGCTCAACATTTTTCATTTTTACAAGGACTACAGGAGAAAAGGCACCCTAAAATTTGTTACGCAATTTCTCCTGCATAAGGCGATACCCCATATGTGGTTGTAAAGTGCTATTTGGACACACAGCAAGGCTATTTTCAGCCGTTTTTTTTGCCGTAATCGACACGAAAAAGACTGCGTTTCGTTCCCACGGGGTGTTTTTTTACATGCCTGGTTTTTAAAAACGGCGCGCAAAAATCTGCCCCGTAAAAAAGAAGTGCATGTCACTTTTTGACCCGTTTTTGGAGCCGTTTTTCATTGGGTCAATAGAAAAACAGCTCCAAAAATGGACGTAAAAAGCGCATCAAAAAATGCTTGATGCTTAATAAACGGCTGAAAATCAGAGGCTGTTTTCCCATGAAAACAGCTCGGTATTTTACAGACATTTTTTGTTAAGCGTGTGAACATACCCTTAAAGGGAAGGAGCGCAATTTGGTTTCTGGAGTGGAGATTTTACAAGATTAGATTTTGGACACCATGTGGCAATGAGCTAAGGTACCAGTACAGTGGAAACCCCCGAAAAATTACCCCATTTTGAAAACTACATCCCACAAGGAATTCATCTAGAGGGTTTGTGGGCTTTTTGACCCCGCAAGTGTTTTGCATAACTTAGTGTACAGTGGATGTTGCAGATTGAAAATTGCCATTTTTCCACAGATATTGTAAAGGATCTGCCAGACACAGCTTCTGTGTCGACGCCCGTGGTTAATCAGTCTGCATCTGCTCCTTAGGCCTCATGCACACTTCCGTTTTTTCCTTCAGGGTGCTATCCGTTTTTGTCACTGATAGCACCCTGAACCCATTCATTTCAATGGGGCCATGCACACTTCAGTTTTTTTGACGGTCCGTTGCTCCTTTCCGATCCAAAGTAGAGCATGTCCTACTTTGGTCCGGGACTCCGTGACCGTGAGGCCCATGCAAGTCAATGGGGCCGTCAAAAAAACTGAAGGCACACGGAAGGCATCCGTGTGCCGTCCGTGTGTGACGGAGCCGTTGCCTAGCAACCGCCGGGCGGGCAGAAAAACATGACAAAAATATTACACTAATCGGCAGCCACTTGTCTCTATCAATAACTGATAGAGAAAAGAGGCTGCTGATTAAAAATAAAATAAAAAGCCTTTCATACGTACCCGGTCGTTGTCTTGGTGACGAGTCCCTCTTCTTCCTCCAGTCCGACCTTCTTTTGTGACGCAGCAGCCTGTGATTGGCTGCCGAGGCCGCGGCAGCCTGTGACTGGCAGCCGAGGCCGCGGCAGCCTGTGATTGGCTGCCGAGGCGACATGGATTGAACGTCATCGCTGGAGGCCGGACAGAAGGAATGTAAGTATGAATTTATTTATTTTTTATTACATTATTTCCGCGCGCCGAGCATGGTACTGTCACCCTGGACAGTACCATGTTCGGCGCACGGAAACGGAAACACGGAGTGCACACGGGAGTGCACACTGAAACCACACGGCCGCTAAAATGGGTTCACGGACTCGTCAAAAGCGGCCGTGAAAAAGGTGTCGGAAGTGTGCATGAGGCCTAAGTCTGATAGAGTGACTCGATCTGCTACCACTCAGGCCTAGGACGGGTCGTGCAAGTAGGCAGAGACTGAGTGGCGGGTAGATTAGGGCTCACCTGTCTGTCTCCTTACCCCGTCATTACAGATATGCCATTTCAGTGCCCAATATGTTGTGCCCAGCTTGTGTCACACACATCCCATAAATTGTTAAAGAGGCTCTGTCACCAGATTTTGCAACCCCTATCTCCTATTGCAGCAGATAGGCGTTGCAATGTCGATTACAGTAACGTTTTTATTTTTAAAAAACGAGCATTTTTGGCCAAGTTATGACCATTTTTGTATTTATGCAAATGAGGCTTGCAAAAGTCCAAGTGGGCGTGTTTAAAATAAAAGTCCAACTGGGCGTGTATTATGTTCGTACATCGGGACGTTTTTACTACTTTTACTAGCTGGGCGTTCTGACGAGAAGTATCATCCACTTCTATTCAGAACACCCAGCTTCTGGCAGTGCAGACACACAGCGTGTTCTCGAGAGATCACGCTGTGACGTCACTCACTTCCTGCCCCAGGTCCTGCATCGTGTCGGCCACATCGGCACCAGAGGCTACAGTTGATTCTGCAGCAGCATCAGCGTTTGCAGGTAAGATCGACTTACCTGCAAACGCTGATGCTGCTGCAGAATCAACTGTAGCCTCTGGTGCCGATGTGGCCGACACGATGCAGGACCTGTGAGTGACGTCACAGATCTGCACTGTCAGAAGCTGGGCGTTCTGAAGAGAAGTGGATGATACTTCTCTTCAGAGCGCCCAGCTAGTAAAAGTATTAAAAACGCCCCGATGTACGCACATAATACACGCCCACTTGGACTTTTACTTTTAAACACACCCACTTGGACTTTTGCAAGCCTCATTTGCATAACTACAAAAATAGTCATAACTTGGCCAAAAATGCTCGTTTTTTTAAAATAAAAACGTTACTGTAATCTACATTGCAGCGCCTATCTGCTGCAATAGCAGATAGGGGTTGCAAAATCTGGTGACAGAGCCTCTTTAAGTCACACTGGCTTTGTTGCGTTTTTTATCTGCACCGCGTTATATTTTTACATACTTTTTAAAAACTTCGGTATATATTTGCATTACATATACACTTTCTATGTATCTATCCGCAACACACCAACTATGAACTTGCTGTTCCAAACCACATATCTATTGTCCTCGATTTAATCTATATATACAACTTTTTTTTTGTGATTCCAGACTCTGTATCCTGTGTCATATTACGTATAACTCTGTTATGTCGCTCACTTACCTGATGCATTACATCGGTTTCCCTGTGTCGCTCTCCCATTGGTGGTTCGGGTCCAGCCCCCTTCTCTGTCATCCACGGCGAGCCTCTGCTTGATCCACGTGACCGAGCCTTCCTGACTCGCTCGCGTGTTTCCGGTTCGGGTTTTCCGTCGCTGGCACTGACGTGAGACATGAGATGTAATCATGCTACAGCTGCATATCTTCCAGCTTATTGGCCCAAATTCAAATAAAGGACCCTTGACCTCAACCCTACACCACCCCCAGACGAAGGCATTAGCTGGACCTTGGCTGCATTTACTTTGCTCAATCACCATGGGTATGTGAGACTTCATTGATTCCTTGAGAAATTTTCATGTATTTTGGTTTGCATGCTTTCGATCCTTGATATGTCATTATGTCAATTGGTACTTGTGTTGTTATATCTGTTGTCTTATAACGACCATACTATCTGAATACAGTTATATAATCTGAAACACTTCATATCTATTGATGCATATTATTGAATTACCTTCTGTACAGACTAATATCTAACGGATAGTTACATACCGTATTTTCCGGACTATAAGGCGCACATAAAATGCTGAGAATTTCTCAGAAATAGAAAGTGCGCCTTATAATCCGGTGCGCCTTATATATGAACCCGACAGTAAAGAGAGGGGTTCATACAGGATCCTTTACCTCTATCGTGGGCGGCAGGGGTCGGCGGCGGCATACCACAGCACACACCATGCTCCTCCCCCCCCGTGCGCCTATGAATTTATTCTTCACTTGGGTTTTTACAGTATCCATAAATGGATTGAGCATTACGGCCACCGTAGTCAGGAGCCACACTGAGTGATACTTACAGCTCTGTGCGCAGGATCCTTGCAATATATCTGTGCTTTAGCGTTAACTATACCCACTACCCCAAAAAATGCCTCCTGTTAAGAGACATGCTTATGATGCAGGTTTCAAGCTTAAAGCTATAAGTTATGCAGTAGAGCATGGAAATAGGGCAGCTGCAAGAGAATTCAACATTAATGAATCCATGGTGCGTAAGTGGAGAAAACAAGAAGATGCCCTCCGCCAAGTAAAGAAGACCAAACTGAGTTTCCGAGGAAACAAAGCAAGGTGGCCACAGTTGGAGGACAAAATAGAACAGTGGGTTATGGAACAGAGAAACGCAGGTAGAAGCGTCTCCACTGTCTCTATTCGACTCAAAGCCACTGCTTTAGCACGTGACATGGAGATCAAGGACTTTCGAGGAGGTCCTTCATGGTGCTTTCGTTTCATGAAAAGGCGTCATCTCTCCATTCGCACCAGAACTACTGTGTGCCAGCAATTACCAAAGGATTATGAAGAGAAGCTGGCCATTTTCCGCACCTACTGCATAACCAAGATAAATGAAAAGAATATCCAGCCAGAACACATTATTAACATGGATGAGGTTCCCCTCACTTTCGATATCCCCGTAAACCGTACTGTTGAGAAAACAGGGACCAGTACGATATCTATACGTACCACAGGAAATGAGAAGTCATCTTTCACTGTAGTTCTCGCTTGTCAGGCTAATGGCCAGAAACTACCACCCATGGTAATTTTCAAGAGGAAGACTTTGCCTAAAGAAAATTTTCCTGCTGGTGTCATCATTAAGGCTAACCCAAAGGGCTGGATGGATGAGGAGAAGATGAGTGAGTGGCTGAGGGAGGTCTACGTCAAGAGACCGGGTGGCTTTTTTCACAAATCCCCATCCCTATTGGTCTGTGACTCGATGCGCGCCCACGTGACCGATACTGTCAAAGCCCAAGTGAAGAAAACTAATTCGGAGCTTGCTGTCATCCCTGGTGGATTAACCAAAGAGCTCCAGCCGCTAGATATCAGCATCAACAGGTCATTTAAAGTTAAATTGCGAGCTGCATGGGAGCATTGGATGACAGAAGGTGACCACACATTCACCAACACAGGGAGGCAACGCCGTGCGAGTTATGCCACTATGTGCCAGTGGATCGTGGATGCCTGGAAGAATGTATCAGTCTCCAGTGTCATCCGAGCTTTCAGGAAGGCTGGAATCACCACTGAAGAGCCTAGCAGCAGCAACGAGACCGACTCGGATAATGAAGAGGAGGACCCCATGCTTGATGCCGAAATCGCCCAACTGTTCAACTCCGACACTGAAGATGACGGATTTGATGGATTTCTGGTGGAGGAATGAACTGAAAAAGTACGGTAAACGTTTTGATTTGCAATTACAGCTGAACCAGTTGCAAGTTATTGTTAAAAAGTGTAATAAATTTTGACTTGCAGTCTGAGCAATGGTTTATTTAACGGTAATGTGCTGCGCCTTATAATCCAGTGCGCCTTATATATGAAACAAGATTGCTTATAAGGCGCTCATAGAAAGTGCGCCTTATAATCCGGTGCGCCTTATAATCCGGAAAATACGGTACATCATTTAAAGGACGCACATGCACTTTATTTACCTGCCTCTCACATAGTTGCATGGTCTGACTCCATTCACCAGCCAATGATCCCTGTTTTTACTGTGGTCTTTTTGGATTCTTTTTATATTGTGTTATCATTGTTAATAAAGTTTTTGTACATTTACTACTTCTCAGTTTCCCAGTGTCAATCCTTCTCTTTTGGTTTTCTAGGATCACACATGATCTATTTTCAACCTAAAGTCCGATTAAATTAATATCTCAGAAAACCCCTTTGACAACCTTCCCCAGTGGTCGCTGCTTACTATGCTTCCCGCTGACCATTCTGCTCACTTCCCTCCCTTTAAGGGCTCAAATGGTAAACCCCCAGGGGCCCTGACCAATCTTACTGTATGGGGCCCCGAAATTTCTGATGGCGGCCCTGGTGCCACCTACGCATAGCATGTAAATCAAGTATAAAGTTGGCTTCCACAAGATGCGTAATTCTTTTATTTAAATCATTATATTAATTTAATAATAAATTATTATTTAAATCGACCCACACCTTTAACCCGTTAGTGACCGGCCCATCGTGTTTCTACGTCGGTCACTAACGGGCCTTATTCCGATGCCATAGACTTTTTACGTCGCGGCATCGGAATAAGTTTACAGAGCAGGGAGCTGTCAAATCTCCCTGCTCTCAGCTGCTAGAGGCAGCTGAGGGCTGGGAGTGTCCCTGCTCTGCCGTGTGAGATCGATATTAGTATCGATCTCACACGTTTAACCCCTCAGATGCGATGCTCAATAGCGAGCACCGCATCTGAGTGGTTTTGGAGAGAGGGAGGGAGCTCCCTCTCTCTCCCACCGACACCCGGCGATACGATCGCCGAGTGTCTGTGTCTCTAATGGCGGCCGGGGGACTAATAAAGGCCCCCAGGTCTGCCTGGAGTGAATGCCTGCCAGATCATGCCGGCATGACCTAGCAGATGCCTGTCCGTGTTAAACGGACAGGCAGTAATACACTGTAATACAAAAGTATTGCAGTGTATTATAAATGCGATCGGAGAATCGCATATTAAAGTCCCCTAGTGGGACTAGTAAAAAAGTGGAAAAAAAGTTTAATAAAGTTAATTTTAAAAAAAATGTGAAAAAAAATGAAAAACCCAGCTTTTCCCCTTACAAAATGCTTTACTATTAAAAAAACAAAATAAAGTTAAAAAGTTACACATATTTGGTATCGCCGCGTCCGTAACGACCCCGACTATAAATCTATTACATTATTTAACCCGCACGGTGAACGCCGTAAAATTTTTTATAAAAGACTATGGAAAAATTGCTGTTTTCTGTGAATCCTGACTTTAAAAAAATGTGATAAAAAGTGATCAAAAAGTCGCATCTACTCCAAAATGGTACCAATAAAAACTACAAGTCGTCCCGCAAAAAAAAGCCCTGATACAACCGCATCGGCGAAAAAATAAAAACGTTACGGCTCTTCAAATATGGAGACACAAAAACAAATAATTTAGAAAAAAATGCGTTTTTACTGTGTAAAAGTAGTAAAACATACAAAAACTATACAAATTTGGTATCGTTGCAATCGTAACAACCCGCTGAATAAAGTTATTGTGTTATTTATACCACACGGTAAACGGCGTAGATTTAGGACGCAAAAAAGAGTGGCGAAATTTCAGATTTTTTTCTATTCCCCCCCAAAGAAAAGTTAATAAAAGTTAATCAATAAATAATATGTACCTAAAAATGGTGCTATTAAAAAGTACAACTTGTCCCGCAAAAAACAAGACCTTATACAGCTATGTCGACACAAAAATAAAAACGTTATAGCTCTTGGAATGCGACGATTGAAAAACGTAAAAAATAGCTTGGTCATTAAGGTCCAAAATTTGCTGGTCATTAAGGGGTTAATGATTCCAAACACCTCCAGCGACAGACAGCACCAATCAACTAAGAGCACCTCACTGACATTGGTGTAATGGGTGACATGAGCTGTCCTGACAACTAATACGTTATCTATTACCATGTATTGAATTTGCTGGGGCTGCAGCGCCTGCACCATGACAGCAGCACGCTGCTCTGGAAAGAGGAGCGGAGGGAAACCTTCCCTTGAATGCAAGGGGGGGGGCAGTGGCAATGTCGCTGTGTGTGTTGGGAAGTGAAGAGCAGAGGCATCACTCCCTCTTTTTGTGGTAAGGGGAGGGCTGTGAGATTAATCTACTCTGGCTGCTTACAGCCCCAGCACTGTACTGCAATATGAAAATTTGCTGGGGCCATGGCACTGGCATCAGCATGCCATGCATGAGCTGAGAAACACAACCAATGAGTGCTTTCCCTGGAGTGACAGTGACCAATTAAAGCTTCCATCAGTCTCATGTATGGCACGCCTCCTTTCTGCCAGCAGCCGGCGCAGCGGAGCTGTGCGCAGGCAGAGTAGACGAACCTCTAACTGGAGCACAGCAACAGTTGATAATTTTTTATAAGAACATTTTGCCCCTTGCTGCCTGATATGAGGAGGCACCTAGGCCTACCTCCGCCTACCCCTCGCCCTGACTCTGCTCATTGATCTCAAATTTCATTCACAGTTCTAGAAAGATGTAAATCGTTTTTTGCGGTGCAGCTTTCTGCTGCATCGGTACAGCTGTGTGTGAATGTACACTTATGCTCTGTTCTCATCAAGTTTTTGACCTACATCAGACATACTGTATATCTGTATACCAAAATAAACATATACAGACATATTATACTGTAATGTACCTATAGACCTCTGTTGTGCGGATATATTTGTCCTTTTGGCTTACATTTAGCAGGTTTACATTTCAATAACACAGGGATATATCAAACAGATGACAACTATATGCAAATGTATACCAACTTTTTCTTTCTAAAAAAGATATATGTTTAAAGACATCAAATAAAAGAATGGCTCTGGGCCCGAATACTGTAATACTGTATGAATACTGTCATACTATGGTGATGGGATATTGTATTATTCATAGTAGAAACAATTGTAGCTCACGGTTTGAACCATAGATCACCAACATTTTGTAGTGGTCATGTATAAATAGATCAAATACATACACTGGCAGGTGTCCTATGACAGCCCTGATAGGTTGTTATTTATTGGCATTTGACTTTTTATTTACTTCACACAGTAAATGAACACATTTATATGTAATCTCTGCATGTTTAATGTAACAAATCAAATATGTCCCAAATATGTTGAGCAAAATTGTACTTCTCCTTTGACTTTTTTCATTAATTTACCAATGCTATACTCAAATGAAACCATAAAAGAACCCCTGTACTTGGCTATATCCCTCAGACCCATAGAGAATGAATGGCGAGGAAGTGTGCATGTGTGTAACATGTGAGGATAAATCCCCACATCTTAAAGGGGCATAAATGTGAATAATTTATTCTAGTGCAGTGTATAGTTTGTTTAAATAGTGTACTGTGCCTTTAAGTCCTATTTTCCCTTGACTTTTCATCCCCAGGTGACATTTTTCAAGAAGCATTTTATATAATGTTTATTTTGTAGTGTAACGTTATCTTTTGTGGCAGGTGTAGGTGGAGGAAATTAAACAAGTACTGTTTCTTTAAGTTACCTGGAATCTGTGCTAACTTGCCTGCTCCCCAGGTCTGGCGTTGAAAACATGGTCCTTCAGCTTATGTTGACATTTGTTTTGATGCTATCTTACTGCATCGTGTTATATGGAGCAGGGCCTGTGGACGTGTGATCATTCTTTGCAGATCCTGAAGTCTGTGTTGTACATGACATGTAGTTGTTCTCAGGAAGTGATGGTTGGTTTGCTGTAAAGCCCAGGAAAACAAGCTACTGTGCTGGAGGAAGAACAAACTGCTGTACTGGAGTGTGCGATATTGCTGTGCGGGCCCCTGAGAGTCTGTGTATCTAGGAGCTGCTTGCGGGTGACCATGTCCTCCACTGAGCAGTGACCATGTCACAATACATAGCAACAATGTCTATGAAGACACTCTTTTTGTCTCGTTGCAATTACAGGACCCAAAGTTGTAGCATGTTGTATACTTAGGATTCTTTAAAAAAATTACCCTGGCTGAACTAGGACAAGTTTAAGCAATTTTTATTTATTTTTTTATTATAAATTAATGGAACCTGCCAAAGGGTCAGTTACTTTACATTCGACAAATACTAGTGTGAACACAACCCTTCTACAACTTAGTCCTGCCTAATCACATAGGTAGTACCATTTGATGTACATCGTTGTCAAATTAAAAGCATTGTATGTGACAGACAAACTTTTTTGCGCCAATTCCATGGCCACAATTGCATTGCCAGCGGCTATACTTAGACTGACATATAGCACCAGCGCATCTTTATGCACGTACATATGAAGAAACAGCTTATGCATATGCCAGTTAGCTGCTTTGTAGTTATTGCACAAATGGCTGCCACGGCAGATGCAATGAACACTGGTAGTACTAATAATAGAGTATATTTCAAATGTATTTTGTATCCTCTAAACTAAGTAGTCCTGTTACCACTCGCTGTGGTTTTTCCTTGTGCTGTCCCGAGTGTGCTCCTTTTCTTTATTACCTCTTGAAATTTCTAACACCAACCCACATCCAAGTACTTAAAGAGGCTCTGTCACCAGATTTTGCAACCCCTATCTGCTATTGCAGCAGATAGGCGCTGCAATGTAGATTACAGTAACGTTTTTATTTTTAAAAAACGAGCATTTTTGGCCAAGTTATGACCATTTTTGTATTTATGCAAATGAGGCTTGCAAAAGTACAACTGGGCGTGTTGAAAAGTAAAAGTACAACTGGGCGTGTATTATGTGCGTACATCGGGGCGTGTTTACTACTTTTACTAGCTGGGCGTTGTGTATAGAAGTATCATCCACTTCTCTTCAGATCGCCCAGCTTCTGGCAGTGCAGACACAGCCGTGTTCTCCAGAGATCACGCTGTGACGTCACTTCCCCAGGTCCTGCATCGTGTCAGACGAGCGAGGACACATCGGCACCAGAGGCTACAGATGATTCTGCAGCAGCATCGGCGTTTGCAGGTAAATCGATGTAGCTACTTACCTGCAAACGCTGATGCTGCTGCAGAATCAACTGTAGCCTCTGGTGCCGATGTGGCCGACACAATGCAGGACCTGTGAGTGACGTCACAGATCTGCACTGCCAGAAGCTGGGAGTTGTGAAGAGAAGTGGATGATACTTCTCATCAGAACGCCCAGCTAGTAAAAGTAGTAAAAATGCCCCGATGTACGCACATAATACACGCCCAGTTGTACTTTTACTTTTCAGCACGCCCAGTTGTACTTTTGCAAGCTTCATTTGCATAAATACAAAAATGGTCATAACTTGGCCAAAAATGCTCGTTTTTTAAAAATAAAAACGTTACTGTAATCTACATTGCAGCGCCTATCTGCTGCAATAGCAGATAGGGGTTGCAAAATCTGGTGACAGAGCCTCTTTAAAGATCTGGAACTGTTAGGTTGATGTTAAAGTGTAGCTAAACGTTTGACAAACTTCTGACATGTCATAGTGACATGTCAGAAGTTTTGATTGGTGGGGGTCCGAGCACTGAGACCCCCACCATTCGCTTAAACGAAGCAGCTGAAGAGCTCACACTGTTCGGCTTTTTCCGGAAATCAATGTATCGGAGGACGGATTCAATAGAAAGTCTATGAGCTCGTACTCCGATACATCGGCTTTCTGAAAAAGCTGAAAAGAAACTAAGCGGCTGAGTGCTCACAACGATTGGACCCCCATCAATCAAAACTTCTGACATGTCACTATGACATGTCATAGTGGTGTCTACCCCTCCTGGTGTCTAGGGTAGTCGAAAGGTTAAAGGGGTTGTCCGACGAAAAGAAAAACGATTTATTATTTTGCTTTTCTAAAACAAGGAAACTTTCTAATATCATTTATTTTTTTTGAACCTGCACGGATTGCAGGTTTTTAATCTTCGTGGTGTGGACCCGTAAGTTCAGAGCTGCCGTTATAGCTGTGACACATCGACACAGGCTCTTGGGGAAGGAGCTCCCCCTCCTCTCTGTGTGTTGATGACGAGGATGAAGGGGCTGACTGCCTGGCCCAATTCATCAGCTAAGCCAGTCCTTCATCCATCATAGCTGATTCAGGGACCGAGAAGGCTGGCTTAGCTGATGAATCCTCGTCATCAACACACAGAGAGGAGGGGGAACTCCTTCCCCAAGAGCCTGTGTCGATGTTTCACATCAGCTCTGAACTTACGTGTCCACGCCACGAAGACTGAAAACCTGCAATCCGTACAGGTTTGAAAAATAAAAAGTATATTAGAACGTTTCTTCATTTCAGAAAAGCTAAATAATAAATTGGTTTTCTTTTTGTCTGATAACCCCTTTAATATTAGCTTCCCTGGTGGTCAAGGTAATGCAGAGATTACTTCCCTCTTCCCTGGTGGTTAAAGAGGCTCTGTCACCAGATTATAAATGCCCTATCTCCTACATAATCTGATTGGCGCTGTAATGTAGATAACAACAGTGTTTTTTATTTAGGAAAACAATCAATTTTGAGCAAGTTATGACCTATTTTAAATTTATGCTAATGTCATTTTTTTAATAGACAACTGGGTGTGTTTTGACTTTTGACCAACTGGGCGTTTTAAAGAGAAGTGTATGACGCTGACCAATCAGCCAATCAGCGTCATACACTTCTCATTGTTGAGAAGCCCAGCTTCTTTCACTGCACAATCACGCTGGGCTGGAACAATGAGAAGTGTATGACGCTGATTGGTCACTGATTGGTCACTGATTGGTCAGCGTCATACACTTTTTTACAACGCCCACTTGGTCAAAAGTCAAAACACACCCAGTTGTCTATTAAGAATGTCATTAGCATAAATTTAAAATTGCTCATATCTTGGTCAAAATTGATCGTTTTTCAAAATAAAAAAACTGTTGTTATCTGCATTACAGCGCCAATCAGATTATGTAGGAGATAGGGCACTTATAATCTGGTGACAGAGCCTCTTTAAGAACTGTGGAAAGGTTAATTTCTGCTTCTTTGGTGGTCTAGGGCAGTGGAGAGGTTAATCCACAACAAATAGGACAGGAACAGCACTAAGTTTGTTGAAAAAAATTTGATTTGTTGAATGCGGAGTCATCAAAGAAGGGCGTCAGCTTCCAGACAGTTATCTGAAAAAAATAGATGGTCGGAGGACAACAACATTCATGCTTCCCTGGTGTTCTAGAGTACTGGAGGGGCCTAAGGGCCTATTGTCCAGTGACTCCTGTGATAGACTCCAGGCTCCTGTAGTACCTGGTCTTTTTGACAGGGAGTGGAAAGTGATGTGCTTGTTGTGTTCAGCTTGCCCTTCCAGCTCTTTTGCATACATACACTTTTTAGCAAGATTTTTTGTTTCTTCAAAATTTGTCTTAGGCCGGCTTCACACGAGCGTGTTCGGTCCGTGATACACGGACCGTATGTCGGCAGTATTTCCCGGACTGAACACACTGCAGGGAGCCGGGCTTCTAACATCATAGTTATCTACGACGCTAGGAGTCCCTGCCTCGCTGCGGGAAAACTGTCTCCTACTGTAATCATGTTTTCAGTACGGGACAGTTTTCCCGCAGCGAGGCAGGGACTCCTAGCGTCATAGATAACTATGAAGTTAGGAGCCCGGCTCCCTGCAGTGTTTTCGGTCTGGGAAATACTGCTGACATACGGTCCGTATATCACAGACTGAACACGCTCGTGTGAATCTGGCTTTATAGTAGGAAAAATTTGGTATATTGAGGAGATAATATATGGGGATATATAATTCACCACAGGAGTCATTTATCACCCTGAAAGTGCAACACAGGAGATCTGCCATGCTGTTGAAATTGAAACCACATTAGCAGATTGATTGTCAAGTTTTTCAGGACCTTGCATACATTTATTCAGCAAACATTATGGAGTGGGAAAATTCTCTACTGGGTTATAAAACATCTCAGTAAAATGTAGATACAGTAGATTACTTTGCATTAAATACTAATGATCCCTAAAGATAAGAAATGACTAGATTTCTTCATATTTGTCACGAACTCTATATTTCCACCAAAGAAGACAAACTGGATACAATAACAACCTGACACTTTGAATTGATTTTCCGTTTGGGTGTCAATTATTTATTGACCAACCCATCCCACTCACCGTTTGCAATTGTGTGATACTTCATTTTATGAAAATCAAGTCTTCTAGTTTATTGATGGAGACTATACTGCAAAGAAGCCAAGTTTACTCAAATGCATGGTTTCCTATGGACTTCTTCCTGACTTACAATAGGTTATATACCGTGTTTCCCCGAAAGTAAGACAGTGTCTTACTTTCTTTTTATCCCCAAAAGCCCCACTATGTCTTACTTTCGGGGTATGTCTTATATTAGAAAAAAATTGTCTAATTTTTTGCACTTTACTTTATTATTTATTATTTTTTTATTACTATGGTCTGTCCCTCAAAGGTCAAAAAAGACCTTTGGGGAACTTTATATATATTTTTTTCTTTCTTTTACACCATCTTTTCCCCTGTAACTGGAGCTGCACAGCAGCCCCAGTTACAGGGAAAATCAGCCCTCTCATAGTGACGATTGTCACTAATAGGGCTGTGCTGGGTCTTGTTAGACCCAGCAGCAGTCTGTCACTAACGGGACCCGGCGATCATGTGACCTGTCACATGATCACCGGGAGGAATAGAGACAGCGCCGCTGCTGCTGTCTCTATTCCTATACACAGCGTTCATTGAACGCTGTGTAAAAACACATCGGAGAAGACAGAAGCAGCTAAAGCTGCTCCTATCCTCTCCTCAGGGTCCCCGGCAGTCACTGACAGCCGGAGACCCGACATTCAGCTGCCCGATCGCGCGGGCAGCAAGTTAAAACCCGAGCCGTAAAAAGTCTATGGCTCGGGTTTTAAGGAGGAGGCGGCATTGACAAGTGCTGGGGGTGACGTATGGAGAGGGGGGCGGCGCGGAAGTGGGCAGGAGGCGGCAATACCCCCGTGTTTCCCCGAAAGTAAGACATATGTCTTACTTTCGGGGTACGGCTTATATTAGCCGACCCCCCTGAAACCCCCGATACGTCTTACAATCGGGGGTGTCTTACTATCGGGGAAACACGGTAGTAGCTCAATCCTTTTCAACTGACAAATGATAACCTTTCCATCTTCATTTAATTTATAACAGGTCATAAGGTCAGGCCTCCTTATCTTATTGATTGTACATTGACCACTTTGACTTGCTCTTAGGCAGACTACAATTGGATTAAAAGCTTTATTAAAAAAAACTAAAAAAAAACAAACAGTTATATCAGTGTATCAGGTGCACCTTTATGTTGCTGGGCTACTTTTTTCTCTGTTGTCAGAACAGCCTGAACCTATTTGTACCTATTTGTACATGGATAGATTTTTGGAGTGTTCTGTGTGGACATTTGCCAAGATAAAATCATTCCTCGGTTATTTCTCAAGCGATTGTGAAAAGTCCTTATGCATCCCAAGAGGTTTAGAGTCACAAAGGTCAAAGAGCTGAGAAGTATGCAAAAGCGACTATTTGGAAAAACATGGAATGGTGCACATTTATGCTGAATCTTTTCCTGGGTTGAAGAGTCCACAGTAGGGGCCATATATTTAGAAATGCAAGTGACAGTCTTATTGAGGAACTGATTGCAGCATATGCTAAGTAAATTCAAACACATAATTTAGGGATGATCACCATTGTGTGATCACAGGTATTAAGCTTTTCTGATTCAACACATCTCTATTGAAATATACGACATCAAAACAGTGAGGCGAAACGGCTACATATATAGATAGTTTGTATATAATGTAACGACGCCGGCTGGCTATAAGACGGGAGAACTAATCTTCACCTATAGCAATTACCCTCTCCCGGGCACTAACCCTGACTCCCAGTACTCAGTTATCCCCAGGACTTACAGTGCTCATAACAGAAATAAGTCAGTATAATACAGGAACTGAAAAACAGAATCACGAAGTTGCCCACACAGCTAGTGAGTTGGTGATTGACTTGGGAGACAGGATATGGAGTATGGAATAGGCAAATGAGTATACGAAACATGTGGGCAAAAGTCCATTGTAGGGCAAACTAGAGTAATGGGAAAAAGGATGAATCTCGAGGAAAAAATTGTGAAAACGAAAAAGGGGTGGGGGAAGCTTGCAGGATATTGAACCTTTTCTATTTGTCTTTTGTACTGTCTTTATATTGATATATCAATAGCATTTGTATTTTCTACTATTAGCTGACTATAGAGGAAGCTCATATACACAGTCGAGTCACATTATTATGACCACCAGCTAATATCCAGAGTAACCGCCGTGTGCAGCACGGACAGCAGCAAGACGGGCTGGGAGTGACTCAAAAAGGTGCTGGTAGGTTGTCTCAGGTATCTGGAGCCATGCTGACTGCAGGGCATCCCACATTTGCTGGAGGGTCCTTGGAGGGGGGGGGGGGGATCCATAGAGCGAACAAGACAATCGGGGTGGTCACACAGATGCTCAATTGGGTTCAAGTTTGGTGAATTACGAGGCCAGGGAAGTACTTGGAAGTCTTGGTCATGCTCTTCCAACCACTGTTGGACATTTCTAGCCGTGTGACTTGTCGCATTGTATTGCTGGAAGATTCCATCTGCCCAAGGGAAGACAAACAGCATGTATGGGTGGACGTGATCTGGGATTCCTACCCAAATCGGTTCAGAGTGCCTTCCACATGAATAAGTGGGCCCAGAGAATGCCATGAAAAAATTCCCCAGACCATAACGCTGCCGCCACCAGCGTGTGTTCTTCCAGCAATAGTTGCAGGGTGTTTGCTCTCTGATGTTTCTCGCCTGACACGCCAACGTCCATCTGTTCGATTAAGTCGAAAACGTGACTCATGAGAGAAGGCAACCCTTTGCCAATCATCGATGGTCCAATTTCCGATACTGCTAATTAAGCCTTATTTTTCCGATGTACCTTTGTTAGCATAGGAGCAGTGACCATCCGTCTGCTTCGGAGCCCCATACGCAGTAGGGTTCGCTGAACTGTTGTTTTAGACACACGTTTGGTAGCCCCCAGGTTGATTTACACGTTCAATTGCTCCACTGTAGCATGTCGTTCGTCCCTCGTGCACCTACGTAGCCGACGTTCACCTCTCACATCAATGGCACGTGGTGCTACGCAGTTTCCACGTCAGTTATTTCCAATGGTGCCATTTGCTCACTCACGATACACTTTCACACAGCAGCACGCGAGCAGTTTACAAACTGCGTTGTTTGAGAAATACAGACACCCTTGGCCGAAAAGCAATAATCATCCCTTTTTGCAACTCTTATAGATCGCCCCTTTTACCCATGGCAACTATGAGTGAAATCTGGTCAAACAGCGTATCGCACACCTTATATACCCACCAAGCCAGCCCATGACACATCACTTCCTTCATGGGCTACACGCTGCCGACCTCGAAAGTAGGAAGTGGTCATAATAATGCGACTCGACTGTGTATATATTATAATCTATGGACAAAAGTATTGGGACACCTACACATTACACCTACAGGAGCTTTTATGACACTCCATTTTAAATCTATAGGCATTAATATGGAGTTTGTCCCCCTCTGCAGTTAAAACAGCTTCCACTTTTCTGGGAAGGCTTTCTACAAGATTTTTGTGTCTGTGTAAATTTTTGCCCATTCATCCGGAAGAGCATTTGTGAGGGTCAAACACTGATGTTGGACGAGAGGGCCTGACTCCTAATCTCTGTTCCAGTTCATCCCAAAGGCGTTTGATAGGGTTCGGATCAGGGCTCTGTGCGGGCCAGTCAAGTTCTTCCACACCAAACTCACCTAACCATGCCTTTATACCTTGCTTTGTGCACTGGGGCACAGTCATGCTGGAAAAGAAAAAGGGCCTTCCCCAAACTGTTCCTACAATGTTGGAAGCATACAATTGCCCAAAATGTCTTGTTTTGCTGAAGCATTAACATTACCCTTCACTGGAACTAAGGGACCTAGGCCAACCCCTGAAAAATAACCTCTAGCATTATTCCTCCTCCACCAAACATTACAGTTAGCACAATGCGGTCATGCAGGTAACATTCTCCTGGCATTTGCCAAACCCAAACTCGTCCATTAGACTGCCAGATAGAAAAGTGTTATTCGTCACTTCACAGAACACGTTTCCACTCCAGAGTCCAATGGCAGCATACTTTACACCACTCCATCTGACGCTTGGCATTGTGCTTCGTGATATAAGGCTTGCATGCGGATGTCAATGCCAGAGGGGGTTTGGAACGCTGCAGTTATTGAGTCAGCAGGGCATTGGTGACTTTTATACACTATGCGCCTCAACACTAAGTCATACCTCCCAACCGTCCCGGATACGGAGGGACAGTCCAGGTTTCTCACCGCTGTCCCGCCATCCCGGGCTGTCTGCAAAATGTCCCGCTTGTCGCTGCATCAAAAGAAGAAGGCAGGAGTCTTGCGGTGGAGTTCTCACTGGGATCGATGCCGACCCGGGAGTGGACCAGTCCAGTCACCTGACCTGTCATCTGACCTCACCGGTCAGGTGACTGGACTGGTCCACTCCTGGGCCGGCATCGACACCAGTGAGAACACCGCTGCAAGACTCCTGCCTTCTTCTGACAGTGAGTGACATCAAAGCAGAACGGAGAATGGCCGCAGTAGGGCCGGCTACCTCTACCGCTCTCCGCTACCGCTACCGCTCTCCGCAATGTGGCACAAAGTATAAGGGGGTTGTGTTGTGCTGCTTACAGGGGGACTGTGTGTGGAGCTGTCTACTGGGGGCTGTGTGTGGAGCTATCTACAGGGGGGTTGTGTGCGGTGCTATCTACAGGGGGGCTGTGTGTGGCGCTATCTAGAGGGGGGCTGTGTGTGGTGCTATGTACAGGGGGGCTGTATCTGGTGCTATTTACAGGGGGTTGTGTGTGGAGCTATCTACTGGGGGGCTGTGTGTGGAGCTATCTACAGGGGGGCTGTGTATGGCGCTATCTACTGGGGGGCTGTGTGTGGCCCTATGTACAGGGGGGCTGTGTGTGGAGCTATTTACAGGGGGGCTGTATGTGGCGCTATCTACAGGGGGGCTGTGTGTGGCGCTATCTACAGGGGGGCTGTGTGTGGCACTATGTACAGGGGGCTGTGTGTGGAGCTATCTACAGGGGGGCTGTGTGTAGCGCTATGTACAGGGGGGCTGTGTGTGGAGCTATCTACAGGGGGCTGTGTGTGGTGCTATCTACAGGGGGGCTGTGTGTGGCGCTATCTACAGGGGGGGCTGTGTGTGGCGCTATCTACAGGGGGCTGTGTGTGCCGTTATCTACAGGGGGCTGTGAGTGGAGCTATCTACAGGGGGCTGTGTGTGGGGAGCTATGTACAGGGGGCTGTGTGTGGAGCTATGTACAGGGGGGCTGTGTGTGGCGCTATCTACAGGGGGGCTGTGTGTGGTGCTATGTAGAGGGGGCCTGTATCTGGCGCTATGTACAGGGGGGCTGTGTGTGGAGCTATCTACTGGGGGGCTGTGTGTGGCACTATCTACAGGGGGGCTGTGTGTGGTGCTATCTTAATGGGGGCTGTGTGTGGCGCTATCTACAGGGGGGCTGTGTGTGGAGCTATCTACAGGGGGCTGTGTGTCGAGCTATCTACAGGTGGGCTGTGTGTGGCGCTATCTACAGGGGGCTGTGTGTGGCGCTATCTACAGGGGGCTGTGTGTAGCGCTATCTACAGGGGGCTGTGTGTGGCGCTATCTACAGGGGGCTGTATCTGGCGCTATGTACAGGGGGCCTGTGTCTGGAGCTATCTACAGGGCGGCTGTGTGTGGCGCTATGTACAGGGGGGCTGTGTCTGGAGCAGTGGCGGATTAAGTAGACCATGGGCCCTGGGCTGTTACCCAAACTTGGGCCCCCCTTCCTCACCGCCGCCCTGCCGCGCCGTAACTATTTTTAACACTACCTTTCTGGGCAAGCATTAACAGTGTTACGATTTCCCTTGTCACAGGGCTGTGTCCATACATACTGAGAGTATCACACTGTGCAGGGACACATCCTCCTGACAAGGGGAATTGTCTATCAGTCCTGGACTACAGAAAGACTTTTTGTGAAATACAAGGATTCCTATAATAAACATGTCAGGAGAGGTGACAGATTCTCTATAAATCTAGTGACTCACAGGTGACGACGTCTCAGATTCTAGTAGTTTTCTTCCTCTTTTCTTCTCCATCCGATCCAGCGCTCATGACGACTTCTCCCGGCCATGACTCATTTCTGCAGAATTTGCCACTCAGACGTCTCCTCACTTTTCCAACATTTCCACACCTATAAACGAAAATAAAGTTATTATGGTGCCACATACTGTGCCCCTAAATATAATAGCACTAAACACTGCGTGCCTGAATATAATACCACACACTGTAAAACGCCACATACACACACAGCCCCCTGTACATAGTGCCACACACAGCCCCCTGTACATAGTGCCACACACAGCCCCTGTAGATATTACACACCCCCATAGATATCGCCATACACAGCCCCCTCTATATATCACACATTCCCCCCGTAGAGAGCGTTACACACAGCCCCATATAGATAGTGCCATACAGCCCCCTGTAGAGAGCGCCACACAGCCCTCCCCCTCTTGTAAATAGCACCAAAAAGCCCCCCCCCTATAAAGAGCGCCACACACATACCACTGTGGATAGCACTACACAGCCCCCCCTTGTATATAGTGCTACACAGCGCTCCCCCTTGTATATAGTGCCACACAGCGCCCCCCCTTGTATATAGTGCCACACAGCACTCCCCTTGTATATAGTGGCACACAGCGCTCCCCCTTGTATATAGTGGCACACAGCGCTCCCCCTTGTATATAGTGCCTCACAGCGCTCCCCCTTGTATATAGTGCCACACAGCGCTCCCCCTTGTATATAGTGCCACAATGTTATGTACACATTTAAAAACTTTATATCATAATTTTATATATATATGTATATATATATATATATATATATATATATATATATATATATATATATATATTAGTATGTGTGTGATTGATTGATTTTATTAAAAAATATTTTTACTTTTTGAGATACAGCTGCTTTGTATCCTGTATCCGTCAGGTCAGCAGGACTGACAGGATCAGTGACACGCAGGATCCACCTCAAATCTATCACATCTAAGATTATAATTTAGCGCAGGGCCCGTGTCACTGATCCCGTCAGTCCTGCTGACCTGACGGATACAGGATACAAAGCAGCTGTATCTCAAAAAGTGCAAATATTTTTTAATAAAACGTAATTACAAAGTTGCACCAAACACACATTTTTATAAAAAATAAATTAAAACGACGTGATTTTTGCGACGTTTTTTCCGTAGACAATGCAGGTTTCGTTTTTTATCGTTTTTATACACACCTTTTTTGCTATTTTAGAATTTTTATTCATAAAGTTTGAAAATAATAGTAAAAAAAATAAGCTTTTTTACGTTTCAGCTATTTTTTTTGGTAATAACATAGTTTTACCCTAAAATAGACCTTTTATTTGTGATCGCCATTGTCTACCGTAAATTTTAATATATTACATGTCTATATTAGGGTAATTGGGTCAGCGCTAGCGTTACAACAATGATTGGCGGGGGGAATGTTTTTTTTGGGGGTGGGTATTTTATGTGTATTTATTATTTAATTTTTTTTTGCACTTTACTTTATTATTTTTTTATTACTGTGGTCTGATCCTCAAAGGTCAAAAAAGACCTTTGGGGAACTTTATATATACTTTTTCTTTCTTTTACACCATGTTTTTCCACTGTAACTGGAGCTGCACAGCAGCCCCAGTTACAGGGAAAATCAGCCCTCTCATAGTGACGATTGTCACTAATAGGGCTGTGCTGGGTCTAGTTAGACCCAGCAACAGTCTGCCACTAACGGCACCCGGCGATCATGTGACCAGTCACATGATCACCGGGAGGAATAGAGACAGCGCCGCTGCTGCTGTCTCTATTCCTATACACAGCGTTCATTGAACGCTGTGTAAGACATCGGAGAAGACAGAAGCAGAATAGCTGCTTCTGTCTTCTCCTCAGGGTCCCCGGCAGTCACTGACAGCCGGAGACCCGACATTCAGCTGCCCGATCGCGCGGGCAGCATGTTAAAACCCGAGCCGTAGAAAGTCTATGGCTCGGGTTTTAAGGACCCGTCCCTGACCGCTGGCCGTAAAAATACAGCCAGCGGTCGGGAACCAGTTGGGCAGGAGGATAAGCCTGTACTGACCTCAGCGCCGGTGACCGCCCGCCCGGCTCTTCTTGCAGCTTTGGAGTAACAGAACAGCCGTCCGTCGCTGTTCTGTTACTCAATGGCGGCGCCCGCACTTGTCAGGGAGGCGTGTCCTACCCCTGGATCCCGGCCAATTCTCTGCTCCTCCCCTCCTCATCTTCGGCTTGTAGCAGCGCTAGCGCGCTGAATAGGTTTGCAAAATGATGTGCGGTTCGGGCTGCCATGGGCCCCCTGGGAGCCTCGGGCCCCGGGCGGCCGCCCGAATCGCCCATATGATAATCCGCCACTGGTCTGGAGCTATCTACAGGGGGGCTGTATCTGGAGCTATCTACAGGGGGGGCTGTGTGTGGCGCTATGTACAGGGGGGGCTGTATCTAGAGCTATCTACAGGGGGGCTCTGGTGGATGATTTTTTCATTGACCGGTAGCAGAGTTACACAACTGGAAAAAAAAAACCCCATCATGTAACTCTGCTACCTGTCAATTGAAAAGTCATCAACTGCAGGGTCTCCCTCTTGACTTTCATTGTTCTCAGCCTTTTGGTTTGTCCTGCAGCTGCCGCCGCCGTGATGAGTAAATGTTATACCCAAGTTAGGAAAAGTAACATAAAGACGACATAACCGGATCCATAATATCTGTGATATCCAGACAGTCTAGAGATCCGCATTGAGAATGTGCGCTTGTTATTTGCAGAAGGATCTGGCCGTGATTTGATGTGTTTATGCGAGGTATTGGGCGTGGTTAGGGGCGTGGCTTAAAATGCCCCTCGTTTTTTCTCAATTCAAAAGTTGGGAGGTATGCACTAAGTGACCCCGATCTGTAACTTTATGTGGTCTGCCACTTTGGGGCTGAGTTGCTGTAGTTCCTAAACGCTTCCACTTTGCAATAATACAACTCACAGTTGATCATGGAATATCTAGGAGGAAAGAAATGTAATAAACTGACTGTTGCAACGGTGGCATCTTATTGCAGCAACATGCTGGAATTCAGGGAGCTCTTTAGACTGAGCCATTCTCTTACAAATGTTTATAAAGGCAGACTGCATGGCTAGGTGCTTGGCTTTATACACCTGTGGCAATGGGACTGAATGAAACACCTGAATTCAATGAATAAGAGGACTGTTCCAATATTTTTGTCCATATAGAGTATATGTCCCCTAATATAGTGCCTACAACTCATCCCTCAAAAACAAGGTCTTATACAGCTATGTCGACATATAATGTAAAAAGTTATGACTGTCTGAATGTGGGAAGGCAAAAACAAAAACATTCCTGTGGAAAACAGTGCCGCTCTTCTCTGTAGGCTATGTCTGGTGATGCAGCTCAGCCTCATTCACTTGAATATACAGTAGTGCTGTAGACGTTTAGATTTGTAATTCACTACGCAGGGGCGTAGCTAGGCGGGGCAGGCGGGGCATGTGCTCTGGGCACAACGTAGATGGGGGCGCCAGCGCCACCCCCTCCTGCACTATAATTGTACCTGCGTCTATAGGACACAGGTACAATTAGAACCATTGAATGGCCGGGTACGTTCTGTACCCGGCCATCAATGGCTGATTATCATGGTACATTGTAGTTTTGTCTCGATTTTGCCGCGAATCACGGCAAAAACCGAGACGAAACTGCAATGTGTATGTCCTGCAAAAGGACGTTTAGACATAAGGTCACATGACCTCATCTCTGAAGTTTTTACTATTGCTTAGAGACCTGCTGGTCACATGACCGCAGGAGCTCGAGCAGCAGCAGCAGCAGCAGCAGAAGCAGCAGCGACTCCACAGAGAAGACTGACTACTGTATGTAAGTATAAGGGGATTGATTTGTTTAATGGGTCAGTATTTAGGGGGACTATTTAGGGGGTCTGGTGTGGGGTTTGTATTTAGGGAGTCTGGTGTGGGATCTGTATTTAGGGGGCCTGGTTTGGGGACTCTATTTAGGAGGTTTGGTGTCTATTAGTTTAAGGGGTCTGTATTTAGGGGGTCTGGTCTGGGGTCTGTATCAGTTTAAGGGGTTTAGGGTCTGTATATTTAGGGGTCTGTGTTACTTTAAGTGGTCTGGGGTCGGTATTTAGGGGGTCTGTTTTAGTTTGAGGACTGGGGGTCGATATTTAGGGGGTCTGTTTTATTTTGAGGTCTGGGGTCTGTATTCGTTTTTAGGGTCTATTTAGGGGGCCTGTTCTAGGGTCTGTATCAGTTTAGGGGGTCTGTATTTAGGGGGTTTGTATTAGTTTATAGGCAGTGGCGGATTAAGTAGACCATGGGTCCTGGGCTGTTACCCAAACTTGGGCCCCCCTTCCTCACCACCGCCCTGCCGCGCCGTAACTATTTTTGACACTACTTTTTTGGGCAAGCATTAACAGTGTTAGGATTTCCCTTGTCACAGGGCTGTGTCCCTACATACTGAGAGTATCACACTGTGCAGGGACACAACCTCCTGACAAGGGGAATTGTCTATCAGTCCTGGACTGCAGAAAGACTTTTTGTGAAATACAAGGATTCCTATAATAAACATGTCAGGAGAGGTGACAGATTCGCTATAAATCTAGTGACTCACAGGTGACGACGTCTCAGATCCTAGTAGTTTTTTTCCTCTTTTCTTCTCCATCCGGTCCAGCGCTCATGACGACTTCTCCCGGCCATGACTCATTTCTGCAGAATTTGCCACTCAGACGTCTCCTCACTTTTCCAACATTTCCACACCTATAAACGAAAATAAAGTTATCATGGTGCCACATACTGTGCCCCTAAATATAATAGCACCAAACACTGCGTGCCTGAATATAATAATACCACACACTGTAAAACACCACATACACACAGCCCCCTGTACATAGTGCCACACACAGCCCCTGTAGATATTACACACCACATAGATATCGCCATACACAGCCCCCTCTATATATCACACATCCTCCCCATAGAGAGCGTTACACACAGCCCCATATAGATAGTGCCATACAGCCCCCTGTAGAGAGTGCCACACAGCCCTCCCCCTCTTGTAAATAGCACCAAAAAGCCCCCCTATAAAGAGCGCCACACACATACCACTGTGGATAGCACTACACAGCCCCCCCCTTGTATATAGTGCCACACAGCGCTCCCCCTTGTATATAGTGCCACAGAGCGCTCCCCTTGTATATAGTGGCACACAGCGGTCCCCCTTGTATATAGTGGCACACAGCGCTCCCCCTTGTATATAGTGCCACACAGCGCTCCCCCTTGTATATAGTGTCACACAGCGCTCCCCCTTGTATATAGTGCCACACAGAGCTCCCCCTTGTATATAGTGGCACACAGCGCTCCCCCTTGTATATAGTGGCACACAGCGCTCCCCCTTGTATATAGTGCCACAAGGTTATGTACACATTTAAAAACTTTATATCATAATTTTATATATATATATTACCCAATTACCCTAATATAGACATGTAATATATTACAATTTACGGTAAACAATGACGATTACAAATAAAAGGTCTATTTTAGGGTAAAACTATGTTATTACCAAAAAAAATAGCTGAAACGTAAAAAAGCTTATTTGTTTACTATTATTTTCAAACTTTATGAATAAAAATTGTAAAATAGCAAAAAAGGTGTGTATAAAAACGATAAAAAAAAAGAAACCTGCATTGTCTACGGAAAAAACGTCGCAAAAATCACGTCGTTTTTATTTATTTTTTAATAAAAATGTGTGTTTGGTGCAACTTTGTAATTACGTTTTATTAAAAAATATTTTCACTTTTTGAGATACAGCTGCTTTGTATCCTGTATCCGTCAGGTCAGCAGGACTGACAGGATCAGTGACACGCAGGATCCACCTCAAATCTATCACATCTAAGATTATAATTTAGCGCAGGGCCCGTTTCACTGATCCCGTCAGTCCTGCTGACCTGACGGATACAGGATACAAAGCAGCTGTATCTCAAAAAGTGAAAATATTTTTTAATAAAACGTAATTACAAAGTTGCACCAAACACACATTTTTATTAAAAAATAAATAAAAACGACGTGATTTATGCTACGTTTTTTCCGTAGACAATGCAGGTTTCTTTTTTTTATCGTTTTTATACACACCTTTTTTGCTATTTTAGAATTTGTATTCATAAAGTTTTGAAAATAAGAGTAAAAAAATAAGCTTTTTTACGTTTCAGCTATTTTTTTGGGTAATAACATAGTTCTACCCTAAAATAGACCTTTTATTTGTAATCGTCATTGTTTACCGTAAATGTTAATATATTACATGTCTATATTAGGGTAATTGGGTCAGCGCTAGCGTTACAACAATGATTGGCGGGGGGAACGTTTTTTTTGGGGGTGGGTATTTTATGTGTATTTATTATTTCCTTTTTTTTTGCACTTTACTTTCCTATTTTTTTATTACTGTGGTCTGTTCCTCAAAGGTCAAAAAAGGAACTTTACATATATTTTTTCTTTCTTTTACACCATGTTTTTCCACTGTAACTGGAGCTGCACAGCAGCCCCAGTTACAGGGGAAATCAGCCCTCTCATAGTGACGATTGTCACTAATAGGGCTGTGCTGGGTCTAGTTAGACCCAGCAGCAGCCTGCCACTAACGGCACCCGGCGATCATGTGACCAGTCACATGATCACCGGGAGGAATAGAGACAGCGCCGCTGCTGCTGTCTCTATTCCTATACACAGCGTTCATTGAACGCTGTGTAAGAAGACATCGGAGAAGACAGAAGCAGCGAAAGCTGCTTCTGTCTTCTCCTCAGGGTCCCCGGCAGTCACTGACAGCCGGAGACCCGACATTCAGCTGCCCGATCGCGCGGGCAGCAAGTTAAAACCCGAGCCGTAGAAAGTCTATGGCTCGGGTTTTAAGGACCCGTCCCTGACCGCTGGCCGTAAAAATACAGCCAGCGGTCGGGAACCAGTTGGGCAGGAGGATAAGCCTGCTGTACTGACCTCAGTGCCGGTGACCGACCGCCCGGCTCTTGTCTTGCAGATTCGGAGTAACAGAACAGCCGTCCGTCGCTGTTCTGTTACTCAATGGCGGCGGCCCGCACTTGTCAGGGAGGCATGTCCTACCCCTTTCCCGGCCAATTCCCTGCTCCTCCCCTCCTCATCTTCGTTAGTTAGCAGCGCTAGCGCGCTGAATAGGTACCTTTGCAAGATGATGTGCGGATCGGGCTGCCATGGGCCCCCTGGGAGCCTCGGGCCCCGGGCGGCCGCCCGAATCGCCCATATGATAATCCGCCACTGTTTATAGGGTCTATTTAGGGGGCCTGTTGTAGGGTCTGTATTAGTTTAGGGGTCTGTATTTAGGGGGTCTGATCTGGGGTCTGTATTAGTTTACAGGGTCTATTTAGGGGGCCTGTTCTAGGGTCTGTATTAGTTTAGTGGTCTGTATTTAGGGGGTCTGATCTCGGGTCTCTATTAGAATAGGGGGTCTGGTCTGGGGTCTGTATTTAGGGGGTCTATTAGTTTGGGGTCTGGTGTCTGTATTTAGGGGGGTCTGTATTTGGGGGTATGGTCTGGGGTCTGTATTAGTTTATTGCGTCTGTATTTAGGGGTCTGTATTAGTTTTTGGGTCTTTATTTAGGGGTCTGTGTTCGTTTAGGGGGTCTGGTCTGAGGTCTGTATTAAGGGAGTCAGGTCTGGGGTCATTATTCGTGTAGGGGGTCAGGTATGATGTCTGTATTTAGGGGTCCGGTCTGAGGTCTATATTTATTCAGCGTGCTTGTGATGGGGTCTATATTTGTTTAAGGGGGTCTGGGGACTGCAATAGTTTAGAAGGTCTGGGTCTGTATGTATTCTATGATCCAGTCTGTGGTCCAAATTTAATAGTCTGCGTAAAAGGGGTTGTTCGGGCACATAGGTCATCAGTATAAAAAACGGTCTGTGCCCGCACCACCCCTTTAATGTATGGTCCTGGGCCTTGGTGTCTAAATTTGTGTGTTTCTATAGAGGCTGGAAATGGCTGCAGATGTGATGGGCAAAGATGTCTCATCAGGAGAAGTCGCCATAACAGTCTGCGTCAGATGGAGCAGAAAAGAAAACGGCTCCCATCAGAGAAGACGTCACTGGATCTATAGGGGATCTCCTCTCCTGACATGTCTGTTGCAGGTAATCCTTGTATTCTACATATCTCTGTGTACCCAGGAGTAATAGACAAATGCGTGTTACCATTCCCATTGTCAGGAGGATGTGTCCCTACACAGTGTGATACTGTCAGCGATGGTGGGAGACTGTTAGTATGTAGGGACACCGCCTTTGACAAGGGGAATCGTAACAACCATTTGTCATTGCTCTCACAAAAAGGTGGTGTTCACTATAGACACGGCAGGGCGGCGGTGGGGAAGGGGGGCCCAAGTTTGTGGAACAGCACAGGACCTATGGTCTACTTAATCCGCCACTGCCAACCATTCAGTGCCTTTCTACGAGTGAGGCGGCGCAATACTTTGAACGCTTGCGTCGTTTAAAGGCGCTGATTGACAGGGAAGCGTTCAACCCCAGGAGACCTGCGCAGAAGAGAGCAGGTCTCCATTGCTGCCGGACGGCGTGGGAACGGGATTATGGTGAGTTTGAATCGTTTGTTATTTTATCGTAATAAAAAAGTGTGTGGCTTTACCTACGGGGGGGGGGGGGGGCTTTATCTACCAGGGGGGGCTTTTTCTATGGTGGGGCTCTATCTACAGGGGGGGCTATATACTAGGATGGGCTATCTGTGGAACACTATATACAGTGGTGGGCTATATCTACAGGGGAGCTATATACAGGGGTGGGCTATCTGTGGAGCACTATATACAGGGGTGGGCTATATCTACAGGGGGCTATATAAAGGGGTGGGCTATTTTTGGAGCAATATATACAGGGGTGGGCTATCTGTGGAGTACTATATACAGGGGTGGGCTATATCTACAGGGGAGCTATATACAGAGGTGGGCTATCTGTGGAGCACTATATACAGGGGTGGGCTATATCTACAGTGGGCTATATACAGGGGTGGGCTATCTGTGGAGCACTATATACAGAGGTGGGCTTTCTGTGCAGCACTATATACAGGGGTGGGCTATATCTACAGGGGGGCTATATACATGGTTGAGCTATACGTGGAGCACTATATACAGGGGTGGGCTATATCTACAGGGGGCTATATACAGGGGTGGGCTATCTGTAGAGCACTATAGGGGAGCTATATGTGGGACACTATACGTGGGACACTATACAGGGGTGGGCTATATGGGGGCACTATCTACAGGGGGCACGGTGTGTGTGTGTGTGTGTGTGTGTGTGTGTGTGAGACATGGTGTATGGTACGCTATTATATTTAGGGGCATAATAACTTTATCTTTGTTTATAGGTGTAGAAATGTAGGAAAAGTGAGAAGCTGTAGACATCTGAGCGGCAAACTGCAGAAATGGGCTGTGACCGGGAGAAGTCATCATAGAGGTCGGACCGGATGGAGAAAAAGAACTAGAATCTGAGACGTCACCGTGAGTCACTTAATATAAATGTTTATTCTGCCTCTAATCAGCACTGTAGCCACTGTATGATCTGCAGCGAGATGATGGGTGATATGATTATGATATGATTTATTTTTTTGTGAAGCAGCATCTCCCAGCATATCCTTACCATTGTTTGGGCCATGCTGGGAGCTGGAAACAATTTAGTGTGAACCTATACGTCAGGGGTTGCACTAAATTGAGCTGTATTTGTTCTAGTGCTGTATATATGCATTGAGCTTGGTTCTGGGGCTGTATTTATGTACTGAGCACTATTCTGGTGTTGTGTATAGAACTATATTGCTAGTAAAATGTACAAATGTTTTTATGCTCGAGTTACATAAAAAGAAATGTGGAAAGGAAATGATACCTCGATTGGTAGAGAAAACAAAAACATGGCGAGGGGGAAGGAGATGTCGGGAAAGTGGTTGGGGGGGGGGGGGGCGGCGCCAAACTGAATCTTTGCCCCGGGTGCTGGAGAACCTAGCTACGCCTCTGCACTATGCAAGCAGCATCCACTACTACATCTTCCAGTTTCATGATCAAGTTTTCAGATTATTTATAATGTGGTAACATTTGCCCTTCCTCAGTAAATATTTAATTGTTTTTTCCTTTTAGGAGAAGAATTTCTTAGTACAGTTTATTAAAGTTTTATAGATCAATATTCACTTCACTTATTCAGTAATTAGTGTGCTATCACTCATTTGAACTTTTTGTGAAGGATTTTATTTCTTTGTGTATTTATTTTTACTTTATGTTTGAAGCACAGATATTCATGATTCAAAAAGGGAAACAGTGTCAGAGTGTCTAATGCCTTATTCACACGACAGGGTCCCGCCCGAGCCCGAGTGTCGGCCGATAAAATCGGCCATTTTTCCCAGCCGGTGTGCATTAGTTTTGCATCCGTTCCGGGTCGGGCAAATCTGGACAGTGACATCAGGGGCAACTCCTGAAGGAGAATCCCCATGTGTTCGGGGATTCCGCTTCAGGAGTTTCCCCTGATGTCACTGCCCAGATATGGACAGAGACATCAAGCGCTCTGTCCAGGAACGGAATCCCCGAACACACGGGGATTCCACTCCTTCAGGGAGCTAAAGTGGGGCTAGCATATAGCAAAGCAGGGAGATACCGCCCTGCTCTGCTATAGTGGCGTCGCTACAGCAGTAGCTGCCGCAGCAGCAGCTACTAGCGGCGCCATCGAAGGTGTCGCCGGGCCAGGGCGCTTTTAAAACAAGCAGGGGAAGGGAGCCAGCGCAGTGCTCCCCTCCACCTGCTGTACACCCCGGCCCTGCCACACAGTGTATCTCCAGCGTACAGCCATTCGTCCGAATGGCATCAACTCCTCCTCCTCACATGCACTCTGCACTGTGAGGAGGGAGCGAGCGACGGAATACATGGCCATCACTCGGGACACATTCCGGTGATGGCCGTGTATTACCCGGCCCCATAGACTTCTATGGGAGCCGGGCGGCCGGGTAAACGGCCGAAAATAGGACATGTCCCATTATTTGACGGCCAGGTTTCCCGGGCCGTCAAAAAATCGGTCGTGTGAATAGCCCCATTAGGGGTCTATTGTTCCTACAGCAGCCTGGTGACGGCCGTTTTATGAACGGCCGTCACCCGGCCGGGAAACCCTATCGTGTGAATAAGGGCTAAGGCTATGTTTACACTTAGGTCAGAGCCTGCGTCAGAAGTTTTATCCGATTCGATGACAAGAATATGCAGCGCTATTCTTGCTGTCAAAGCGACGGAAACCACGCCATACTCATTATAAATCAATGGGTTATGTTGGATGCCATTGGGATTCGTTGCACGACGAATCTGACACAGCACTGTGGCCTCTGTTGTGAATGGAAGCCATGCTGTGACAGGATCATAGCTATAGGGGGTGTAGTGGTAGCAGTCACACCCAGGCCCTATTGAATGAGGGGACTTAAAGGCCTGTCTGCCACATAAGAAGACACCAATATACTGTATTTGGTACATGGCAGGTGGTTGGCCCCACTACAAATTTTGCACAGGGCACAGAAGCTTCAACTATTTATGATTTAGTGACATCCCTGTTTTACTGAAATAAAACTGTTTATATCGTCAATGCAGTTCCTAGAGCCAGTATCCAGTTCATATGGACTAGATCTCTTGTGCAATGCCCTGTTTGTCCAGGTATTGGTTTTAATAGATGCATTGACAATTCAGTCAATCAACAAAAATGTAGATTATATTTACTCTGCCAGCCTGCTCTAATGAATGGTGAGTGATAAACAGTGCCAAACAATGTAAAAATGAAACTTTTTTCAAGTAGTTCTAGACCTACCGTATATGACCTTGACCATTTCAGAAGATATAGGGGTAGATTTACTAATACTGGCGTTTCATACAGTCTTAGGTATCTGCTCCGCTGGAATAAGATGCAACAGATTTATTAAAAGGTGCATGCCTCTCAATAAATCTGTTGCATCTTCCCTCTGACCTCACGCCACAGGGTCTTATATGCAACGCAGCACTCAACGTCATGAGTGGTGCGTCACATACAACGTCCTGATGCTGCCCGGCCTCAGGACCTTGTATGAGCCACCACATGCGGAGGAAGCCTACGGAGATCCGGAGGGGAGGGGAGGAGCGGGGAGGTGAGCATAATTTTTTTTTTACATTTATTTAATTGCACGAAGTTGGGATGGGGAAGGGGCTATGGGGGGCAAGTTACAAAAAACAACAGGAAACTGGTGTAGAAAGGTTGATAAATTCCCCCTATAGTGTAACTTTTAATACCCATGGGTAAGAATTTACCATCACTTCCTGATTGGTGGGTGTCCAACTGCTAGGACCCATATAAACAAAATAAATGGAAAAAGTCTATGAAGGAGCCATATTAAAGGGAGTCCAACTCCATAATGACACCCATGGTTTTGGCACGGGGTGTTCAACATCTCAATTACAGTAGGTGTGATGGACAGGTGTCCACATACACTATATGGACAAAGTATTGGGACACCTACACATTACACCTGCATGACCTTTTATGACCTCCCATTCTAAATCCACAGGCATTAATATGGAGTTGGTCCCCCTTTGCAGCTAAAACAGCCTCCACTCTTCTGGGAAGGCTTTCTACAAGATTTTGCAGGGTGTCTGTGGAAATTTTTGCCCATTTATCAAGGGGAGCATTTGTGAAGTCTGATACTTCTCTTGAACGAGAGGGCCTAGCTTGCATCCTCAGTTCTAGTTCATCCCAAAGGTCTTCGGTGAGGTTGAGGTCAGGGATCTGTGCAGGCCATTCAAGTTCTCCACACCAAACTCACAAAAAGGGCCTTTCTCAAACTATTCCCACAAACTTGTAAGCATATTAGGGATGCACAAAGCATCGAAACTTAGATACTGTTTCGATGCCGGTCACCCTCAAACGGTTTGATACCGTTATTTCATGTATTACGATACTAAGCTGTGCCACCACACAGCTTAGCATTCTAACACATGAATGTATGAGAGCGGGGCTGCGGCTTTGTAATACAGCCATTGCCCCGCTCCTGAGTCCTGACAAGTGCGTGCGCGGTCAGCATGATGTGATGCGGCCGGCGCTGCACTAATGAGGGGCGGCACTGAAGACAGAACGTGGCGGGTGCGCTGCAAAACACCCCCATGTTCTGTCTTCAGTGCAGGTGCCACCACTCATTACTGCAGCACCGGCTGCATCATGCTGACCGCGCGCGCACACTTGTTACTGTATTACACAGCTGCAGCCCCTCTCTAATGGCGAAGATGAGAAAACTCTATTCCCCTGAATGCTGAGATCAAAACTGACTGCAGCATTCAAGGGAAAATGAGGAGGGGGATGCCCCTTGTATCGCGTCACAGGAAATGCTTCCCTGTGACGCGATTGAGGAACATACTATATATGGGCAAACAGCCCAGGGTCCATTGAGGGATGTCAGGGCTGTCTTACCATATTTCCTGTTGTTAGGGCATACTTAGATATGTCCTAACAACTGCCTGTGTACTATGCGTACACAGGCTAATGTACTGGCATATAGATATATGCCAGTACATTAAAGTTTAAAAATAAAAAAAGTAAAAACATTAAATGAAAAAAAATATATACATACACATACATATTTTTTACAGTAAACATTAAAATAAGTCTCAATACATAAAATATACACATTCGGTATTGGCGCGGCCGTAATAACCTGCACAACAATTTTTTAGCGTCATTTATGATGTGTATGCTATAAAAAAATAAGATAAAAACTTCTTTCTTTCACTTATTAATGTGAGGCACGAGGTGTGATGAATTTAACCTCCATGTAGTTAATAGTAATTAACCCCATCATGTACCTCACACATTAACCCAATGTTGTCCATTATGACTGAGAAACATGATGGGGTTAATTACTATTAATGTGAGGTACATTCGATATTCATCACGTGCCTCACATCAGAAAATAGAAGAACTTCTTTTTTTTGTTATTACTGTTGGCAAAGTACCGTTTTGGTATCGAAAATGTCAATACTACACAAAGTATCGTAGTCCAAATTTTGGTATCGTGACAACCCTAAGGGTATGTTCACACGGCGGGGGTCCGTAACGGCTGAAATTACGGGGATGTTTCAGCCTGAAAACATCCCCGTAATTTCAGCCGTACCGGCATGTGCAGGCGCTTGAACGCCGCGTCAATTACGGCCGTAATTAGCGCTGCTATTCATTGGAGTCAATGAATAGCGGCTCCAATTACGGCCAAAGAAGTGACAGGTCACTTCTTTGACGCGGGCGTCTATTTGCGCGCCGTCATTTGACAGCGGCGCGTAAATATACGCCTCGTGTGAACAGACAAACGTCTGCCCATTGCTTTCAATGGGCAGATGTTTGTCAGCGCTATTGAGGCGCTATTTTCGGGCGTAATTCGGGGCAAAAACGCCCGATTTACGTCCGTAAATAGGCCGTGTGAACATACCCTAAAGCATATAGTTGTCCAAAATGTCATGGTATGATGATGCTTTAGGATTTCCCTTCACTGAAACTAAGGGCCCTTGGCAACCCTTGAAAACAGCCTCATAGCATTATCCCTCCGCCACCAAATATTACAGCTGGCGAAATGCAGTCAGGCAGGTAACGTTCTCCTGGCATTCGCCAAACCCATACTTATCCATCTATGTGCTTGATTTTAAACACCTGTAGCAATTGGACTGAATGAAACACCTGTGTCAGTGATTAAGAGGTGTGTCCTAATAATTTTGGCCATATAGTGTATGTACAGAGCTTTTTCTGGTACAATATTTATTTTATATGTTAGGTTCTGGTGCTGTTTTATGTTATGAGCTTGGTTCTGGAACAGTGTGTACGTATTAAGTATGATCATGTGTCACGATTCTGGGGTATGTGTATCCACTAGGCCGCCATAGCAAAGTGGCAGCTGGCCAAATAGCAGGCAATGAAAAGTCTTTAGCACAAGAGTACCTATATAAGAGTTCTAACAGACATGAGATGTAGCAGACGCTTTGGCACAGATGATTTGTGGCACAGATGATAATTGGCGTGTGCAGATTGACGCTTGGCGTGCAGATGACGCTTTGTGGCAGATGGAATAAACTCGACTCCAACACTAGACTTTAGCTCAGGAACAAACACAGTTACAGGATACAGAAAGCAGGATATGGGAACACTCGGAACAGGATACAACTAAGGCACCATTTGCTTAAACGAACATGGGAAGACAACAACAACGCTCAGGCACAGGAAGGAGGGTAGGACAGACTTTTATAGGACAGGGTGCACAGGGATAGGCTGGGGAAGATTACAATGGCACGTGCTGGCCCTTTAAGAGGACCCAGGGCACGTGAGCGGTGGACGGGAGCAGTAAATGACGGTGACCTCGGGGATGAGGAGGAGGACACCGGCGCACAGGTAACAAATGCTGGCGGCTGTAGGAGCATCAATGTTCTTTTCAGGTGCCCAAGATCTCTCCTCACGACGAAACCCCTTCCAGTCAACCAGGTATAGTTCAGAATTTCCTTGACTTTGAAGATGTCAGAAGCACCACTGGGGGAGGTTACAGGACCAGGGGATTTGCTGAAGGGATTCAGATTTACAGGCTTTAGGAGGGGGACATGGAAGGAGTTGGGAATTTTGAGAGTCAGAGGCAGCCGTTGTTTATATGACACCGGATAGATTTGCTGGAGAACTACAAAAGGACCGAGAAATCTTAGTTGGTGGGATTAAATGTGCCATCTTAGAAAAGCGATCCACCATGACCCAGGCAGTAGTGCAACCTACAGAAGGAGGAAGGTCGGTTATAAAATCCATGGCAATGTGTTGCCAAGGTCCATCAGGAATGGGCAGAGGCTGAAGCAGGCCAACAGGCTTGTAATGTGAGGACTTGTCTTGGGCACAATTGGTACAAGAAGCAACATAGTCCACAATATATCTGGGCAGTGTGGGCCACCAGTAATGACGAGATATAAAGTCCCGTGTCTTACGAACACCAGAGTGCCCAGCAAGTTTGGAATTGTGTTCCCAGAGGAGAATCCTATTCCTGTCTACAGGACGAACAAAAGTCTTTCCAGGGGAAATGTCTTTAATTTGCAGCGGGTTCACGGCAATAATCCAAGAAGGATCTATGATATATTGGGGAGTCTCCTCAGTGTCATCCATCTCAAATGACCGAAATAGAGTGTCGGCCCGCACATGTTTATCTGCAGGGCGGAAGTGGAGTAGAAACGGGAACCAGGTGAAAAACAGCGACTATCTGGCTTAGCGAGGATTTAATCATTGCACAGACTGTAGGTATGTGAGATTTTTGTAGTCCATATAGATGATGATGGGGTAAATAGCGCCCTCCAGCAGATGTCTCCATTCCTCCAAGGCCAACTTGACGGCCAGTAACTCCCGATCTCCAATGGAGTAGTTTTGCTCTGCGGGAGAGAAAAGTTTGGAGTAGAAACCACAAACCACTGCCTTAGGCCTCATGCACACGAACGTATTTTTGTCCTCCCGTAAATATTGGCGTAAATACTGTATTCGACCCGTATTGCACCAGTATTTACGGACCGGTGCCCGTAAATACGGGTCTGGTGTCACCAGTATTCCACCCGTATTTACGTGCACGTTTTCGCTGCAAAATTGCACTGCAGTAATCGGCAGCCCTTCTCTCTATCAGTGCAGGATAGAGAGAAGGGACAGCCCTTTCCGCAGAAAAAGTAAAAGAAATTCATACTTACCCGGCCGTTGCCTTGGTGACGCGTCCCTCTCTTGACATCCAGTCCAACCTCCCTGGATGACGCGGCAGTCCATGTGAACGCTGCAGCCTGTGATTGGCTGCAGCGGTCACATGGGCTGAAACGTTATCCCAGGAGGCCGGACTGGAGGAAGAAGCAGGGAGTTCTGGGTAAGTATGAACGTCTTTTTTTTTTACAGGTTGATCTATATTGTGATCGGTAGTTTCTGTCCAGGGTGCTGAAACAGTTACTGCCGATCGTTTAAGTCTTTCATCACCCTGGACAGTGACTATTTACTCCCGTAATTACACAGACTTCTATGGGCCTGCCGTGCCGTAATTACGGCGTGAAATAGGACATGTTCCATATTTTTCAACGGCAGGGGCACCTTCCTGTAAGCATACGGGGAGGTACCCGTGGCCAAAAGAAGTCCATGGGCCCGTAAAAATGTGCCGTAATTACGGCCCGTAATTACGGTCGTTTTTACGTTCGTGTGCATGGGGCCTTACCCTTGGAGTTTTTTTGAAACAGAAGTGCTCCAGCACCAACAGAAGAAGCATCAACTTCTAGAGAGAATAGTCGAGACACGTCAGGATGGTGAAGAACTGAGGCTGAAGTGAAGGCGCTCTTAAGGCTGGTAAATGCTGACTCTGACTCCGGAGTCCAAACCTTAGCATTTACCCCCTTCTTAGTGAAAGCAGAGATTGGAGCAGTCAGAGACGAGAAGTTTGGGATAAACTGCCAGTAAAAATTTGTGAATCCCAGAAATCGCTAGATAGCCGGAAGGCCCTATGGATATGGCCACTCTAAGACAGACTTCCCCTTCTCTGGATCTATCTTGAGTCCACGATCGGAGACAATGTAGCCCAGGAAGGGCAGAGAGTTCCTCTCCAACATGCACTTTTCAAGTTTTGCGTATAGGCGATTCCCTCTTAACCGCAACAGGACTTGGTGAACATGCTTCCGATGCGTTGTCAGATTTGGTGAGTAGATCAGGATGTTGTCCAAATACACCACCACACAGACATACAGAAGATCCCAGAAGATGTAATTCACAAATTCCTGAAATACAGCTGGGGCGTTACACAGACCAAAGGGCATCACGAGATACGAGATATTGAATGCTGTCTACCATTCATCACCTTGACAGATCCGGATCAGGTTATAAGCCCCGCGTAGATCCAGCTTTCTAAAAATCTTGGCTCCACGAATTTGATCGAAGAGTTCTGAGATTAGCGGCAAGCGTTACTTGTTTTTGACCGTGATTTGGTTTAAACCATGGTAATCGATACATAGTAGAAGTGATCCATCTTTTTTCTTAGCAAAGAAGAATCCGGCTCCGGCCAGAGAAGATTTCCGAATGAACCCCCTCTCAAGGTTCTCCTTGACGTAAGCCGACATGGCCTGGGTTTCTGGAAAGGACAGAGGATAGACACATCCACGAGAGGGTGAGATGTCATGGAGCAGTTCAATAGGACAATCATAGGAATGATGGGCAGGAAGAACCTCTGCCTCCTTTTTGCTAAAGACGTCGGCATAATATGTGGATATTTCAGTGAGTGACTGCGGCAGTGGAGGCAGAACAGGACAAACCTGTGGCAGGCAGCAATGGAGACACTTGGATCCCCATTGGAGGACCTCTCCGGAACTCCAGTCAAGAACCGCAGCATGTAGATGAAGCCAAGGCATGCCCAGCAGAATAGGGTTGATAGCTTTTGGCAAGACAAAGAAGGCAATCTGTTCCGAGTGTAGGATTCCGACTTGTAATATCAGCAGTTTAGTGATGGACAGAATAGGATTAGGCAGAGGTTGGCCATTCACAGAGGCGACTGCCAGGGGTCTCTCCAGATCTACTAGTTCCTGCTGAATAAAATTTTGAGCCGCACCGGAATCCAGATAAGCACAGACGGTGTGTGATTTCTCAATAGAGACAATGGTTGCTGGAATGGATAATTTGAGAGAGGATTTGGCATTTGGCGTAGTTTCACCTAGGGTTGTCTCTCCAACCAACCCTAGTTGCTGGAGTTTCCCGACTTCTGTGAACATTGACACACAAAATGGTGTTTGTGGCCGCAATACAGACACAGGCCTAAAGAGCGTCTGAGCTGTTTCTTCTGATTGGACAATTTGAGTCTGTCCACCTGCATTGGCTCTTCCAGTGGAACAACTGAAGAAGGCAGTAGGGGTCTCTGGAACTTGGGCGCCATTCTATAGGGCCGTCTCTCCTGGCGGACCTACTGAAGACATTCCTGGATCTTGAAGTAAGATAAGGGCATCCAGGGTGGAAGGAAAGTCACAAGTTGCAAGCTCATCCTTAATGTGTGCAGACAGCTCTTGCCAGAGAATAGCCACCAAGGCCTCATTATTCCAACCCAGCTCCGCCGTCAGCGTACGGAAGGAGATGGCGTACTCCCCTACAATCGATTCCCCTTGTTTGAGGGTCAGCAGTGAGGCAGCGGCAGAAGATGTTCAACCCGGTTCCTGGAACACCATACAGAAATTCTCTAGAAATAGGGGCACATCAGAGAATTCCAGGCAATGTCATTCCAAGATGAGGTTCGCCTATGCCAGGGCTTTGCCAGAGAGGAGAGATATAATAAAAGCAACTTTGGCCTCGTCAGAGGGGAAGAGGTGAGCACGTAACCTGGAATTAATAGTACACTGATTGATGAACGCTCTACAAGTCTGGAGATCCCCGTCATAGCGAGGATGTAGAGGTAACGAAATTGCAGGACCAAGGCAGCCAGGAGGAATAGCAGGTGGTGGTGCAGCGGAAGCAGCCAGAGGAGGTACAGGAGGATGTTCCAAACGATTAATGATGGAGTTTACCACTTGTAGTAGTTGAACCTGACGTGCCAGGAGGTCACGCATGTCCGTTTGAATCATTTGAACTGAGGTCTTGGGTTGATCAGCGGGTTTAATGGCCTGAGCGTACTGTTACAACTCCGTGGGTATGTAAGTTTGGCAGGGTGCACAGGTGATAGGAAGTTTATAGTGGTACGTGCGCTGGCCCTTTAGAGCTTACCAAGGCTCGCGCGCACCCTACGGGAGCGAGCCACGGGCGGGAGCAGTACATGCCGGTGTCCCCGGGGAGGAAGGGGATGTCGGCGCTAAGGTAAATGATGCTGGCGGCCATTGAAGGAAGCCGGATAGCGGCGAACGGCGGCCGCTAGCGATACAGATCCCTTAGCGCTCGACACAATAAAAGTGCCCCATCAGTAACCGTGCCCCCTTTGTGCCCCCAAAGTAATAATGCCCCTGTATATAGCACCAAGGTATCCCCTGTAGATAATGCCACACAGCCCTCCCCCTTGTATATAGTGCCACACAGCCCTCCCTTAGTAGATAGTGCCACACAGCCCCCCCTTGTATATAGTGCTACATAGGGCCCCCCTTTTAAATAGTGCTATACAGACATCCCCCTTGTATATAGTGCCACACAGCCCCCCTCTCTTGTATATAGTGCCACAAAGCCCCCCTTCCTTGTATATAGTGACACACAGCTCTGCCTCCCCTTGTATATAGTGCCGTATAACCCCTTTCCCCTTTTATATATTGCCACACAGCTCCCCCCTCTTCTTGTATATAGTGCCACGCAGCTCTCCCATTCCCTTGTAGATATTGCCACACACAGCCCACTGTAGATAGCTCCACACACAGCCCCCTGAAGATAGAGCCACACAGCCCTCCCCCTTGTATATAGTGCCATAAAGCCCTCTAGTAGATAGTGGCACACAGCCCCCCTGTCATGTAGGGTTTGTGGACCCACTGGGCCGTACCGCCTTGGCGGTATGGCAGCTGGCCAACAGGGCGCAGGTCAGAGTCTATAGTTTATATAGGGTACCTGTGGCAGCTCGGACAGTAGCAAGGTAGGCTTGGCAGAAACTAGGCAGCAGGTACACGTCAGGCATGGAAAAACAGGACAGGCGTGGTATACAGTACAGCACGGCTACAGCTAAGCACGGCACTAGATCAGGATACAGGTTACAGGATACAGGAACAGGGAACACTGGGAGCAGGAAACACTAGGGGACCATTTGCAAGACAGACTTGGAATACAACAACAAAGCTAAGGCGTGGGTGGATAGGGCTGGGACCTTCTTATAGCCCAGGGTGCTCTGGAGCAATTAGCTCAATCACCAACATGCGTGCACTCTGGCTTCTGAAGTCTGGACTGAGCTTGTGAGAGAACCCTGGTGGTCACTGTGGAGCAGGATGGCCGTATGTGCAGACATCTCTTAAGAGAAGGGCGTCAACTGGATGGAAGGAGTTCGTGGTCAGCGACCACGGACGTTACACCCCCTTAGTACATAGTGCCATACAGCCCCCTTAGTAGATAGTGCCACACAGCCCCCCTTAGTAGATAGTGCCACACAGACTCCCCCTTGTATATAGTGCCACACAGCCCCCCTTCCTTGTATATAGTGCCACACAGTCCCCCTCTTTTTTTATATAGTACCACACAGCCCCCTTCCTTATATATAGTGCCACACATCCCCCCTTGTATATAGTACCACTCAGCCACCCCCCTTGTATATAGTGCCACACAGCTCCCCCCTCTTCTTGTATATGGTGCCACACAGCTCTCCCCTCCCCTTATAGATATTGTCACACACAGCCCACTGTAGATAGCTCCACACACAGCCCCCTGTAGATAGCGCCACACAGCACACCCCCTTGTATACAGTGCCATACAGCCCCCCTAGTTGATAGGGCCACATAGTCCCCCCTTTAGTAGATATTGCCATACAGCCCCCCTTAGTAGATAGTGCTAAACAGCCCCCCTTAGTAGATAGTGCCACACAACCCCCTCTTTTGTATAGTGCCACATAGCTCCCCCTCCTCTTGTATATAGTGCCACACAGCCCCCTTGTATAGAGTGCCACACAGCCCCCCTGAGTAGATGTTGCCACACAACCCCCCCTTGTGTATAGTGCCACATAGCTCCCCCTCCTCTTGTATATAGTGCCACACAGTCCCCTTGTATAGAGTGCCACACAGCTCCCCCTCCCCTTGTATATAGTGGGACACAGCTCCGCCTCCCCTTGTATAAAGTGCCACACAGCCCCCTCCCCTTTTATATAGTGGCACACAGCTCCCCCTCCCCTTGTATATAGTGCCACTCAGCTCCCCCTCGTCTTGTATATAGTGCCACACAGCTCTCCGCTCCTCTTGTATATAGTGTCACACAAACCCATCCCCTTTTATATAGTGCCACATAGCTCCCCCCTCTTCTTGTATATGGTGCCACACAGCTCTCCCCTCCCCTTATAGATATTGTCACACACAAAAATGGTGTGTAGACAAGGCAGATCCAGCACTCGAATATTTAAAACTTCCAATTTTTATTAGGTAATTTTTAAAAACAGGGATAAAACAAAAATCCCGGGACCACGCTTACGCGTTTCAGACCACTAGTTGTTAGTGCCACACAACCCCCCCTTGTGTATAGTGCCACATAGCTCCCCCTCCTCTTGTATATAGTGCCACACAGTCCCCTTGTATAGAGTGCCACACAGCTCCCCCTCCCCTTGTATATAGTGGGACACAGCTCCCCCTCCCCTTGTATAAAGTGCCACACAGCCCCCTCCCCTTTTATATAGTGCCACACAGCTCCCCCTCCCCTTGTATATAGTGCCACTCAGCTCCCCCTCGTCTTGTATATAGTGCCACACAGCTCTCCGCTCCTCTTGTATATAGTGTCACACAAACCCATCCCCTTTTATATAGTGCCACATAGCTCCCCCCTCTTCTTGTATATGGTGCCACACAGCTCTCCCCTCCCCTTATAGATATTGTCACACACAGCCCACTGTAGATAGCTCCACACACAGCCCCCTGTAGATAGCGCCACACAGCACTCCCCCTTGTATACAGTGCCATACAGCCCCCCTTAGTAGATAGTGCCATACAGCCCCCCTTAGTAGATAGTGCTAAACAGCCCCCCTTAGTAGATAGTGCCACACAACCCCCCCCTTGTGTATAGTGCCACATAGGTCCCCCTCGTCTTGTATATAGTGCCACACAGCCCCCTTGTATAGAGTGGCACACAGCTCCCCCTCCCCTTGTATATAGTGGCACACAGCTCCCCTCCCCTTGTATATAGTGCCACACAGCAACCTCCCCTCTTATATAGTGCCACACAGCTCCCCTCTCCTTGTATATAGTGCCACACAGCTCCCCCTTGTATATAGTGTCACACAGCTCTCTCCTCCCCTTGTATATAGTACCACACAGCTCCCCCCTCCCATTGTATATAGTGCCACACAGCTCCCCCCCTCCCCTTGTATATAGTGCCACACAGCTTCCCTTGTCTATAGTGCCACACAGCTCCCCCTCCCCTTGTTTATAGAGCCACACAGCTCCCCCTCACCTTGTCTATAGTGCCACACAGTTCGCCCTCCCCTTGTATATAGTGCCACATAGTCCCCACAAAAAAATTGTACTTACCTTGCCATGTTCATTTGACGGACGGAGCGCTGCATGGCCTCCGGGCGAGACGCTTGCGCAGGCCAGCGTGATCTAGTGACATCATCACGCTGGCCTGCGCAGGGAGTCTTCCCAGTGCCTTATAGGCTGCAGGCCTAACGTGGTCTGCAGCCTATAATATTCAATTGTATTTGCTTCCTGAGGACGCAGATACAATTGAATGTGGATGTCGCTAGCACGGGAGCAGGGCAAGGTAAGTACAGTTTTCTTTTGGGTGGGGCTGTGTGGCACTATATACAAGGGAAGGGGGGAGCTGTGGAAAGATGAATTATTTTTCAGCACTGTCAGGTAAACAGATGTTAGTTTTACAAGAAGCCATAAAAACTGTGTACAAAAATAAAAACTAATTTGGTGTCAACCATTCTTTCCTTATTTTCTGTCTTGTTAAATAATGTTGCTAAATGAGCTGATACTGTCTCCAAAAATGCTCGTCTTGCAAAAATATTAATATTCATTTTGCAATACATGGCTATAATAATAAAATACTTAAAGAAGCCCTCCCATCAAAAATGTTTTGGGCCCCTCTTTTTGTAATTAAGGTAGCATAAACGATCATGTGGGTAGAAAACTCACATATTCTAAAATCAGAGATCCAACATAGACAGCAATGATTCTGAAGGAGCTCCAAAGATCCACAGCGGAGATGGAAGTATCTGTCCATAGGACCACTATAAGCTGTACACTCCATGAAGTGGGTCTTTATGGAGAAGTGGCCAGAAAAAAAGCCATTGCCTTAAGAAAACATAACAAAACATGTTTTGAGCTTGCAAAACAGCATGTGGCAGACTGTATTAGCTACTTTGATATTTGGCTAATAGGGAGGACCAGGTGCAAACAAAATGATCTTCCCATCACCATCAAAAGAATAGAGGCAACATATTAATTGGTCTTCAACATCACAACAACCCATCTTATCTCTCAATTGACAAAATATAGATGTTTTATATCTCACTTGTAAAGTGAGTGCTTGAACTAATAGATATACATGTACTGTATATTAGGGAATTAGTGTTGTGCAATTCAAGCCCCTGAAATTTCTTGATATATAACTGAAGTTACAATAAGTGGAAGTAAACATACAGTCAGGGCCGGCCCTAGGATAGATCGTGCCCTGTACGAAATGATCTTTCGGCGCCCCATCCCATCATTAAAAAAAAAAAATGCCCCATAAAAAAATTATAATGCCCCTTTAGTGCCCTCATACAGTATAATAATAATAATAATATATTACAACCCCTTCAAGGACACTGTATTTTGTCCTGTAATTGTGGCCACAATATTATGCCACCTGTAGTACCCCTACACAGTATAATGTCCGCTTAGTGGCCCCCACACAGTGTAGGCCCCCCTGTAGATTTTGCCATATAGCCTCCCTGTAGACAGTGCCATAATTCCCCACCTCCTTTTTGTAGATCGTGCCATACAGCCCCCCCCCACCTCCCACTTGTAGACAGTGCCATACAGTCCCCCACCTCCCCCTTGTAGACAGCGCCCTCAAACAAAAACAAAAATTGTACTAACCTAGGCCCCATTCCCATGACGAACTGAGCTGCTCCATGACGGGATCCTGTAGCCTAGTACAGAGCTTCCCAACCTTTTCGGACTCGAGGCAGCACTGGAAAAATAAAATTTCCTCAGGGACCTCCTACCAAAAATTGTTTTGAGGAAGACAGAAAACAGCTAAGAACAAGCACTACACTCATAGGGTATGTTCACACACGTTTTTTGTAAGGCAAAAAAAATCTGCCTCAAAATTCCTTCAGCAACTGACAGCGTTGTTTGACCTTTTTTTTGTGTTTTTTCTTAAGCTGATGAAGCGAATGCAAAAGACGCAGGAAAACAAGCACCAAACGAGCGCCGCAGGTATTTTCTGCCTCCTATTAATTTCAATTGGAGGTCAGAGGCGGAAACCACTTGAAGACCATCAGCTCCCCATTCACAGTAAAATGACCATCAGCCCGCCACTCACAGATTCCCCCTGTAGGTAGCGCCACACAGCACCTTGTAGGTAGCGCCACACAGCCCCTTGTAGGTAGCGCCACACAGCCCCCTTGTGGGTAGCACCACACAGCTCCTTGTAGGTAGCACCACACAGCCCCCTTGTAGGTAGCGCCGGACAGCCCCCTTGTAGGTAGCGCCAGACAGGCCCCTTGTAGGTAGCGCCACACAGCCCCCATGTAGATAGCGCCACACAGCCCCCTTGTAGATAGTGCCACACAGCCCCCTGGTAGGGAGTGCCACACACAGCCCCTGGATATGGAGTGCCGCAGAGCCCCTTGGTAGGGAGTGCCGCACAGACCCCTGGTAGGGAGTGCCACACAGCCTACAGACCCCTGGTAGGGAGTGCCACACAGCCCCCTTGTAGGTAGCGCCGGACAGCCCCCTTGTAGGTAGCGCCAGACAGGCCCCTTGTAGGTAGCGCCACACAGCCCCCATGTAGATAGCGCCACACAGCCCCCTTGTAGATAGTGCCACACAGCCCCCTGGTAGGGAGTGCCACACACAGCCCCTGGATATGGAGTGCCGCAGAGCCCCTTGGTAGGGAGTGCCGCACAGACCCCTGGTTGGTAGTGCCCCAAAGCCCACAGCCCCCTGGTTGGTAGTGCCACACAGCCCACAGCCCCCTGGTTGGTAGTGCCACACAGCCCACAGCCCCCTGGTTGGTAGTGCCACACAGCCCACAGCCCCCTGGTTGGTAGTGCCACACAGCCCACAGCACCCTTGTAGATAGCAAACCCCCCCTTCCAGTATAGATAGTGCCATTGTAGCTCCCTGAAGGAGCGGAATCCTCGTGTGGCTGGGGATTCCACTCCTGGAGCGCTCCTTGATGTCTCTGTCCATATATGGACAGTGACATCAGGGAAAACTCCTGAAGCGGAATCCCCGTCCACAGCGTTGCCGACGCTGTGACCGTCGATTCCACTCCAGGAGAAGCTCCTGTCGTTCGTGTCCATGACATCATTGGCTTCTCCGGGAGTGGAATCCTCGGTCATAGCGTCTGCAACGCTGTGACCGGGGATTCCGCTTCAGGAGTTTCCACTGAAGCCACTGTGCATATATGGACAGAGACATCAGCAGCGCTCCAGGAGCGGAATCCCCGGCCACATGGGGATTCCGCTACTTCAGGGAGCTACAGTGGCGCTAGTAGATAGCAGAGCAGGGAAATACCTCCCTGCTCTGCTACAGTGCCGTCGCTACCGATATAGCGGCTGCAGCAGCTGCTAGCGGCGCCACCGCCCTAATGTCCGGTGTCGCCGCTAACAGCCGCTATGGCTGCTACAGCGGTAGCGACGGCCACTAAGTGAAGAAGCGCCCGGGCGGAAAGGCGACTGCCTAAGGCTGGCCCTGGGTGCAGTTAGCAAGTGGCACCTGACCTGCTGGTAGTTGCAATGGCGTCGGGATACACACACCCGCTGGCGCCCCTCTAGCAGTGTGGCGGCTGGCGCCTTGTGCGACCGTACTGGTCGAACGTATCTAAGGCCGGCCATGCATACAGTCATGTGTAAAGTAAGGGCACTCCATGTAAAGATTTTATTATTTAACATTTGTGGAGATATCAATATGTGAGCTTCATTCAAACAGTACATAAATATAAATGTGATATAATCGAACCAAAAAAAAAAAAGGAAAAGAAACACCACTTCAAATCTCTTAGGCTGGATTTACACGCAGCGTTTTGCTTTGTTTCTAATGGAGTTATTATGTATAAAATGACATTAAATGAGTAATAAAATGAGTTTTAAAATGCGTTTCTACATGCATTTTATAATGGTAGAAAAAAATCTATGTGTGAAGGGCATGCTGTGGTCAGCTGTTCCCTTTCTAAAATTGTTGTGCTTATAGAGAGAGCGAACACGTCAAAGGTTCATCCTGACCAGGGAGAATAGAGTGGGGCAGAGCTGGCACCGCTCACTATGTGTATCATAATTGCGCTAATAACTTTTTAAGGGTGCATTCACACATGCAGGTTTTGATCAGGTTTTTTGATGCATTTCTTTAAGCTAAAACCAGGATGGTGGATGGTGGATCGCAAAAGGGAGAAAAAAAAGTATAAAGGACAGATATTACTTCTCTCATTTCAATCCACTTCTGGTTTTGGTTTTGAAAAACTGCATGAAAACCTATACAAAACATGATCAAAACATGTACGTAATGCACCCTAAGCAGACGGAGGTTTTCCAAAAGTTTCAATTATTTTATATATTTTGCTTTGGTCACTTTCCTGGCAGGATTGGCCAATGTGTCAGCCAAAAAGATTTTTGAGAATTGTAAGTAACAAAATAAACAGAAAAATAAAACGTTTACCGAACATTTTCAAAACCCTACAAGAACTCTATGTGCTCTTCACTGTAGGGATATTTCTTAGCTTTAGGGTAAGTTTACACAGGGAGAATACGCTGCGTAATGAAACATTGCGCATCCGGCCTGTTGCCCGCAGAGAATTCTAGCTGAAAAACCACACCAAATTGTAGTGCAGTTTTTCGCCCGGAATATTCGCTGCGGAAATCCTGCAATAGAAAAAAAATGGTTATACTTACCATGGCGACTGGTCCCTCCAACGTCCTGACGTTCTGCAGACCTGGGATGACATTTCATCGAATGCGATCGATGCAGCCTGTGATTTGCTGCAGCGGTCACATGCAATGAAACGTCATCCCAGGAGGCCGGCCTGGACGAAGCAGCACAGAATTTTGGTTAAGTATAAGATTTAGTTTTTCCTGAGTTGCGATTTTTGCAGCGGAATCGCAGCTTTTCTGCCGCAAAAAATCGCAACATCTGCTATTTGTTGCGGGATTTACCTCCCTATTGAATTCAATGGGAGAAAACCCGCAACAGAAAAGCAGCGATTAAGCAAATACAATTGACATGTTGCGGAATAAAAAACGGCACTGCTGGCCAATTTCTGAGTGTTTTTTTTTCCGCTTATCATTTGTACAGCGTGTGGATGTGATTTGTTCAAATGTTGCGGAAAAACCGCAGTATTTACGCAATGTGTGAACTCGGCCTTATTGTTACGAATGATAGAATTTGTAATAGTTATAAAGATAAATAGAATATTTCTCAGTTCAACAACAGAGTTTATCTCTGTTAGGGTATGTGCACATGGTAGCAGGCTTTTACGTCTGAAAAGACAGACTGTTTTCAGGAGAATATAGCTGCCTCGGTTCAGACGTAATTGCTCCTCCTCGCATTTTGCGAGGCTTCTCTGACAGCCGTAAATTTTGAGCTGTGCGTCATTGAGTTCAATGAAGTATGGCTCAAATTACGTCTGAAAGAAGTGTCCTGCACTTCTTTTGACGAGGCTGTATTTTTACGCGTCGTCGTTCGACAGGGTATGTTCACACGAGGGCGTCCGTAACGGCTGAAATTATGGGGATGTTTCAGCCTGAAAACATCCCCGTAATTTCAGCCGTAACGGCATGTGAAGGCGCTTGAACGCTGCGTCTATTACGGACGTAATTGGCGCTGCTATTCATTGGAGTCAATGAATAACGGCTCCAATTACGGCCAAAGAAGTGACAGGTCTATTTACGCGCCGTCATTTGACAGCGGCGCGTAAATTACGCCTCGTGTGAACAGACAAACGTCTGCCCATTGCTTTCAATGGGCAGATGTTTGTCAGCGCTATTGAGGCGCTATTTACGGACGTAATTCGGGGCAAAAACGCCCGAATTACATCCGTAATTAGTGCGTGTGAACATACCCACAGCTGTCAAACGACGACGCGTAAATGACAGGTTGTCTGCACAGTACGTCGGCAAACCCATTCAAATAGATGTTTGCCGACGTATTGTAGCCCTATTTTCAGACGTAAAACGAGGCATAACATGCCTCGTTTACGCCTGAAAATAGGTCGTGTGAACCCAGCCTTAGAGGATCTGCTATGACATATTCTGTCATGTATTGTATTTTTCTTGTGTTTAATCCACATAATGTGCAGACAGGAATATGTTGGAAAACAGTTATGTCAGACATTTAATACACTGTCTTTCTATACATCTCTGTGATCCCTCTTACCTTTATTTCACTGTTAAAACATTTTCTGATGCTAATCCAAGTTTTCCCACTGTTTTGTTTGATCATTACTCTGAAAGGATACACAGACCTGCTTTGAATCATTCCATTCACCTTGAGTCAGTGATCAATTTGGATTCATGTGGCCTTTCACTTCAGACTGTTTTTTGAAGATAAAATACATGTCTTAACAGCCAGCAATCTGTAACCTATATATTACTTCAGGCGTGTACAACGAAGTAGGAACTTAGAATAATTGCATACATTAGTTGACTTAAATTTGAAAATTGCTTCCATTTATCCACAGGCAGATATGATTACTCTTGATTAGCCAAAAACATCATGTGAGCTATGAATAAAATTAAATTGATAGAACTCGGAAATAATTATCTTACTCAATATATGCCTATCTAATATTATGTCATTTTCTAAAACCTCTAATGGAAATAATACAGTACATATACATTTTCATCCACCTTATATCCTTTTAAATGTCCTTTAGGCCTCCTTCATACACAGAAAGTGTCCATCTGAGGTTCTGCTCCCCAGCCTCCTGCAGGACGACGGAGAGAGGCGTTGCCATGGCTATGTAAGTACGAATCCTTTCTTTTTTTTGGTGCAGTTTTCCGTGGCGGACATTTCATTGAAAAACTGCACTACAATTTGGTGTGGTTTTTTGGACGGAATACCCTGCAGCGCAAAGGGAGGATACGCGGTGAGCTTTTACGTAGCGTATCCACCCTGTGTGAACATACCCTTAGGCCTCATTTACACGAGCGTATTATACGCGCGTGCGACGTGCGTGCTTTTCACGCGTGTCGTACGCACCTATAATAGTCTATGGGGCTGTTTAGACGATGCGTGAATTTTGCGCTGCGTGAGTGCGTTGCGTAAAAATCACGACATGTTCTATATTCTTGCGTTTTTCACGCAACACGCACCCATTGACTTCAATGGGTGCGTGAAAACAACGCATGCCACACTGACGGTCCTGCGTTGCATGCGCGAAAATCACGCAAGAGCTGTCAAAAGGATGAATGTAAACAGAAAAGCACCACGTGCTTTTCTGGTTACAAACATCCAAACGGAGTGTCAAATTAGAGATGAGCGCACCGAACTTCACCGGGTTCGGCCGAACTCGTTTTAACCGAACCCGGCAAAAAATGTTCGGGTACGCGACGTCAGGAGACAGTCACTGCCCACGGTGCTCAAAGACTTAAACTGTTTCAGCACCATGGACAGTGACTTTCGATCACAATATACATATACGTGTAAAAAAAAACAGAAGTTCTGACTTACCGATAAGTCCCGGCTCCTTCCTCCAGTCCGACCTCCCGGGATGACAATTCAGGCCAAGTGACAGCTGCAGCCAATCACAGGCCAAGCACAGGCTGCAGCCAATCACAGGCTGCAGCGGTCTCATGGCCTGCCGCGTCATCCTGGGAGGTGGGGCCGGATGACAAGAGAGGGACGCGTCACCAAGGCAACGGCCGGGAGACCGGACTGGAGGAAGCAGGCAGTTCATGGTAAGTGTGAACGTCTTTTTTTATTCACAGGTTGGTGTATATTGTGATCGGCATTCACTGTCGAGGGTGCTGAAAGAGTTACTGCCGATCAGTTAGCTCTTTCAGCACCTTGGACAGTGACGGGCGTCGACTACCTCATCTCTATGATGGCGGCTGCGCGAAAATCACGCAGCCGCGCATCATACACGGATGACACACGGAGCTGTCAATTGCCTTTTGCGCACGCAAAACGCCGCGTTTTTTTGCGCGCGCAAAACGCACACGCTCGTGTAAATGAGGCCTAAGGCCTCATTTACACGAGCGTGTGCGTTTTGCGCGCGCAAAAAACGCTGCGTTTTGCGCGCGCAAAAGGCACTTGGCAGCTCCGTGTGTCATCTGTGTATGATGCGCGGCTGCGTGATTTTCACGCAGCCGCCATCATAGAGATGAGGCTAGTCGACGCCCGTCACTGTCCAAGGTGCTGAAAGAGCTAACTGATCGGCAGTAACTCTTTCAGCACCCTCGACAGTGAATGCCGAACACAATATACACCAACCTGTGAATAAAAAAAAAATTTCATACTTACCAAGAACTTCCTGCTTCCCCCAGTCCGGGCTCCCGGCCGTTGCCTTGGTGACGCGTCCCTCTCTTGTCATCCGGCCCCACCTCCCAGGATGACGCCGCAGTCCATGAGACCGCTGCAGCCTGTGATTGGCTGCAGCCTGTGCTTGGCCTGTGATTGGCTGCAGCCTGTGCTTGGCCTGTGATTGGCTGCAGCCTGTGCTTGGCCTGTGATTGGCTGCAGCTGTCACTTGGACTATACTGTCATCCCGGGAGGTCGGACCGGAGTTATCGGTAAGTCAGAACGTCTTTTTTTTTTTACAGGTTCATGGATTTTCGGAGCGGAAGTCACTGTCCATGGTGCTGAACCAGTTTAACGCTTTCAGCACCGTGGACAGTGACTGTCTCCTGACGTCGCGTACCCGAACATTTTTTACCGGTTTCGGTCAAAACGAGTTTGGCCGAACCCGGTGAAGTTCGGTGCGCTCATCTCGAATTTGACACTCCGTTTGGATGTTTGTAAACAGAAAAGCACGTGGTGCTTTTCTGTTTACATTCAGGAGTTTGACAGCTCTTGCGTGATTTTCGCGCATGCAACGCAGGACCGTCCGTGTGGCATGCGTTGTTTTCACGCACCCATTGAAGTCAATGGGTGCGTGTTGCGTGAAAAACGCAAGAATATAGAACATGTCGTGAGTTTTACGCAACGCACTCACGCAGCGCAAAATTCACGCATCGTCTAAACAGCCCCATAGACTATTATAGGTGCGTACGACACGCGTGAAAAGCACGCGCGTCGCACGCGCGTATAATACGCTCGTGTAAATGAGGCCTAAAGGAGATATTTCAAGTGCTTTGTTTTGCCCTAAATAAACAACCTGGTTTTCCTTAAAGGGAACCTGTCACCAGCATTTCACCTATTAAACCAGCAATACCTGGTGGTAGTGGGTGAAAAATCATTTCTATATAACCTATAATTGTCATCGCAGTCGGCTCTATAGCTTTAGTATTCAGTTTTTAGTGTCCCCACACTGTATGCTAATGAGCATAAAAGAGTCAAATCTTCTCTTGAAAAGAGTCAAATCTTCGTTAGAAAAGAGTCATATCCTCATTCCTCAGGTCTTCCGAGTTAACCCCGCCTCCAATCTTTGCCCAGGACTATTGCTCTGGGGTTGCCCCTGACAACACTTTCCAAAAAAGGACAGTGTCATCAGGAGTTTCCCCTGAAGCGGAATCCCCAGCCGGAGAATCGGCAGTGCTCTGGCTGGGGATTTCACTCCTAGAGGGAACCCCAAAGTGCTACCTAAAAGGAGGGAGGCTGTCTGGTACCACCAGGGAGGTGGGCTGTGTGGCACTACCTGGTAGGGGGCTGTGTGGCACTACCTGGGAGGAGGGGGCTGTGTGGCACTACCTGGAAGGGGGGCTGTATGGCACTACCTGGGAGGTGGGGGCTGTGTGGCGCTACCTGGGAGGTGGGGGCTGTGTGCAACTACCTGGGAGGGGGGCTGTGTGGCCCTACCTGGGAGGGGGCTGTGTGGCATTTCCTGGGAGGGGTGCTGTGTGACACTATCTAAAGAGGGCACTAAATTTATGGGGGTACAAACTGGGGGCCTAACTTCTATATGGGGGCACAAAGTGACGTTTTCTGCAATTTTACTGCTGCTGTAAGTTCCCCCGCAAAGGGGCCCACTAAGTCTGTGTCTCCCAAGGGCCCACCTAAACCTGGAGCCGGCCCTGTGTTTTGTCATATGTAAACTGCATGGTAACCAATAAATAAATCTCTGCAGTTGATTGACAGCTGCAGAGATAAAAACATGCAAGTGTTGTGTATTTCCGCTTTCAAATTTGGGATGCCATCCAAAACTTTTAATTGGAGTTTCCCTTTAAGGTGCTGGGAACCACTGGCTACGTCCTGATTATATAATAAAATATTCTCCATTATGTTATAAATGTTAACAGCAATACAAACTGGATTTACTCACTTATGCATTTTTTGTGCATTTTTGTAATTTGGTCACAGCCTGACCTGAAATACTTGCTGTGATAGAGGTATTGTTGTCATGTTCCCTGGCCAATGACCTTATACAATGGAATCCAGAAAAGGGTTGGAAAATGTTAACATGCTGTGTGTAATGCTGTTCGGAACAGAATTAAAGTTCAAATTCAAGTAAAATAAACCCACGATCACATCCCTTTGAATTGATAGTGGCTGACTATAACATTTTGTAACATTTTGTCTCACCTCATTTCTACTCCTTGTGGGAAAGTTGCTTTATGTAACCTGAGATGACACTCTGTTACTTTGCTAGCAGTAGAGACTTTGTTAATAATATATTTCATGAATGTACAATTCTGGGGAAAAGACTAGCAGCAAATCGTTTTCTAGATGTTAATAAAATGAGACAACATATCTTATTATTACGGTACATTACAGAACAAGGGTCACAGGATGACTGCTGACTCAAAGATGTGTAGAAAACTGCAATTTCACTCAAGCAATAAGGAGAATATCACAAGTCACTTTTATTATAGCAACTAAGTATTATAAAGTAAACTGGCATAAGGCTAAATGATCCACATTTTTAATTATATAAAAATGCATTATGGCTTTTTGACCTTGTTAGTTCAGCCAGACAGCGCTTGAAAAAAAAATAAAAAATAGCTACATAAAATAGAAATTTGCCAGCTTATTATAAAATGGTATAAGTAAGTTTAAAATTAAAGAAAGATCTAAGGTCTCATGCACATGACCGTAGTGTTTTTTACAGTCCGCAAATACAGATCTGTAGTCATCCGCAAGTCATCCGCATGTCATCCACATATCTGGTCCGCAAATACGCTCCGTAATGCATCCGTAAATACGGACCTGAAAATAAGGGGGGGCTAGAAATGATGTCACCAACATGTCCCAACCCCTTGAAAAGATCACAAGATCGCTCAGGCACCATTTTATTGGGAAATCCCCTTCAGTCACAAAAGCTCTTCTGCAACGGCTACGGATGCATACATATATAGCCGTCTGCAATTTTGCACGCGCCGAGATAACTTCTGTTGGCGAGTCCATACTGCAATTGCAGACAGGAATAGGACATGTTCTATATTTTGCGGATTATTTCTACGGCCCAGACACACATCCGTAAATATACCTTTTTTCCCATAATAAGTCTTTTATTATAGGAAAAAATGGAAAACATTAAAAACAGTACACATATGTGGCATCTCCACGTCCGTAATGACCTGAACTAAAAAAAATTATCATGCTATTTTACCCGCATGGTGAACACCGTAAAAAAATGTAATAAAAAATTATTCCAGAATCGCAGTTTTTTAGTCACTACCCCTCCCAAAACAGAATAAAAAAAAGGGATCTAAAAGTTGCATGTACCCCAAAATTATACCATTAAAAACTACAACCCGTCCCGCAAAAAACAAGCCTTCTCACAGCTTTTTTAACAAAAAAATAAAAAAGTTAAGGCTCTCAGAATATGGCGACACAAAAAATTTATTATTTGAAACAAAAGTGATTTTATTGTGCAGCTGCTGCAAAACATAAGAAAAACTATATACATATGGTATCACCGTAGTCGTACTGACCCGCAGCATAAAGTAAAATTGTCATTCATAGCGCACGGCGAACGCCGTAAAAAAAAGAATAAAAAACATCAGAATTGCAGGTTTTTGCTCACCGTGCTTGCCAAAAAATTAAATAAAAATTGATCAAAAAATTGCATGTACCCCAAAATGGTACCAATGAAATCTACAGATTGTCCCGCAACAAATAAGCCCTCACACAGCCCCAGTGGAGAAAAAATAAAAAAGTTCTGGCTCTCAGAATATGGCGATGCAAAATAAGCAGAGTGTTCCAAAAGCGGATTAGATTGGGCTCCATCAGTGCGACACCGGCCACATATCTATGAATTATTATTTATTTACCCCATTATTATACCCTCTTATTATACCTTGATGTAACCTGCACAGATTACATATGCCCCCACATCATAAACTGAAATACCAGCAAAACCCCAAAGAAAACTACCACTAAGCAAAATCTCCGCTCCAAAAGCCAAATGGCGCTCCCTGCCTTCTGAGCCCTGCAGCGTGCCCAAACTGCAATTTACGTCCACATATATGGCATCGCCATACCCGGGAGAACCCGCTTAATAGTTTGAGGTATTTGTCTTCAGTGGCACGAACTGGGTACAACATATTGTGCACTAAAATGGCATATACCTGTGGAAATTTGCAATTTTCACTTTGCACCATCCACTGAGTATTCGTTTCTAATAAAAAAAACAAAAACCTGTGTGGTCAAAATGCTCACTACACACCTTAAAAAAATGCCTTGAGGGGTGCAGTTTCCAAAATGGGGGTCACTACTTGTGGCTTTGTTTTACTATTTGACCCCAGAGCCCTGCCATTGTGGGCTAATGCTGCAAAAATCACCAAAATAGGCCTCACTTCTAAGCCCTGTCATATGCCCAGGCAAATGATAAATGCCTTGAGGGGTGTAGTTTACAAAATGGGGTCACTTCACAGGGTTTTACACTCTACTCTGGTACATAAGGGAGCTCTGCAAATGCGACATGGCGCCCGAACACCAGTCCAGCAAAATCTGCACTCTAAAAGCCAAATGGCGCTCCTTCCATTTTGAGCTCTTCCATGTGGCCAAAATTGGGAAATTGCGTAACAAATTGTGTGTTGTTTTTTCTCCTATTACCGCTTGTGGAAAAAAAATTGGCTGCAAAACTACCATATTTTTGGGGAAAAAAAAGATGTTTAATTTTCACTGCCTCATTCTGATACAATCTATGAAACACCTGTGGGTTCAAAATGCTCACTACACCCCTAGATGATGACCCTGAGGGGTATAGTTTCCAACATGGAGTCACTTCTCAGGGGTTTCTACTGTACTGGTACCTCAGGGGCTCTGCAAATGCGAAATGGCACCCAAAAAACAATCAACTGAAAGCTACATGCCAAGCAGCACTCCTGCCATTCTGAGCCCTGCCGTGTGTCCAAACAGCAGTTTATGACCACTTATGGGGTAATGTCGTACTCGGGAGAAATTGCTTTACAATTGTTGGGGCCCTTTATTACTTGTCAAAATGAAAAAAATGCAACATTTTAGTGGAAAGAATGTAGATTTTCAATTTCACTGCATAATTCCCATAAATTCTGAAAAAAAACATTGGGGTCAAAATGCTCACTATACCGCTAGAAATATTCCTTGAGGGGTGTAGTTTCCAAAATGGGTCACTTTTGGGGGTTTCCGCTGTTTTGGTCTCTCCAGGGCGTTGCAAACATGACATGGCACTGAAAATAATTCCAGCAAAATCTGCTCTCCAAAATCGAAATGGTGCTCCTTCCCTTGTGAGCCCTGCCGTGGGTCCAAACAGCACTTTATCACCACATATGGGGCATTACCGTAATCGGGAGAAGATACTTTACAAAAGTTGGGGTGCTTTTTCTCATTTATTCCTTGCAAAAATTAAAAATGTCTATGTTTTTTTTTTTAGAAAAAGGTAGATTTTCATTTTTACAGACTAATTCCAATTAGTTTAGTAAAGAAACTGTGGGGTCAAAATGCTAACTATACCACTAGATACATTTCTTGAGTGGTGTAGTTTCTAAAATGGGGTCACTTTTGGGGGGTTTCCACTGGTTTGGCACCACAAGACATCTTTGAACCTGACATGGTGCCTAAAATATATTCTAAAAAAAGGAGGCCCCAAAATCCAATAGGTGCTCCTTTGATTTTGATGCCTGTGCTTCAGTCCAGTAGCACACTAGGGCCACATGTGGGATATTTCTAAAAACGGCAGAATCTGGGCAATAAATATTGAGTTGCATTTCCCTAGTAAAGTTTTCTGTGTTAAAGAAAAAAATGTATTACCAAAAAATATGAAAATGTTAAATTTTCCCTCTGCATTGCTTTAATTCCTGTGAAACGCCTAAAGGGTTAAAACACTTTCTGAATGCTGTATTTAATGCTTTGAGGGGTCTAGTTTTTAAAATGGGGTGAATTATGGGGGTTTTCTAATATACAGGGCCCTCAAAGCCACTTCAGAACTGAACTGGTCTCTGAAAAAATAGCCTTTTGAAATTTTCTTGAAAATGTGAGAAATTGCTGCTAAAGTTCTAAGCCTTGTAATGTCCTAGAAAAAGAAAACGACTTTTAAAAAACGATGCAAACATAAAGTAAACATACATTTAAATTGAGAAAAATGCTAATTTTTTCAAATTTTCTCAGAATTTTGGGGTTTTTCCACAAATAAACACTGAATATATTGACCAAATTAACATAAAGTACATTGTGTCACGAGAAAACAATCTCAGAATCGCTTGGATACATAAAAGCATTCCAGAGTTATTACCACATAAAGTGACACATGTCAGATTTGAAAAAACAGGCTGTGTCCTTAAGGGGTTAAAAGGCTGACATTCACTTTAAGCTAGTTACAGATGTAACAACAACCACTATAATGTTTACTGCGTCCATAAAAAACTTTTGATGCATGAATAGAACACCCAAAGATTAAATATAAAGTATGTCTAGTATAAATGTTGAATAGACTGTAGGAGGAAATCTTCCTTTCTGGTTTTGACGGATCAAATTCCAAGTTGTATATATAGATACGGCACTTGTCATTTGCTGAAGGACAATTGCTGCCTGTATGCAAAGTATGTCTATCAGCAGGAGCCTATTAACTTACATAGATAATTAGCATGTGATATTAATATTACTATGCTCTTAAGCCAAATTAGGCCAAATTTTGCCAACATACTTTAGAATAGTGACATAAAAGTCACATCATTAGTTTAAATGATAAATAGACAAGTAAAATTACACTCTCAGATATTATAAAATAAATATCTCTCCCCTGAGCTATCATGAAATGACAATTAGTCATAGACCTATCTTTCATTTACCCCCCTTAAATACATTGCCAACGTTGTAATTTTTGCATCAGTTGACAAATTCATTCAGATCCACTGTGATAAAAAATATATGCCTTACTAAAAAGAAATTATGAAGCTATCCAAATTTAGTTATTCCTTTTCTGTCATTAAACAACTTTTTTTCCTGTGATTGACCATATGTACAATTCTGGGACAAAGTGATGTCCTTCAGGGCAACACATTATACTCAGTGTCACAGGACACAGGATCAAGGTCGCCTTTCCACTAGGGCCTTAACGCCCAATGGACAGTGACATCAGGGGCTCCTCCTGGAGCGGAATCCCAGGCCAGAGTTCCGGCAACACTGCAGTGGGGGATTCCACTCCAGGAGTAGCTCCTGACGTCACTGACAATGTATCGACACTGATGTTAGGGGCTATAAGATGCAGTGCTCTGGCCAGGGAATCCGCTCCTGGAGGAGCCACTGACTTCACAGTCCATATATGGACAGTGACGTCAAGGGCTTTTCCGGGCTCTGCACTTAAAGTAGCGCTGTGCCTGGGGAGTCCTCTACTAGTGGACAGCGAATGCGGATGCAAGGAGCTGATGATTCTTTGCTTCAGCACTGGATTCAACTGTATCTGTGTCCTGAGGACACATACAGTTGACATTGGGACATACCACCAGCCGCTCGGGACAGTGGGAAACCGCCTGGCATCCAGGACTGTCCTGACTCCGGGAAGGTTGGGAGGTATGCCACGCCGGGTGCTGCAGGAAGGTGGCAAAGTACTTGTAGATAGGATATGGCGCCGGACCTCCCAGGGAGCCAGACACAAAAACGCTGCAGGTAATGTTATTATATCCAACTTCTGCACAGGTCCGGCGCGGTATGGCGGCAAAACCTATGTCCCATGTGCGAGAACAGATCCCATAGAAAGCTATGGGATCCGTTATAGCATCAGTTTTCCTCCGTCTTTTCTGCAACATGCCTGAGAGAAACTGACAGGGAAAACGGACATACATGAACGGCCCCTTACAGGGAAATTAGTACCCACTGTAACTATACTCACAGGTCCACCAATCCAGTAATCTCTCTATTCCCCAACTAGGCCCCATTAATACTACTCCTGGGTTTGATCACAGTACCGCACACCCGCCTACTGGTTCCCACTCACAGACTGACTATACCCACAACTCCAGCAGACTTCCCAGAGCTGCCCCTCTGATTGACAATACTCTGCCACCGAAACCGCTTTAGCAATGGCCCACACAGAACTCCTTTAAGTCATCATCTTCCATGGCCTGTCTCTGTCATCCCCAGACTCTAAGTCTCCAAATAGGTCACCGTCTGCTCCATGTCACCTACTTCTTGACTTTAGTTGGCAAGATGACTGCTTTCAAAGGAACTGCTCACTGCAATCAATAGCCTTTACTTCCTGCTCCGCTTAGGCCTCATGTTTTCTATACCAGCTGCAGGCTCCAGCTTCTCCCTGCCTTACCGATATTACAGGAGACAAGCCAGCTGTAACGTCTGTGGTCGCTGACCACGAACTCCTTCCATCCAGTCGGCGCCCTTCTCTCCAGAGATGTCTGCACATACTGCCGTCCTGTTCCACAGTGACCACCAGGGTGTGCTCGCGAGCTCAGTCCAGACTCAAGAAGCCAGAGCGCACGCATGTGGGAGATTTAGCTGATTGCTCCCAGAGCACCCAAAAAGGATGGCTCCCTGCGTCCTTGTATTGACTACTGGGGTCTCAACCAAATCACGGTGAAGAATAAATATCCGTTGCCGCTGATCTCTGAATTATTTGATCGTATACGTGATGCCAAAATTTTTTCCAAACTAGACCTGTGTGGGGCTTACAACCTAATCCGGATTCGCCAGGGTGAAGAATGGAAGACTGCATTTAACACCCGTGATGGACACTATGAGTATCTAGTAATGCCCTTCGGCCTGTGTAATGCTCCCACGGTCTTCCAGGAGTTTGTTAATGACATTTTCCGTGACCTCCTCTATGTTTGTGTTGTGGTCTATCTTGATGACATCTTGATTTTTTTCTCAAGATCCTGTGACTCATCAGAGACATGTCAAGTTTTTCTGCAGTTTAGAGAGAATCGTCTGTACGCTAAATTGGAGAAGTGCGTGTTTGAAAAGGATGCTCTGCCCTTCCTCGACTACATTGTCTGGAATAGAGGTCTCAAGATGGATCCTGAAAACGTAAAGTCCGTTTTGTAATGGCCACGCCCTCAAGGCTTGAGGACCATACAGCGCTTTCTGGGATTTGCCAATTTTTACAGACAGTTTATTCAAAACTTCTCACTGACTTCTCCTATCTCTGACCTCACTAAGAAGGGCATGAACGCCAAGGTGTGGAGTCCTGAGGCAGAGTCTGCGTTCAATAGCCTAAAGAGTGCCTTCACGTCAGCTTCTATCCTCCATCATCCCGACATTTCTCTTCAGTTCTCGTTGGAGGTGGACGCATCCTCTGTCAGTGCTGGTGCACTCCCGTTCCAGAGAGGTTCCAAGGGCAAGTCTATGGTATGTGGATATTTCTCTAAGCTCTTCTTTTCCGCAGAACGCAACTACTCGATTGGCGATCGGGAGTTACTGGCCATCAAGTTGGCCCTGGAGGAGTGGAGACATCTACTAGAGGGAGCAGCTCATCCCATCCTGATTTTTACGGACCACAAGAACCTCACCTATCTCCAGACGGCCCAATGGCTGAATCCTCGTTAGGCTAGGTGGTCGCTGTTCTTTACCAAGTTCCAGTTTGAGCTCCATTATCGCCCGGCCGACAAGAATGTGAGGGCCGATGCCTTGTCCAGGTCTTTCGAGACAGAGGAAACTATGGAGATGCCACAGAACATTATTGATCCGTCTTGCATTGTCTCTGTCAATCCCCTGCAAGTTGGGGACATTCCTCCAGGGAGGGCTTTTGTGCGCCTGGCTGACCGAGGGAGAATCCTCCACTGGGGACACTCCTCTAGACTGGAAGGTCACGCGGGGACCCGTAAGACCCGAGATCTTATTGCCCGTCATTTCTGGTGGCCCACGCTGCCCAAGGACATTTTGGACTTTGTTTCCTACTGCTCAGTGTGTGCAGCTTACAAGGTCGCTCACTCCAGACCTGCTGGCCTGCTCCAGCCATTGCCTGTGCCCGATGCTCCCTGGCAGCATATAGCTATGGACTTTATTACTGACCTGCCTCTCTCTGCTGGATGCAATGTTGTCTTGGTGGTGGTAGATCGATTTTCGAAGATGGCCCACTTCATTCCTCTGACTGATCTTCCTTCTGCTCCTCTACTGGCCAAGCTGTTTATCCAACACATCTTCCGCCTGCACGGCTTACCGCAGCATATTGTGTCTGATTAGGGGGGTTCAGTTCACCTCGAAGTTCTGGAGAGCCCTCTGCGGACTCCTAGGTTTAAAGTTGGACTTTTCCTCGGGCCTACCATCCTCAGTCCAATGGTCAGGTCGAGAGGATAAATCAGATCTTGGAGAACTACTTACGCTACTTCATCTCCAAGCAGCATGATGACTGGGTGCAGTTGCTTCTGTGGGCTGAATTCTCATACAACAATCACACCAGCGAGTCCACACAGAAGACACCGTTCTTTATTGTCTATGGCCAACACCCACAATTTACTCTCCCGGTCCCTGATACATCCGAGGTACCAGCTGCTGACACGACTTTTAGGGACTTTCTGCAGATCTGGCAGCAGACTCGATCCTCCATCCTGCTGGCGGTCGACCGCATGAAACGGAAGGCGGACACAAGGAGAAGAGAACCTCCTCAGTTTTTTCCTTGCTCAAAGGTCTGGCTGTCCTCCAGGAATATTAGACTGAGGGGGACGTCGTACAAATCTGCTCCCAGGTTCATTGGACCCTTCGTGATCCTACAGCAGATCAACCCTGTCGCCTACAAGCTTCAGCTGCCTCCTACCCACAACATCCTCAACTCCTTCCATGTCTCTCTACAGAAACCGGTGGTTCTGAACCGCTTTACCAAGACTCCTAGCCCTGCGGTTGCCTCCAGCGGTCCTTCAGACACCTTTGAGGTTAAGGAGATCCTGGACATTAAAAAAGTTGGAGGTAGAACCTTTTATTTAGTAGATTGGAAGGGGTTTGGTCGAGAAGAGAGGTCCTGGGAGCCAGAAGAAAATCTCAACGCTCCTACCCTCATTAAGAGGTTTCTCTCCGTTCTGGTCCCAAGAGGAGGGGGCGTAAGAGGGGGGATACTGTAATGTCCATGGTCGCTGACCACGAACTCCTTCCATCCAGTTGACGCCCATCTCTCCAAAGATGTCTGCACATACGGCCGTCCTGTTCCTCAGTGACCACCAGGGTGCGCTCGCGAGCTCAGTCCAGACTCAAGAAGCCAGAGCGCACGCATGTGGGAGATTTAGCTGATTGCTCCCAGAGCACCCTGGGCTATAAGAAGGTCCCAGCCCCTTCCTCCCACGCCTGAGCGTTGTTGTCGTATCCTAAGTTTGTCTTGCAAATGGTCCCCTAGTGTTTCCTGCTGCCAGTATACCCTGTTCCTGTATCCTAGAACCTGTATCCTGATCTAGTGCCATGTTGAGCTATAGACTCTGACCTGCGCCCTGTTTGCCAGCTGCTATACCGCCAAGGCGGTACGGTCCTGTGGGTCCATGAACCCTACGTGACACCAGCTTTGATCATTATGTTCCACCGTCACTGCACAATTTCAGCAGCCTTCTCAGCATTTGTGAGGTTCACCCGCTCACTCCTTGCTAGGCTTCAAAAACACTCCCTTGTATGGACTCCCCTTCTGGACTTCCCTTCTGTCCCTCCTACTATCAGCATGGTGGCACAGAGTATCAACGTAACAATGCTTCCCCACTTACCAGTACGAGGCTCTTCTGGGGCCTGTCAGTGCCCCCACCCATTTCTCATTTAATCAATACGCTGAAGCCTTCACACCTCCTCGTGATGAAAGCACTGTGCAAGCGGCAGCATCGCAAGGCATCGCGACCTGCTCTCCTCCTGGAACCTGCAAGACATAAACACCGCATCTACAAGGCAAGACATTATCACATCAGGTGTTCTGACAGTCTCTTAAAGGGAACCTGTCACCAGCATTTCACCTATTAAACAAGCAATACCTAGTGGTAGTGGGTAAAAAATCATTTCTATATAACCTATAATTGTCTTCTTAGTCGGCTCTGTAGCTTTAGTATTCAGTTTTTTTTAGTGTTCCCACACCGTATGCTAATAAGCATAAAAGAGTCATATCTTCGTTTGAAAAGAGTCAAATCTTTGTTTGAAAACAGTCATATTTTCATTCCTCAAGTCTTTCCGAGTTTACTTACTTTCGATTGACAGCTCCTCGTCTTCCCCCAGCACACAAAATCCTGCACTTGTTCATTGATGTTCTCTTCTGAGGTGTGTGCACAAAGGGACACCGGATTATTATGATAAAAGGTGCAAAATGTTTGCAGACCGTTATTTACACTCGAAGGAGGAGTTTAGGTGAGGGGATAACGGCAATGAACTTTTTATAGCAGCGGCCAGTGAGGGATAAGTAAAGTTCAATAGGTGAAATGCTGGTGACAGGTTCCCTTTAGCAGCTTTATAGTCCTTAAAAGGGAACCTGTCACTAGCATTTCACCTATTAAACCAGCAATACCTGGTGATAGTGGGTGAATTTTTTTTTATGTAGCCTATAATTATCTTCTAAGTAGCTCTGTACCTTTAGTACTCGGTTTTTTAGAGTTCATGCACTGTATGCTAATGAGCATAAAAGAGTCATATCTGCGCTAGAAAAGAGTCATATCTTCATTCCTCAAGCCTTTCCAAGTTAACCCCGCCTCCTTACTTGTGATTGACAACTTTATTACCATAAAAGGCGTGAAATGTTTGCAGACCGTTATTTATGGTCGGAGGAGGAGTTTAGGAGCAGGGATAATAGCAATGAACTTTTAACAGCAGCGGCCAGCGATGGGTGAGTAGAGTTCAATAGGTGAAATTCTGGTGACAGGTTCTCTTTAAAGCATCAGGTAACTTTATAGAATCAAAGGATACATAGACAGTCAATATGTTGCAAATAGGGATACTAAGTTTTCCCTCCTTACAAAGATATTTTGAATCAATCAGGGCAGAGTGTCCCTCATTGAGATTAGCCTCTATTGGTCAAAGTAGTAAGCCACAGCAAGCACAGTTCTCTTCTCTAGAGGACATCCATTAAGATCAACAGCTCCCAACAGATCCAATAAGTTTCATCATCCTGACTCCCAGACTGAGGGTTGTGCAGTTTGAAAAAGGGTAATCCAAGCCATCATCCCCTTTGATAAGTTTCTAATGGTAGCTGCAAGTTTCATTAAAAAAAAATTGGAACCCAATAAAATGGCCGTCAAGATGAAAAGAAAGTTCATAAATCCGTTGCTTTTTAGAATTGTGAGAGTGTGGGTATAGCCCGATCTTATATTTGCTATAACTAGCAAAGGCAAAATCAAGCATATTCGTACTGTGACTAAAATGCATATGTTATGGGCAATACTAAGTTTGAGTCTCAAGAACTATTGCTTCAGGTATTGTGAACATTTAAAGATGTAGTATCTAGACCAGGGGTCTCAAACACGTGGGCCTTTCCCTCACTGGATCGTTGGTGGTAGGTGTCACGTTGGGTACGTGGACCCACTGGGCCGCACCGCCATGACGGTATGGCAGCTGGCCAACAGGACACAGGTCACAGTCTATAGTTCGTACAGTGTACCTGTGGTAGCTCGGACAGTAGTAAGACAGGCTTGGCTGGGAGTAGGCAGCAGGCAGGCGCCACGCGTGCTATACACGGCACTTGACCAGGATAGCACGGGATACAGGTTACAGGTAGCAGGAACAGGAAATACTGGGAACTGGGAAACACTAGGAGACCATTTGCTTAGACAAACTTAAGGTAAGACAACAACGCTCAGGCAAGGCAGGAAGGGGCTGGGCCCCTCTTATAGTCCAGAGTGCTCATGGGCTAATTTTGACTTTAACTCAGGTGCGTGCGCTAGCCTTTTAAGAGCAGGCACGGGCGTGCGCGTTCACCCGACGGGACCCGGCCGAGGTAAGCGGAAGTGAGCGCTGGCGTCTCCTAAGGAGGAGGCTGGGGCCAGCGCTCGCAGATCCATGGCTGCGGCCATCAAGAGGTGAGTGAGCCTGACGACCCGTGGCCATGGGCATGACGGTAGGTGAGCAATGGCCACACAGCCCCCTGTAGATAGTGGAACCCCCTGTAGATATTGCCCCACACCCCCCCCTGTAGATAGCGCTACATTCCCACCTCCCAACAGTCCCGGATTCAGCGGGACAGTGCCGGATTCCGGGTGGTGTCCCGCTGTCCCGGGCGGTCTTGAGTATATCCCGCTGTCAACTGTATCTGCGTCCTCAGGATGCAGATACAGTTGAACCCAATGCTGAAGCAGGGACCGTCAGGTTCAGAGCGGAAGAGCAGAGGGAGCTCCTCCGCTCGCAGAGGAATCCCCGGGCACAGCACTACTTTAAGCCCTGTGCCAGGAGTAGCTCCTGACGTCACTGTCCATATATGGACAGTGACATCAGGGGTTCGCTCTAGGAGCGGAATCCCCGGCCTATGCTCTGGCTGGGGATTCCATTTCTAAAGGGAGTCCCAATGGCGCTATCTACAGAGGGCACTGTGGCACTATCTACAGAGGGCACTGTGGCATTATCTACAGAGGGCACTGTGGCATTATCTTCAGAAGGCACTGTGGCATTATCTATGGAGGGCACTGTGGCACTATCTAAGAAGGGGCTGCCCAACATTGACATTGTTGTGTCTGACAAACACTGCCAACTGAGCAGCCAGACTGAATTTAACGACACTTAAACTGGAAAACTGGATTGTTAAAATAAGCACGTGGAGTAAACTCGCAAATTTCCAGTAAGTTTAAACCTAGCGATATTTTTATAGTAATGTAGTATTGTTATAGTAGTTCAGCTAATTTATTAACAATAATTTTGTATATATCAAATTTGAAAGTAATGTGGCCCATCAACTTGAAATTTTTTACATTTACCCGGCCAAGTTTGAGACCCCTGATCTAGACCATTTGCATGATAACTTATAAGGGAAACAGTAACAATCTGGTCTAGATATATTCCAAACATAAGCATATTTGACTTGGGTAAGTCGAGTAGTGTATGAAAATGTGGATCCCCACTTACCTCCAACCTGTTAACTGTTGGCCACAGCAGCTATTTATTAGAAATATAAAACAGAAATTGTTAATAAATTAACCATAAATAAATAATATTGACATTATTTATTATATTTTAAAAGATTTAAAATGCAACAAGCAATATAGACACCAACGTTCACAAAAACACACCGACACATCAGAAACCACTGACAAATAACATTAACACGTAGACTAGGAGAAGTTCTTGGAGCTACAAGTCTTTGCCGGCCATCTGCCCCCCAACAATTTACCCCAAGCCATAAACCCGGCTCGGAGGCACCAATAGTCCCAGCAGATTTTGCCATAATGTGCTCACCACTGACTCCTAAGGGATAACACCCTAAGAAACCCCACACCATTAAGCCAGATAGTGTACTTCCATTCTTAAATTTTTAGGGGGTACATAACCTGCAGTGCATCCCCCACACCACTTTTTCCACCAACTCCAAGGACTCCCCACCGCCACAGTGAACAGGCCTTGACCCCCTCAAGCCTGAGATTCATGCCACAGCAAAACAGCCCGTTCGATACCATCCTGCAATCCCAAACACCATAAGTCCATGCCCACGTCATTCAGGTGCACTCCATCATCACTCCAGAAAGCTCCTACTCCGGCTTCCAGATCCCAATGTCGCACACATATGCCTCTGTTACGAGCAACAAAGCCCGGAATCGCCCTGTTGACCTTAATCTAGGCCTTTGTTGAGCTGCTCAACCGAGCGAGCTGGGCGCCAGATTTTTCTGGGCACAGTATCCGACCAGGCCCAGGTACAACGATCGCAAGCGCAGCAAGTCATATTTTACGACCCGAACCAGCTCGCAGAATGGGCGGGCCCCGAGATCGTTGCCCCCGACATGTAGGACAAGAGTGTCAGGAGGGCGGTCCAATTGTGAATACACCTGCAATTTGGGCAAAACCTGACCCCAGAGCATACCTTGAAAAGCCAGCCAATGTATTGAAGCAGTGCCTCGAGGAATACCCAGCAGCCGACCATTGGGCCTAACATCCGCCCTAAGGGCACCATAATACACATTAGAATGTCCCATGATCCAAATAAGGCCAGGATGGACACCAAGAGGCAAGAGATGAGAACAAAACACACCATTAGTCACAAAGCTAGCACACCCCATTTCGAACCCCAACCAACATACACACAGACTCAAGAACAAACATCACAATATGAGGGTATGTTCACACGCAAACTCAAAAACTTCTGAAAATACAGAGCTGTTTTCAGACGTTTTTTTAAGCCACTCGCGTTTTTCGCTGCGTTATTTACGGCCGTTTTTGGAGATGTTTTCTATAGAGTCAATGAAAAACAGCTCCAAAAAACATCCCAAGAAGTGTCAAAAAGGCTGCGCAAAAAAACGGCCCGTCGGAACAGAACGCCGTTTTTCCCATTGAAATCAATAGGCAGATATTTGGAGGCGTTCTGCTTCCGATTTTTTGGCCGTTTTTCGGGTGTTTACGGTCAAACAGGGGGCAGGAGATGGGGGCGCACATAAGAACGGAACCTGACTGATTCCCACTGGCCGATATGCCGAACTCCCGCCTCATCTAAACCCCACCTGACTGCCTCCGTGGCGGTTCTGATGCGAAAAGAATGAGACGAAAAGTGATCCACAGAAACGCCCCCAAACTCCAGACACTTTCGAAACACCGCTGTGAACTGATACCTAGACAAAAATGTCCCATCATCATGACACAACAGAGGGAGATGCCATCCCAAAAGCCAGAAGACAGAGCATCGGGCAAATAACTCCAGGGACAGAAAAAAGCAGAACCCGCATTCCTTTGCCAAACTGGTCCATTGTTGAACAACAAAGCCGAAATTCCACCCTGTCACCGTACAAGTCCATGTCCTCATGGAATAAATCCCATAGGTCGTCTCGAGCTGGGCAAAACAAGTTTACCCAACCAGAGGGTGCCGAAAAAAGCTAAAGAAAAGGCAGGGCAAAAAAAAGCGAACGGCAGACCGATGAGACCCAACCTCCTAATTGCACCAATAGTTGAAAAGAGTCTGTGCGGCTCGTATCTATGACCGCCAATCCTTTTCTGAAACCCTTTAACGCTTGACCTACCAGGAAATCTTTTGTGATGTGAAGCCAGCGCTCACTTCCACCCTGGTCCGCTGTGTTCCGTAGGGTGCGCGCGCGCTCGTGCCCGGCCTCAAATCATCGTCATCAACTGCCCAAGATTCCCTGGACTATAAAAAGAGCCCTGCCCTTCTGATCCTTGCCTGAGCATTGTTAGTATTCCCATGTCAGTCTTGCAAATGGTCCCTTAGTGTTATCCCGTTCCTGTTGTTACCCATGCCCTGTTACCTCTATCCTGTGCTGTGTTCTTGTTCATGAGCCTGTTAGTGTTGGAGTCATGTCCCACGGCATCTGCTGTCGTCGGCCACGTCCAGTGTCATCTACGACGTCCAGTGTCATCTTCCATGTATAGTGTGATCTGCCACGTCTGGCGCAACCTGCTGCACCTGCTGTCATCCACCACGTCTGGCGTAACCTGCTGCACCCACCTCCATACGTGCCAAAGCCTCGGCCACTGTCTGGGCTATTCAGGTACCCTAGTGCAGGACTTTGTATTGCTGGGGTGCTCTGTTTGGCCAGCTGCCTCCCTGCTACGGCGGTGCGGCCTACTGGGTCCACATACCCGCCAATCGTGACAGTACGCTCAGGCCATGGACCCCACTGGTCAACCTGAAACCTTGACGACATGCTGGCCGAGATGCAAGGCCTCCAGTCACGGCAAGACCAACTCCTCCTGTCGGTGAACTCCATTGCACATCGGCTGGTTGCTCAAACCACAGTCGTCACCGCACTTATTCCTGCTGTTCCTCCTGCTACACTTCTTGTCTGTACCAGTGCCGATCCCCTATGCTTCTTGCTGCTACCTCCTCGCTATGACGGAGACACGAGGACCTGCAGGGGATTTCTGAATCAGTGTCAGATCCACTTCAGACTACATGCCAGGGCCTTCTCTTCTGATGATGCCGGGATCGCCTTCATGATCTCTCTTCTGACTGGCAAAGCCCTGGCATGGGCAAATCCTCTGGGAATATCAGGGACCAGAGACCCGTGACTTGCAGTGCTTTTTATGGACTTTCCATTCGATATTTGAAGAACCTGGGAGAGTTTCTTCTGCTGCTGCATCCCTGCTGACCCTACACCAGGGAGACCTCTCAGTGGGCGAGTATGCCATACAGTTTCATACCCTGGCTGCTGAATCAACTTGGAATAATGAGGCTTTGGTGGCCACATTCTGGCAGGGACTGTCTTCCGGGATTAAAGACGAGCTGGCCGCTCGCGATCTGCCACATACCCTGGACGATCTCAACCTACTAGCCAACCGGGTTGACATTAGGATCCGGGAGCGTTCGCAAGAGGGTCTCCGGAAGAGAGGATTGCCTAGGCTGGATTCTACTTTCCAGCAATCCCTACTATCCTCCTCAGTCGTCCTACCAGAGGATCCTATGCAGATGGACCGAGTCAAATTGTCTACCCAGCAGAGACAACGCAGATGCACTTCTGGACTTTGTCTGTATTGCGGCTTCAGAGGCCATGTTGTGCATTTGTGTCCCCAGAGGCCAGAGAGACCCCAGTGCCTAGGATTGGTTGGAGAGACAACCCTAGGTGGAACGGTACCAAATAAAACATTTAGTTCCAAGTTGACCATTCCTGTGACCATAGTATCCAGCGAGAAGATGCATCGGTTTTCTCCCTATCTGGACTCCGGGTCCGTGACAATCTTCATCCAAAAGGAGTTAGTGGATGATCTCCAGTTGCCCACAGTTCCCCTGTAGACATCTTTGGCTGTTGCCTTGGTGAATGAACTGCCTCTGCCTGATCCGATCGTATCTAAGACCAAGTCGCTGAAGCTCCAAGTTGGAGCCCTTCATACCGAACAAATTTAGTTGTTTTGCCCAAAGCCATCAATCCTGTTCTGCTGGGCCTGCCTTGGCTTCGACTGCATGTCCCAGTCCTGGACTGGAGTTCCAGAGAAGTTACCCAATGGGGCTCCAAGTGCCTTGGTCGCTGTCTGTTGCAGATACATCCTGTCCAGCCTCCTCTGCCTCAGTCATTGACGGGACTGCCACCCCATTTCTCTCAGTTTGCCGATGTCTTCAGCAAGAAGGAGGCTGCCTCCACATCGGACTTATGACTGCCCCATTGAACTGGTTCCAAATGCCTCTCTCCCCATGGACGGGTATATCCTCTCCCATTGCCAGAGACTCTATCCATGTCGGCCTATATCAAGGAGAATTTGGAGAGGGGTTTCATAGGAAAGTCTTCCTCCACGGCCGGGGCTGGGTTCTTCTTCATTAAAAAGAAAGACGGATCTCTTCGACCCTGCATTGACGACCGTGGTCTCAACCAGATCATGGTGAAGACTAAATACCGTTGCCACTTATATCCGAACTGTTTGACCGTATACTTGGAGCCAGAATTTTTTCAAAATTAGACTTGCGTGGGGCTTATAATTTGATCCAAATCCATCAAGGGGAGGAGTGGAAGACGGCGTTCAACACCCAAGACGGGCACTACAAATACCTGGTGATGTCCTTCGGACTGTGTAATGCTCCCGCGGTCTTCCAGGAATTCATCAATGATATCTTTTGAGATCTCCTCTATGTCTGTGTTGTAGGCTATCTCAATGATATTTTGATTTTCTCCCCAGATCCGACCACTCATCGGAGGCATGTCCGTCAGGTTCTACTGTGATTAAGGGAGAATCGTTTATATGCCAAGCTGGAGAAGTGCGTCTTTGAAAATTATTCTCTGCCCTTCCTGGGCTACATCATCTCGTATCAAGGTCTCAAGATGGATCCTGAAAAGTAAAATCTGTCCTTGAATGGCCACGTCCTCAAGGCCTAAGGTCCATACAGCGTTTCCTAGTATTCGCCAATTTCTACCGGCAGTTTATCCCAAACTTTTCATCACTGACGGCTCCCATCTCTACCCTTACCAAGAAGGGTGTGAATGCCAAGGTGTGGACTCCAGAGACAGAATCCGCATTTATTAGCCTCAAGAAAGCCTTCACTTCAGCCTCGATCCTCCATCATCCTGACGTGTCTCAGCAGTTTTCATTGGAGGTGGACGCTTCTTCTGTTGGTGCAAGTGCACTTCTGTTCCAGAGGAGCTCCAAAGGAAAGGCAGTAGTATGTAGCTATTACTCGAGACTTTTTTCTTCTGCAGAGCACAACTACTCTATTGGGGATCGGGAGCTACTGGCAATCAAATTGGCTCTGGAGGAGTGGAGACATCTGCTAGAGGGCACAGCTCACCCCATCCTGATCTACACCGACTACAAGAACCTCAACTATCTCCAGTCTGCTTAACTACTAAATCCCCATCAAACCAGGTGGTCGCTGTTCTTGTTTCCAATTTGTGCCCCACTACCATCCCGCTGACAAGACTGTGAGCGCCGATGCCCTGTCCAGGTCATTTGAGACGGATGACACGGTGGAGTCCCTTCTAAGTATCATAGACCCGTCCTGCATTGTCACTGGCAATCCTTTGCAGGTTAGAGACATCCCTCCAGGGAGGACTTTTGTTCGGTTGGCAGACAGGAGAAGAATTCTCCGCTGGGGACACAGCTCTAAAGTGGATGGGGAAGCTGGTGTTCGTAAGACCCGAGACCTGATTGCTCATCACTCCTGGTGGCCCACGCTACCCAAAGATGTTGTGGACTTCATCTCTTCCTGCACGGTGGGTGCTTCTAACAAGGTTACTCACTCCAAGCCTGCCGGCCTGCTCCAACCTCTGCCTGTACCCAATCTCCCCTGCCAGCACATTGCTATGGACTTTGTCACAGACCTCACTCCCTCAGCTGGATGCAATACTGTATGGGTGGTGGTGGACCGGTTTTCGAAGATGGCACATTTTATCCCGCTGACCGGCATACCTTCGGCTCCTCGACTGGTGAGTCTCTTCATTCAGCACATCTTCTGCTTGCATGGCTTGCCCCTTGACATTGTGTCTGATCGGGGGTTCAATTTACCTCTAAATTCTGGAGAGCCCTCTGTAAGCTCCAGGATGTGAGATTGGACTTTTCCTCAGCCTATCACCCCCACTCCAATTGGCAAGTCGAGAGGATTAACCAGATCATGGAGAATTATCTCCGCCACTTCATCTCCTTGCAGCATGATAACTGGGTACAGCTTCCACCATGGGCCGAGTTCTCGTATAACAACAACACCACGAGTGAGTTCACCAATTCCTCACCATTCTACATTGTGTACAGTCAACATCCTAGAGTCCCTCTTCCTGTGGCGGCTACATCTCAGGTACCCGCTGCTGACTCTGCATTTGGGGACTTTCTGCAAATCTGGCAACGGACTCGGTCCTCTATTTTGCTAGCAGATATAAAAAGAAGAGAGCCGTCTCAGTATCTCCCAGGTACCAAAGTTTCGCTGTCCTCAAGGAATATTCATTTAAAGGTGCCTTCGTACAAGTTTGCTCCCAGGTTCCTCGGACCCTTTGAGATACTCAAACAGATAAACCCTGTCTCCTATAAGCTTCAGCTGCCTCCTACCCTCAGAATCCCCAACTACTTTCATATGTCCCTCTTGAAACCGGTGGTCCTGAACCGCTACAGTACGACTTCCAGTCCTGCAGTTGCTCCAAGCGGTTCATCTGATGTGTTTGAGGTGAAGGAGATCCTGGATTGCAAAAGGGTAGGAGGAAGGAGTTTCTATTTGGTGGACTGGAGAGGGTTTGGGCCTGTGGAAAGGTCCTGGGAGCCGGAAGAGAACCTCAATGCCCCTACCCTCATTAAGCAGTTCCTCTCTCACTCTGGTCCCAAGAAGAGGGGGCGTAAGAGGGGGATACTGTAACATCCATGGCCGCGGACCGTCGGGATTACTCACCCCTCGACGGCCGAAGCCATGGTCTATTGAGCGCTGGCACGCATCTCCCCTCCAGGAGACACCAGCGCTCACTTCTGCTCCACTCTGCTGTGTCCCATGGGATGCGTGCGCACGCTTGCACACGGCCTTAAAGGGCCAGTGCGCGCAAATGTAAAATATTAGCAATTAGCCCATGATCACCCTGGACTATAAGAGGGGCAAGGCCCCTTTGCTCATTGCCTGAGCATTGTTAGTATTCCCATGTTTGTCCTTGCAAATGGTCCCTTAGTGTTTACCCGTGGCCCTGCTACCTGTATCCTGTATCCCGTGCTGTGTTATTGTCCCATAGCCTGTTAGTGATTGGAGTCATGTACTGCTTGACCTGCTGTCATCCGCCACATCTGGCACAACCTGCTGTCATCCGCCACGTCTGGCGCAACCTGCTGCACCTGCTGTCATCTGCCATTTCTGGCGCAACCTGCTGCACCTGCTGTCATCCGCCACTTCTGGCGCAACCTGCTGCACCCACCTCCATCCATGCCTCTGCTACTGTCTGGACTTTTCAGGTACCCTTGTGCGGGACTTTGTATTGATTGGGTGCTCTGTTGTTTGGCCAGCTGCCTCCCCGCTACGGCGGTGCGGCCTAGTGGGTCCACATACCTACAGACCATGACAATAACAAGTCCAATTTACATTAACATTAGTATAATAGTTTTGAAAATTAAAAATACATTTATAAAACTTTTTGTACTTTGGAATTTCCCTCACGTTATGTGAACATGTTATAATGGGCCTTTCCTGTTTTCCCTGTCCCTGTTCTTCTGCTGCTTAAAATGTAAAGCTGGCCATACACTTTAGATTAAAAGGGATCATACAAAACAAACAGCTTACATTACTAAATAGATCTCTTAGAACTGATGAGGCTGGTGTACTTACTTTGAAATCCATGTCAGAATGGCTGTATAATGCTTTTTGAAAATGTTCCCGCCTGATATTAAAATTTGTATTTTATGAGTCCAGCTAGAGACTGAGAGAGCTTTTGAGTCTAAGTGGGGATTCACACGAGCGTGTATTCGGTCCGTGCGGGCCGCGTGGTTTTCACGCGGCACGCATGGACCAATACAAGTATATGGGGCAGTACAGACAGTCCGTGCTTTTTGCGCAGCCTTTGTCTGCTGCGCAAAAAGCGCGACAGGTTCAATAACTCTGCGTATTTCGCGCATCACGCACCCATTGAAGTCAATGGGTGCGTGAAAACCACGCAGGTTGCACGGAAGCACTTCCGTGCGAACCGACTGAAACAGCGCACCAGCTGTCAAAAGGATGAATGTAAACAGAAAAGCACCACGTGCTTTTCTGTTTCCGAACATCCAAACGGAGTGTCTTTGCGATGAGCGAAGCCGGACAAGCGAACCGAAATTCACCGGGTTCGGCCGAACTCGTTTTGGCCGAACCCGGCAAAAAAATTATCGGTACGCGACGTCAGGAGATAGTCACTGTCCATGGTGCTGGAAGAGTTAAACTGTTTCAGCACCATGGACAGTGACTTCCGATCCCAATATACATGAACCTGTAGAAAAAAAAATGAAGTTCTGACTTAGCGATAACTCCCGGCGTCTTCCTCCAGTCTGACCTCCCGGGATGACAATTCAGGCCAAGTGACAGCTCCAGCCAATAACAGGCCAAGCACAGGCTGCAGCGGTCACATGGACTGGCGCGTCATCCAGGGAGGTGGGGCCCGATGTCGAGAGGCGCGTCACCAAGGACGCGTCACCAAGGACGCGTCACCAAGGCAACGGCTGGGAAGTTCTCGGTAAGTACGAACTTTTTCTTTTTTTTCAACAGGTTTTTCAATATTGTGTTCGGCATTCACTGTCGAGGGTGCTGAAAGAGTTAGCTCTTTCAGCACCTTGGACAGTGACGGGCGTCAACTAGCCTCATCTCTATGATGGCGGCTGCGTGAAAATCACGCAGCCGCGCATCATACACGGATGACACACGCAGCTGTCAAATGGTTTTTGCGCGCGCAAAAACGCAACGTTCGTCTGTATCTGCCCTAAGTGTAATCATGTGGTAAACTCAATCCCTGCCAACCTAGAGCTGAAAAGTTCCTGTCAGTGTCTCTGCTGCTAAAAAAAAACAGTGGAGAACAAAATAATCAAAAGCCTTTTATTTCCTGATGAAGTAGGCCCCATTCCAAGTTTTGTTATTGAGCCCCATGATTGCTTGTTACGCCCCTGATTTAAGACAGCTAAATCTGCTGAATTAGGTAGGATCGAGCAGTCTAATGTGTATAGGGGCAGCGCCACAGTCCCTGATGTCTGATAGATCCTTTGTTCCTCTATGAGAGTAGCCACTGCCAAAGGTGTTTGGTAGCATTTTACTCGCCTCTTTCCAGTTAAAGTAAAAATGCATGCTCAGCTGATCCTAGCTTGCATGTTTATGGGTAGAGACCCTATTACATGGGCCGATTTTGGCCGGTGCAGCGAGTTAGGATCAATGAGACAGGTCGTTTATCAGTGCTCGTTTGCTCCTGTCGCAAGGGGCTATGTATGGGGACGAGCGGTCGTTACTCCGATCGCTCGTCCCCATTCATTATTATCATGTCGGCAGCGCATCTCCCTGAGAGATGCGCTGCCAACAACGATAATATTTTACTTTTTTAAAACAATACGATCAGCAGATGAAAGAGCGTTTGCTCGTTCATCTGTTGGTCGCTGCCCTATTTACACAGGGCAATAATCGTCAACGAGCGTTCTATGAACGATCGTTTGCCCGATAATTGCTCAGTGTAAAACCCCTTTAAGTCAGGGGAGATGAGAGATCTCATTTGTATGACTTAATTTTGGGCAAAACTTGAAAAGTTCTGATGTGCACAATCCTATGATATACAATAGGGAGTATATTGTACAGATGACTGGGTAGATGTAAGTTAACATCATCCTCCTGTTATTTTCTGGAATAGCCAAACTAGAAGACCCCAAGTTGTAGGTAATGTCTAACTATCTCTGTAAAATAAAATAACTTTACTGTTTCCTTAAAATCAATCTTTGAGTTGAAACATTTTTTTAAATGTTTTTTGTCTCTTTTCTTATAATCTTGTTTCTGACATTCAGAATAGAGGCTAGATTTTAGCATTAAATATTTTTCTGTAAACATACTTTTCACATTTATCATTGCCTTCTACAAAGAACAGCCATTTAAAAAAATAAAAATAAAATCTATATATATATATTTATATAAAAAAATGTTTTTTTGTAATTTACTGTATTACACTATTAGCCATAATCAGAATATTCCTTTTATCTTGATCAAAGCATATAAGATATGTGCACAATTTGCAACATAAATAACAAATAATAGAGGCTATTTTAGCTTCTGTAGATGTTATCCTCTGGTAAGGCCATCAAGTGTGAGATTTGGCTTCTGTCAATTAAATTTTTTTCTCAGTCAGCACAAAAAGCTTTACTATATTACAATTTTCAGTGCTCCTAAATGCATGCAGTAAGCACATATTGGTTTTAATCTCACAGGCTTTAAAGCATGTTATTATAGAGCTCTGAGCTATCCCTTGGAGCAGTCAATATTGGCAGAAACCAATAAACACATTTACATAATATTAATTTAGCATTTACAACAAAGTAAGCGGTTTTAGGATTTACATGTAAAAGGGAAGATATACTTTCCCCTTATTGAAAGGGAATGTATAATATAAGTGGGAGCATCTTGAAAATGTTTGTTTATAGGCTTTATTAATCGCTTGACAACTTGGTTTCAAGCATATCGATATACTGTAATAATTTTTCACACTTTTGTTGCATATATATTTTTTTATTAATGTACTTTTATTCCTATCAACTAAATTTAGAGTCTACAAAGCAACAGAAATGTATTTTGAACAATAAAACCAAGCACTAAAGCTAGAAAAAGTTCATATAGAAATATATATATTGCTTTATTATCAAAATTCATGAACTTAGATGTGATTGGCTTTAGGGTGTTTCCTATGCGTTAGGTTTTGTCCACACGTAGCGTAAACACTGCAGATTTTCCGCAATGGACTTCATTGTAGATAATCCGCAGTGTAATACAGTAGCAGCAGAGTGTATGAGATTTGAACAGAATGTATGAGATTTTTGAGTAAAAATCTGCTGAAAAAACTTTTAGTAATTGACCTGCGGTGCATTTTTTTAAAATCCATAGCTGTCATTTATGCTTTGGAATTGTTGCTTTTCTGTTGCGGGTTTTCCCTATTGAATTCAGTGGGAGGTAAAACTCTCAACAAATAGCAAATGTTGCAATTAGTGTGGCGCAAAAATCGCAACTCAGAAAAGAAAAAAAAGCTAATACTTACCCAGATCTCAAAACTTCTTCATCCAGGCCGGCCTACTGGGATGAGGTTTTATCCCATGTGACTGCTGCAGCCAATCACAGGCTGCAGCGGTCACATGAAATGAAACATCATCCTAGGAGGTCGGGCTGCAAAGACAACTAAGGGATGCGTCGCCATGACTACAGAGACCAGGGTAAGTATAGGCTTTTTTTTTTTAAACGCTGTTTTCCGCAGCGGACTTTCTGGCAGAAAAACTGCACCAGAACTTGGTGCGGTTTTTCGTCCAGAATTCCCTGCGGGTGCCAGGGCAGATCTATAGTGCATACATAGGAACGGCATTGCAAAAAAGAAAGAACTTTTTCAAGAAAAGTCAAAAGTAATTGACATTTCCTTGCAATGATTATGCTCTATGCTGCATCATTGTGTATGAATGGCTATCTTCTTAGTGGCACTAAAAATTAAATGTTTGAAAAAGTTCGAATTCCAGTTTTTATAGAATTTAAGGGTCTCTGACAGCCCCTTAAATGCTTCCTATTCCTATCTTCAAATCTAGTTTTCACACTGTTCAGTAGCACACAAACATAAATACTTAGAATACAAGCAACCCCAATGTTCACTTTGTTTCCCCCTTGGCAAACATGAAACATCTGCTTCATAAAAACCAATAAAGGGGGAGTTCACACTGAGTTTTTTGATGAGTCTTTTGACGCGAAAACCGCATTGGAAAACGCGCCAAAAAGCGTAGAAAAATGCTTCCCATTGATTTCAATGGGACGCGGGGGCATTTTTTTCCCGTGAGCGGAAAAACCGGCTCGCGGGAAAAAGATGGGACATGCCCTATCTTCGGGTGTTTACACCTCTGACCTCCCATTAACCTCAATGGGATTCAGAGAAAGGGTATTTCGTGGCGTTTTTTGCCTGCAGCGCTCAATGGCAGCGGGCAAAAAACTATACGAAAATCGGCGTGCTGGCAGAGCAAAATCTGCCTCAGAATTCCAAACTGAATTTTGAGGCAGATTTTCTGCCTGCAAAAAACTCTGTGTGAACCCAGCCAAATAGTCCAGAAATTGGGCATGGGCTTGTATGGCTGTTTACCATAGTGCACAGGTGCAAACCACTGAATATATGAATGTTGAAATGTACATTTTATTTTCTACTGCAAGGTTTTGGCTTGGCTACAAAAAGTACTATACTGTTGTTCATAATTTCAATTCAACTCAATAACAATTTGTGATTAGCATGGACAAACTAGATGTTGTTAGTTGTGTTTCATTACTGTAATTCATTTCATATGTGTGTCCACGTCTGGAAAACAAAAGGCCAGATTTTAAGAAAAATTACTATTGGAGTAAAATCAATTACTATTGATGTAGACAGCAGCATGAAGCTTTGTTGAAGCAGTAAAGATGTGTTAGGGCATGACCACACGTGGCGGATTTCCTCCGCAACTGTCCGCATCAATGCCGCACAGAATCTGCGTTGCAGATTCTGCTGCGGATCTGCACAAAATGTGCAGAAAATTGATGCGGACTGGCCGCTGCGGACTGCAGGAAAAGTGCTTCCCTTCTCCCTATTCAGTGCAGGATAGAGAGAAGGGACAGCACTTCCCCTAGTGAAAGTCAAAGAAATTCATACTTACCGCCCGTTGTCTTGGTGACGCGTCCCTCTTTCGGCATCCAGCCCGACCTCCCTGGATGACGCTCCAGTCCATGTGACCGCTGCAGCCTGTGCTTGGCCTGTGATTGGCTGCAGCCGTCACTTACACTGAAACGTCATCCTGGGAGGCCGGACTGGAGACAGACGCAGGGAGTTCTCGGTAAGTATGAACTTATATGTTTTTTTACAGATACATGTATATTGAGATCGGTAGTCACTGTCCCGGGTGCAGAAACAGTTACTGCCGATCGCGTAACTCTTTCAGCACCCTGGACAGTGACTATTTACAGACGTCTCCTAGCAACGCTCCCGTCATTACGGGAGCCCCATTGACTTCCTCAGTCTGGCTGTAGACCTAGAAATACATAGGTCCAGCCAAAATGAAGAAATGTCATGGTAGTAAAAACAATACGCTCCGCAGCACACATAAGATCTGCGGACTTCATTGCGGAATTTTGACTCTCCATTGAAGTCAATGGAGAAATTCCGCCATGAGTCCGCAACCAGTCCGCCACTGCTCCGCAACAGACAGAGCATGCTGCGGACACCAAATTCCGCTCCGCAGCCTATGCTCCGCAGCGGAATTTTCAGCCTCGTCTAAACAAACACTGCTAAATTAAAGTGTAAGTCAATGGACAAACGGCTCCGCTGCGGATTAACGCTGCGGAGTGTCCGCAGCGGAATTTCAGTGAAATTCCGCCACGTGTGGTCATGCCCTTATTTAAAAAGAAATTACTGCTACAACTACATAAACAAAGTGACATTAAAATGTACGGAACTATCAATCCAATTCATTGAGAAAAATGAGTTAAAGTTAACCCCTTGGCGACATCCAATGTACTGTTAGGCCACGCTCAGACGTGGTGGAATTGCTGTTGAATTCCGCTGCGGACAGTCGTTTTTTACATTTGTTTCTATACATTTTTAGGAAACTTAGTTCAGACGTTGCGGAAAATAACTGTGCGGAAATTAGGCTGCGGTGCAGAGTTTTCCCTCCGCAGCATGCTCATTACATTGCGGAGAAGACGCCGAATTTCACTGCGGATTTCAGCCTTTGCAATGCAAAAACTAAAATCTGTGGCAAGTCCATTGTGATATCTGCAACGTCTGAATTACCTGTCAAATGTGCAAATTCGTTGCGTAATTGCCCCGAATCTGCACCAACATTTGTACCGGAAAAATTCTGCCACGTGCGTGTTCGTTTTGCGCATGCAAAAAACGCAGCCTTTGGCGCGCGCAAAAGGTACTTAACAGCTCCGTGTGTCAGCCCCGTATGATGCGCGGCTGCGTGATTTTCGCTCAGCCGCCATCATTGTGACACTCCGTTTGGATGTTTGTAAACAGAAAAACACGTGGTGCTTTTCTGTTTACATTCATAGTTTTACAGCTGATGCGCGAATCATGCACGTCCCACGGAAGTGCTTCCATGTGTTGCGCATGATTTTCACGCACACATTGACTTCAATGGGTGCATGATGCGCGAAATACGCACAAAGAACGGACATGTCGTGAGTTTTACGCAGCGGACTCACGCTGCGCAAAAATCACTGACAGTCTGCACTGCCCCATAGACTAATATAGGTCCGTGCGAGACGCGTGAAAATCACGCGAGTTGCACGGACGTATATCACATTATTCTGAGTAAGCCCTAAGGGTGGCAGACGTTTAGGTTAGCTGATTAGGTGTAGGTAGTACCTGCATAAGTAGGGCGTTAGGGAAGTTGACGTATAGGTTTGCTGATATCTGTTTTGTATATATATATATGTATATATCTCAAGAGGATAAGAGCATGGAAGCAGCACTCACGGAAAAAAGTGACGTTTATTCACCCAACAGATGCAACGTTTCACTTCCTCAATGGAAGCATTTTCAAACAAAATACTTGAAAATGCTTCCATTGAGGAAGTGAAACGTTGCATCTGTTGGGTGAATAAACTTCACTTTTTTCCGTGAGTGCTGCTTCCATGCTATTATCTTCTTGTTATCTTCTTGTTATACACCATATGGGGAGAGGTTACTCCTACCATCTGAAGCTTAGCAGCGACCATTCATTTGGTATTTTGCACTAGTGCTGCTCCTACCTGCCTTACGATTTTATATATATATGTGTATATATATGTATATATATATATATATATATATATATATATATATATATATATATATATAAAAAAAAATATAAAGTTTAGGAAGTATTAGTTATATTTTTTTCAACAGTTTTAGTGTAAACTAGCTGTAGTCATTTTCTTTTTACTATACTTTATTTATTTATTAATACGTAGCATTAGGGTATGTTCACATGGCTTATTTTCGACCGTTTTTCAGGCCGTAAACAGTTGAAAAACGGCCGAAAAATCGGAAGCAGAATGCCTCCAAACATCTGCACATTGATTTTAATGGGAAAAACGATGTTCAGTTCCAACTCGGTGTTTTTTACTCGGCTGTTTTGAAAAACGTCTGTGTTAAAAACGCCTGCGAAAAAGAAGTGCATGTCATTTTGGAGCCATTTTTGGAGCTGTTTTTCATTGACTCAATAGAAAAACAGCTCCAAAAATGGTCGTAAAAAAGCAGTGAAAAATGCTAGTTTGATTACAAAAACGGCTGAAAATCAGGAGCTGTTTGTCCTTGAAAACAGCTCCGTATTTACAGCCTTTTTTTGTTAAAGATGCTCTGTCACCACATTATAAGTGGCCTATCTCCTACATAAGGAGATGGGCGCTGTAATGACAGCAGTGTTTTTTATTTAGAAAAACAATCTATTTTTACCACTTTATGAGCGATTTTTAGCTTTATGCTAATGAGTTTCTTTATGCCCAAGTGGGCGTGTTTTTACTTTAGACCAAGTGGGCATTGTACAGAGGAGTGTATGACGCTGACCAATCAGCATCATGCACTCTCCATTCATTTACACTGCATTAGCGATATAGCTATATCGTTATGTGCAGCTACATGAACACATTATAACATTACTGCAGTGTCCTGATAATAAATATACATTACCTCCAGCCAGGACGTTATGTGTATTCAGAATCCTGACACGTCTGAATCTTTTCTGTGAGATTTCCAGCAAGGCAAACGTAATCTCGCGAGATTACGATGTAAACGAGATTACGTTTGCCTTGATGGAAATCTCACAGAAAAGATTTAGACGTGTCAGGATTCTGAATAGTGTGTGTATGTAGCTGCACGTAACGATATAGCTATATCGCTAGTGCAGTGTAAATGATTGGAGAGAAGTGTATGACGCTGATTGGTCAGCGTCATACACTCCTCTGTACAACTCCCACTTAGTCTAAAGTAAAAACACGCCCACTTGGGCATTAAGAAACTCATTAGCATAAAACTAAAAATCGCTCATAAAGTGGTAAAAATAGATTGTTTTTCTAAATAAAAAGCACTGCTGTCACCTACATTATAGCGCCAATCTCCTTATGTAGGAGATAGGGCACTTATAATGTGGTGACAGAGCCTCTTTAAGCGTGTGAACATAGTCTTTCAGTTAGGGCATGGCCAGACGTGGCGGAATTGCTCTGGAATTCCGCTGCGGACACTCTGCAGCGGAAATCCGCAGTGGACCCGTTTCTCTATTGCCTTCCACAGCCTTTTAGTAGGGTTCGTTTGCATGTTGCAGACAATTCTGCTGCAGAGCATAGGCTGCGGAGCGGAATTTGGTGTCCGCAGCATACAATGGTTGTTGCGGACGTGTGGCGGACTGGTTGCGGACTCATTGCGGAATTTCTCCATTGACTTTAATAGAGATTCAAAATTCTGCAATGAAGTTACGCAGATGTTATGTAGATGTTATGTGTGCTGGGGAGCGTATTGGTTTTACTACCATTACATTTCTTCATTCTGGCTGGACCTTTGTATTTCTAGGTCTACAGCCAGACTGAGGAAGTCAATGGGGCTCCCGTAATTACCGGTGACTACGTGTGTGCGCCCATAATTACGGGTGACTACGTGTGTGCACCCATAATTACGGGTGACTACGTGTGTGCACCCGTAATTACGGGAGCGTTGCTAGGCGACGTCAGTAAATTGTCACTGTCCAGGGTGTTGAAAGAGTTAAGCGATCGGCAGTAACTGTTTCTGCACCCTGGACAGTGACTACCGATCACAAGATACATCAACCTGTAAAAAAAATAGAAGTTCCTACTTATCGAGAACTCCCTGCTTCTTCCACCAGTCCGGCTTCCCAGGATGACGTTTCAGTCTAAGTGACGGCTGCAGCCAATCACAGGCCAATCACAGGCTGCAGCGGTCACATGGACTGCCGCGTCATCCAGGGAGGTCGGACTGGATGCCGAAAGAGGGACGCGTCACCAAGACAACGGCCGGGTAAGTATGAAATTCTTTTACTTTTACTAGGGAAAGTGCTATCCCTTCTCTCTATCCTGCACTGATAGAGAGAAGGGACGTACTTTCACCTCAATACGCAACGGCTAATCCGCATCAATTTAATGCCCATTTTGGGCAGAGCCGCAACAGAATCTGCAACGCATATTCTGTGCGGCTTTGATGCGGACAGTTGCGGAAGAAATACGCCACGTCTGGGCATGCCCTTAGGGTCAGTTGGAAACGGACATTCATTATTTTTTTCCTGAAGTTCTTTCAGTAAATTTTATATACCATAGTTTTACAGTTTTAGTCTAAATTAACTGTTGTATAATTTTTATACTACAGTTTCTTTTAGTTATATATAGTGTGAGGGTATGATCACACGCAAACTCAAAAACGTCTGAAAATACGCAGCTGTTTTCAAGGGAAAACAGCTCTTGATTTTCAGACGTTATTTAAGCCACTCGCGATTTTCGCAACGTTTTTCATGGCTGTTTTTGGAGCTGTTTTCTATAGAGTCAATTAAAAATGGCTCTAAAAACGTCCCAAGAAGTGAACTGCACTTCTTTTTCGCGGCCGTTTTTTTACGCGGCTGGTTTTCAAAACAGCCGCGTAAAAAAACGGCCCGTCAGAACAGAATGCTGTTTTTCCCATTGCAATCAATGGGCAGATGTTTGGAGGCATTCTGCTTCCGATTTTTCGGGCGTTTACGGCCCGAAAAAACGGCCGAAATAAGGCCATGTGAACATACCCTTACCGTTTTATCGTCAGTTCGTTACAAATATTCAGTTTGTTTTTTCCCTAATACACAAATTAGGGCTAATTTGTTAGTGTCAGATAGTCAGGATGTTTTTTTTTAATTTAATATTAACTTTTTTTACAATTTTTATTCTTCTAATTTCTTAACTTTTTCCTTTCTTCTTCTATTCTTTTAAAAATTTTCTAAACACGTGAAAAAGCACAACACACTCAGCCCCCTGTGTAAAAATTTATTTTGTTTACACGTGTTCAAGCATTACAAATGCGACATGGCATCCGCAAACTATTACAGTAAAATCTGCGATTCAATGCCAAATGATTCTCTTTGCCTACTGAGCCCTACCGTGTGTTTAAACAGCAGTTTGCGACCATATATAGAGGAATCTCAGTACTCAGGAGAAATAGTTTTAGTTTTTTAATGTTGGGGGTGCCCAAACAGCAGTTACGACCATATATTGGGTGCTTTTTCTCCTTCTTTTAGAAAAAATTTAGTGTACTTTTCACGGCTTAATTGTAACACAATCCGCAAAAGACCTGTGGGACCAAAACGCTCACTATACCCCTATAAAATTGGGTCAGTTCTGGGGAGTTTTAACTATTTTTGTCCCTCAGGGGCTTCTCAAATGTGACATGGCATCTGCAAACCATTTGAGCAAAATCTGCGCTCCAAAAGTCATATAGCGCTCCTCTCCTTTTGAGCGTTGCTGTGTGTTGAAACAGACCACATATGTGATACTTCTGTACTCAGGAGAAATTGGTTTTCAAATGTTGGGGTGCATTTTCTACTTTATTGCTTGTGGAAACGAAAACATTTGAGCTAAATTTAAATTTTATTGGAAAAAATTTAGATTTTCATTATCACAGCCCATATTCAATAATTTCAGCAAAAAAACTGTAAGTTCATGCTCACTATACCCCTAAGCAAATTACTCAAGGGGTGTAGTTTCCGAAAAGGTGCCACTTCTGGGTGATTTCCACTGTTCTGGACCCTCAGGGGCTTTCCAAATGCAACATAGCATCCGCAAAACATTTCAGCAAAATTTGAGCTTTAAATGCCATATGGCGCTCCTTTCCTTCTGAGCCCTTGCTGTGTGTTTAAAAAGTTTAAAAAGCAGTTCATGGCAGGTATTTCTAGCCATTATTTTCACAGCCCAATTCTAACAAATTCAAAATGCTGCCTAATTTACTAGTTATATTCCTTGAGAGGTGTAGTTTCCAAAACTGAATTACTTCTAAGGTCTTTTTTTTTTACTGTTTTGTTCCCTTCTGGAAGTTCTTCAAATGCGACATATCTGCAAACCACTCCAGCAAAATTTTTGCTCCAAAAGCCAAAGGGTGCTCATTCCGTTCTGAGCCCTGCCGTGTCTCCAAATAGCAGTTTATAACCACATATGGGGTTTTTCCATACTCGTGAGAAATTGCTTTACAAATGTTGGGGTGGTTTTTCTCTCTTATTTCATGTGGAAATGAAAAAGAAATTGGGACTAAAACGACATCTTATTGATAAAAAGGAAAGGTCTGTTGGGTCAAAATGCTCACGTCATCCCAGGAGGCCGGCCTGGATGATGTCAGAGGGCTGGCCTCCTGGGATGACGTTGCATCCCATGTGACCACTGCAGCCAATCACAGTCTGTAGTAGCAGTCAATTGGGATGAAACGTCATCCCAGAGGCCGGCCTGGGTGATGTCAGAGGGCTGGCCTCCTGGAATGACATTACATCCCATGTGATCGCCGCTGCAGCCAATCACAGGCTGCAGTGGTCACATGGTCATTCAGGGAGGCCGGACCAGACTGCACACTCCCTCCGTTATTTACATACTGGTGCCGTTATATTTGGCACCCAATATGTAATTAAAGCCCCTGAACTGTAAATGGGGCGTTTTTAACTAACTAAAAGGCAAGGGGGCGTGATGTCTTCGCTCTGACACTGTCCAATCAGCTGCGGACAGTGTCAGGGCAGCTTGCGCTGTGTTATCTCCCGCGAGAACACACACAGACTTGATGGTTGTGCTGCAGACAGTGTGGGCGCGTACGTCCGTTCACACGCACGTCGACGTATGTAAGAAGATCTCTTCCTCGTCACCTTCTTCTCGTCGCTGCTTCTTCTCCTCATCTCTGCTTCTTCTCCTCCTCATTTCTTCTCGTTCCGTGGTGGCAGGAGTGGTGAAGTCGATGTGCGAGCGAACGGCCGTGCGCGCATGCGTGAGGGTGCGCGCACGCTATCTGCAGCACAACCACCAAGTCTGTGTGTATTCTCGAGGGAGGGAACACAGCGCAAGCCGCCCTGACACTGTCCGCAGCTGATTGGACATTTTCAAAGCGAAGACATCACACCCCCTTGCCTTTTAGTTAGTTATAAACGCCCCATTGACAGTTCAGTTATATGTAAATAATGGAGGGAGTTAGAAAAATAATTTTATGTGGGACCGTGTTTGTGAAGCCTTTCCTATAACATGCTGCACTCAGCTGCACATGTTTGGGGAGGTGAAAGGTTCTCTTTAAAAGCCTCCTAACATCCTAAAAAAATAGGGATGTGAAAAAAATGATGTCATCATAAAGTAGATATATGGTAACATTTAAGTAGTAACTATTTTGTGTAGTATTACTTTTCGTCGTGCAAGCAGAGAAAATCAAATTTTTTAAAAAGCTTATGTTTAAAAATTTTCCTCAAGTTTTGGAGTTTTTCCACAAATAAATAATTAATGTATTTACCACCAACATAAAATACAACATGTCACGATAATCACTTGCATTCTAAAGTTATTACCACATAAAGTGACAAATTTGAAACAGATTTGAAAAATGGGGCTGTGTCCACAAGGCACAAACTGGCTACGGCGCCAAGTGATTGATATTTAAATGCAATAAAATGAGAGCAATTAAAACCACAGAAAAGGCCATACTCACAGATTAGGTGGTGGGTAAAATACCCGTTCCAAACTGATTTCTACACACTACACTTAGTCATGTCCCCTATACCTCACATGTGCACTATACACAGTACTTTATTATTTATTTATTATTATTACACATTTACTTCCATGCCCAACACACCACTCCCCTCAAGGTTAGTGGGAGTGGCTATCATTATTTAAACACACCTGGGCACTTCCCATCAACAGCATTCTCTGACCTGGTTGCGTCCTGTTTGGAACGGGTATTTTACCCACCACCTAATCTGTGAGTATGGCCTTTTCTGTGGTTTTAATTACATTCTATGTCCCATTTTTTTGTATATAATAAAATGAGAGCAGTGGTTTTTATTTTGAAAAACGATAATTTTTTCGCAAGTTATGAGCAATTTTAGATTTATGCTAATTAGTTTCTTAATAGACAACTGTTTTTTTTTTAACTTTTTACCAACTGGGCGTTGTACAGAGGAGCATATGACGCTGACCTATCAGTGACCAATCAGCGTCATACACTTCTCATTGTTCCAGCCCAGCTTCTTTCACTGCACACAGCGTAATTGTGCACAGTGTGATTGTGCAGTGAAAGAAGCTGGGCTGGAACAATGAGAAGTGTATGACGCTGATTGGTCACTGATTGGTCAGCGTCATACACTCCTCTGTACAACGCCCAGTTGGTAAAAAGTTAAAAAAAAACAGTTGTCTATTAAGAAACTAATTAGCATAAATCTAAAATTGCTCATAACTTGCGAAAAAATTATCGCTTTTCATATCTACATTACAGCGCCGATCACATTATGTAGGAGATAGGGCACTTATAATCTGGTGACAGAGCCTCTTTAATTATAACATGGTCTGTTCCACAGGACTGTCATATAGAATATGTAGAGCAAATATTTTAAAAGGGCAAAAACTCAGCTCAGAATTAGTGACCGGTTATTATGGTTAAAATGCTTGAATATTGTTTTAAGAGATGCAATCTAAGTATATCTTGATGACAATAATCTCTAGCAATAGGCACAGGCAACTGCAGTCAAAGTAAAATAAGACCATGGGATCTCATAGATAAATATTTTTACAAATACTCTGCTTTACTTATCTCGTACTGCCTTTTGATTATAATTTTTATTATGTTTGCTCTATCCAGACAGAATGCTAAATTCAAAATGATGCTTTATTCAGCCCTGGCATTCTTTTTCGCTAGGACCGTGCTATGGTAATCATGGTGATAGAATTAGCGTGACTACCACTTCCCTCCAGTGGCAATATGTAGTTTAAAACGGTGCTGATATACATATAATACATGTCAGCACACTGTAAGCGAATGGAGCTAGTGGACACAGTCGGTGAGGCCACTAACCAGCTCCTTACCTCCCACTCCATTCTGAAGCAGCAGTCCAGAAGAGGAGGTGTGGGGGGAACGGAGCATTTACTTAAATTTTTTGGAAAACCATTAGTTGTGATGGGGGAACCATAATGACTATCCAGGTATGGGAATGGACAGTCAATTTATGTTTCAGGAATATCAGTGAAGTGCAGATATATCTGTATATAGATTTCAAGAAGTAACCAGCAGAAAAAAAATGCCCAGTCATCTATTTGCAAGCTGGAACATGATAGTTTACGCAGCAAGACAATGATCTAAAATACTAAAGTCTACGTATGAAGGGCTGATGAGACATAATCAGAGTTTTGGATTGGTCTAGTGTCTAGTCGAAGTCCTGATTGGAATCCAATACAAATTTTACACAATACTACTACTAATAATTCTTATGCATTTTTCTGTGTGGTCTATATATATATATATATATATATATATATATATATATATATATATATATATATATATATAATGTGTGTGTAAACATTTTTTATTTTATTTTATTTTTTTAAACCCAAGAGGAAAGAGAAAAAGTCCTATGCTTGTTCCACCCAGGACTTACAATGAACCATTTAAATAGTAAAAAATAGTAACTATACTTGCCTAGACATTCTGACTGCTGAGCTGGGTATTTGGTGGTCATCTTCTGCCTCCAGCTGTAGGGTCCAGAAGTGCTGGTAGCATGCATTAATGCACAGTATCAAGGAGATATACACGCATATACACACATATACACACACACACACACACACACACACACACACACACACACACGCACACACACACACACAGTATATATTCAAAATTAGAGAATGTGAATACTTTTTTTTACTGTTATGCTCAAAGAATTATTCCAACTACTACATATTTATACATGCGAACAGCATATATGTGTTAATAATGGGGGAGTAAAAAACTCTCTAAACACAAGATTAGTTTACATCAAGCCAAATCACGTAAAGTTAATGCTACAGAATATAGACACTTAACACAATTGAATGCTTTCAACCTTGTGGCAACTGTTTGAGGGAAATACTTTCCTGTTGCAACACGACTGTGCCCCTATGTACAAGGCGAGGTCTATGAAGAATATACAGTCTAGAAAGCAGGAATATGTCAGTATAACCAACAAGGGAACCATTAACATACAAGTGTCATTGAGTACACATGGGAAATGACCTGATTCCTGATTTGGACACTAGCCATTCTCCAGGGAAAAAAAAAAAGGAAAAACCTGATTAAAGCTTTTCATCAAAGTCAAACCTTCAAGAGCATACAAGGTGAGTCCTCACTATGGAGGAATATAACTGGGCACTATGCTATGTGCTAAACTCCATATCAGGGACATTCTGTATGTTGTCTCACATTGGCATTTGACTTCCAGTATTTACAGGGAATGGTCTCCTAAAAGCATTACAGAATCATTTTGTACTAGATTAAATGAATGACTTTGAGGATTTTTTTTTTCAAAAGAATAATGTGTATTAAAACACAAAGGGACAGAACATATAATCAAATCCAATATTTCCGGGAGGGAAGTCAGCTGGGAAGCTTAACGTTGTTAACATCATTAGATGACTTTGTATTGCCTTGAATATTACTCTTTTGTGAGAGAGGATAATTAATCCAGTGACACATAGCCACGGTAACAATAAGTATTATCGTTTCAGGTACTCGGGTAAAGAAGAATAGACCCAATATTGCTTCTTTAATTCTTTTATAACAGTAGAATACATATAACATGAATTAGCCATGTCTGTGAAAAGGAAACACATTAGCTCAATGTGAGAGAGGACACATATGTAACAACTTTAACTAAGAAATTAAAGAATTGCAACCAAAAATAATTGAAATGTATAAAAGGTTTTGTCTGATCTTTGAGGAACAGACCATAATAATAGAAAAACAAAAGTAAAATAAAGTAAAAATAAATTAAATAATAAATACACGTAAAATACCCACCCGCCAAAAAAAAACTTTCCCCCTGCCAATCATTGTCGTAACGCTAGCCCCGACCCAATTACCCTAAAATAGACATGTAATATTATCAAAATTTACGGTAGACAATGACTAGCACAAATAAAAGGTATATTTTAGGGTTAAACTATATTATTACATTTCATACAGAGACATAAAGAGATATATAGAGGTTTTTGTTGTCAAATTCCCTATGAATCCGACAGAAAAAAACTGTGCTGCAGGTCAAATTACGAACCCACTGTAATGGCCAAAACTTTACTGCTATGTGCCATTGTCAGAACAGGGAGCAGGAAAGGTTCCCCCATCCTGGACTGAGGACTAATTAAAAAATGACAGTCAGGCAGCATTTCTATGGAGCCATGTTAACGCAATCATGGGCCAAAATATATTAGACTGAAATTTGTAATGGGTATGTCAACCGATACCCGCTCTCCAGTGATTTATCCAGCTTCCAAATCATAGGTGATAGATATATATATCTGAGAGAAAAGATGACACAAGAGACCATGCTTGTATGCTCAAAATCCTTCTCTGCTCTTTATTGATCCAAACAAGTATATAAGTATAATGACAGGAAAGGTGTAGGCTTTGGTTTCAGCCAATCATCTACAATATGATAATGACTCTGATTCAGCCAATGAGAATATTTAAATGCATTATAATAATTCTTCACCCTCCAAGCCCCAGGTGGCCTGAACCTTGTCCCATGGAGAAGACACACATTTCAGAGACACAAGTTAATGTGTCTACTTCTTATCTCACTAGAGAATGGAGACTGCAGATAAGATTAAATCATTTAAACAGAGGGCTGAATCCCATTCCCTCATGGTAAACAATGTCATTGTTCATTCGGCCAAGGCTATTTGATCTGCTCCTTACAAGAGTAATAAAACATTCAATTCAAGAACACATAACATAGAATTTCTTCAAGACATCTGCTGACATATTACTTTTTACTTATTAATCTCAAGATGGCTCCTTCAGGCCAAAAGATGGATTCCAACGATCCAAAATGGACGCCTACCATACAAAATGGAGTCCATGCAAAATGTTCTCTTTTAAACATATTCTAATCACTTTCACAAGCCACCACAGGAAAGAATTTATTGGAGGTCCTAAAACTATTGTAAGGCTACATTCACACGAGCGTATCAGATTCACGCGTGTGAAAACGCACCAATATAGGACATGCAGTGAGTTTCACGCAGCGGACCCTCGCTCACGCATGTGTAAATGGTCCCATTAAATTAGAATAGCAAATAATCCTGCCTAATACCCAATCTTAACAACTTTTGCGTGGTTGTCTTGGGTGACAAGTACTGAAGTACATTATGGATAACATATTGGGCCACATTCAATAATGCTATTTAAGGGTATGTTCACGCAACCTATTTTCAGACGTAATGGAGGCGTTTTACACCTCGAATTACTCCTGAAAAGACGGCTCCAATACGTCGACAAACATCTGCCCATTGCTTGCAATGGGTCTTACGATGTTCTGTGCAGATGAGCTGTCATTTTACGCGTCGCTGTCAAAAGACGGCGCGTAAAATGACGCCTGCGTCAAAGAAGTGCAGGACACTTCTTGGGACGTAATTGGAGCCGTTTTTCATTGACTCCATTGAAAAACAGCTCCAAATATGTCCGTAATGGACGCTGCGAAAAACGCGTGCAAACAGCTCCATAATTTCAGACGTATTTGGCGTTGTCGTGTGCACATACCCTGATAGTTAGACAGCGTAAACTCAGACTTGGCAGGCACAAAGCACACAAAATGTATCACAGTGGTGCATGCTGTATGATAATTTGGCACATTTGGCATGACCTATTAGACACTATTCTCTCCCTATTGTAATGACCATCAGGTTTGTGGACCCACTGGGCTACTCCACCAGTTTGGCTTAGGTTGACCTCAAAGGCATTGTTTAAGCAGTGTCCCCGGTCCTCACCCTTTAACCCCTATACAAGGATCTGGCCTTTGCTGCGGGGAGACCGCCAAGTCGTTACCTCTTGAGGTAGTCCCGGTGGAGTAGCTGCTGGCCGGACAGATGCAAGACAGGCACAGTTAGATGGTGTCTTAATGAACGGGTGGATGCAGACAGCGGAACACAGACAGTTAGCTGGCAGATGAATACAATCAGGTAACAGGTAACCTTCACAGGCAGGCAGGGCATACTGGATACAGGCTGGTGCCGGACTACTGGATGCAGGCTGGTGCCGGACTACTGGATGCAGGCTGGTGCCGGACTACTGGATGCAGGCTGGTGCAGGACTACTTGGTGCAAGCTGGTGCCGGACTACTGGATGCAGGCTGGTGCCAGACTACTGGATGCAGGCTGGTGCCAGATAGAAACCACAGGCAAGATACAGGGTGGTAACAGACAACTGGATATACGCTGATAACTGAAAGCATAGGTAGACTGTATCAGGTGCATACAGGAACCTTCGCAGGATAAAACTAAGTATTTCCAAAACTGTTCAGGCACCTGGGAGATGGTGGAGGTGACTTAAATAGTCCTGGGGAGCAGCAGAGGTGATTGGGTCATTTTGTGCGCTATGGCCCTTCAAGAGATGGCCGGGACGCGTGCACACTAGCAATCTGGTGGCCGCGAGCAGAAACATCAGTGGACATCAGCGGCCTTGTAGGGGAAGAGGCCGCCGAGCAAGGTACCAGACCCGGTGGCGGGGACCACTGGCAGGAGCGGGACCCGCCGCTGGCATTACACCTAAACCTATTTTGATTTGGATTATTTTGCGCCAGAATTTTATGCCAGCATTTTGGTGCATTTTTGGCACACATTGGCGCATTTTAAACTACGCCCCTTTCTGGCAAGCCAAGCCCCTTTCCTAGAAAACATACATAGAACCGCAAAACATACATAGAGAAACACATACCCAATGGGTATAGAAAAGACAGTGGAATAAAAATAACAGTATTACTATTATTTGAATGGTGGATAACTAAGGATAAATTTCTCATAGAAGCGTAAAATTGATGGTTGTTCAGAGGAGCACTTAATATTACATGCTTAATCAAAAATGTCCAAGCAATTACATAACTATTTAACCCCTTGGAGACGCAGCCAATTTTGGTCTTGTGGACACAGTCCATTTTTTCAAATCTGACATGTGTCACTTTATGTGGTAATAACTTTGCAATGGTTTTACTTATCCAAGCGATTCTGAGAGTGTTTATTCGTGACATATTGTATTTTATGCTAGTGGAAAAATTTGAACGATAAATTCAGTATTTATTTGTGAAAAAAACCAACAAATATTAGCGAAAATTAGCAAAATATTGCATTTTTTTTATACATCTGCTTGTAAGACAGAAAGCAATAGCAAACAAAATAGTTACTAGTTAACATTTCCCATAAGTCTACTTTATGTTGGCATTGGTTTTTGAACATCCTTTTATTTTTCTAGGACGTTAGGAGGCTTAGAACTTTAGCAGCAACTTCTCACATTTTCACGAAAATGTCCAAAACCATATTTTTTTTAGGGACCAGTTCAGTTCTGAAGTGGGTTTGAGGGTCTTATATATTAGAAACCGCTCATAAGTCATCCCTTTTTAAAAACTGCTAACCTCAAAGTATTCAAAACAACATTTAGAAAGTTTCTTAACCCTTTAGGTGTTTCACAGGAATTACAGCAAAGTGGATGTGAAATTTACAAATGTCATATTTTTTTTTTTAGTAAATCCATTTTGATCCATTTTTTCCTGTAACACAGAAAGTTTTACCAGAGAAATGCAACTCAATATTTATTGCACACGTTCTGGAGTTTTTAGAAATATCCCATATGTGACTTCAGTCAATAAGAAATAAATGAGAAAAAAGACCCATTGGAACAGAACGCAGTTTTCCCATTGAAATCAATGGGCAGATGTTTGGAGGCGTTCTGCTTCCGATTTTTCAGCCGTTTTTCGGGCCTTTACGCCCCGAAAAACGTCAGAGAATAGGCCGTGTGAACATACCCTCAAGATAATCTGCAATACATTAGTATTGCAGTATATAGTGCGAGCGATTCAACGAACGCTGGTTCAAAATACATAAAAAACAGTTGAATAAAGTTTTTTTACGTACAAAAAATCTTAGAAGTTAAAAAAAAAACCTTTTCCCATTTTTACTAAAGTATTATAAAAAGAACATAACTGGTATCGCCATGTCTGTAAAAGTCCAAAATATTACAATATAATGTGATTTGAACACTGTAAAAAATACAACGACAAAATAACGCCATAATGACAGTTTTTTTGGTCACCTTTGCTTCCCCCAAAACATGGAATAATAAGTGATCAAAAAGTTGCATGTACCACAAAATGGTACCAATAAAAACTACTCCTTGCCCCGCAAAAAAAAGCCCTAGTTTTCCTCAATCGATGGAAAAATAAAAAAATTATGGCTTTTGGAATGTGTGAGGAAAAATAACGGAGGGAGGGTTTAGTCAATGACCAGTTCTTTCTCAAGGCTTAGGCAATCCTCCCACTTAATAGGTCATAGGTCGAAACAAATGGAATTCGTACAGTTTTTTTTTACCTAAGTAAAAAACTCAGTTCAATAGATTTAATATTAACTCTGCATCATTTAACTCATGAGTCTGGGTAACCTCTTATTAGAAACTTGCTACACATATCATCCAGGCTATCGTCCACTATTGCATCATTACTCACTATGCGTCTTACCCTAAGGAATTGGCTCCAAGGTAAAAAATTAACTATGCTCCTTGGATGGTTGCTCTGATAATGAAGCACGTTATTCTTAATAAATAGATAAATTGCCTTCCTGATAAATGAGTGTATCCAAATATTGTACATGTCTGCCAGAACATGTCACTATAAATTGTAACTCTGGGAGCCTACTGTTGAGCTTAGACTGCAACAGATGTAATTCCTCTATACTTACGTGCCACACGACAAAAATACTGTCTATGTGTCTTAGCCAGCTGTGGACATATCTCCAAAAATTTGAAATGTACAAGAATCTGTCCTTGAAGTCAGCCATATAGATGTTAGCATGCATGGGAAAGGCATTGGACCCCACGGCTGTCCCTCAATTGTTCCAGAGAACGAATCCTAGCAGCAGCAGGAGTTCTATAAATATCTGCACCAGTGGCGTGACTATAGGGGTCGCAGCAGCGCAATTGCAAAATTACTATAGTAATTGGGGCCTATGTAATAAACTACACGGGCCCCTGTTACTATGTGCGCAGCGCATGACGTCACGACGCTATACGCTGTGCACAACATCCCGACACTGGATGGAGTGAGGACCTCCGCTGCGACCGAAGAGGTGGGTAAGTTTAATATTACTGTCTTGCTGAAGCTGATGGGTCGGGGCCCGACTCCCGGGTTCCCCGCAAATCAGCTGTTTTGAAGGGGGAGCAGCCGCTCGTATGAGCGCTACCTCCCCTTCTTTCCGATCACTTTCTCACACTGAATCGCCGACACGGACGTGTGAGCAATTTACAGTGTGAGCAAGTAAGGGAAATGAAGGGGAAGCAGCGCTTGTACGAGCCCTGCACCCCCTTCAAAACATCTAATTGGCGGGGGTCCCGGGAGTCGGACCCCGACCTATCAGCTATTGATGGCCTATCCTGAGGATAGGCCATCTATGTTTAGGGACTGGACAACCCCTTTTAAGCCTACCGTGTGTTAGGCTTAGATACAGTGCCCCAGCAGACCGTAATCTTATAGTGCATAAGATTACTGTCTGCTGGACCCTGTATCTAAGCCTAACTTTGGCTTAGATACAGGGTCCAACAAACAGTATCACACGTGCACATGGGCCCTGTATCTAAGGCCCTGTTAACATCACCGCTGCCCTTCCGTTGAGGGGTTCCGTTGGGTTAACCCCTCAACGGAAAGGCAAACGGAAACCTTAGCTTCCGTTTGCATCACCATTGATCTCAATGGTGATGGAAACTTTGCTAATGGTTTCCGTTTGTCACCGTTGTGAACAGGTTCTGTTGTTTTGGTGAAATCAAAAGCGCAGTCGACAATGCAAAACAACGGAACCCTGCCACAGCGGTGACAAACGGAAACCGTTTCGGTCACTGGACTACGTTGGATTCGAGGACTACTTCGATGACGGCCGTTGCTAAAGGTTTCCATTTGTCACCACTGTGGCAGGGTTCCGTTGTTTTGCATTGTCGACTGCGCTATTGATTCCGCCAAAACAACGGAACCTTCTTGCACCATCATTGAGGCATATGCTGTTTATTACACATGTATTTTTTAAGAAATAAAGTTCATATTTCCTACCCACTGAGATATTCTGCCTCGATTGGGGATTTGGCTCAATCTTCCATATAAGCGCAGGAGCGCCTTCTACTAAGAGTGATTGTTTTTCAAATAATTTGGAACCTCTTCTCCACATCGACTCCCGCTGGTTCATCAGCCTCCGGTGTTCACTCCGAGGGCCAGCAGATTGCCTATATGCGGTGCATCAAGGCTCCACACAATTGATGATCGAGTTGTTTCGACTACCTAGCACAACTCCAAAAGGTGAGTGTATTTATCACATACACATCAGTACTATCACAGACCACGCTGTTTCTGTGGCATTACCCCAGAGGGGTGTCTCTTTTTTTCACCATATCACTGTTCTTTCTAAAAGCATAATTTCCTTAATATTGTATTGTTATTATATCCCTTATTTAACAACTATTCCAGTCTTAAAGGGGAATTCCACCATAAATGCATCCCTTGACCTGTCAGTGACAATGAAAACCTAGTTTGATACTTCCATCAGTGGCAGATCATCATTAGGGCGGTTTGGATAGCCGCCTTGGACCCAAGGCTCCCACGGGGCCCATAGCAACCAGAACCTCACGGGCCCCCTCATGCCCAATGGCATTGCTAGCACTGGAGGGGGCCCTGGTGCTAGCGACAGCCACATTCACTTGTATCTGCATCCTGAGGATGCAGACACAAATGAATATTATAGGCTGCAGGCCACATTAGGCCTGCAGCCTATAAGGCACTGGGAAGACTCCCTGCGCAGGCCGGCGTGATGACGTCACTGCATCACGCTGGTCTGCGCATGCGTCCTGACCGGAGCCTGTGCAGCGCTCCATCCGTCACGGAAACGGGGTGAGGTAAGTACAATATTTTTTTTTGGGGGGGGGGGATTGCTGTGTAGCACTATATACAAGGGGGGAACGCTGTGTAGCACTATATACAAGGGGGGAAATGCTTTGTAGCACTGCATACAAGGGGGGGCTGTTTAGTACTATGCACAAGTGGGAGGCGCTGTGTGGCACTATATACAAGGGTGGCTGTGTGGCAGTATATGCAAGGGAGGGGGGCTGTGTGGCGCTTTTCTACAGGGGTGTGTGGTGCTATCTACTAGGGGGCTGTGTGGCACTATATACAAGGGGGGGCTGTGTGGCAACATACAAGGGGGATTTCTGTGTAGCACTATATACAAAGGGGGAACACTGTGTAGCGCTATATATCAGGGCGGAATGCTGTGTAGCACTATATACAAGTGGGGGGCACTGTGCGGAGCTATATATACAAGGGAGGGAGGGCTGTGTGGCACTATATACAAGGGGGCATTGTGGTATCTAATACAAGGGGATTGTGTGGCACTAAATACAAAAGGGAGGGGGCTGTATGGCACTATATACAGGGGAGAGGGCTGTGCGGCACTATATACAAAGGAAGGGGGCTGTTTGGCACTATATACAAGGGAGGGGGCTGTATGGCACTATATACAAGGAGGTTTGTGTGGCACTATATATAGGGGGGCTGTGTGGCAATATATGCAAGGGAGGAGCTGTAAGGCACTAGATGCAAGGGGGGGCTGTGTGGCACTACATACAAGGGGGGCTGTGTGGCACTACATACAAGGGGGCTGTGAAGCACTATCTACAGGGGTCTGTATGTGGTGCTATCTACTAAGGGGGCTGTGTGCCACTATCTACAAGGGTGAGAGCTGTGTGGAGCTATCTACAGGTGTCTGTGTGTGACACTATCTACTAAGGGGGGGCTGTGTGGCACTATATACAAGAGGGGGCTGTGTGGCACTATATACAAGTGGGGGCTGTGTGTCACTATATATAAGAGGGGGCTGTGTGGCACTATCTACTAAGGGGGGCTGTGTAGCACTATCTACTAAGGGAGGCTGTGTGGCAAAATATACAAGGGGGTATAACTGTGGCGCTATCTGCAGGGGGCTGTGTGTGGCACTATCTGCAGGGGGGCTATGTCTGGTGCTATCTGCAGGGGGCTGTATGTGGTGCTATCTACAGGGGGCTCTGTATGGCGTTCTCTACAGTGGGTTGTGTGTGGCGCTATCTACAGGAGGCACAAAGGGGGCATTATTACTGTACGGGCACAAAGGGAGAACAAAGGGGGCACGGTTACTAATGGGGCACTTTTATTGTGTCGAGCACTGAGGGATCATTATTACCATCTGGTGCACTGTGGATTATGAGGTTATTTAAAGAATGGGGTATAAGTGTGAGGGGTGCTAGAAAAGCGAGAAACCAACATGTCTGTGTGCCAAATTTTGAAGAGACGAGTCGTGGCTGGAATAAGTCGTCACAGTGGTCTGGGCCGGATGGAGAAAAAAAGGGAAAGTGAATGACTAATCAGAGAAGACATCACCTGTGAGTCACTAGATATAAATGTGCTGTAATCACTTATATCGTCTGCAGAGCTCCTGTGTATAACTGACATATACCACTATATGGTCACTATATGATGGTAATATTGGTCTTTGTTTAGTGGTTTTTATTCAGTAACAGTATGGGGGTATTATACGGTCACTATGTGGTTATGGTGTCGTGGTATTATTCAGTAACAGTATGGGAGTATTATTCAGTCACTATGTGGTTTTGGTGTGGCGGTATAATTTGGACCTTATATTGTGTTATTATTGGTAATATTTGTCTCATAATAGTGAGTTTTGTTCAGTAACAGTATGCAAGTAATATTTCATCTGGTATAGTGGTATGATTTAATAACTGTATATGTATAGAGATAATTTTTTGTGTGAGAGGGGGGACATATGCTTTGGGGCTTGCAACACTGCTGGACGTGCTAGAAATCAGTGATGCAGTTCTCTGCACACCGCCTTCTGAATTGACTGCATTATTGATACAGCAAGGGTGTGTTCACATCTGCGTTGGAGCTCCCTTGATGGCTACTGTCAGACATTTCCGGAAACCATAGCTACCATTCATTTCAATGGTAAATATTTCCATTGCACATGGTTTCCGTTTGTCTTCGTTCCGTAAGGTTTCTGTTTTGCGGAATCAATAGCGCAGTGAACTCATAGACTTTCTATTGAGACCATACACTGCTTGGAGGAATGCCAATCAGAAACAAAGCGGCACAACACTCATCCAAGGCCCTTCTGCCGCTTCGTTTAAGCTTGTCTGATGGGTTCAGTGACATCGGGTCCTGCGTGTCTCTGACACGCAGGATTGAGCGGTTATTGATCACATCTAAGTTCATATACTACAGTTTTATATTTAAAAAAAATAATTAATAATATTGTTTGTTTTAAAGTTTTAATAAATGTTCAAAGAAGAAAAGCGTTGTTTACGCATCTCGCAAGGGAAAAGGGGGTTGGTAGGGTTGCAGTGCGTGTAAGGGAGAAGGAGGGAGCCCATTTTGTGTCAACAGCCCAGGGCCCATGGTACACTTAATCCGCCACAGACTTCCATCACTGTAAATCATAAATCATACGTTGTTTTTTTCCGTACAGAAAAGCACCGTCAACTGTGCTTTTCTATGCAGAGGCATCCAGCAAAAAATGTATTCCGTGCAGATGACCATGTGAATAGATCTTGGGGTGGGCAGACAGGATTTAGAAGCTGGACGCAAAAACAATAGCAACACAAGCTAACAAATAAAATGTTCCTGTTGCCACGGTTTATATGCGTAAAGAAGTTTATAAGAATGACAGGCAGGTGGAGGGGGCAATAAACACTAAGGGAAAAGGAAACTAAAAGGATCCTACCCGTTGTCAGGTAGCAATGTGAATACGGTGTGTGAAGAGTGCGTTGGGGTCTGAAAATATTATGGGACCACATATTACCACCACACTGTGACTAAATAATACCAACATACTGTTACTGAATAATACCTCCACACCATGACCACATATTACCACCACATAGTGACTGAAAAATACCACCATACTGTTACTGAATAATACCTCCACACCATGACCACATATTACCATCACATCGTGACTGAATAATACCACCATATTGTTATTGAATTATACCACAACACCATGACCACATATTACCACCACATAGTGACTTTTTCAGAAACAAAGCGGCACAGCACTCACCCGAGCCCTTCTGCCGCTTCATTTAAGCGGGACTGATGGGTTCAGTGACATACAGTTACTGAATAAAACCTCCACACCATGACAGAACTCTACACAGTGACTGAATAATGCCACCATGCTGTTACTGAATAGTACCTCCACACCATGACCACATATTACCATCAAATAGTACCCCTATACAATTACTGAATAATACAGCCACATCATGAGCACATATTACCACATAGTGATTGAGTACCATCATACTGAATAATACCGCCATACCATGACCACATATTTCCACCACAGTGACTGAAAAATACCACCATACTGTTACTGAATAATACCTCCACACCATGACCACATATTACCACCACATAGTGACTGAATAATACCACCATACTGTTACTGAATAATACCACAACACCATGACGACATGTCACCACCACAAAGTTACTGAATAATACCACAACATCGTGACCATATTACCACACAGTGACTGAATAATGCCACCTTACTGTTACTGAAGAATACCTCCACACCATGACCACATATTACCAGAACTTAGTGACTGAATAATACCACTATACCATTACTGAATAATACAGCCACACCTTGAGCACATATTATCACCACATAGTGACTGAAGAATAGCACCATACTGTTACTGAATAATACCACAAAACCATGACTACGTATTACCATCACATAGTGACTGCATAAAACCACCATATCGTTACTGAATAAAAAAACACTATACAAAACCAATATTACCACCATACAATATTACCACCATACAGTTCTACACAGATGCTCTGCAGACCATATAAATTAATAAAGTACAGTTACAGCCAGTGGCTCATAGTTACATAGTTACATAGTTACATAGTTACATAGTACATAGTTACATAGTTAGTACGGCTGAAAAAAGACACATGTCCATCAAGTTCAACCAAGGGAAGGGAAAAGGGAAGGAAAAATTTCTACACATAGGAGCTAATATTTTTTTGTTCTAGGAAATTATCTAACCCTTTTTTAAAGCCATCTACTGTCCCTGCTGTGACCAGCTCCTGCGGTAGACTATTCCATAGATTCATAGTTCTCACTGTAAAGAAGCCTTGTCGCCTCTGCAGCTTGAACCTTTTTTTCTCCAGACGGAGGGAGTGCCCCCTTGTTTTTTGAGGGGGTTTTACAAGGAACAGGATTTCACCATATTTTTTGTATGTGCCATTAATATATTTATATAAGTTAATCATGTCCCCCCTTAGTCGTCTTTTTTCAAGGCTAAATAGGTTTAATTCTTTCAATCTTTCCTCATAACTTAAATTCTCCATGCCCCTAATTAGCTTCGTTGCTCTTCTTTGTATTTTTTCCAACTCCAGGGCATCCTTTCTATAAACTGGAGCCCAGAACTGGACTGCATATTCTAGATGAGGCCTCACTAATGCTTTGTAAAGTGGTAATATTACATCCCTGTCCCGCGAGTCCATGCCTCTTTTAATACACGACAATATCCTGCTGGCCTTTGAAGCAGCTGATTGACACTGCATGCTGTTATTGAGTTTATGATTTACAAGTACACCCAGATCCTTCTCAACAAGTGAATCCGCCAGTGTAGCTCCCCCTAGGACATATGATGCATGCAGGTTGTTGGTACCCAGATGCATAACTTTACATTTATCTACATTAAACTTCATCTGCCAAGTGGACGCCCAAACACTTAGTTTGTTTAAATCTGCCTGTAATTCATGAACATCTTCCATAGTCTGAACTATATTACATAGCTTGGTGTCATCTGCAAAAATAGAAATAGTGCTATTAATCCCTTCCTCTATATCATTAATAAATAAGTTGAATAATAGTGGTCCCAGCACTGAACCCTGGGGTACACCACTTATTACCGGGGACCATTCAGAGTAGGAATCATTGACCACAACTCTCTGGATACGGTCCTTGAGCCAATTCTCAATCCAATTACAAACTATATTTTCTAAACCTATAGTCCTTAATTTACCCATTAGGCGTCTATGGGGGACAGTGTCAAATGCCTTTGCAAAGTCCAAAAACACTAAATCCACAGCGGCCCCTCTGTCTAGACTTCTGCTCACCTCTTCATAAAAACAGATTAGGTTAGTTTGACAACTTCTGTCCTTAGTAAAACCGTGCTGGCTGTCACTTATAATGCTATTTATTGTCACATAATCCTGTATATAGTCCCTCAATAGCCCCTCAAACATTTTCCCCACGATGGATGTTAAGCTTACTGGTCTATAATTACCCGGGGAAGACCTAGAGCCCTTTTTGAAAATAGGCACCACATTTGCCCTGCGCCAGTCCCTTGGCACTATACCAGTCACTAGAGATTCTCTGAATATTATGAAAAGGGGGACAGAAATAACTGAACTAAGCTCTTTAAGAATTCTAGGGTGTAACCCATCTGGTCCCGGGGCCTTGTGCACATTTATTTTATTTAATATAGCTTGGACCATCTCTACATTCATCCAATTCAGTATATCAACTGATATATTAACAGCACTGGCACCGGCTACATCAGCTGCTCCTTCTTCAGTTTTATATACAGAGCTAAAGAACCCATTTAGTAACTCTGCCTTCTCTTGATCCCCTGTGATCAACTCCCCATTACCACTATCTAGGGGTCCTACATGTTCAGACCTGGGCTTTTTTGCATTTATATGCTTGAAGAATTTTTTAGGATTTGTTTTACTATCCTTGGCCACCTGCCTTTCATTTTGTATTTTTGCTAATTTTATTACATTTTTACAGATTTTATTAAGCTCTTTATATTTTACAAAGGCTACAGCTGTACCCTCAGATTTGTATTTTTTAAATGCCCTTTTTTTGTCATGTATTGCCCCTTTCACAGAAGGTGTAAGCCATGTGGGGTTTAATTTGAGTCGTTTATACTTGTTACCTATAGGAATACATTTTGCACTATAATAACTCAAAGTAGATTTGAAAATCTCCCATTTATCATTTGTTCCATTATTTGACATTAGTTCTTCCCAGTCTATATCCTGAATTGCCGCCCTCATCCTGGGGAAATTGGCTTTCTTAAAATTAAATGTTTTTGCCCTCCCAGCCTGCGTTTGTTTTTTACAGTATAGGTAAAATGTAACTATATTGTGATCACTGTTACCGAGGTTTTCACGAACATTGACATTCCCAACAAGATCTGCATTATTAGAAATGACCAGATCCAACAGAGCTTCACCTCTAGTCGGGTCTTCCACAAACTGGCCCATAAAATTTTCCTGCAACAGGTTGAGGAAATGTCTCCCCTTTGCAGTTGAAGCCGAACCATGACACCAATTAATATCCCGGAAATTAAAATCTCCCATTATCACTACAGTACCCGCCTGTGCAGCCTGCTCCATCTGTTTATATATCTGACCTTCCATCTCCTCAGTTATATTGGGGGGTCTATAGATTACACCAAAAGTAATTTTTTCAGTGTTTACCTCCCTTTCTAGTTCCACCCACAAGGTTTCAACCTCCTCACAGTATTCACCCACTATTGTCTCTTTCACACTCGCCTTCATATCACTTCTCACATACAGACATACACCACCACCTTTCCTATTTGTCCTGTCTTTCCGAAAAAGTGTAAAACCCTGTAGATTTACAGCCCAGTCATGTGAAGAGTCCAGCCATGTTTCAGCAACACCAACTATATCTATATTTTCTTCCAGTATCAAGGCCTCCAGCTCCCCCATTTTGCTTGCTAGACTTCTGGCATTTGTGAACATACACTTTAACTTGCCTGTCAGTTTTTCACTTTTATTATCAGAAATGTGATTTGACATTAATCGGGCCTTTTTATTTACACTGATGTTTTGTAACGAAAGGATCTCCTTATCTTGTTGTCTAGTCCTCTCCCCACATTCTGTTTCTCCCCCCACCAATATAGTCTGACCCCTCTCTAACCTGGCTACCCCTTTTTTTTCTACATTGACCTCCCTCAGACTGGAGTTATTCACTTTCCCTTTTTCTTCTTCATTCGGGGCATACCGTGATGATGACTTTTTCCAGCCACGACTCATCTTTGCAGAATTTACAGCACAGACATCTTTGACCACTTGCTTTTCAATCACACTCCACACCTACTCCCAAACAGTAATAGTGCCACACTTTTGCCTGGATTGTAATAGTGCTACTCATGGTGCCCCACAGTAATAGTGCCCACTAAACAGTAATAGAGCGCCATTACCTAACAGCGACCGAGGTCGCAAGCGCCGCATATCCTTATCCACGGTCGTAATCCGTGTCTGAAGAAGGTCGAATGTATAGTTACGTAACGTTAAACCTATTTTTGGATTACTACATTTCGCTATATGTGAAATAAAATATCACTAATTGCATTATACCTTGGAGTGCTGAGTTCCCATTTTTATACGTTGGCGTGGAAGCCTACTCACGCACCCTTGAAACACGGTGTGCTGCGGGATCAAGAAAATAAAAAGTAATAGTAGTAGTCCTCTTTTGTGCCCCAATATAGTAGTTCTCCTCTTTTGTACACCATAAAGTAGTTAGGTGCCCTGTATAGTAGTTAGGAGCCCCCATATTGCAGTCAGGCCTCATATAGTAGATAGTTGCCCCCATATAGTAGTTGTAGTTAGGCCTCTTCTCTATTAATAGTTCCTCTTTACGCCAATGAAATTAAAACGATAATTGAAACACACCTAACCCTGTTCCCATGACAAGATGCTGCGTCTTCTGCCTGCGGCCTAGAGCAATCATCTCTGGTTACATTCAGAGACTTAGAACCTGTCCTGTCATAGGACCTTATGTCATTGAAAAGTCACTAAATATACATACTGTAACAAACTGTGCACCTGTGTGATCATCACATGACCATGGACAGAACTTTATGCACTGGATGTAAACTATGAACGTTCCTACTGAACAACAACAACAACAAGCAGAGATCTTAAAAACTTTAAGGAATTAATAAATATAGTAAATTTGATGATCGTATAACTTAATTAACAAAAAAAATTATTAACTTGCTGAAACCGGACAACCCCTTTATACGATTATTTGTGTAAGTAGGACATGATCAGGACAGAAAACCCCCCTTGAATCGCCACCACTAGAGAATCTGTTATTATATATCAATAGCTAAATGGAGCCTAGCATATATGCTGCACTAAATGTATTGGCATTATAATAAAAATCTGCACTGCTATAGAAAAACTCATCATTCTAAAGTTCAATGAACTTTCAGGCTTTGATGAGATTTATTGCAAGGGACATGGTAGCACATCCATTGATCACCCGCAGCACACCGTTCTTAATGCCCAGTCTGCATTCACCCTTTGCAATGAAACACTACGTCACCACCCCCTGACAAGCTTTGAAAAAAAGATTTTGTTTATGTGAAGCTAGGTTTCTACATGCCCTCGCAGTGAAAAGATTTCTTTTATCCGGTACATGGCAAGGAAAGATGTTTTTGTCAGATTCTTTTATAGTGCTTAATACAGACACTGTCAGAAAAAATCTGAAGCTGGACTTACCTCAGGCTAGTTAATAAATCAAAGGTGCACATAGTATCAAGCAGACAGAAGATAAGATAAGAACAATCATACTCAGTATTTTGACCACTTCTTTCTCCTCAACGCTCTATGCTTAGAATATACAGCTTAGGGGAAGATATTTGATAATTCAGCTCAATGTGCTAGATATAAAAAGTAGAAGCAACATGCCAGGTGCACAGTCTGAAGAAAAACACTGTCAGAGGATATAAATGTAATCTGCAATACTGAGATAAAAGGTGGTAACGGAAAAGAGATCTGAACTTTCACAAAATTGTGTAGCAATTATGTAAAGGATCTGCCAGACACAGCTTCTGTGTCGACGCCCGTGGTTAATCAGTCTGCATCTGCTCCTAGGTCTGATAGAGTGACACGATCTGTTCCCACTCAGGCTGAGAGGCTGAGGAGTGGGAGAGCCTATCACAGCCTGGCCAGACGGAGCTAGCTCCCGCCCTCTGTCTATTTATACCATCATTTCCTGCTCCTCCTTTGCCTGTGATTCTGTCTGGTTTCCTGGCTCTGCTGCTCCTGCTAGTACTATTTACTTCTGCTTTAAATTGACCCTGGCTTTACTAACTACTCTCCTGCTCTGCGTTTGGTACCTCGTACACTCCTGGTTTGACTCGGCTCGTTCACTACTCTTGTTGCTCACGGTGTTGCCGTGGGCAACTGCCCCATTTCCCTTAGCTTCTGTGTACCCTTGTCTGTTTGTCTGTCGTGCACATATTGAGCACGTTTGTTCCCCTGCAATTCCGGCTAAGGGTACTCAGGGAAAATAATGACTCTGCACTATCTGGCCATCCAGGCATCCTGGGTACCAATCACCTCATTGCCAGAAACTATTGGTGGCCTGGATTGCCTAAAGACGTTAAGGCCTACGTCGCCGCTTGTGAAATTTGTGCTAGGTCCAAGACCCCCAGGTCCCGACCAGCGGGCTTACTATGTTCTTTGCCCATTCCCCAGAGACCTTGGACCCATATTTCCATGGATTTTATCACCGATCTGCCTCCATCTCAAGTAGGGATGTCACGATACCAGAATTTGGACTTCGATACCGATACTTCGTTTAGTATTGCGATTTCGATACCAATTTCGATACTTTTGCCAACAGTAATAAAAAAAAAATTCTTCCGTTTTCTGATGTGAGGCGCGACGTGTGATGAATTTTGAACGCGCCTCACATTAATAGTAATCCCATCATGTTTCTCAGTCATAATGGGTTAATGTGTGAGGTACATGATGGGGTTAATTACTATTAATGTGAGGAACATGGAGGGTAAATTCATCGTACCTCACATTAATAAGTGAATGAAAGCCGTGTTTATTTCATTTTTTTACAGCGTACACATCATAAATGATGCAAAAAAATTGTTGTGCGCGCCATTACTGAATGTGTATATTTTATGTATTGAGACTTATTTTAATGTTTATTGTAAAAAAGGTGAATGTGTATTTTTTTTTTAAATTTAACAATACTTTGTTTTTACTTTATTTTTAAACTTTAATGTACTGACATATATCAGATATGTGCCAGCACATTAGCCTGTGGACAGATAGCACACAGACATATATCAGATATGTGCCAGTACATTAGCCTGTGGACAGATAGAACACAAGCAGTTGTTAGGACATACTTGGGTATGTTCTAACAACATGAAATATGGTAAGACAGCCCTGGGGTCCGTCAATAGACCCTGAGCTGTCTGCCCATATATGGTATGGCCCTCGATCGCGTCACAGGAATTCCCTGTGACAAGATCCAGGGGCATCCCCCCTGCTCATTTTCTCCTGAATGCTGCAGTTAGCTGTGATCGCAGCATTCAGGGGAATAACGGCGGAGATGAGAGGTTTCTCTGATCTCCGCCGTTATAGAGCGGGGCTACGGCTGTGTAAAACAGCCATTGCCCAGCTCCTGACAGGAAGTGCGCGCGCGGCCAGCATGAGGAGGTGCGGCCGGCGCTGCACTAATGAGCGGCAGTTCAGGCACTGGAGACAGAACATGGGGGTGTTTTGTAGTGCGCCCGCCATGTTCGGTCTTCAGTGCCGCCACTCATTAGTGCAGAGCCGGCCGCATCGCATCATCCTGACCCCGCGAACATGTCAGGACTCAGAAGCGGGGCTGTGGCTGAATTACACAGCCGCAGCCCCGCTCTCATACAGTCATGTATTACTATACTGAGCTGTGCGGCTGCGCAGCGAAGTATCGAAATACAGGAAATAGCGGTATCGAACCGTTTAGGGATGCACAGTATCGAAACAGTATCGAAGTTTCGATGCACCATGCATCCTTAATCTCAAGGCAAGTCGGTGGTGTGGGTTGTAGTAGACCGCTTCAGTAAGATGTGCCACTTTGTGCCCCTCAAGAAACTACCCAATGAAAAGACGTTAGCTACCTTGTTTGTCAAACACATCCTGCGTCTCCATTGGGTTCCTGTCAATATTGTTTCTGACAGAGGGGTACAATTTGTTTCATTGTTTTGGAGAGCTTTCTGTAAAAAGTTGGAGATTGATCTGTCCTTCTCCTCGGCCTTCCATCCTGAAACTAATGGCCAAACTGAGAGGACTAATCAGTCTCTAGAACAATATTTAAGGTGTTTTATCTCTGACTGTCAATATTATTGGGTCTCCCTCATTTCCCTTGCCGAATTTTCCCTTAATAACCAGGTCAGTAACTCGTCAGGGGTCTCCCCCTTTTTCTGTAATTTTGGGTTTAATCCACGGTTCTCTTCCGTTTCACCTGGTGGTTCCAACAATCCCGAGGTAGATGTCGTTCATCGGGAACTGTGCACAGTATGGGCCCAGGTTCAGAAGAACCTAGAGGCGTCCCAGAGCATACAAAAGACTCAGGCAGATAGAAGACGTTCTGCTAACCCCTTGTTTGTGGTCGGGTATGTGGTGTGGCTGTCTTCAAAAAATTTGCGCCTTAAAGTCCCGTCCAAAAAATTTGCTCCCCGGTATATAGGGCCGTACAAGGTCATTGAAGTCCTTAACCCTTTCTCCTTCTGGCTGGAGTTACCCCCGTCTTTTCGAATACACAATGTTTTTTATGCCTCCCTCCGGAAACGCTGCTCCCCGTCCTTGGCTACCTCGAGGAAACCTCCGGTCCCTGTTCTCACCCCTGAAGGGGTAGAATTCGAAGTGGCCAAGATTGTGGACAGCAGGATGGTCCAAGGCTCCCTCCAGTACCTGGTCCATTGGAGAGGATACGGGCCTGAGGAGAGGACTTGGGTACCCGCCCGGGATGTTCACGCTGGGGTATTGCTCAGGAGGTTCCATCTTCGGTTCCCCAATAAGCCAGGTCCACCTAGAAAGGGTCCAGTGGCCCCTCATAAAAGGGGGGGTACTGTAATGGATCTGCCAGACACAGCTTCTGTGTCGATGCCCATGGTTAATCAGTCTGCACCTGCTCCTAAGACTGATAGAGTGACACGATCTGCTACCACTCAGGCTGGGAGGCTGAGGAGTGGGAGAGCCTATCACAGCCTGGCCAGACGGAGCTAGCTCCCGCCCTCTGTCTATTTATACCATCATTTCCTGCTCCTCCTTTGCCTGTGATTCTGTCTGGTTTCCTGGCTCTGCTGCTCCTGCTAGTACTATTTACTTCTGCTTTAAATTGACCCTGGCTTTACTAACTACTCTCCTGCTCTGCGTTTGGTACCTCGTACACTCCTGGTTTGACTCGGCACGTTCACTACTCTTGTTGCTCACGGTGTTGCCGTGGGTAACTGCCCCATTTCCCTTAGCTTCTGTGTACCCTTGTCTGTTTGTCTGTCATGCACATATTGAGCATAGGGACCGTCGCCCAGTTGTACGTCGTCGCCTAGGACGGGCCGTGCAAGTAGGCAGGGACTGAGTGGTGGGTAGAATAGGACTCAACTGTCTGTCTCCCTACCCCGTCATTACAAATTATACATGCAATCGCCTGATCAGTGGTTAAACAACAAATATAGCACCATTTTTAATTCAAATGAATTTTGTCTAGGACTATATTCTATCTATATTGTACCCACATTGTGCCTAACTTTAGTATTACACTGCTGTAGCACTGCTGCTTGCCATACTTTAGAGGTTTTAGATGGCTGTAACGGACGATTTAGACTAGTGCTTCTCAAACTATGAAATGGGCCTCACTATTGTTGGTAAGTCACAGTTGCGGAGGCAGATTTGACAGAATTGATCATATACTGCACGGACCTTTCTCTAGCTGCTGCAATCTCTGTTTCAACAACAGAACTGGCTCTTAATTTTGCCATGGACGTCAACTGCTAAGGCACAGGTATCACCATGTTTTGGTTGGTAAGGCCCCAAAAGAATAAGATTGAGAAGCTCTGAATAAGACTGTTTTCTGTTAGCTGTCGCAGAACAAATGCAATTATCTTATTAAAAGTCAATCTGCCGTGTTGGCAGTGGTTGTTGGGTGCGGTCGTTGGCATACTTGAAATGTTGACCATGACAGATGTTCATCACAAGTAATGCTCAAATCGATTGCATCATAACGTCATCAATGGAAGCCCAGCTTTGGGCACAAAGCCAGGCAGAGATAAATCTTCAAATTAATATTGTGTTATTATTTTAACTTATGTCATTGGTCATCCAGCACAATAACCTAGACAACCGTGAATGTCAAGTCCACCGGAAAGTGACCATCTAACATCTCTAGTGTAGGGCTACATTTTGTTCTATCCCTACTACTTTAGTGTTTGCTCAGAACTTTATGTCAGTTTAATCTTAAGAAAACAGATGAACCAATAAAATGGTTCTTTTGTTTTTTAGGTTAATTAATGTCAGGAGTGGTTACCCTAGGCAAAATGCACATGAAAATCACAATGTTGACAAAGGGCATTTCATAGAAGCTTCCAAACATGAAAACAGTCCTGAAGTAATTTGTGGTACATTTATATGCTCCATTAAAGATAATGTTACTCATAGCAATTTTACATGAAATCAGGTGCTATATTTAACTAAACAGTATGAGTTATAAAAGGAAACTTAAAAAACTTAACTTGCAGACGTATGCATTCACAAGCGCACATCTAGGCATGACATTATTGTTATAATGTAGCTTGTAGCATGCTAAAGAAATATTTACACTGCTACATTTATTAAATAATACAATGTCAATCACTAGCAATAAAAAAAACTATTTACGTGCAAAAGACATGAATGAGTAAAAAAGAAAAAATGATGGCTGTATTAATGCTTTCTAATCTGTACAATACTTCAGAAGGTACTCCCCTAATACAGAAAAAGAGCTACGGATTCCTCCAAGAACAGTCAGTGTGAATGATATGATATGTTTGGACAGAAACCTCCTGGTTGTCTTGCTACTGCCATACCTCCCAACTTTCAAGTTTCGCAAAGAGGGACAACCACAATATTTTTTTCCTTTTAAGCCACACCTCTAGCCATGGCCCAATCTCTGTCCATACACAAACAGTTCAGCCCACACAGTATCATGCTCCCATAGTTCCTCCCCACAGTATAATTCCCCCATAGAACCCTCACACAGTATAATGCCACTGTAGCT